>NC_137226.1:21221564-21845666 GCF_949987685.1 Ammodytes marinus
TGAAGAGGCACTTTCCACACCTCATATAACCTGTTAGTGTTTAATGAAATGGTTCAACATTTTTACATTTTAAGCTTTTTATGCTCACTTGCAGGTTCAAGAAAAAAGCATCAGAAACTGTTCCTGTAACTGTTCGTACATTTCTGATATAGCAATGGACAAAGGTCTGTCATCCATGTTAGCTTAGCTCAAACACTGGTAGTCAAGGGGAGCAGGTCAAAAGATAAACGTTTCAACATCACTAAACACTCCTGTGTGCTTGTTGGGACTTGTTTATCTACCATGTTTTGTTGCTCTTTATATTCTCACACATTCTGTCATTTGAGAATAGTATACACACTGGAATGAAAAACCAGCCGTCGCGGGCTACTTCCTGGTTTCTTTCCATTATGTATTTGATTCTAAAATAACCGAAGTGTAAAAATACAGAGCTAAAGATGTTAGATGTTAAACTATTCCTTTAAACCAGGACCCAAAAAACTAAAAGAAATCGGTGGAGGCCAAATCCATACACAAAGACTCATTATTGAGAAGGCATCCAATCTATAATTGGTTTTGGGGAGGTTATAAAAGAATCAATGTGTGTGCTGAGGTCATGCCTGGCCTGTTGTATATATGTGATGTGTATCTGACTATAAGGTGCTGCTGAATGGCTGTAGGACACAGCAGTGACTTGCTGCTTGCGTGCTGCATTGATTGCACCTTCCACCAGTTTTCCATACGCTTTTTAATCTGTGAAAATGCTAAAGAGGCAATCAAAGCCATCTGCAGGCGCCGCGCTGTCAGACCAAACGTCCTCGTGTCAGTCTGGTGATTTCTCAGCCACCAGCCAACTGCATTAAGAAGGCCTGATCAATGGGTGGGAGAGAGAGCATACACACACACACACACACACACACACACACACACACACACACACACACACACACACACACACACACACACACACACACACACACACACACACAGCTTGTGTGTTACTCATGTTGTGGGGACATTAGACTTCCATTCATTTCCTGGAGACTTGCCCTAACCATAACCACTACTTGCCTAACCCTTAAATTAACCTAAACCTAAAGTCTACCCTTACCTTAAAGCAAGTCTTCACCCTAAAATGTCATTGTTATATTATAGGGTATACTTTCAATTTGTCCTCAAACGGAAGGTGCATCCCCACAAAAACACATGAGTAATACATGCCCACACAGACACACACACACACGCGCGGACACACACACACACACACACACACACACACACACACACACACACACACACACGCACACACACACACGCACACGCACACAGGCTAGCATTTGGGTAACTTCTGTCTTTTATATGTTGCTAATTTTATCTGTTGTGTTTTTTAATTAATTTTATTCTTAGACATATTTTTTACTATGCTCTACAATTACATTTTACTTACTTACTTACACGAACATACACACACACACGCACACACACACACAACACACACAAACACACACACACACACAGAGGTGGTGCGCTTCAGAAATCATCCATTTTAGCACGTGTATTTTTTCTCATTTGTTTTGAAGAAGCCCTTAAGAATATTGATACAATAATACAAAATGTTAAGCACAGAAATGAGCACACCTGACTCTGCATTATGGGCAAAACAGTTATTATGTTATTGGTTCAGAAATGACATTACGTTATTGGCAAGTTATTACATTATTGACTTTTTTACATTAATAATGGAAAAAAAGTATTATCGGCCGTTATTAAATAAATATCGGATGCTACATGCATGTTGATATTAAATCGCAAATTGAGCAGAGTCAAGGCAACAAAAAATATCTAGTGGCAGCTGCTCCTAGAACAAAAAGAGTTTAAAGTTGCTCCTTCCCACAGCGCTTATAGAAAAGCTTCACCAACTTTAATGCTTTTCTATATTGAGTTTTTTTTGCCAGACCTGAGGCTTTTAGTAGGCTCTCATTCATTTAATTGGCTTGCACTTGGTCCATTCATTAACAACGTGTGCATTGTTCCACAGCTCGCCTGACTTCATTTTCACACTTTCTTTTTTTTCCCCCTGATCACTGTGTTTTTTCTAAGAACAATAAAGAGCTATTATACCCCCGGGGAATGTAGGTGTTCCCTGTATGTACGGTACGCGCTGTGATACCAAAATGTACTGATAGGGCAGCCATGCTTTTAGTACTTAGTGAGATAAACGATGAGTAAATTAATAATAAATTATATATAAAAAATTCAGTCACTTCAAATCTTCCTCATCCTACACAAATATCCTTGAATACTATGTTGAGAACGTTTATGTCTCTGGTCTCAATGGGATTTACCTTTATAAATAAAAGGTTAAAAATATATATATGAAAATGTATATCATATCTTGTTCTTCTCACCAATTGCCTTGAAGGACAGAAAAATCCACAGTATTTATCAAATACCTTTTTTTCTTTTGACGGCCGATTGTTCAGAGTTTTTCACCACTGATATGTAGCAGATAGGATAATAAGAAAACACAATGAATATGAAAAGATATTGCCGCTGACAGCTTATGACAGTATAGGCTTGGAAGGCAGCGGTGCGTGATATTTATTATATTCCTATCCATGCCAGTATTTCAACGATGTGTCAATCAGCCTGATTTGACCTGATGGGGCCGTGTGTCAACCCTACACCTACACACGCTGATTTGACACTGGTTGTTTGGGAGTGGGGAATGGTTGGTCTCGGCAGCACTTGCTTTGCTTTTACTGTCAAAGATATATTTGAAATGGGATCAATTAAATTGTTGAAAGTGAATCAGAGCGGACATTTTTATTTGACCATTACAACCCCACAACAGTAATATGGCTGGTTCTACTACTTTCTCTGCATGTTGTTCCATATAAGTTTAATGCTTGCAAACACATCACTTGTCTATTTACAATTTTTTTTCCAATAATTTGCTTTATTTTTTTCTACCATCTCTTCCAGGTTTTAAAAATGTCAGAAAATATGACAGAAAGACAAAAACATGTGTGTGTGCTCCATCATGTGCAGCCCCTAAACAAAGTGCAAGTTTAATGAGATGGCACATAGATGTTAAAAGCTCTGAAAGCAGCCTGTAATTGTTATGTTGTGCTTAGGGAAAAAAGCTTGGCTGCCATTAACTTACACCCAACACCACACAAATTCTCTTCACACATCTAGCAATTACCTTCGCCAATAATGCAGCCGGGCTCACACATAAATGTGTGTGTTCTGAAGTTTCTAGTAATTAAATTGCGGCTTTTCACATGTAATAGGAAAAAAAATGCTTAAAGGGGGTCAAACTTGGGCACACCGGTAATCACCAGTGATTGAGTCTGAAGGAGGGTCACACTCATAGCGGAGGGTCTGGGTGCTTAATTGTCCTGATGAGAGGGTCAAGAGTGGGGCTGCATTTGATGTGTTTCCACTGAAAGCACAGATCGGAATGTCATTTGATGGGAAAAAATGAGAGGCTTTCAATGCCAATATCGTTTACCCGGCATTTGAAGTATATCCTGTAGGATTTGGGGAGAAAAGCTATTACAGTAACCAAAGCTCTTAGTAGTCTTGCCCTTTTCCAATAACCAAATAAAACATGCTCCAACATCAATGAATAGACAAAGCATACTCAAAGGGGTTAACACGGTAAACTGAAAACTAATCTCAAAAATGATGCATGTGAATTTTCTACATGTTAAAATGAGTTTTAACATGGTGTTCAATGAAACCTCATTGAAAAATATTCAATTCGTATAGTTGCTTTTGTTGCACTCTTAGTAGGTAAGCTAATGGCTATTGTCGTTCTGATGCTAATATAGCATAATAAATAAAGAACAACTGACCCAAGCCAAACGGATAATCATATCATTAAACCATAGGAGAGATCAGGTCTGGGGTATAGTTTGGAGATTTCAGCATTAGTGGAAAAAATAGTTGTAAAGCTGTTTGCTGACTTTGCTAAATGCATTATCAGGTTCAAAATTGTAATTTGGGTTTCTACTAGAAACAGTTTTTATGGTGTCGTGTCTATAAAAAAATGTTATATTTCTTACAGTACAGCTGAATCTCTCCTCTTGTCAGCCTCTGTCTCATATGCTCTGTCTCTTTAATCCCCGCCCCTTCCAAAAAGCTCTGCTCTGATTGGCCCAAATCTAAATGCTGGTTTGAATCTAAACGCCAGTTAGAGGTTGCGTTCCGAATCGCATACTCTTTCTTTTTTCTATTCTACATACTACATCCGACGATAAAAATAATCTAGTTAGGATGCAGTAGGCATACTATTTGGACATACTTTTCTCTCTTATTTCATCATAACATTGCGCCTTGATCTTGCCTCTTGCTTTTATATCCGTCGCATCCCCGTTTGTTTTCATATGGAGGCTTCGTCGATGTTACGTCACTTCACGTGCGCACTGGATTGTGGGTCAGAATCGCCCAAATAGGATGCACTTTTCAACACTAACAATCTTGGCCGCATGAAGTAGGACATCCGGGTACTTCTAACCATCCTAAATCTGGCCACAAGAATCGGGACATCCTAAATCTTTTTTCTACATACTATATAGTAGAAAGTATGCGATTCGGAACGCAACCAGAGTCAGGGTATCTGGGCGTGTGGCTTATCACAGGTGGAGGTAGTTCTAAATTAGGTTGGTAATGAGGGGCGTGGCTTTTACAATAAATCTGACTGAGGTTTTTGCACAATGGTTTTCAGCAAAGTGTGGGTGGAGAAAAAAGAGAGGGTTGTTTTTTTCTCATACTTTAGGAGTCCATAGTCACAGCAGGGACCCATATTATTTATACAGGTGACCTTTTAAACAAATTATATTTGCTGAGATCCACAAACAGGGTATGGAAGTCACAAAGTATTGAGTATCGAGAATCACGGGATTCTTTAACTATACTGTATAAAGAATAGTCCCTTTGTGTTTTTAAGTGGCTCATTCTAAATAATGGCAAACTGTTTCTATTCTATTTCTCTATTTTCTCAAACCATGTTTTTCAATCTCTCCTAATACTTACTTCTTTATCATTTCAAAGTGTGTTCATATTTATTTATTTGTTTATTTTATTTATTTGTTTCAGGACAATGCACATTAATGAACATGTACAGCAGTACACGTAAAAATGCCAGAGTGTAGCCCGGGGGATCATTTCCATCTGTAGTCCATTAGGCAGGTTGATGTCACAATAAAAATGACAAAGATATACAATAGAAACATTTGCTATATACATTTGCTATATATATTTTCTATATACAAATACGGAGAAATAGAAATAAATAAATATATAAGGGAAACACTGACATCTTCTGCACTGGCAGATTATGCTGTGCAGATAACGTTCTCTCCCTGTCCTTAAATAACCAGGCAACCGTTTTGTGTGTCCATTTGGGGACACAAATCTGGTATTTTCATTTTGAACTAAAAATGCTTCAGTTCAGCTGCCCGGATACGTTCTATATTTTTTTGGGACCGTCCCCTTTAGTTGAGATTAGCTAAATGAGCTGTGAAGAGGCAATGACTCGTGGGACCGTGCATGTTTGGTGCAGATAATTGCAGGGCTAGTGTGTGCCATAGCCCTGGCACAAGGCTTGGGGATTGCAGGTGGGTTGGCAGTAGGGGTAAGTGCCTATCCAACTGCACATCTGGTATCCTGCGGGGCTCCAAATCTTTCATTACACCCACTTCAAAATAGAACCCAAACCAAGCACTGCCAAAAACTGTGCTGAAAGCCCCTATTTACCAGCTACTTTTTCGTTTGGAGTTTGCCTTTTTTTTATAGAGTTGTTTCCGATGTAAGGGAGAAAAACCCGGGTACAGTTTTTGTGTATGTGATTTAAAGCTGGGGTGGAGGATTTGGGGAGAAAATGGCAGTTGGGATAGAGATTTGAATCAAAATACCTCAACCGCTCCACTTGTTCTCTTTGGTCCCTCCCCTATGGTCCCTCCCTGACACGCTCTATACCAACAAAGTCGTGCCAAAGTGAATGGACAGTCCCAGCCTCGCTCTGATTGGTCAAAGTGTCAGCTCATGTTAACTTTGACCAATCAGAAATCACATAAGGCAATACACTGCAGGTGATTAGGGGTAACATCTTTAACTTTATTACTTGCAATAGAATATATATATTTTTTTTAGAAATGTTTGAATAAGAATGCACATTTGTCAATATCTAATTTATATTCACCATTCATAATAACCCTAAATTATATGTACAGTTTTTAAAACGTTTTTCAACATGTATCATCAATCAGACTATTAGCAACATATTAACAAAGTCTTCTGTAATAACCTTCAGGATAGTGCTAAGAATGATTATGCAAAGTTGAGTTGATGTAAGTGAGTTTAGAAGTTGAGATTCGTGGGTTCAGAGTATTGAATAAAAATAATGTTGAGATAATGGCAGTTAAAGATGGTTGAATAGGACAAATATAAACAAACAGGGTTTAGTCAAATAAACAACTAAATGTAGATTTTGGACTTTTGATTTATACTAGTATGAAAGAAGAGCGTTTGACAAAATGATGTTTTGTCTGCAGTGTCTCACCTTAATAGATAATTACTTATTTCAAAAGATTGACTGAATCTGTTCATTGACTGTATAATCTGACACACTCACTTTTGGGATAAAGCTAATATCTAATGGTAGTAATAAGGATATATCAGCCACCAGCATCTCTATTTTTCACAGTTTCAGAAATGTGTGCGGTTGACTGGTGAGTGTTTTTCAGACCCTTTTTTTGTTGGAGTTTCTTTGGGAGCTAATTAGCTAGCGCTGTGCGGCTGCTTTGGGGCTGACAGTTGAGGGGGAATGTTGCTGTGTATATGGTCTGCAGTCTCCCAGAGAGCAGGGCCATAATTCATCATTAGGATATCACAGTCACAGGTGCAGATGAGAACTGATAGAGCCAGCAGCCAGGCAAGTCGGGGCACTCAAGGAGGAAAATCTTATCCCAGGGACAATTCCTGGGTCATGCCCGCGGTAATTGAAATAATTTTGCCCCCTAGAGTTGTTTAATCACTGACAATCACACATGCAGGGGAGGACACAGTTTAGGAGCGCGTAGGTCTGATTACATCTGGCACCCTTAACCCCCCCTCCCTCCCCCCCACACACACACACACACACACTACCCAGAATGCCACAGTTCACATCAGCCCCATTCCTGCAGCCCCACCTTTCTGTTGCTGTCTCCTACTCATGTCAAGATTTCCTGATAGAGATGAGATTTTTTCTTTGGACGAAAATCACATCCACTGCTTCCTTCTTCTTTTGTCTCTTTTATGAACAGGCCAAACTTAAATATCTCTCAATACGTGTCCATGCACTGTGAAGCGGAGCTACGGTTACATCCCGACTACTACTGTCCTTGTAGGAGGGGAATCCATTTATTGAGCTTAGTATGTCCAACTGATAGGTGGCAATAGGCCCCCTTACAGCTGCTTTCAGCTTGTTAGTACTGGACCCTTTGTGGTTGAGCTATTACTCGCTAACTAATGAGCAGCTAACGGATAGCAAGCGTTAAACTGGTACCATGTTGAGCACAGGCTGTATGCGCTGGGCTTTCTTGTTCTTCCTTTGATGTTGCTCTTCTGTTAGCTATTCCACTTCCAGGTCAAAGCCCTAGGGGGGAGACTGTGGAGCATGCTCCGAGTGCCTAGTCCCATTGACTGGATACATGCAGAAATAGCACCGGCTCCCAATCGCATTATCTTGGTGTGTTAGCTCGACTATGAACAATTTCGATTAATTACGATTTCAGTGGGACTAACATGTACATGTATTTCAAAAGCCCTGTTTGGATCAGACTAACACACTACATTGATTTTCCTCTAACGTCATGTCAACGTAGTGACTGTGATTAAAGTAAAGTAAGGACACCCGCGTGCCTCCGTTCAGTGGCCGGATCATCAAATGGACAAAGCACAGTCTCCCATTAAAAAAGCCTATGTTGAGATGCAACAAATCATTTGTCTGTTATTAACCCTGAGCCTGTAATTATGCAGATTGCCATAGATTTTTTCCTGCGGGTGCCTGGAAGTGAGATCCAGAGGTTGTTGTGTGTGTGCGTGGCAGGCAGGCAGGGGCGGACGAGGGGGAATGGCCGTGCATTACTGAACTTGCCACATTCATCATGTTGACTGATGGCACAGGGAGTCGCTCCCCGGGTCCCGGTGGTTAATGTAGTGGGTAATTAACTGTCATTTGCCTAGTAATAGGCCCATGATCAATGGTTTGTGAGGAAACAAATTCTAATCCGGCAGCTGATGAATGCACGTCGAGGCTGGAGCAATTGAAGTGGTGGGAGGGATGGAAAGCTACAGGGGCTGAAGGGGGGGAGAGGAGGGCAAAGCTGCCAGGAGAATTTCAAACGCTGACTGGATCCACTGCTCATATCAGTGCACCAGCAGTCAGGTGAGTGATGGAGAAGATGATTTATCCCCCCTGAATAAAGTTGGTTAGCGTTAAACAATTATTTTTTAAGTTCATAAATCAAAATTACTTTATGTGCAGGCTTTTAGGAAGAAAATGTATCAAGAATCAGACAATACATTATGAACAAACTAACCTTCAGAATAGTGAATGATTATGTGGAAGGTTTAGTTGATGTCAGTGCTTTAGAAGTAGAGATTTTGAGTATTAAAAAAAAACTAATGTTGAGATAATGACCATTAAAGATGGTTGTATAGGAGAAATATACAGACGCAAACAGACAAGGTTTAGTCAAATAGACACCTAAATGTACATTTTGGATCTTTGGTTTATAATTATACAAAGAAGAAATCTTATGGTAGCAATTGACAGCCGGCAGTGTCTCGCCTTAAACATTCAACAGCAACATATCTCTCCAGGAACACTGTCCCTGTCACCCTGCAATCTACATTGAGCAATCATTTTGTCTAGAAAATCGTTAGAAATTAGGTCAAAACGTCGATTTCTCATTCGCTTTTTTCCCACTTGTTGTACCTGTGTATACAGGGCTGGGAATCTGTCGTACTATGCTGAGGGGCAAGTCCATAAAAAGACAAACCTCTCTAGCTGTGGGTTTCTTTTAAAAATGTTGGTCTTGCCTTCTTTTGGTGTGTCGATAGCTAGTGAGCATTAACATGAAAAACGCAAAATAAATACGTGTTACTAATTTAAAGGTTCCCTTATAGTTGACACAGTTGGTATATGTGTCACTTCTAGTTCTGTTTGAATAATACAATAAGATTAAACCTGACAAAAACCGTCCAACCTGTTTTCTTTCACTGATTGAGCTGTGATAAGACAGTTCCAGAGCAGTGCGGTCGCAGATTTCTGTCCAGCATCATTTTGTTTTTTGGCATTGTGAAATATGAAATACTGATATCATAACAATACAATTGCATAGGTATTTTCTAAGACAAGGATTGGCAAAATTCACTCCACGGACATGTTTGCCTTTGAACAGTATCTTAGGCTCCGTGTGTATATACAGTATGACATTAAAATGCATTTATTTCCTACACCCCAGTACTAGCGTATAGTCATTGTATTTTGGATTCATCTTGACAAAGCTGAGGAAAAGCATTGGAATAACACCACTCATCGTGTAATCTCCAAAGGGTGTGTGCTTGCGCGTTAAGATGGGTGTTTTTGGGGTCCACTGGACTAAAGCCTGCTGGAATAATTTAATTGGTGTCTGTTATTTCTCTCATCAAATAGGTAGCACTGAGCCGTGTACCAGGCCGTAATGCACAGTGAATGCCCTTTGAATTGAAACAAGGTATCGGGCACTGACTGCACTTCCATTCTCCTTTCAAATTCAGATTTTGAGCAAAAAGCATGAATTTTAATTCCATGTTGTATCTCGGAAACCTCTTTAAATATACATGCTATCTTGTCAGCCATGGATATGAAGTGTGTAGACCGCTACTCTACATATGTTATTCTGTTTTTCTTCTTCAGCCAAAGCACAGTTAGCAGCTTTGTGACAGACAGCTGTAACCGGATAGAGAAATTGCCTTTGAAATGTATATATTTATTACCAATTATAATCCAGTCCTGAAAGCATTGAGTCACTCACACAGGCTCCTGGGTCTTTTCAACACTAAGGCCTCTAAGTGTGAAGCGTCATCCCTGTGATTGTGTTGGAGCCTGTGTGCGTTTGAATTCATTACAACCAAAGCACGCTTAATTTGCCTCCTCCCTGGAGAGCCATTAGCGTCTGTGGCATCAAACCGGCGGAGCGGGAGAGAGAGAGGAGTGGCAGGTATATGCTCCATCCATCTCCCCCCTCCACCACGGGGTGAGACAGGGCCCTCACTGTGGGAACACCGAGCCACACAAAGAGCCAGGCTGGCTGGGTTAAAGGCTGCTCATGTCACACATGGCAGTTTGGGTTCAAAATCTCTGAAGACTCCTTATCAGCCACTCCACTTTTATTTTTTATTTTTTATTTAAAGTTTTATTTTATTCATTTTTTTTAACAATAAAACAAAGCTACATACACCCAATACACGAACAACAAGAACAAAACAAACAGAAGACAGGGACTAAAAGAAAACACATCTTGAAGGTGGATCGCCTAAACATCAGCCAGTATTAAGGATTAAACAGTCTCTATCTACAGAGTCAAGTCAAATCCAAACAGCAGCAGAGCACATGAATCAAGCGGTTAAGTATCTTCTCAACAATGTCAAAGATGGTGTCCACTGCCACTCGACTTCTTGAGGCTCAAAAGTCAAAAAGTCAAGTCGAAGTCTTTTATTGTCAGTTCTGATAAATGCAAGACATACATCATAATCAAAATGGCGTTTATCTCTGACCCACAGTGCAGTATATATAGAGTTATATATATATATAGAAATATAGAGTTAAAGCATAAAAAATAAAATAAAAAAGTAAAATAAATTAAATTTTTTACAAGGGCAAAGACATCAAATGGGCGGGTCTGGCCGGGCATCACACTTCCATGACCCTTAGGCCTACCTCTTACTATAGCAACCAGTCAATATTATAATCACATTTTAGGCAAAAAAGTTATTACGTTATTGGTTCAGAAATGAATTACATTGTTGGTAAGTTATTTTGTTATTGGGTTTTTATACATTACAAACTGAAAAATGATTATGTTATTGGCTGCTACAAATTCCACTAAAGGCCTTTATTTATGAGGCCATTTATATTGTCTGTAAGAAATGTGGTTTAATTGATGTGCTTATTTTGATAGATTTTAGTTAAAGGAATACTTCACCCAAACGGAACGGCCGTTCTATCATTATAAAAACACTATTATCATATAATGAATGAGGTTTTTCTTCCCTCAGTCTTCCCTCAGTCTTCCCTCAGTCTTCCCTTGGCCCAGCTGTCCTGTTAATCGTAACCCTACATTTTACCATGTGTGATGTCACGCATGGGAAAATGTAGGGTTAGACAGTGAGACCATAAAACACTCTTTCTGCCTTTTCTCAGGCTAGGATGAACAGATTTCTAAAATGTTTGCACATTTATACTACATAGGATCTCAGAGTTCAATACACCTTCATATTCCCACCGGTTAAGTAGGTCTTTAAGGAAACTGGGACTGTCCTGATCAAAACACACTCACACTATCACTGTTGTAAAATGCCACACTCCATCTATAAGATATTAAATCATCCTTTTCCCCCCCACTCTTTTTGTACAGTGTGAAAACCTTTTAAATTAAGTGTGGTCTTGTTGGTGGTGATATTCTGGATTTTTTTTACTTTGACAGTTGAACTCAACAGCAAATCAACATTCTAGGAAAGTAGTGGTAGCTTATTTATCCATTCAAGTGCCTGGCAAAATGGGGGACACTCACACCAACAATGGATTTTTTTTCACAGATATACAAGGACTTTCACCCAGAATTATTTCTCTGAGCAGAGTAGTGTGACAGTCCTCTTGCAAAGTGCAGGGCCAACCTTAAATTTGCAAGAGATGAGAGGAGAGAGCATGGCCAGATCAGACACGACGGAACAGCGCTTTGATTCAAGCTGACAGGCAGAAAGCTTAAAGCATGGCTTCTTTTATACAAATACCTTCCATCATTTACAATCCGGAGCCTTGAGTGCAACGCTGTCTGAAAATGATTCAGGTTTACTGGAATACAAGGACACCACTCGCCCCCTTGCACGGTGTGTGGTAAGATTCCACACAAAGGCCTCTGCAGTTTAGGCTCAAACACTCAGGCTCATTATCTCGCACTCTCAAGTCTATCATTTATTTTTTCCTTTTTGTACGTTTTTTTTCTAAGAAGGAATTACTCGTCTTTTTTGTAAGGATAGAAATCATTTCATCTATATCATGTGAAGGCCTTCCGGGCAATGCACATCATTTGCGCGGGGGGGATGGGGGGGGGGGGGGGGACAAGAGAGACACCACAAATGTATCTATATTTAGATTGCTCAAAGGGAAAAGGCATAATTCTTTTAATTAAGTTGGGCCCTTTAATCCGCCCGAAATTGGCCCTTTCTCTTTGTTTTCACCCACCTACCTATGTTACAAGAGATATCCTTCATTGTATTCAAGGTGTGTGTTGACAGTGGCTCTTAGTTGTGTAGGTATTCATGAGGGGCACAATCTATCTGCTTCCTTTTCGCCTGTAGGGAAACATACTTTCTGAAGGTTAATAAACAACCCCCTGCATATCCCAGGCCCCCAGATCATTTATCAGATTGCGATCTCTTACAGACTGAGAGAGTGGCATGCCGTTTTATCATTTTAACAACGATGGCTAAAAGTGCCTCAAGAAGTCTCGCCTAATAGGTTATTTTGTTATATGATTTTGTTATCAGATATTTTGTTTGCTAGTGGTTGAGGGTTAGCTGTGTAGTAGCAAGCAGCCCTGAATCCCTAATGAATACTCACATTAATGCCCCCGGAGCAGGGCCAAGAAATAATAGGGTTCCTCCTTTGGGCAATGGTGCTATGTATACCCCATGTATCCCATCTATTTCCATGGCACAAGCTGTGGCCATTGCTATTTTTTAACTGTGATACAGTGTAGCCCGGCTCGGTCCAGCCTCTATTTGTGTGACTGATTCAGAAGGCCTTAGCTCATGTTAGTGTGTTTACCACAATCTATCTGACAGCTGTCACTCTCGTTCCCACAGTCACCAACTAGCAGCAGAAGCAGTCTTATACTCTTTACATTGTGTTTGCTGTTACTTCCAGTTCTAATGGGGTGCAGGGGCGGGTCGCAGTGGTGGTTGGAGTCCTGGTTGTTCAAATGTGCTATCCTCATGTCATTTACTTCACAAATTCAGGACTTAAAATAATATATATATATATATATCGTCCATTTGTTGGGACAGCGTGTCAAGTGTATTGTCTCTAAAAGATTTTGGGAAAAAAGTTGCCCTGAAAAGCAGAAAATAAGGGTAAAAACAGGCACTACGTCATCAACACAAATGCATTGATTCGCCAATCCTGCTTTCTTCCAGTCCAGTCTAACACATGAACTAAGCTAAGCCAGACAACTCCCAGGGTTCATTTTCTATGTTGAGGATTGGGGGGGGAAACAATTCTTAACGTCATTTGTGTGTCTTTGTGTGTGTCAGGTTGTTTGGCGTCACCGGGAACTGCGCGGCTTGCAGCAAGCTAATCCCAGCCTTCGAGATGGTCATGAGGGCCAAGGAGAATGTGTACCACCTGGACTGCTTCGCATGCCAGCTCTGCAATCAGAGGTGAGTGATTGGACCACACTCCTTTTTCCCCATAGCCACATAGCCACGTCTGGGCAGAGGCACCACTGCACTGTAGTGAATCCCAAGTGCTTGTGATAGTTGAAGGAAGATCCTACACATCAAGAGATTGATAACTCTCACCAATGACTAAGTAGAGCCATGTAGGGCCAAAGGGAGACCTGTTGGACCCAGCACTGATTAGAATCATGCGCTATACCACTGTGGAGTGTCAGCCAAGAGCCACAGGTGCAGTTCCATGTCCGTACATATGCTCCCCATCATTCTTCATTACCGAGCCTCCACCTGCATTCTTTAGACTTGTGCGGTCAGCAAGGGCCATGGTTTAGACATGGGGGGGGGGGGGGGGGGTCCAGTTCCAAGAATTCTTCCCTCAAATGTCAAACAAAGGGTTGCCAGTTTACCACTAAAACCAGTCTAACGGCCCGCCAGAACCAGCACAACCTCCAATAAAACCAGTTCATAATTGATCCCAAATCCAGCTTTTAAAATCCAACTGCATTACTATCATTGTCTTAATGTATCCTCTCTCTCCCTCCTAATGATGTTGCTTACTAAAATGACACAATTGGGTGTGCTATATTTTTATTCATGTACATTATTCCTGTAATTTGCATAGAATGAATAACCCAATCAGGGGCCAAAGCTTTCAACCATTTACTTTATACTGTATAAATTCTCTCATCTCTTTTAACAAACTCCACTTTGTTTGTGGACACATAGACAGAAGGACACACACGCACACACACACACACACACACACACACACACACACACACGCACACACACACACACACACACACACACACACACACACACACACACACACACACACACACACAGACCAGAAGAGACACATTGTGCATGTTAAAAGGCGAAAGGACCATGGTTGCACACAATTAGCACTGGGTTATTGTCTTGCCACTACAGCTGGCTGCACCAGACAGCCTCCGCCTAATAGAAGAAGTCAGCCAATCTTCATCAGCCCAGGCCCAGGCATAGCCAACTCTGCTCGCACACATTAAAACCCATTTAAGCTCCAGCAAATCTTTCTTTTTACATTAGGCCAGTTGATGAACTGTTGAATAAAATCGACCTGGTGTGTTTCACATGGTCCGCTGTGGCCTTGCAGAGCACCACTCAAGATGCCCATCACAATTTGAATTGGGGCCCGGCCACGATTTATGGTGTGGCACCGTCTTTAATTGAAGCTGTTCCTCAAGCTCTGGCTTTTTTTGTTTGTTTTCCATTTCTTTTTCTTTCCATTGGTAGAGCTGTTGGGAGTAGATCAGGAATACAAACTAAAATAATGATTCTGTTCTAGATGCACACAGCATTTCCCAAAAAGTTATGTAAAAAAAAAATGGCTAAGTGGTGGTAGGATGGCCTAGAGGAAAGGTGGCTGACCAGTAATCATGAGGTTGCTGGTTCAATCCCCAGCAACGGACAGGAGGGTGTTAGTTGTAAAACTAGTAGTGGCTGGTATTACGTCTACGGTGCCCACCATCTCTACCATTGTGTCCTTGAGCAAGACACCCCAAAACTGCTCCAGGGGCGCTGTACTATGGCTGACCCTGCGCTCTGACCCCCTCTGGAGTGTGGGAACTTGAGAGGGGATAAGCGGAAAGACAAATTTCAATGTAACTATTGACTAATAAAGTAACTTAACTTAAATATTTAAAGTATGGAAACTCGATATCAAATTCTGATGCACAAATGATTATTTTCATCTCTCTTTCTGCAAAGAATGGGACTACAGCCAGGTCAGCCCACTAGCAGTCTGTTGATCTGGAGTCTTCAACTGTAAGGTCAGGTTAGACACTGCAGGCTAAAACTATTTATTTCCCCCCCGAGTACTAGAGATTTTCATTTAGTTTGCTTCCATAACATGTCTTCTTTCATACTAGTATACATCAACGGTCCAATTAGGAGTCATTAGTTAGATATTGCCTAATTTGCATATTTATTTAAACATGTCTGAAAATATTGCAATAAAAAAACAGTTATATCGTAGTTCATCAACTGGCAAAGCTTCATGACAATATTTATTTATTTATTGGTTTAGTTCAGGGACATTGCACACTCATCAACATACAAAATGTAAGTGAGCCAGAGTTAGCCTAAGAGGCTAGTTTTCATCTGTTGTCCCCTGCAACCTAAAATTACAAAAATAAAATGCATGTATAAACAAAGATTAAAAAACAACATAGTCGACTCAGAAAATACAGTAACACATAGTAAGAATGAATTGACAGACAATGGCAAACAAACAATAAAATAAGCAGATAATAAAACACAGCGTACATTAAACATTATAGGGAAGTGCACAAAACAGTTAGCCTGGAAATCCAGACCCTGATATCTTGAACGATAGAGGGTCTGGCCATGATCAATAGTGATTTCCAACTACTCGTGCATTTCAAATGCCACTGCACGCAGTTGATAGCACTACAACCAATCAGAGCGATGCACAAGGTGATGTAGGCTATTAAGCGCTGTTCGTTTAGCGAACAGCTGTTAAACTGTTAAATTAAACTTTTGCAGTGGTCGGTCGGCAAAACAGAACATTCCACTTACTTGCTAATGAAAGATTTGAGTGCGGTCTTCCAAATCGTAAAGGGTCGAGGCCAAAGCAGTCTCAAACTCACACAACATATCCGCAGCCATCTTTGATGTTTACTATCACGGCTTCGACATCGCATGCACGTCAGTGTCGTCATCCGGTTACGTCCTCCCCAGAGTACCATATAAAGGGCTCTGGCGCGCCCATATTAGATAGAACCAATTGAAACGTGAGTCGGGATTTCTCGACTTTTTGAAAAAGCTTCAATGGAGAGTGTCCAGACCAACAGGCGCAGCAAATTTAATTTGCCAGCGCCTAGTGGCAGGTCTGGGAATGCCAGGCTACAAAACAGTAGATTAGAGCAGGACAAACAGACCTATAATAAAAACACATATACAGCAGCGTAAAGCATATCTATGTCTTAAACATTTTGACCCTGTTCACCCGCAGTGTCTCACCTTAAGTCTCTGTAGTCAGAATGAATGTTCCTCTCATCTTTCAGACGGTGTGGGGTTCAGAGCAGGTTTAATGCATTCTCAACATTATGAAATAAGTCCCCGCTAAGTGTTTTTTTTTTTTGTTCAACATTGATATCCAGACCTATAGAATGACATTTCACAAATGTTCTCAGTTTCAGAGCTATTATGTGAACAGTTTCTCAGCATTTGGGTTGGCACACAAGCACACAAGCACACAAGCACACACACACACAAACACACACACACACACACACAAACACACACACACACACACACACACACACACACACACACACAGCGGCCCCTTCAATAAAGCAATCTAATCCATCTCACAAATGGCACCAGAGATTTCTCAGTGGAGCCTCGTCAGAAAAATGTGAAATCTGATAAACAGAGCAGACGATGTGTGGGGTCAGCAGCAGGGGTCAGGCTGTGTAATTATCCCACGGCTCCTGGCAGGTCAACCACGGCCCCATGTCAACCGTTTGAAGGTTGAATTGCTACAATCAAGTATGAACATTACAGCAGCCCCCATCACACACACACACACACACACACACACACACACACACACACACACACACACACACACACACGTACTCACTCATGCATCCATTCACGCCATCAATTGCTTTGTGGGTACATCCACTCTACTGTATCAAGCAAGTGGACAGGGAACTTGAAGTGATTATTCTGATTTCATCACGTCAGGACTAATGGTCATTGCTATAGTCAGTTGTTGCCGTTGCCAGACACTGCAGGTGAATAGGGAAACATTTTGAACTTATAGATATCACAATGAAACTTTGCCAGTTGCTTACTGACATTAAAACAATATGTTTTTGTATTGCAGCTTTTTTTTTAATCAGAAATGGTTGAATGAATATGCAGATTTGACAGTATCTAACTTCTCATGTGTACATTTGCATCTCCTTGAAAACAAAAACTAAAGTCTAGATGTTAGACGAAGCCGGAGATAAAATCTGAATTTCATGTTTACAGCATATTAGTATTCAAAATGGTAACGTATCGGATACAGCATTTCTTTCATTTGAACAAAAATAAAAAGAATACCATGTACAGGTCTTACAAATGCCTTTTCGGCATCTTTTAAAGAAGATGTGTCATTAATCAGACAGTTAACAACGTGTGAACAAATCCTTTAGTAATAACCTTCAGAATAGTGCTATAGATGATTGTGGAAAGTTTAGTTAGAAGTAACTGCTTTAGGAAGTTGAGATCCTGAAACAAAAACTAATGTTGAGATAATGTCCGTTAAAGATGGTTGTATAGGAGAATAATTACAGATGCAAAACAAACAAGGATTATTCAAATAAACAACTAAATGTACATTTTGGACCTTTGATTTATACTAGTATGAAAGAAGACATGTTATGGAAGCAAAATAGACACAAATCTCAAAATTGACCAGTGCTTGAAAAAACTAAGTTTGTGCCTTAACTTCGAGGGCTTCAAAGTACTCTGTAGAGATGAAGACTGACCCATTAGCTGAGAGTGGATATGTCACTGTGCTCATGACCTGCAAGCGCCTTCTCCTTCTTTTGTCATCTTTACCATCAAATTGGCAGCCATCGGAAATAAAACTTGAATCCGCTTCAGGAATAATATAAATGGAAAAAAGGCCTCGCCAGTTATCTTACTTGTGTATCTGCCAAGCAAAAAAAAGACAGTTTTTTTCTTCCCACCCCCATTTCTCTGTGCATGACTCTGAAATGGTATGGCGCTGAGGGCAGTGAACGGTCCTGTCCCTGGGTCTATCAGTGGAAATATAGCATCCTACATTGGTGCTGATTGCTCATGTCTCCGACCAATGTGTCCTCACTCTGTTAAACTGGACATAAATCCAGCGTCGTGACCTTCCCACCAGCCAGACCTGTTATTCTCCCTCCCTGTGTGAGCTGCTAGGGACAGCTATAGCCCCCACTGTTATCTTCAAGCCAGTGGTGGACAAACTCCTATACCACAGTACATGAGTAGTAGATACTCAATAGTCAAATATTACCAGAAAGGGTAACACCTCACAATAAGGGTACAATAATGAACTTGTGCTTAGTTAATGCTATTAATGGTTGGTTAATGCATAGTTAATGCTTAGTTAGCTAATGTTTAGTAAAGCGTTTACTAAGCATAACAGTTCATTAATGCTGAGTAAATGCTTATCAGGTTGCGTGCGACCAATTGTAATCAAAAGCTGAATAAAAGTATGATTTTTGTCTTTGAAATGTAGTGGAGTGAAAGTCATAAGTTTCCAAAAAAAATAAAAAGAAGAAGCAGATACTCAAGTAGATGACACACACTCAAAAGATGTACTGAAGTTCAGTACTCAAGTAAATTTACTTTGTTACTTTGTCCACCACTGCTTGAAGAAGCCAAAGGGATTGTGGGTGTTATTGGGTGTGGGTTAGGGAATAAGGACCAAGATATGAAACTCCATCCAGGGAGCAGTTATAGCCACATATCAGGCCCTTGGGGGGGGACAGCTAATCGATAGGCCTGTCGTCCAGCCTCATCATCTAGGCCCAATTTCCCCCCTGATGAGGTGGAGGCTACGGTGTGTGTGTGTGTGTGTGTGTGTGTGGGGGGGGGGTGGTGTGGAGGTTAGAGGAGAGGGGGGGTGTGGGTGACAGGGGCAGGGCAAGGTCAGCGCTGATAAGGGGGGACCATGCTCCACACTGCTGGAAGCTTTTTGGAAGGAAGAGAGACTGACACCAATTGGGGTTTTTCGGCGGAAGCTTAGCTCAGCCACTGCTGCCTTGTATGTCACGAGTTAGGGCTTGTTAGACAGGGGGCCCCCTAATAGCCAATAAGGGACACAGTTGTCACTTGGTGTATGATTGGTGTTGAGAACTCGGGAGCAGCCAGCCAGCCTATACACTACAGAACACAATTTAAAGGATCTAATCCTGCACTGTCGGTGGAGAAACAAAATCACGAAAATGACAAATTGTATACAAATAAATGTCAGTCTTTCCTACCCATGCATGGAGATAATATAATGTTGTTCCGACCAATAGCCAGTTCATTGGTTTCCAGTATTCTATAAGGTCCTAGATAGATAGTCACTAGTTTAGTTTTAGTTTTAGTTTTTTATCTGAGGGGTTTGTCTAAAGCTAAATGCTGGTGACTGCACAGAACAACAGCAAATATATACCCATCATGCATCCTGATGAAATACTGTCAATGCTGTTGGAAGTAGTGGTGATGTAGTGACTACTCACTAACAAGGCAGTAAGCTTAGACATAGTACATCCATGGTGGTATTTGTACCATCTACCCTTGACACTGCAGAAGATGACGCATTCCTTTGTGTGGACTTTATATTCTGGCCAGAGCAGACTCCTATTAAATTGGATGGTGCAACACAGCTAATATGATGGCTTCCTCCATTTTTGTGGCCCACATTGTTTGATTAACAATTGATTTTTTTTTTCTGGTGGTACAGTTACAGAAAACCTGACATCTAGTTAGTCCTGAGAGAGGGAGAGAGAGAGAGGGAGAGAGAGAGAGAGAGAGAGAGAGAATACAAGATCAAAGCGTCTTATAACACAACTTTAATGGATGTTTCAGCACTGATAAACTGATACTCTCTGCATTACATACCCAGAAGAAGAAGAAAAAATGGTCTTCAGTGTGTCCTTGAGCTGCTGCCTGTGTCTGATTGCCCCACAGCTGTCTTGCAATACAAGATGTACAACATGCTGTTACAATTAAGCATCAGTGTCATAGAGGGCCAAGTCAGTGTCTGTGAACCTGTATTGCATCCTAACAGTCATTAGATTTGGTTGCAGTTGAGATATATTTCCATTCTTTGACCGATTGAAGTGAATAGTCTAGTTAACACACACAGGCCTCGGAGGCATAATGGCTGGGCATGGCAGTACACATCTTTTTAAGTGAAGCCTGTGTGAAGACATTCTTTCTCTCTCTACCTCCTACAACAAGAAGGTCTCTGAAGACTCATTAGTCACAGTCACCTCTAAGTAAAGGAGAGAAAAGATGGAGGGAGGAAAGTGAAGGTAAAGCAGACAGCACAGGCTGGACTGGATTGTAAAAGTTAGAACACCATGATATTGGTTCACAAGATGACATAAATACAACATTAATGAATGAGGCAAGACACTGAGAATGAATAGAATAGAGTAACATTTTGAACTTACTGTATATATATATCATGATGAAGCTCTGATTACTGACATTAAAACTAATCTTTTTTTGTATTACAATTTTAATATGATTGAATAAAAATGTACGTTTGGCAATATCTATCGAATTATGCATTTTCTTTGCATATTTTTAAAAAGCAAAACATCTAGATGTTGGATGATGCCAGAGTTAAAATGTGTCGATTTCATTTTTACAACATAAAAAGAGTTTAATTTTATACTGTCAAAAATACTATGAAAATACTACGAACAGGTCTTAAAATGCATTTTCAGTATGTTTTTTAAGAACGAAATGACATCATAAATCAGACAATTAACAACCTATGAACCTTCAGAATAGTGCTAATGTTGAGATAATGGCCGTTAAGGATGGTTGTAGGATAGATATACAGACGCTGCAGTATATTGCGGTTCAGTCAGATATACACCTTAATGTACACTTTGGACCTTTTATTTATGTATAGTATGTATGAATAAAACGTGTTATGGAAACAAAACAGACACATTGACCAGTGCTTGAATGTTTTGCTTGCCGTATCTTGCCTTACTTACTATATTCGCAGAGACCAAAACAAACAATGTGTTTATAGCAGGTTACAACTATATACAATTATGTATACAATCATGGGGCGACCGTGGTAGAGCGGGTCGGCCAACGATCGAAGGGTTGGCGGTTCGATTCCCACGCTGCCACTTGTGTCATGGTTGTTGTGTCCTTGGGCAAGACACTTCACCCACCTTGCCTCGTGTGAATGTGTATGACTGCTGTATGTTTGTGGTGATCGGAGGGTCCGTAGGCGCGAAATGGCAGCCACGCTTCCGCCACCGGAATGAATGGAACCTGGAACTCTGTAAAGCGCTTTGAGTGCCTAGAAAAGCGCTATATAAATCCAATCCATTATTATTATGTATTATTATTATAGTAGCATTCTAGCAGAGGGCTATATATACACAGTATAAGATGTGCTTTGCAGTAGTTTTTTAAAGAGAGTGGAAATACTATGGCAACACAAGGTTCCTTTATTAGACACGCCTGTGATGGGCCAGGGTGTAATATCCTCATCATAATTGGTGCACAGATGTCACATATGCTGTTGACATTTCACCGAGCAGAAACAATTTGGCCGTGTGAAATAAGTGGAGGGTAGGGTTAAGAGATGGGAGGAGAGAGAGACACACACACACACACACACACACACAGCACTAGTCACAGAAAGAGTCCCTGCGTTCCAAATCTCATACTGATCATAAAAAAACTATCTAGTTAGGATGAAGAATGCTACAATTGGGATGTACTTTTACTTATTTATTTCATCATAACATGGCGCCTTGATCTTGCCTCTTGCTTTTATATCCGTCGCATTCTGCGGTTGTTTTCACGAAGAGGCTCTGTCGATGTGACGTCACTTCTAGTGCGCACTGGATTGTGGGTCAGAATCACCCAAATAGCATGCTGTTTTCAACGCTAAAAATCTCGAACCGGATGTAGTAGGGCACCCAGTTTATTTCTAAGCATGAGTTGTCCGTCTTTAGTTTGGTCACGAAGGTCTGCAAGTATCATCCCATTAAAGGTGGAGGCCAGTGGCGTGGCGTGGGGATTTTGTTTGAGGAAGCCAAGTGAGACAACACCTTTAATCTACATGTTTATTGGAAGGTGGGGGACAGAAAAGAGTAGGCTACCTCGCAGCTTGTATTTAATGTAGGCCTAACTACAAGAGCTATTATAGCGCCTGGTCACTTTACCAGGACTTACACACGCCTGTAATCTGTCCGACACCGCTCGTTCGCTCGCTCTCTCTCTCTCTCTCTCTCCCACTCACTCACTCACTCACTCACTCACTCACTCACTCACTCACTCACTCACTCACTCACTCACTCACTCACTCACTCACTCACTCACTCACTCAGTCAGTCACACACCTCCTAATCATCTTATTAAATTATAAATGTTATTATAAATGCATTAATTACAAAATCTCCACCCTCCATAACTGTTCTTACTAATATGATAACAATGCAAACATGCTAATCTCCCGCTATTGTTATTGTTGTTAAATTTCAGTGACGTTGATAATGATGCTTTGATTTGATTGGTGTGAAGCCAAGGGCCGAGTGGCTTCCCTTGGCACCCTCATGATACCCTCCTGACCAATCACAGGAGGGCAGTGTCATGACAATAGCATCACCTGATTGGTCAACCCTTCTTTTTTTCACTAAGGGATGCCAGCTCGGGCTGGCTTCCTTGCGGACTTAGAGTTTGCAATGTCGTGTTTCGCCGCGTCTTCAGAATGTAACTTTAAAGGGGCGCTGTTTCGCGTATTGTGAATCCGATTATTATGCTATTTTTAGAACAGGCCTGCGGGCGCCTCATATGGTCCTTGCGGGCTACCTGGTGCCCGAGGGCTCTGTGTTGGTGACCCCTGGCCTAGACTGTGTTTTTTTTAGCACACCCAGTACAGACAGGTAGTGGATTGTGAGGAGATATTCACTGATTTTGACAAGAGGTGATTTTTGACACAAAGCATTCTCCAGAATCGCTGACTCCACCTTTAACCATAATAGATTTGTAAAGATAACAATGTATCGTCGGTTAAACTTGGCTATTTGTTTACAACAACAAAAAAGGCACATAGCTGATCTTGGCAGTTTATGGGATCATACTGTATGGTTCAGAGGCAGCTACTGCCATTGGTGTATGAGTGTGTGTATGAATGGGTGAATGTGGTAAGAATTGTAAAGCGCTTTGGGGCTGAGAAAATCGTCTAAAAAAGCGCTATATAAGTCAAGTCCATTAACCATTTGTGCTGGCATGTTAAACTGCATGCACAGCACAAGTATCCAGTCAAAGCTATATCCATGCTCGCTATATAGCATTACTTTAAAATTCATTATTTTTAACATAAGATGTGCATTTGCCATTTGTCTGTTCACTCATCCCCTCCCGCCCCACTGTATACCATTGAGAAACAGCAAGGTCTGGTCCTGAGTATTGTCTGGAAGTCAAGCAGTTTATATTCTAAAACAACATTCATATAGGCAACATCCTATTTAGGCAAGACTAACACTAAATGTGTTTGGATTGCCAATTCGTGTGGATTTTATATCTTTGAATTATATATTTTTTTCTTAAGAAATGTTTGGGATGATCTCATAACATTACATTACATTTCATTTAGCTGACACTTTTATCCAAAGCGACTTATAAGTTCATTCAACCATGAAGGAACAGCTCCACCTTAGCACTATAATTCTAAGGTGAAACGAGAAAAAAAAAATCTAATATTGAGGAAAAAAGGGCTTTGCACACCACACTTGCATTGGACCTAAGTGTGCTATAAGCTTTCTCTAGACAATACCATTAAATTTAATTACAATTTAATTAAGGACTCTGCATTAGCATTTCTCCTCCCAGAATTCCCAGCTGTATGAAGGCTTTAATACATCAATAAAGAAGGGTTACAGTTTAAAAAATATATATATATATATTTGAGACGTTAAATAAGTAAATAAATATGATGAAATGAATTCAAATGCATTGTAATAATGACTTGACATAGGGCTGGTGCTGGTGTTCGTTTTATGAGTAGAAATGTTGGACTAAACACAAGTTTCTAATTGTCTAGGCCAAGACGGCTATAATGTGGTTCATGTGAAAAGTCTGCGTGTGTGTGTGTGAGTGTGTGTGTGTGTGTGTGTGAGTGTGTGTGTGTGTGTGTGTGTGTGTGTGTGTGTGTGTGTGTGTGTGTGTGTGTATTTGTACGTGCATTCATGGGCATACTTACTGATACAGAGTGGAATTCTATGCATCACATAAATATTAAACCAATCAAAAAACAGCAGAGTTTGCAGCTTATTTCAAATAAACTGTCAAGCTCTTCCCCGGAAAACATTTTGTTTCCGTAATGTCCAGAAAACACACCTCACATTCTCACAGGTTTTTTTGAGGTGTTTTGTGCCAATACTTACGGTGTACTCCAAATCCTGCTAATTGGTCCCAAATGGACGCAGCAAATCATGCTCTGAATCCTTGCCCTGCAGCTCAGAATAAAAAATGCTGCCAATGGTTCCTCCAAGCAGGTCATCAGGTACACCTAAAGATGCATCCGCTTTTCTGTGCAGCTCCAAGCCACACTGCAATCAGCAAGTCTGAACATCCTGGGAAGTCTAAGGGAGTTGAGGCTCAGTGTCCCGCCCCCCACCCACACACACACACCCCCCCCCCCCCCCCCCCCCCCCCCCCTGGTAAACACTGGGACCGCTTGCTTACCGACCTTGTCCAACCTGTACATAGAGGGGAGATAAGCGGCCCTCAGGACAATACAACAGCGAGAGTAACTGCCCTTATACGCGTTCAACATAATCTCCACTTGGCGCTGGTGAGGAAAGGTCAAGCGTAACTGTGCCCCCCCCCCCTCCCTCTCCCCTCCTCCGATGGGGGTTTGTGTAACAGCTGCAGGTGCAAAGGAAACCCCGGTGCCTGAAACACAGATAATTCAATTGGTATACACTGGAGAGAAAAAAATAAGGATTCTAGGGGATGATGTAGGTGTTAAACAATATTTTGGTTTGGTGAAAATATATTCATTACAATTATTTTCTTGATTTTCTGGCAAATATTTACTTTACAATGTAATTAATGTGTTTGGGGCAATATCTACTCATTCTACTCATTTAAAAAACAAGCAACTTTATTCGTAAATTACAAAAACAAAGAATATTGAGTGAATTTAATAAAATGTAAGCGGGTAGTTTTTAATCGAGAAACACTTCCTGTCCAAGCGTGCAATATTAGGAAACAATCAAGAGTTAGCAGTTTTGTTATTAAGTATTGTAGCGATGACCCATCTCCCACAATGCCTTGCGCTGAACTGAATGAATGTAACAGACATTTAACTGGGCAATGAATAAGACGGTTAAAATGCTCCAGTGCTAACCAAGATACTAAAACATCTATTGATTTTCTGTAAAGGCACCCAAAATCAAGTATTGTTACAGTATATTTTACAATATATTTGTTTATGTTTTAATGAATTATTTTGTGTTCTCTATTTGAATCTAGTTATATTAAATACTAATTTAATTTAATTTACCTTTAAAAGCATCTTCTGTCAATTATATTTACTCAAAATCAAGCATAGTTATATTTAATGAATTATATTGCTTTAACCCTGTTGCCTCAATTTTATTGAGTATAAAGTAAATATGGTGGAAACTAGGGCTGCGTTCCGAATCACATACATCTTTCTTTTTTTTCTATTCGACATATTACAGCTGATCTTAAAGATATCAAGTAATACTGCAGTATAGGTACACTATCCGGACATACTTTTACTTATTTATTTCATCATGTCATTGCTCCTTGAACTTGCCTCTTGCTTATGTATCCTTTACATCGCCGATAGTTTTCACTTGGAGGCTCAGTCCATGTGACCCCATTTCCAATGCACACTGGATTGTGAGGTCAGAATCACCCCCCAAAAACCTGATCGAAGTAGTAGATGTAGCATCTGACCACATGTATTTCTACCATACTAAATAGCAGCGAAGTAATGGGAAGGGGAACGCAGGGAATTCCTGCAGACTGGCTATGCCATGCTAGCCCACAGCTAGCTCACTACTAATAATCCTTGCTTTGATGCTTGATTTAAACCCGCTACTCAGCAGTGTCTACTAGAAGTTTTTACTATTGTTTTGTGTTTTAATTTAATTCTTGCTTTTTTGTGTCTTTGTGATGTTTTGGATGTAATGTATTTGACTTATTTTACTGTACAGCACTTTGGTCCGCCTCGGCTGTTATAAATGTGCTATATGAATACAGTTGACTTGACTACTCCTGTCTCTTTGTGTGCGGTTGCAGGTTCTGTGTGGGCGACAAGTTTTTCCTGAAGAACAACATGATCCTGTGCCAGACAGACTACGAGGAGGGCCTGATGAAGGAGGGCTATGCTGCCCAGGTCCGCTGACCCACCCCCCCCCCCCCCCACCCAGGAGGAAAGAGGAGGGGGAGAAAAAGACACTGACTGACTTGAAGGAGAGCTTGTAATCACACAACTAAAAAGCACTATTGCCTCCTTTTTTCCAGCTCCCGTCTCCCACATGTACATAACTAAAGCAAGAACTCCCTGGGTGATGGGGACACACTGCTGTACAGAATAGCCATAGAGACAACCAGTGTGACAGGGAACCCCTCCCACACACACACACACACACACACACACACACACACACACACACACACACACACACACACACACACACACACACACACACACACACACACACACACACACACACACACACACACACACACACACACACACACACACACACACACACACCCGGAAGCCCACAACAGACTAAGTGTGGAAGAAAAAAAAAAATAGGTTATCCATTTCTTTGTTTGTGATTTAACAGAAGCTGCCTCTGTCATCCACGGCCAACCAACCACAGAACCAAACAGCTGATCCCAGTTGTTGGAGAAATAAATGAACACACCCAAATGGAATGTCCTGTCTCACCTTATCTGACAAGGACAGACTCGTGTCCCAATCCAACGCACAGTCCAACAACGAACTACTTGAGTCTAAAATAAGCCGACGTATTGTCAATCAATGTCATTTTTGAGAAGAAGACCTTTTTACTGTTCGGTATCAGATTAAAAACACAGTGAATTTAATGTGAATGAGGAGTGGCAAAAATAACGCTGACGACTGATTTGATGCTGTATGTGTGTGTGTGTGTGTGTGTGTGTGTTTGATCCATCCTTCTTAAGGTTGAGAATTGCAGTCTTGCAGTCTCACAAAGGCTTGGCCTGGTCCGTATAGTCCATTCAGAGCATTACGATTTTCCAAAATGAACATTGACATACTTTCAATAATCCTTATTAAAGAATTCAAATATCACTTTTTTTTTGTCAAAGTAAGCAGCTTTTAAGTACATTAAAGCTGCGTTAATGAGCATTTTGTCTCCATAATAACAATGAATAAATTGAGTTTAATACAAAGGTGGTTCTGCTAGCATTTTCTGCCTCTTGCCTGCTCAGCACCATTAAGTAGGCACAGTTGGCAAAGAAACTGAAGCGAGTTGAGTATAAGTCAGATGTTTGGTTGATCTAAAGAGAAATACATCTGTAGAACACAAAGCAGACTCAAATGAGATTCTTATAACGTAAGATAAGCAACCGTTTGCTAAAACGTTAAGCAACATCTTTATAAAGTGACAATACAGTAGGTCCGATGGGTTTTTTTTTTCAACTTGTTGTACTGCCCCCAAGTGGCCAACAATGTAGTCAAGCAGCTTTAAAGGTAAATGGACAAGACCGGGGGTGTGTGTGTGAGACCATTCCTGAAATGCATTCCTTCAGAACTATACGTACCTTCCACCATATTTGGGCAGAGTTTGGACTGTGAATCCAGGCTCTAATCTTGTGAAGGAAGGCAGTGATTTTTTTTTCTTGTCTGGGGACAGTCTTTCTATTTATTGAAACCTTGCTTGCACACTCAATGGTCAATCTGAAGTGTGGGGGATATGTGCCGGGTTAATGTAGTGCTTGTAAGGGGGTCGGGATGGTGGGTTGGTTACTTTTTGTACACTATTTATTTGATAAGTATTCAGTGCTCATCACTTTGTTGTCCAAAATTTCAATCAATGATTTTTTTCTGAATCAACCGTTGACGATGGGCTGTGTGATTTTTTCGCAAACACAGCTTTGGGTTGAGTTAACTGCCCATCCGCAGCAGGCCAATTTACCTTCACACCTGTTGCTCTCCTCCTTTTTCTACTGAGAAGAAAAAACAAACCTACTATCTTTTCAGTATTAACTCTCAGCATCTGAGCGCGTGCGACAGCGCTCTGCAACATTTTTTTCAGCGGAAAACAGAAACCTTCTTTAATTTGTAAATTGTGGGTGTACATAAAAGAAATATTCACTTTTGTTGCTTGCTATTGTACAATGATTTTCTTTGTATGTGTCATCCAGCATGAAATGTTTATTTTTAGGGACGCTTGTAAATACTGTAATTGTAATAATTTTAAGCACAAATGTAATACAGTTTTATTGTGTTACCGGCGAGTGTGGTGTCTTTTTATTTCTCTCTCGCTCTTTGAAAGCTTGGCTAAGCTATTCCTGTAGTTGTCAGGGGCCGTATTCACAAAACATTTTATATTAGCGCTAAGAGTACTCCAAAGGAGCACTAAAAGTTCTTAGTAAGGAGTCATTTCTTAAAACCTATTCACAAAGCTGATAAGACCAACTTTTACTAAGGAATGGGAGGGACTCCTAAGCTTAGACTAGAGGGCGGGGTTGACCCTGTTGCTATGATGTCATGTTCATACAGGAACATGACATGGACAGGAGATGCTGCGAAGCGCCACATATAGGCCTACTCTAGTAACAAATTAAACCCAAACGTGACACCAACTGTAACTTTCAGTGCATCGTAAACCCAAAGCAACTGCAGGAAAAGGAACTTAATAAATATTTTTTTATATAAATATAATAAATATAAATGTGTCTATACTTTCTAAATATAGCTTTACTAAGACCATTAACCCCTTACAGCTATTAAGGTACCTTTTGTAAAGCTCACTAGCATTACATCTCTCCAAAATGCCATCAAATGGTTTTCTGTGATTTACTCTTAGTGACTTAGGAGTCCTCTCGAGCTTTTCATAGATTTAGGAGCTAGTTTTAGTGCTAAAATGCTTTATGAATTACACTTATCTTAAACAGTTAGGAGTCCTAAAATTAGGAGTGAAACGCCCCTTATTTTTGAGAGTTACTCCTAAATCAGCACGTTAGGACCTACTCTTAGCCTTAAAATGTTTTGTGAATACGGCCCCTGGTGTATGGTGTTTTAGAGCACATCTTAAAGGTTCAGTAAGCGGAATGGTCAGTTTAGCTAACTTCCTGTCAGTGACTGCAGTTAGCAGTCCCCTCCCTCGTCCCCACGTCACCACATTAATGCACTGCGGTCTTCAAGCAGCGAGTTATCTAGCATCATCTCAGATCCATAAGTCTGATAAAAACCATCAAAAAGACATTGGGAAGGATGTTTACCTGCTCAGCCATTGTAGGCGCATACACATTCACCCATCTGTTGCTCTGCTGGTGCACCGGCAGTGAGACGGGTGCCGGTTTGTAGCGTTCTCTCTTCTGATTGGTTATCAGTAGTGGGATCCCTGAAAAGTTTATTTGCCGATTACATGCAGAGCGAGTGACTGAGAGATCGGCTTTATGAAACGCGCACACTATATAAGTGATCACTGCATGAATAAAGAGCGATTTAATACTTATATTAACATAAATACATCGCTTACTTCACCTTTAGGAAAAGTTTCACACTTTGCATAACCCATTTGTAAGTCACTGTGTTTGCTGGAGCGACTAAGGTTAAGTATCTAGCTTCAAGGGCACAGCAGTATGTGCAAACCAGGCGCCCAGAAAGAGCCTGTTGTCTGTCCATTACGCTAACCAGCAGAGCATGTTGCAGCCTAGCATACTGTATATGATTGATCTAAAGTGCAATCATTTCCCTCACTTTGTTGTCTCTGCTGCCTGTAAAAAAAAATGCCCTTTTCAGTTTGGTTTCAAAACCACAGTAGAGTAGAGAGCCTCCGTCACAGGGTTGACATTTCCCATTCAACACTAACAAAGACAATAGGCTTTCATCTTGATAAATACATGGTAAATGGACTTGAATTATAAAGCGCTTTATAGCTGATTTTCTCAGCCCCAAAGCGCTTTACATTTCTTACCACATTCACCCATTCATACACACACTCATACACCGATGAAAGTAGCTGCCATGCAAGGCGCTCTCTGAACCATCGGGAGCAATGTGGGGTTCAGTGTCTTGCCTAGGGACACTTCGACATGTGGCGGGTAGGCGGGGGAATGAACCTCCGACCCTGCACTCCAGAGGACGATCTCCCTACCCACTGCGCCCAGGGGTGGACTGGGACAAAAATTCAGCCCTGGCATTTTTGGCCATGGCAGCCCACCATGATTATTTATACGATATGTGGAGGCAGGGGCGTTGCTCCAAATTCTGGGCCCCTATACAGGAAGTCCTGATGGGCCCTCTGAGAGGCAGTCTTACAATACAAACATGTAAAAGCTATGTTTGTCTATAGTCCAAAACGTATGAGTGACTGGTCACTCTCTGAGCCAGATAACAACACAATGTTTCTATTGATGAATGACCAAATCATTACGCGTACTTGAACACAACCCCTGGTCTAATGACCATGCACACACACAGTGTTTCTCACAGGAATTTGGGAGACTGTGTCGTGGACCCTGGACCTTCTAGAGCAGGGGTTCTCAACCTTCTGCAAGCTGGGCCCCCCCAAAGCTGGGTCATTGCAGTTGGGCCCCCCCACCGACCCTGACACCCCCCCCCCCACACACACACACACACACCACCCTACACAGATAGATAGATAGATAGATAGATAGATAGATAGATAGATAGATAGATAGATAGATAGATAGATAGATAGATAGATAGATAGATAGATAGATAGATAGATAGATAGATAGATAGATAGATAGATAGATAGATAGATAGATAGATAGATAGATAGATAGATACTCTATTATTGTTATTATCACAAGGGCTAGGCCAGTGGCGCACCTTTGAGTTGAACATTGGGTTCAGGGTTGGGGTCCGGAAATTTCTTATAATTTAACGTTAAATTCTGGTGCACTTTTATGTGACACTGAGGAAATGTTTTTTTTTAAATCTCCTTAGAAGAGAAGAAAATAGTAGCCTAAATAGAACATACACAGAATCAATTCTACAATAGGTATACCTGTTATGAAAAAGCTTCACAAAACAAAGTCTATGATCAATGGGAAACACTGCTGTCTGACAACCCAGTTCAGAGAATGTTTCAACTATTGAGTCTTGGATTTGGAAAGTGGCCAGATTTAGCTCAAAATGCTACCTGCGATTAATGTGCTGTGCAGCCTGAACGCGGAGTTGTGTGTGTCTCAGTGGCGATTCCAGGAAATTTTGACTGGGGGTGGCCAAGGTGGGCCACAGAGCTAGAGTGGGGTGGCCATCACACCCCTGAATGAATAGCATGTGATATGCTGTACAACCAATTCAAAGATGATTTATAATCCCAAATGCCCAAATCATGTTAGTATCCATTGTAATGTTTGTCAGAAAACTAAACCCCTGAAGGGGGGTCTGGGGGCATCCCCCCCAGAATATTTTTTTGTGTTTTTAACATGTAATCTAAGCATTCTGGTGCATTCTGGCGAAGATAATAAAGGAAAAAGTCGATATTCATTTCAGTTCAGATGAATAGTAAAATTAGCAAGACAACATAACTGGCTAGCAGCCAGATGCCTAACAACTGGACAGAGGGACGGATGACAACTAGCTTTTGACCAAATATCTTGCTAAAAAAATAAACCTTTATTTATGAAATTCTGCCCTAAGAACATGTTACACTTGCTAACTACAAACTTACATTTTTTTATTCAGATTTCAAAAATCTGCTGGGACACGTGCCTATACACATGCATGTGGCACGCATGTCACAAGCACACTTGTGCTGTTTTCAAGACCTTTGCTGACCAGAGACCAGTTCTAGTGGCCACAGTCCTACCATTAATTCAGTACTTGAAAATTGCAAACTGATCTCATATCAGTGGATTGGAGTGTTTGTGTGATGAATTTGGCAACTACCTATCAAAAAAAGTTAAGAAAGAAAAAAAATACATATCATCTCTGAACTAGGCTACATATCAGGAATAAAATTTAAATTACAAAAAAAAAAATTAAGATTAAGATTAAGATTTTTTTATTTATTTTTTTTCATCCCCCTCGCGCCCCCCCGGTAGAGTGTGGGGGGGGGGGGCGCGCCCCACCGGTTGAGAACCACTGTTCTAGAGGGGTCCGGGGGAATGCTCCCCCAGAAGATTTTTTTTCAAATGTTAAAGTAAAATTCATCAATCTGGTGCACTTTGAAGAGAAAACTAAGGATAAATCAACTGTTTCCTATGTAAGCTATTTAGTAGGCTATTATTTGCTGGAATAATGTATAGACACAGATGACCAAAAAGCAGAAAGAAGAAATGTACATGTTTAAAAAATCCAGTCAGCTTCGGATTTTTTTTCCTTTGTTTGTATTTTTTAATGGCCCAATATAGGCCCCTGATCTTCGTAGCCCCGAACAATGTTATTTAAAAAATAACATAAATGTACTGACGAATGAAAGGCCCATGAAATATTTTTTTTCCCTAAATAACGTTTTTCTGGGCCTTCAAAGATCAGGGGCCTATATTGAGCCAGTAAAAAAAAAAATATATATATATTTTTTTTTGGGTGCAGCCCCCCTCTGCCTTGGGCCCCCCAAGCCTGTCCGCAGTCCGACGGCCCTGAACGTAACTGACCATCGTCAGATGCTCATAATTACGGAGTAGAAGTTGAATGCATGATAATACAATTTAATGCAGCCTCTGAATGGGCGGCCCTCTGCTGTGTGTGTGATTGGGCCAGGCCCAGCCTAGAACCAATCATAATGAGTAATGGCCTGGGACAAAGTTTTATTTAACTTTCAGGTGAAGTTGACAGCCTGCACGCACAATTATATGTCCATGGCACTCCCGAGAGGGAAGGGCCCTCGGCTGTGTGACTTGGCCGGGCCGGGCCGAGTCACACAGCCGAGGGTCCATAAAAAAAAAAAAAAAAAAAAAAGATTTTAATTTTTTTTTTTTTTTTTTTTTTATAAATGGACCCGGCCCGGCCCAAAATGCCTGCCGGCCAACCGGGACGATGCCCGGTATGCCAGATGGCCAGTCCACCCCTGACTGCGCCCAACTACGCCCCTGTCTTGTCTATTTTGGTACTGTCATGTCTCCAACATAGAACAAGAGAAAAACCCAACGCTTCATTTATTTATATTCAGTGGATCTCGTGACGCTTTCTGCTCCTGGGTTGTTTTGGGCTAATTAACCTGGAATTCAATTAAGAAAGAATCTGGGAATGACGAGCTAAAACATTTGGATTAAAGCTATTGCTCTAATTAGCGAGGTTACTTCTAAAGTGCCCTGCGAAGTTTGTCGACGCCAATTGCTTACATCACATTAACCGAGGCATAATATCCAGGCCAATTAACCTAATTGAATTTCCTTATCCAGAGACACAAAGAAGGAAAAGGGAGAGAAACTCTTTGATTATAGGCTCAAGCTGTTGGAAGTCCTTTAGTTAGATGAAAACACTTGGCAGTAGATGGAGATTACAGCCCTAGTCAAATTAAAAGGAAAGTGTGGCAACCATGGGAGAGTTTTCTTATTAATGGCATGGCAGTGTCATGTGTTATTATGGGCTCAGCTGTTCTGGAGTCAGATGTTAACTTTCCCCTGAAATCCTGCTTGCTGATAAAGCGGCATACTCACCGCCATGCTTTTTTTGGTGTCACAGGGATGATGCAATCCAATGTGATGGCTGTCGGCAACATTACTATATGCAAATATATGAATGTTATTTTTTTCATCTATTGATTTCCACGAGTCTAAGGAAATATGAAATGCATTTTGTAGAGGAAAGTAGGAGAAATCAACAGTAGTATGCTATGACCATTTACTCACATAAAACAGATGGCGATGTGATCATTATACTATGAATAATGTTGTTGCCTTCTAGAGGTAAACAGAGCCCACGCAGGTCGTTACAGACAATACATGTATTACATTTTGAAGCCCTGAAAGAATCGAATATGGTTAGTTTTATGTATGTTCTTCACAGGCTTGATTTTTCTCTATGATGGATTGACCTATTTAGTACAATAAATGGAAAACAATGGATTTATTGAAGGCAGAAAAACACAAAAAAATACACAGGAAATTTTAAATATGACCCTGCAGTTGAACATTTTTTACTTAGATAGATATCTCGTGAAACTTTGCCAGTTAATTCTTACACTAAAACCATTATATTTTTCTATTACATTTTTTTTCAGAACCGTTTGAATAAATATGTGAATGACTAATTCTGCGTAATTTTATATGTAATTAAACACATTCAATTGTAATACATTTTGGATTTAAAATGTATGATGGATTTTCATTAGAAAATATAATTATACTTATTTATACATTTTTAACATCTTTTTGTTTAACTTTTCATTACCACACAACCATTATAGTCCGGTTCCTTGTGTAATTTCATTGGAGTTTTTTGGGGATTAGGTAAACCATACATTTCTGAAATCGTCAAAGAATATCCAATCAGAAAAAGCATTATTCCAGGATAATACTGTATAATAATATCATCCATCTTGGCCATCTTGGATCTGAAAAAATGGCTACCTTCAAACACTAATTTCTCAATATCTCACCCTCTAGAATCAAGATTCCACTAGCCAAATCTACATTTTTGGGGGCAAGGAATCCAATGATCCAATTAATAATATATAGATGGTAAATAATCCATTTTTGGATGGCAATCTTACATTTTCTATACGCAAAGCAGAATTTAGTTTGCAATTTATTTTCCCTGTGGATGTTTGGGGACATTGAATCCAAGTGGTCAATGTGCAAAGCTTCCACTGCTGAAGCTGCGAGAGGGAGCTGTGGTCTCATGGTCTGAGGTGTCTCAAGGAGCGGTAACCCTCGAACACCGTGGTGGGCACCAGTGGTCCGGGAAGCCGTCCCACTGGAGGAGTCCTTCAGAGAAATGTTATCCCAGGGGACTCCAGAGGCAGTAGCTAAAAAAACGTCCGGCACCTCAGGAGGGGGAAATGGAGAACCATCCAAGCTGTGTACGGTAAGGATGAGATGCTGTTGACCTCAACTGAGGAGGTAATGTCGCGGTGGAAGGAACTCTTTGAGGAACTTCTGAATCCGACTCTAGGCAGAGCTGGAGGCTGATCATCATCAATTTCCCTGGTGGAATTCACTGAAGTATAACAACTCCACAGTGGCGAAGCCCCTGAGGTTTGATGAGAACTGTCCAGAAATGCTGAAAGCTCTATGTGTAGAGGGGCTGTCTTGGATGACAAGTCTCTTCAACATTGCCACAAACCCCTTTTTTGTTGGACAAAGTGAACTGGTCTATTACATTTCATTTCATTTTGCTGACGCTTTTATTAAAAATGACTTCCAATGAGTGCATTCGACCATGAAGGCACAAACTCAGAACAGCAAGAATCATGCAAGTAGATTTGCTTCAAATAAACCAAACTCCAAAGTGCCACAGTGCATTGTAATAGTTACATGTAAGAACATTTCAAAAGGGTTTGGATTGAACCACACAGAACATTCATATACAGTCCCCTCCATAAGTATCGGAACAGTGAGGCCAATTCCTTTATTTTTGCTGTAGACTGGAAACATTTGGGTTTGACACCAAAAGATGAATATGAGACAATAGCTCAACATTTCAGCTTTCATTTCCAGGTATTCACATCTGGATCCGATACACAACTGAGAAGATATCATTATTTGTAAAGGAACACCACATTTTTAGGTGAGCAGAAGTATTGGAACAGATAGACTTTAAATAAATTAAAGTGAATAAAACATAGTATTTTGTCGCAAATCCTTTGCTTGCAATAACCGTATCAAGCCTGTGACCCATTGACATCACAAAACTTTTGCATTCTTCTTTTGTGATGCTTTTCCAGGCTTTCAACGCAGCCTCATTCAGTTGTTGTTTGTGTCAGGGGGTTACTCTCTTAAGTCTCCTCTTTAGCAGGTAAAATGCATGCTCTATAGCGTTTAAGTCTGGAGATTGACTTAGCCAGTCTAAAACCTTCCACTTCTTGCCCCTGATTAACTCCTTCGTTGTGTTTTGGGTCATTATCTTGCTGCATGATGGAGGATCTTCCAATCAGTTTGGTTGCATCTTTCCTTAAATTGTCAGACAAAATGTTTCTGTAAACTTCTGAGTTCATTTTGCTGTTGCCATCATGTGTTACATCATCAATGAATATTAATGAGCCCGTCCCAGAAGAAGCCATGCAAGCCCAAGCCATGACATTGCCTCCACCGTGTTTCACAGATGAGCTTGTATGCTTGGGATCATGACTAGATCCTTTCTTTCTCCAAACTTTAGCCTTTCCATCACTTTGGTAAAGGTTCATCTTGACAACAACACGGTAACACATGATGGCAACAGCAAAATTAACTTAGAAGTCTACAGAAACATTCGGTCTGCCAATTTAAAGAAAGATGCAACCAAACTGATTGGAAGATGCTCCATCATGCAGCAAGATAATGATCCAGAAAAACTGCAAAAACAACAAAGGAGTTCATCAGGGGCAAGAAATGGAAGGTTTTAGACTGGCCAAGTCAATCTCCAGACTTAAATGCTATAGAGCATGCATTTTACCTGCTAAAGAGGAGACCGAAGGGAGTAACCCCCCAAAACAAACAGCAACTGAATGAGGCTGCGGTGAAAGCCTGGAAAAGCATCACAAAAGAAGAATGCAAACGTTTTGTGATGTCAATGGGTCACAGGCTTGATGCAGTTATTGCAAGCAAAGTATTTGCGACAAAATATTACGGTTTATTCACTTTAATTTATTTAAAGTCTATCTGTTCCAATACTTTTGCTCGCCTAAAAATGTGGTGTTCCTTTACAAATAATGATATCTCATCAGTTGTATATCAGATCCAGATGTGAATACCTGGAAATGAAAGCTGAAATGTTGAGCTATTGTCTCATATTCATCTTTTGGTGTCAAACCCAAATGTTTCCAGTCTACAGCAAAAATAAAGGAATTGGCCTCACTGTTCCGATACTTATGGAGGGGACTGTATGTCTACAAGTAGCTGACACATGTCTTTTATAACATTTGGAGTATAGTCCTTCACCAAGACCTTCAAAGGTAAGGCTGAACTGGGAGGCACACTGCAACACTGGCTTTGATTCAAGAGTTTTGTTTCGCAATATCAGCCCCTCACAGCTGGCTCTGTGTCTAACAGTGACATGTGTGCACTCCCGTATTAGACAAAAACCTGATAAGAAATAAAGAAAGTAAGAAAAAGGAATAACTTGGCTGTGTCCCTTTTGAGCTGACGAAGCACAGAGAAAAAATAACAGAGATCCCGAGCTCTCTCCCACATTAAGGTCCGCAGTCATTAAGAGCATTTAGAAAAAGCATTAGCTGCCAGGCTGCATATCGTTAGCGTCTTTATCCCCGTGTTACAGCTGAGCCTGAAGTTAGCGCTGGGGTAGTGCAGTTAGCCCTGCTTCTCCATTTTGCCAAACGGCTCCAGGGGCAAAAATAATGATCTTTACAGACATGCCAATGCTATCTGGACCAGATAACACTGCTTTAATGACTCCTCATCCTTTTGGCCCTTTCAAGGAGACGGGCGCCCCGGCAAATGTATTCCCGCTGTTGGGTCATTAGCTCTTTCATTGCAGGGATAATGGACTTTTTGTATTTTTGGTCTGATTTGAGTGGACTACCCAACTGAGTACAAACCCTTTGGAAAGATTAGTCAGCCCTCGGTAACAATGCACAACACTCAGGTCAACATTACTGATTCACCAATCACAGGCTGGTAGCGAAAACTAATTATGACATGTGCTCTATAAAAAGAGATGCAGACATCAGATTAGCATATAATTGTCTAGATAAGAGGATCGCTTGTACCACAGCCATGGCTCTCTGAAGATGTTGTCAAAGAACTATCTTACCACTAATGATGTAGATGTTTTCCATCTATGCTGGTTATTTGTGTTGAACTAGACTAGACTTTGGCTCATTCAGGGCCATTCAAAGGGAACTCGATGAGGTTTTGACCCCTCCCAAAACACATTGCAGTCACAGATATGAGGGACAGAACAGGGAGAAAGAATGTTCCATAGAATGTTCATTAATGTTAAAGCAATTCTCTAAGGATGAAGGCTGTGGTATTAGGATTGCAGTTGCAGCTACACCTTTAACACCCCATGGCTGCGCTCCATCTAATGTCAAAGTCAAAAAACAGTTGCTTTGTTATCCTTGACTGAGGTAGTGTGGATAGATTACATTTTCCAGACAGTGGCTGGATTTATCTGAAATATCGGGTGAGCATATTTATGTTCCCCGGAGGATAACAGAGAAGAACATACTTCATAGCTTGTTTGTGATTGATATGTTGTCACGCCCATGTTAGAATTAACAATCATGATCAAAGATTAATGTAAAACGAGATAGCAGTTTGTGGGTATATTTTTGTTCGTCACAACCTGCAAAGATTTAACGGATGTGCTTTTTGATAATTCCCTGAGGATAAACCCTAAGGTTTTCCATAATCCCTGAAATTTACATTTGGATATATACGTTGTACACAACACATATTAAAACACAGTTCTCTTCAGGTGATAGTGTTAAGTATTCATGGAGAGACATTTGATGCTTGAGTCGACAAGCTAACCCGACTGGAATATTGACATTCTAGATAGGAAAAAGCTGTCAATGTCCCTGAGATACACAATTAGCACCCTATATTGATTGTGTAGTTGCATCTAAAACACATGTCCCCAGCACTAATCTGACCCCAGTCAACTGATCTTGTATTCCGAGAACACATTAGGCGGGTTATCGTGGCTGAGTCATTAGCCTGGGTGCAGTCCTGATGCATATTAGCAAGAAGCTAATGGTCGGGGTAGAGATGCAGGATGATTCTGCAGGCAATTCAGCTTCCCGGGGTCTGAGAAAATCTTTTCTTTTGATGTAGCATGGTGTAACCTTTTCCAGATGCCCATTTAGGCTTGGTCTACCAGTTCAACCATGCAAGGAAAATGACTGCAATCCACCCTCCCACACACACACACACATGCGCGCGGGCACACACTCACACACACACACACACACACACACACACACACACACGCACACACACACACAGTAAAGCAGACCAACCGTAACCATGCACAGCAATGTTATTTTTTTAAGTGTATTTAGTGATACAAGTTGGCCTCGTGTAGTAAAGAAAAATATAAATGTTCTTCTCAGATGGCAGCGCTGATGTTAATACCGTTGTATGTTACAAACACTGAGAAACCAGTTTGTTTGTTTGTTCAGATCTGGTTTATCTCGAATCAAAAAAAGAAACATTCGAAGAGCCGTGGTGTGTGTGTTTACTGATCCAACCACAAATCAAACATCCAATCTGGTCATGCTGCCTTGGGGAGGAGGAGGAGGTGTGTGTGTGTGTGTGTGTGTGTGTGTGTGTGTGTGTGTGTGTGTGTGTGTGTGTGTGTGGGGGGGGGTTCTCTTTTTTCTCCCAGTTAGTAACAGAGATATGTGGACTTGTGTTTGTTTGTTGCCCGGTTATTTCTTCCACTGCCAGTGTCATGGCAATCAGGGCCGACTGCACCCAGAGCAGTGGGGGGAAAACCATGCCACCCTTCAGCCAGCCGTGCCTAACCCCGTGTGTTTACCATCGCGGCCGTTTCCATATGACCTAATAATCTCAAACAAATTGGAAAAGATGATTGTCAACTGCAGGGGGGCAGAGCCGGGCATTATTCTACAACAATAACCTTCAGGAAAAAACCTTTCATGAGGAGAAAAGAAAGAAAGAGAGAAAGAAAATATATCAAGAAGCAGATTATTCAAAAGGCAATTTTTTTTTACTCAGTTCCCACAACCTTCCCGGCTCGTTTTGTGTCGGATAAGCGTTGTGCGAAGACATGTCTTATTTTTGTTGTGTGAAATGGCGGAGGCAGCCCACACACACACACTCTCTCTCTCTCTCTCTATCTCCTGCCCTCTCCGGAGGATGAGTGTAATCAAACAGGGCAGATGGGGGGATCTGAGAAGAGCTGTGTGTGTATCAGCGATAAACAGAGGTGCAGTTATGGAATATACAGAAAGCAATAGGGCCTTCTGCTAACACACTCTCACAAACTTTCAGTCGAACGTACTAGCAGGCCAGTGAAAGTCCAATAGGTAAAATGTGCAAGACACAGTAAAGTGCCCAAAACTATGAGGACACCCCTGTGTATATTTGGCCTGGCGCTGGCCACTTCCAGTTCTATTGAAAGGAAGTGTTAATGCATAAGCAGACAATTGCATTTAATGTATAATATAATAATAATAATGTTTTAACCTGACAATGACCTCAACTCAACCCCATCTAACACATTTGGGATGAACACAAGATTTTACAGACATACACTCCAAACCAAGGGCTTTGAGAAATATCTGATAAAGCTTAGAGAATCTTCAGAAAAAAAGGGCAGCTAGGGAAGAAAGACCTCCAGTAATAGTTTTTCTTTAGTTAATAAAGATGTGAAAATAACAATAACCATCGTATTATCTTAATGGTTAGTTAAAATGTGAATAAAACAGAATGTGATAATTTCCTAATTCCTTTTAGACATGTATTCCAAAAATAACCGTATTGTATGTATTTGCATTTGTTTAAAAATCAACTGATCAATATACACAAATATGCAAATTAAAAAAATTGCAACACGTTTCAAAAAAGTTGGGACAGGGGCATGTTTTCCGCTGTGTTGCATCACCCTTTCTTTTAACAACACTGAGTAAGCGTTTGGGAACTGAGGACATTAATTGTTGACATTTTGAAAGCAAAATTATTTCCCATTCTTGCTTGAAATGCAGCTTCAGATGCTCAACATTCTGGGGTCTCCATTGTGATATTTTGTGCTTTATAATGCACCACATTATTTCAATAGGAGACAGGTATGGACTGCAGACAGACCAGTCTAGTACCTGCACTCTGTTCCTATGAAGCCAAGCTGTATTAAGACGTGCAGAATGTGGCTCTGTATTGTATTGCTTAAAGAGCACCTATTATGCTTTTTCAACTTTTATGACATATAAAAGTTGTTATAGGCAGGAGGGGGGCGAGGAGGCGGAGAAGGACAAAGCCCAGTGTTGACAGAGAATGCTGAAAGCGCCCAGATGAGAGGAAGAGTTTCCCGAAAATCTGCATAGTTTTTTGTGCTGTGATTCGTGTCAGGTTGCTCTATAGGAGTCATTAATGAGAAATTAAGACCAGAAAAGTAGTATAATAGGAGATCTATAAAAAAGAAGGTACGTCCCTGAAATAGACGTTTTCTGGATGGCAGCATGTTGCTCCAAAACTGTGTTTACCGACAATGGTTTTCTGAAGTGTTCCATGGCCCATGTAGTGATATCCTTTATACAATCATGTCATTGTTTTAATGCAGTGCCACCTGAGGTCATGGGCATTACATTGTAATTTTGGACCTTGCCCTTTATGTGCTGAGATTTCTCCCGTTTCTCGAAATATTTTAATTATATTATGGATTGTAGATGGTGAAATCCTTCAATTATTTGCAGGAATTTTTAAATCGTATAATTTTGTGTATTTACAGAAAGCAATACCGTCAATCAGTTAAAGTTTAAACAAACACATGTGATGTATTTGTGCTGTTATTTATTGAATACATGTCGAAAAGGATTAGTAGATTATCCCTGTTTTATTCACGTTTTACATCCGTCCCACCTTTTTTTCAGAATTGGGGTTGTACATTTTAACAGAAAACTTATTACAAATGTTGTGGTTTTATTGTACTACAGATGACTTATAAGTCTTGTTGTGGTCTTCCATTTCATAGGAGATTATTTCAACTCCCTTCGTCCAAGAGACTCTCTTTGGAGGGGTAAAGGATAGGGACTTACTGTATGTCTAGGGGTAGGCCCAAGAAAGAGAATCGGACAATTCATACCCTACCAACTGAGCTAAGGGCGCCCCATATTGTCTCATGTTTAAATAAATATAATAAGGTATTAGTGTGACTTATCTCTGAACACTACGGTACAAACATGCTGTGTCTCAATCTCACTAGTAAGACGTCTAGAATGTGCCTTGAATAGAATATTAAGCCAAACTATCTTTAAGAAAACCCTGAGCAATTACAGCCTGCAGAGTTGTTGTTTTTCCTCAATAATGGGTCCACAGTGCACTACAAGGGTCAGGATCTCTCTACCAATCATATCTCATGTACGATCACACGGAATCGCCCTAACCCCCCCATCGTTAACTCAACCTGCACGTCTCACCATGCCTGACTGCAAGCTCTCGCTGCTGAGAGCGTTATTAAGGGAGGCTGTGGAAACCGAGGTGACGCTAACAACACCAGTGAGCTCCACAAGTGAAGTGGGGCCTTGCTGTAATTGTGCAGAGGGGTTGGTTGGCCTGATCAGGATGCTAGGCCCCTCAGTCCTAATAGCTTCTCTGGAGACTCTGGAGCTGCTGTTCCCCCCTGACACTGTGGGCTCTTGACGGGGGCCGGGGCCACGCTGTAATTACTGCTCAGCGTCCCGTCACATGGAACCTGACACCCCCCGTAATACCATGGAATAGCCCCCAGCCCTGAACAGACCAAAGTGGCCTTCTTCACAGGCTGCTGGGAACTTCCATTCGGATCCGTCGAAAAGTAGAAATCGATCAAAGGTTGGTTGGATTGTGGGGCTGTCACAGAAGTCACCTTTATGGTCACTTTGTTCATGTTTTTTAAACTTTAATATGTCTAGAGACTCTCACAGCATGAGAACAAACAACCCTTGCTCTTTTTCTCTGACAACCTGTGTTCAAAAACCCCAATCAGATTTCATCTCCCCGTATGACGTCATAAGAGGAGAAGCCACCCCCCCCCCCCCATTACCAACCTAACCTAGCACTACCTCCACCTGTGATAAGCAATGCACTCAGATCCCCCTGAGACTAACTGGCACATTCCAACCGACAGTTAGATTCAGGGCCAATTAGAGCAGACAGACAAGAGACAGGCTCTAAAACAAAGCATTTCAGACAAAGATTGAAAAAGAGATTCAGCAATGGTACTGTGAGAAATATAAAAGGTTTTTTGGACACTACGTTTGGCGGTATGGCACTGATCCGGGATCTCCACACCCTCCATGCGCAAACGTGGAAAGGTTAAGGCAGAGAGAGCCATCCCTCTGCCCTCCATGAGATACATGGAATCATAAAAGGTGGAGAGATCTGCAGCAAGGACTCCCTAGGGTTCAGGACAGAGCAAGCGTGTCAGAAATGACATTGATAAACAAATACAGTAAAAAGGAGGTGCTGGGGTGGAGGAGGGTTGTCGTCGTAAATAGGGTGGATCCAATGACGGATTACCGCATGGGCAAAGTGGGCACATGTCCAGGGCCCTGGCCAATAGGGGGGCCCTTGATTTTTTTTTTTTGTAATTAAAAAAAGTGACGGGGGTTTCCCTCCCCCCTGGGAATGGGTCGTAAAAAGTCGGGTCGTTTTATAACGTGTCAGGGGCACGAATCGGCACAGCGATCGACCTACAGTGGCTTTTCTGCTGTGGCAGTTGTAGTGAGGAGAGTTTGCCAAGTGCGCCGTGCTTTTACGCACCAACACTGCTTCCGTAACGTTCAGATTTTATAGATTGCATCAAAGCCCTTAGGACAATAAGAATGAGATCGCTTTTTTTAACCGATGTCCATGCTTAGGTGGTGATTATATTAACTGTGTCGTCTGTGTCACTTTACAGTTAGTCGGCAGTGAGATTGGGGATTGGGGTATCCAGGCTCGGGACATGGAATCGGATCGCGGAGCCTGTCACCCGCCTGTCCCCTCGACACCAGTTAACGTGCAGGAATACCCTGTGATCAATTAGTCTTAAACCACAGTGTGTCTGCACGGCGGCTCACACTGGCACGGTCTCACTTTGAACGACACCAACACAGCGTTTCACCGGGTGGGCCAAAAAGCAGGCGCAGAGATCTTACAAAGGCAAAAAATTCTGCTCGCGCGCTTAGCGCGCGCTCGCATCTTCGGTGTCTCTGCCCTAATCTAACTGTCTAGTAGGCTCAGGCGCAAAGAGTCTCTTTCTCTTGCGCAGCACCAGAGAGCTTTTATAGAATTGTATTTCGCTCTCTCTCTCTTTCTCTCTCTAGGCTGCGCGCTGCATTATAATGTGTGTGATTGTGGATTGCACGGTGTGCTAGTGCGTGTATTTGCGTGTTGGTAGGGGTCCATGGCAGGTTTGTGTCCAGGGCCCGTGGTCATGTTAATCCGTCCTTGGGTGGATCGACATGACAAGTAGCAAGGTAAGTAGAAGCGAGTTAACTGATAGCCGTGTCGTTCACGTGAGCAATGTGTAAAGCGTTGCAGAGGAAGCAGCAACACTAGGCAGGCTAGAGCAGCTTAAATAAGGCGCCTGTTTGAGTGATTAGCCAATCAGATGCTTGAAAGGGGAATCAGCTGTTGGTCAGCTGACATAGCGGTTTAACAGCTGGCTTAACACCGTATCCTGCCTGAACTAACGCTCCATTTTTTTACCTGAAAATGAGCATAATATGTGACCTTTAATGACAAAAGCTACAACTTTAGTTTGTATTATCATTGGATTCAATTGTCATTTTGGTATGACTGTTGTGACAGTTTAGGATAGTTTGCTGTTTGGTTTCAGTCCTACAGAAAAGGAGACTGTTAAGATTTGACGATATGCTACTTTCCATAACTTCACACGGCTGCTATCGACTTCCATCATGTCGCTCCTGTCCTGAGTTTGGTTGCTGAGATGTATTTGTTTGGGTGGAGCCATTAAAAGACATCTTTTTTGGCCGCCTCCAACATTGATCCATTGACCCCACTGGCACAATTTTGGGAAAAGCACACCCACATGCACCACTAGTATGGAGTAAATCACTTTGGGTTGTTGTGTACGTGGGCAGAGCAAGAGATGAAGAGAATATGAGAGAAAGTAGAAGAGAGAGAGAGTGAGAGACTGGCTGCTGAGTGTTTGTACTTGTCTCTGGAGCGAACCAGTTGAGTGGGACATGAGGGTGGGCTGAGCCAAAGCCATTGCCTGAGGGGTTTACCCAGAGGCCCTCCATAGCCCCATGGAGGCACCAAGACATTACCTGGGACAACAAAGACACCAAAACTGTGAGTATGAATTATAGATATTTGGTAGAAGCTGATTAACAATACAACAATACAGGGGACCACTATACAGCTGTAATCAACATGTAAAGGATTTATTTGGCACACTGGCAGCCTTGACCAGAAAAGTTGTGCTCTTTTATGGGGTCATCCCTATGTTCCCACAGCCCAATGTTCCTAAAATTGGCAATTAGGTTCAGGCATCAGCTGGGGGGTTAGGGTAAGGGGAGAGGTTAGAATACGAGTTAGACCAACACACACACACATGCTTTGCTGCAGATGTATACAAATGTACTACTGTTGAGTTTCAGGGCCCGACTATTTTAAGATTTCAAAACCCCCAAAAAATTCAATCTAATTTATATCTCAACATACTTTTGTAAACATCTTTTTATTTGTGCTCAAAGTCGTTAATGCTCAAACAGATTGTTGTCATGGAAAAATTGGAAAGTAATGTGATATCCTTCATTATGTTACACTTAAAGTGGACCTATGATGCTTTTTGACTTTTATGACCTATAAACGTTGTTATGATGATTCATAGTCATGCTTAACCATACTAAATTATCAAATAATGACTTACATGCATTTCGACGTATTCCCTGCTGACCGTCTGGGGTATCTGTGCCGAACACTAAACACTATTCTAGCCAGTCGAGAAGTCACGTGTTCAAAGCGGTCTACCCTTTGTAACTTTGTGACGTCGCATGTAACTTTGTGAAGTCACCACGCGGATGTTTCCATGTATGGTAATGCTGTCACTTCCCTGTTCGCGTCTGCCTCGCGTCTGCCTCGCGCCCTTATAGGTCCATGCTCGCGCTTCCCGCCACTGAAAGTGTTCCGGAAGGAAGGTATCCAATCACAACGGAGTGGGGTTTGCAGGAGGGGGGGAGGGTAGCGGAGATGGCCGATGCACAGGCGGAGGGAGCGGAGATTGCCGAAGCACACACACTCAAGTGTTGACAGGACGTGCTGGATCGCCAAAATAAGAGAAAGAGCTTCCCGAAAATCTACATAGTTTTTTGTGATGTGATTCGTGTCAGGTTGCTCTATAGCAGTGTAAAACAAGAAATTAAGACCAGAAAAGTAGTATAAAAGGTCCTCTTTAACTTTCCCCAGAATGTGGTCTTACATCACCAATACTGTGGGGAACTTGTGAGACAGGTGTAATGAAGAATTAGCTGAATTGACACAGCAGAGGCAGGGCTATCTTTTTAATAGGCTTTTAGACTTTTAGTACCTATGCGTCAAGCTCCAAAAGCACTGGATACAACTATTTCCAAATACATTACTTGTCATCCTTGCCTGATGAATGCCAATCTATTTCAATTTACTAAGTGTAAGTCTAACCTAAGGTAACTCATTGCATCATGAGGGTTATTCCCATCGCTCTGTCAGAGAAGCAGGAGACATCAGAGAACTATTTTCACTTGCATATTAAAGGTTCAGTAAGCGGAATGGTCAGTTTAGCTAACTTCCTGTCACTGACTACAGTTAGCGGTCCCCTCCCTCGTCCCCACGTCACCACATTAATGCACTGCGGTCTTCAAGCAGCGAGTTATCTAGCATCATTTCAGGTCCATAAGTGTGATAAAACATGATAAAAACCATCAAAACAGACAATGGGAAGGATTTTTACCTGCTCCGCCATTGTAGGCGCATAAACATTCACCCATATGTCGCTCTACTCGTGCACCGTCAGTGAGACGGGTGCTGGTTTGTAGCATTCTCTCTTCTGATTGGATATCAGTAGTGTGATCCCCGAAAAGTTTATTTAAAGCGGCAACGAGTAACTTTTAAATATCTTTTAAACAGCCTCATGTTTCCTCTCATAATCATAAATTACCTTTAACAGCAAACGAGACCATCAGTGCAAAGAAAGACGTTTTTATATAGTTTTTACTACTGCATTTGATCTTGTCGTACACCCAGTCCGATTTTCGGTTCACGCGTGCATGCTCTATGGTCACATATCCGTATTGGTCACAGATTTCAGTGAGGCGCAGGAACGCGATTTGAGAAGCCTATCCCTCCAGGTGAGGGAAGGGGAGCGGGAGCCTTGTTTGAGACAGTTGTTTGTCGTCATAATGACCGATAACGGGGCTGAACCATAAAAGAAAAAAAAAGAAAATGCAATGAAGAAAAGCTAAAAGGGAGAGTGATAGTCGGGCGGGAGGGCGTTGCCAAGCAACGTAGCCTATAGGCTACACAATTTCACGCAGCGAAACTAGACTGCAGTGTTTACTCCTAAATGAATGAGCGGTAGCCTACTAAAACAAAGTTTACTTTGCCTCACCAGCATCATCAGATGACCATTATTAATTGGAAATAGTCATTATTTACAACATAAACACATTACCTCATCGTGATCCATACTAACTAACTGCCATCTCTCGTTCATTCGCTTTGTGTGAGGACACGGGGACTCGTTCAGCTCCGTGAGAGGTGACAATGCATCAACTCATTGCAATCAGGTGTGTTTAGCACTTACTGGCATTAGTTGATGCTGTGTCACCCATAGACTCACGGAGCCGAAAAGAGTCCGGTGCCCTCACACTTTCAACACACGGACACGCACCATATTGCTTCCTGATTATTTGAATCTTGCACGCTTGCACGAGCTACAAAACAGCTTCACGACAGCTGGCGTCGTAATAATACTACCGCTTTTGTTCAAAGGTGTCGCCAACGTGCCGACTTACTCGTAGTAGCTTTAACGATTACATGCAGAGAGGGTGACTGAGAGATCGGCTTTATGAAACGTGCACACTATATAAGTGATCACTGTATGAATAAAGAGCGATTTAACACTTACAGTTACAGTGATTTAACACTTACAGTTACAGAGTGATTTACAAAGCAATTAAAAGCACAAATTTACACACAAATAAAGTAAGAATAAGATAAAAGAAATACAGTTACTGGAAAACATTTTTAAAAAAGTGGGTTTTTAGGTGTGATTTAAAAAGTGCAACAGAATGTGCAGCCCTGATCTCACCATGAAGGCCATTCCACGATCCAGGAGCTCTGACCTGCATAGGCTCTGTCACGCCTGTGAATGAGTCTGGACCTTGGGATTACAAGAAGAGATTCCCCTAAGGATCTCACATATAGGGCCACAACAATTTGGAGATGTTAAGTTGACCTGGGGGCGCCCTTAGCTCAGTTGGTAAGGCGTCCCCCCCATGGGCCTCGGCCAGCAGCAGACCCGGGTTCGATTCCATCCCGCGGTCGTTCTCTGCATGTCACTCCCCTCTCTGCCCCATTTCAACTCTGTCTCTACACTATCAATAAAAAGCATAAAAATGCCAAAAAAAAATACCTTTAAAAAAAATTTAAAATCCTGGTGACTGAGTTTTAGATAAGTTGGAGGCATGATATGTTAAAGTTATCTAGGCGGCTGTTAATGAAAGCATGAATAACAGTTTCCAGATGAATGCGGGATTGAAATGACCTGATTTTTAAATGTTCCTGAGATGGTGAAAGCAAGAATGAACTATGGATTTAACATGCTTTGTCAGAGGAGAGCTTCTGATCAGAAATGACACCTAGATTCCTACAATGAGATGTTATTGACTGAGACAGAGAACCAAGACTATTTGAAAATGGGATGTTTCGTTGTTTACTAATGAGCAGGATCTCTGTCTTATCAGCATTTAGCTGCAAGAAGTTGTGGGACAACCACTTCCCCCAGGGGAGTAAAGAAGTCTGACAGCGGGAAATCCTCAATCTCTGGTGTTTGGAAGGAAGGGGGTGATAATCTCTTTCCTTGTTTTACCACTGATGTTCAGCTATCGACATCGGGTATGTTATTGTCCAGTCATTCTAGAAGCGCCATACAGGAGTACGGCGAAGCTTGCTGGTTTAGAAGATGGCTGATCAGGCTCTCAATGGCCTGGAGGTCGGCCTTGGGTCTAGACAGTACAGGCAGTACCGACACCATTTCAGCACACGCCCAGAAACCCATATTGGAGCATATGCACTGACTCCGGTAAAAATGGAGTGTAAACAAAGGTGGCACGTAGCAAGTGAACATGCCCTTTTACATAGCCTAGGTTGTGTATAAACACCAGCTTTTGTTTCAGCGCACTCACTGTGTGGAGGTATTCACTGATTGGACAAAAATGTATTTTGTCAACAAACATTCTCCAGAATTGCCTACCCCACCTTTAAGTCTCAACACCTCCCCCCCCAAAGCAACCCCTTTAGTTCCCCCAGAGCCTGTCTAAAGAGTTTGCCGTTACTCTAGATCCAACTCAAAACTTAGACCTGTATTCACTCGTAGGGCGCACTCACATAGGCAAGATTGCCTGTTCCGTGCTGCAGGAAGATCCCCCCTCCCCTCCCCACTGGCCCGTGGTCACACTACTCCCAAAGGCCGCGGCCCGGGCACGATTGCTCCATCATACATACGTCATCATATCGTAATACGATACATACAGTATCTCACAAAAGTGAGTACACCCCTCACATTTCTTCAAATATTTCATTATATCTTTTCATGGGACAACACTGAATAAATGACACTTTGATACAATGTAAAGTAGCGTGTTTACAGCTTATATAACAGTGTAAATTTACTGTCCCCTCAAAATAACTCGACACACAGCCATTAATGTCTAAACTGCCGGTTACAAAAGTGAGTACACCCCTGAGTTAAAATGTCCAAATTGGGCCCAAAGTGTCAATATTTTGTGTGGCCACCATTATTTTCCAGCACTACCTTAACCCTCATGGGCATGGAGTTCACCAGAGCTTCACAGGTTGCCACTGGAATCCTCTTCCACTCATTCATGACAACATCATGGAGCTGGTGGATACTGGAGACCTTGCGCTCCTCCATCTCCTGTTTTAAGAAGCCCCAAAAATGCTCAATAGGGTTTAGGTCTGGGGACATGCTTGGCCAGTCCATAACCTTTACCCTCAGCTTCTTTAGCAAGCCAGTGGTCGTTCGGAGGGGTGTTTGGGGTCATTATCATGTTGCAGTACTGCCCTGCGGCTCAGTTTATGAAGGGAGGGGATCATGTTCTGCTTCAGTATGTCACAGTACATGTTAGCATTCAATGAACTGTAGTTCCCCACTGCTGGCAGCACTCATGCAGCCCCAGACCATGACACTCCAACCACCATGCTTGACTATAGGCAATACACACTTGTCTTTGTACTCCTCACCTGGTTGCCACCACACACACTTGACACCATCTGAACCAAATAAGTTTATCTTGGTCTCATCAGACCACAGGACATGGTTGCAGTGATCCATGTCCGTAGTCTGCTTGTCTTCAGCAAACTGTTTGTGGGCTTTCTTTTGCATCATCTTTAGAATAGGCTTCCTTCTGGGACGACAGCCATGCAGACCAGTATGATGCAGAGTGTGGCATATGGTCTGAGCATTGACAGGTTGACCCCCAACCCCTTCAAGACCTGCAGCAATGCTGGCAGTATTCATACGTCTATTTTCCAAAGCCAACCTCTTGGTATGACGCTGAAAACGTGCACTCAACCTTCTTAAACTGGGCCACAGGGCAGTATTGCAACATGATAATGACCCTAAACACACCTCCAAGACGACCAATGCCTTGCTAAAGAAGCTCAGGGTAAAGGTTATGGACTGGCCAAGCATGTCTCCAGCCATAAACCCTATTGAGCATCTTTGGGGCTTCTTAAAACGGGAGATGGAGGAGCGCAAGGTCTCTAATATCGACCAACTCTGTGATGTCGTCATGAATGGGTGGAAGAGGATTCCAGTGGGAACCTGTGAAGCTCTGGTGAACTCCATGCCCAAGAGGGTTAAGGTAGTGCTGGAAAATAATGGTGGCCACACAAAGTATTGACACTTTGGGCCCAATTTGGACATTTTTTCTTAGGGTGTACTCACTTTTGTTGCCTTCAGTTTAGACATTAATGGCTGTGTGTCGAGTTATTTTGAGGCGACAGTAAATTTACACTGTTATACAAGCTGTATACTGACTACTTTACATTATATCAAAGTGTCATTTCTTCAGTGTTGTCCCATGGAAAGATATAATGAAATATTTGAAGAAATGTGAGGGGTGTACTCACTTTTGTGAGATACTGTACGTTATCACCAAGCGTACTCGCTGCCGGAATTAGTAGAACAACAATAGAGAACAACAGTAGTCGCAGATTGCCCCAAACATTTCCGAATTTTTGTGGGTCTTAGCTGCGACCATGGCTGCGACTGAATACTGACGCCGGTCCAAATTTCTAGCAAACTCTCCACTTCGCAATCGCACCGGAACCCACTTGTGAACCTCTTGCCGCCATTGTTTACAATTCTTGTGGGGAAGAAGGGTGGCGAATGGACTACGTCAGCAAGCTCAGGTTGCGTATCCGTGCGTGTGCACGTGTCATCTCATTAGCATCTGTACTTTGGCCACGGCACACCTCTCCCAAGGGCCGCGGGCCTGGTGTGAGTGGCCCCTTGCTTGCTCCTCTTATCAGTCCCCACTTCCCCAAAACACCTCTAGTTATGTCCCACTGAATCAAACATCCTCCCCATTGTCAGCAGCCTGCTAAATACATTACCGCATCACAGGTTGAACCAGAACATCTGCTGCAGCTTGTTTCCCACCAAATAACAGGGGTTTTGCATGGCTCTCACTGAAAAACGTTGGGGGGTTTGGAGTTTAAATTTGGAGGGGAATATGAGTTGTCCCATGAGACAGCATCCACACCGGTATACCCTCAAAGTACCCCAATCAAAGCAACTCCTCCAAGACCTATCCATTGGGGCTGGCGTTAAAAAGCTATTCCTTTTTTCCCCTCCTTTTTTTTCTCCCCTCCTCCATAAACGTAATCAAGCGATGGGAGTAAGGAAACAAGGGATAGTGGATAAAAGTGTTGGGAATGGTAATGATGCCAAGTAATGATTTCCCTGGAGGTAATCTGATCTATTGCCACAGGGAAAGATGGAGAAGAAAGGCCTGGGGAGGGAGGCGCAGAGGGGTGCACATCAGCATTTCATACAGGAGCACCTAAGCCAGAGAGGAGAGACCAAATAATAAAGAGGAAAAGATTTTTTAGCACCCCGTGGGTGGCTTCATCTTCAGCGCTTTCTCTCATTCTGACTCTCTCTCTCTCCCTCTCTCTGTTCTCTCCATTCTCTCCATCCTTCCTCTGTACTCGGAGCAGCTATACAGGAGGAATGTGCAAAGACAGAATGCTCAGGGGGAATAAAGGTCTGGCACAAGGTGAAATTAAACAGCTGAAAGGTATGATTTAACAATGTTCAAAACTCCATAAGTGCAAGGTAAACAATAAATTAGATGTGTCTGTATCAGGAGGAGAGGGGAAAAGGGGGTGAAAAAAATCTCTTTATTGATCCTTTCATCAAAAATGAATCTGCTGTTCTGCTCTTCCTGCCAAAGCTGGTGGAGAGGAGAGAATTCAAAGCAGTTAGTGGAACAGCCCTCTGCTTTCAGACCTCCGTTTCACCTTCTTACTTTCTCTGGATGTAGTTTGAGATCATTTCATATAATCTAATACTGATATTTACAGTATAGGGGAGAGTGGCCTGAGTTGTGCCGGTGGGCAAGTTGTGCCACCCCTTGTTTTTGGAAAACCATTGAAGAAATTGGAAATGTGATCACATATTTAAGAAGAGCCATCCATTTGACTCATCCTGTAAAGAAGGGAGAAACATGGAATAAGATATAAGCACATTTAAGCTAAAAAAAACTGTGTTTTGCCTTTCAAAGTAAAATTTCCATGATCAAGGGTTTTTGATTATTGTGTGAACAATTATAGACATGTTTGAAAACATTTGACACATGTTTTAGTGCTTCAGTATGCTACACTTTGTGTCTATATAGTTAGCACAATGTCAGCCCTAAACTGCTGCATCATGCTTATTATCCAAAATTCTGGGGTTGGGGTGATTTGTGCCAGAGGGCCTGGGGTGAGTTATAAGTAAGTAAGTAAGTAAAATGTATTTATAAAAGCACATTTATAACAGTTTGCACTGTCCAAAGTGCTGAACATAGGGCATTCAGTAGGTAAACAATCAAGGTAAAATAACAATAACCAAAATAAAAGACATAAAGCCCAGACATCCACATATAAACAAAGATAGTAGTGCAGAGGTAAGATAGTTAATGGGGAGGAAAAACCAGGGTGTACAGATGGGTTTTGAGCCTTGATTTAAAGGCAGAAATGGAGTGGGAATCGCATATGCCAGGTGGCAGTTGGTTCTAAAGGGCGGAGCAGCTAGTGCAAAGTAAACTTCTGAGAGTTGTGCCATTGGCATGGCTTTATACGCTGGTCACCAAAAGAAAGTGATCGTCTACAGTAGCTCAGAAGAAAGTGAGATCTCCATTCCACTTAACGACACCACTGACAAGAGTTCAGATGGCCAGAAAGATGATGATGGTGACTTTGTCATTGTGAGCGTTGCAGGTAAAACCATTAGATCTGCTAGGCCTTGTTTAAGAAAATTGTCCTTCAATCTTTGTCAAATATTTACTTTATTTACTTTAAATAAACCTTACATAAGTGATTGTCTAATGGATTTGTCTTGGATTACAGTTTATGAGATATATATCAATGGCACAATTTACCCCATGGTATTCTCTCTTATGGCACAACTTACACCACACCGGGGGCAAGTTGTGCCACAAGACAACTTTTTTTCCGAAAGCTATATTTCTTCAACAGTTTATTCCAGATCCAAAGTTTGAATTGCCAGGGATGCACAACACCCTGAAATATATGTACATATTTGAGTTGGAGACTTTACTGTCAAGGCCTCACTTTAAAGTTGAGTTAAACTTTGAGTAAAAAGTGGCACATCTCAACCCACTCTCCCATATTTACATTTTGTGTAACTTCGGCAAGGACAATTTAATTCAGACACACATGACACAACGTCGGTTTATGTTTACAGCTCACTGCTGTAGCTACATTAAAGGTCACAAACTATGCTAATTTTCAAGTTCAAAAATTGTAATTTGGGTTTCTACTAGACACTGGTTTCATCGTGTTGTTTTTTTTTTAAACTTCATATTTCTCACAGTGCCATCACTGAATCTCCTATTTTCAGCCTCTGTCTGAAACGCTCCACTTTAGAGCCTCTCTCTTTAAGCCCCGCCTTCTAAAAAATGCCCAGAATCTAACTGCCGGTTTGAATCTAACTGCCAGCTAGGGTGTGGCTTATCACAGTTGGAGTTAGTCCTGATCTAGGTGGGTAATGGGGGTGGGGGTGGGAGGCTTCTGAAATCTGACCTGAGAGAGGTTAGTTTTTTTCATACTTTGGGAGTCTCTAGTCACACCAATGACCAATATGTATGTGAAAACCCATGACATTTTTTTGTATAATATTTGGATGTTTTCTAATGTATGGGATCACGAGTCTCACCTTGAAGGGTAACACGTTATAATAATGGTGCATTAATTAACTGTAAGTTAATGACATTATTAGCTAGTTAATGTGTAGTTAATGCTTATTAAACATTAAATAACTATTAATGATTGGTTATTAATGGTTAATTAATGTTTGGTTAAGCATTAACTATGCTTAGGTAACTAACCGTTATGCTTAGTTAATGCTTATTAAGCTTAGTTAATGCTTATGCAGCATTAACTAAGCCTCAACTAACTGTTAAGGGATGTTTGAGACCATCTCCTTTACTTGTAGATGTTTCTTCTAAATTAAATTTTACTTGTAACTGTTTTTTATTATTTTAATTGCTAATTGTTTTTTTTATAATTTTAATTTCTGTTTCTATGTTGTGAGTGTATCCATGTAACTTGTTGCTGCCTCTTGGCCAGGACTCCCTCCAAAAAGAGGTTTTTAATCTCAATGGGTCTTTCCTGGTTAAATAGAGGTTAGATAAAATTAAAATGTAACCTTATTGTAAAGTGCTACCCCTTTAAGAATGATTGTGACAGGTGGCGGGAGAGGAAACAGATGAGTGCTCTATGTGTTGGAGGACATGTTAAGCACTGATAGATTCCCCAGCATAGTGTTTGTGCGATCATCACACCACTCTCCGTCCATTCCTCACAAAGGAGACAGGTGAGGAGCATCACCGGACCAGCTGAGCTGGCCATTTATTTTGCCTCCAAATTAGTTTTTTTCTCTCACTGTGTTCAGAGTGTACGCTGTGTAGTAGCCATTATCCCTGCTCTGTTCAATTATTGATTTGCGAGTGCCACAGGGTGAAAGCCAGAGCATACCACGCACAGGGCCAAATAAATCTGTTTGCACTGTTTTAGCCTTTGTTTTATACCATACTCCCGTTTACAGATCCCAGGTCTGCCAGCAGGCTCAAACCCTATGCTTTGGTTTTCCCATTTTTTAATTTCTGTCTATCATTTGTTTGTTCAATGATGCCCACTTTGCTTGCTTTTTTTAACCTCTGCGTAACTTTGTGGATTAAATGACTTTTTCTTTGTATTTATTTATTTATTTGTTACTTTGTTTATTTTAAAATTTTCATTTGTATGTATAATTTCATATGTATATGTTATATTTACATGTATGTTGCCTATGTTTTTTGTTGTCTTTATTGCGCCAATAAATTAATAAAAAAAAAAAGCGTGACATCACCAAAGTGTATGAGAGATGTTGCCTTGACCCCTCAAACACACAATCTTATCTGTCAGAGGAATGGCAATACAAACTATATAAATCAAGGAAAGTCTGTCTGTCAGTGTGTCTGTCATTCCTCATTTTTCTCCTCAACGGCTTGACCTGTCGCTCTGAAATGTCTCATGGCCTTTCATTATATACCTGGCCAGAGACTGACGGAGCCATTTTTCTCATTTGTCATTGCAAACTTTGAGAAAATCTTGAATTATGTGGAGCATTCGTACTGCGATCGCTGTCGAAATCCGCGCATGTGCAACTTGGCCGACTCATTTCACCGGTCTGGGTCGCTTCAGTTGCTGTCCGGAGGCAACCGGAAGGTGTGCACAAACATAGACAGTGCGAGAGAAAATAAAGTGGGGCCGATTTACCACAAACACACACACATACCCTGCATTCCAATACCCATACTTCCCTACTATTTAGCATGCCAGAAAAAGATGTAGGATGTCCCAATACATACCGTGAATTGTAGTATGCTGAAAATACATAAATGCCCCCCTAACTTCAATAGCATTTTGGAGTATCCGTCTTTAGTCTCGACATTTCTTGACATAATGAAAAAAAAATCTTAATTATCTGAATTTTTTTGGCTCTCACGTGGCCCAAATACTCTTCTAACTTTAGTATGTAGTGTAGTAAAAAGAAAAAGTATGTTATTTGGAACACAGAGATAGACACCGCGAGTGCAAACAAATTGTATCCAGAAATGCAAAACATGACAACGAACAATGTTTCTCATTTGTCACTGCAAACTTTGAAAAAAACGTTTTGTTGTGTGGAGCATTAGTGCTGCGTTCACAGGACTATTAAAAGTCTGCGCATGCTAAACAGTACCGACTCATTTAAGGTTGGTGAAATGCGTGTCTTCTATTTCATGTCCATATGAAGCAGTATCCAGCAGTAACGGGGTTCCCGGCTGCCCCAACTACATGCACAATGCTCCATAATGTTTTGTACCCCTAACTTCTCTACTGATATCACCCCCACAAACAATGTGACATCTTTGTTGTATGCTGTTAGATATGACTGTTATACCTCCCAGTTTTTTTCATTACACTATTTATACTTTTATCTTTCACTATTTCTACCCTTTTCACTCTTGATTTACCTTTGCTAGCCACATGCAATTTCTAATATGTTGTACATGGACAAGATTGCTTATAAAATATTTGCCTGTGATCTTCACAAAATTCTAAACACACGCATATCCCAACATTGACATGTAGTTGCACTGCACATATCCACGGGTAAGGACTAGTATGTATAAGGTTTAGATGGGTCTTCAAACTCAAGGAGAAACCAATGTCTGTCAAAAGTTTATGAATACAGTAGATTTCATTGTTTGGAAGTAGCCCGATCAACCAGACCATCGTACTTCATTTCACTTGTACAAAATGTCTGGAACTGCTCTATTGGCAAACGTTCACTCACTTGGAGGCGGGTGTCTGTTGAAGTTTAAAACTATTGGATCTGCTCAGTGCCACTCTGGATTAGCCAACCAATCGCATAACGTTTGGTCATGAGCCGGCTTCTGACGGTGCTTTCCAGTTGTACAGGGAACTCGGAAATTTCCGACTTCACTAAATATTGTAGTGTATGGATCTACCGGTACCTGGCAACGGTAACTTGCTAGAGCCTAACGTTTAGTTATTTGGATGAGAAAGGTTGTAGGCGTCCATACTTTCCCGAGTAGATGCACTGGAACACAGACAGGTCGGAACTCGGAACTACCAAGTCGGAAATCTCCGATTTCCGAGTATAAAGGAACACATTATTCAACTGAAACTGGAGCGCGACTTCAACGTCATCGTTTTCAGCTACTCGCTCTGTTCGCTGATTGGACAGCCAAAAGTCTGGCTGGAGAAGGAACCCATACACTTCAGCCCCAGACTGACTACTGAAGTGAAATGAAAATTGAGCGGAACTAGGTAGGTGGGCGGAGCCAGGCTAGTTTGGAATTTCCCAGGCAATGTAATTAAAATACAATTGAATGAATTGTAAATACCCTTTTAAAACTAGTGGCTGGTGTCCACATGCAACCTCTGGAGACAGTTCGATCAGGTAAAGATCAATTAAAGAAATACAACTTTGCTCTCAAACTCTTCACCACTGTCTAAAGTCCATCAGGGGGTCCTTCAAAACATCCCATGGCTTCACCCCCTTCAGATAACTTTACAATGGGGCAGCAGTGGGGCAATGGGTAGGGAGATCGTCCTCTGGAGTGCAGGGTTGGAGGTTCGATTGCCTACCCGCCACATGTCGAAGTGTCCCTGGGTAAGACACTGAACCCCAAATTGCTGCCGATGGTTCAGTGGGCGCCTTCATGGCCGCTACTGCCATCGGTGTATGACTGTGTGTATGAATGGGTGAATGTGGTAAGAATTGTAAAGCGCCTCGGGGCTGGGAAAATTGGCTAAAAAGCGCTATATAAGTCAAGACAATTTACAATGGGGTCTACTCACCAAAGACTCCCTTGAAATGTAATCTTCATCACTACCACATGTCAATAAATCAAATTGTTCATTCATTAAACCTCTGATTCATTTGAGTCTCTCCTGATTGAAATAATGTTATACTGAATCCCTTTTTACTTGTTGTTGGCATGGCAGCATCACGCTCCCAAACACACCAATCACATGCGTGTCCGACCAGGAGCATGCGATGACAGGGATAAAATCATACCATCAGGTTGACAGCAGGGGGTTGGCCTGGCGTTCTACAGTTCTGAGTGACTCTTGCTTGCCTCTTGTTGTTTTTCACTTTGATTTACCAATTTCATGTTTCACTTTTAACACTGGCCTGGCACTGAGGGCCAATCAACTGGCCAGGCTGGAGTTCTCCAAGTGTTCACAATCTTTGACTGGGCTTCTTTTTTTCTTCTTGGCCTGTGCAATTCGCTACACTAGGGGCGGCAGTGGTGAAGTGGTTAAGGAGATCGCCTCTGGAGTGCACGGTCGGATGTTCGATCCCCCTCCTACCCGCTACATGTCGAAGTGTCCCTGGGTAAGGCACTGAACCCCAAATTGCTCCTGATGGTTCAGAGGGCGCCTTGCATAGGGCGCTACTGCCATCGGTGTATGAGTGTGTGTATGAATGGGTGAATGTGGTAAAAAATGTAAGGTGCTTTGGGGCTGAGAAAATCGGCTAAAAAGTGCTATATAAGTCAAGTCCATTTACACAAGGAAAACCTCTGGAAATTCCTAGAACTGAATGTTTCTCCTGCCGGTCTGTGCTCTGGTGACAACCCCTTATGCCAGCTACATAATTATCCATCTCCAAGTCAATGCTATGGAAATGAAGGCACTACTCTTCAGCAATATCTACATATGCTGACACTATGTCAGATGTTAAGTGGAACAAAGTGTCTTTGAAAGGAAACCTTCATAACCCATAATGATCGTCAAGAGCATTAATGTCCACATTTCTCAGACCAACCAGCTTGGCCTTAATCTTTTTTTAACCCCCAATTTATATGTCAAATGTCATAGAAAGCTAGCTGCTTATCTAATTATTACATGAAAAATAGTTTGATGTGTTAGAACACTTTGACTTGCACCTTTTGAGTACGTTACTTCGGTTATGAAAACAAAGGAAGAGACTTAAATACTAAATAATATGGTGTAGTTAAACTTCCGTCTGTGAATATGTCTGGTATACTGTTCTGTAGGGGCTCTTAGGGTACATCTGCATTTGTAACCTTTGTTTACATATGTTCTTTATATTTAATATTGGTAGGCCTATAGTATGGACATCATTTTGTAAACTAGAAAAAAAAGGTATTCCCTACTGCAACATCTGACCCAGCAGCTGATAAGCGAGCATTTATTTCATTCATAAAAAATTGTCAGATTTATCCTTTATTTACCCTTGGCTTTTCAAAATGTCGACATTTATGTCTTGCCAAAATAGGGGCCGAATGATTAGCAGTTAATAAGCCTCCCTCTAGGTTATTGATTTTCCTCCAACATAAACTCAGAAAGTCCAAACAGACCATCTGAATGGCATGGTTCATAACACTGCACGGGATGCCCACGTTGTTGGATTTTCAGCCCGTTATCTATCACAGGCATTGCCCGAATTATTTCATGTAGATAGAATTCAAGAATCTGTGTTGAAGAGAAGGGACAAGGTTTCCTTTTAATTATTGCAAAAACAAGATGATATACAGTATGTTGAAATCCGTCACAAAGGAGGCAAACACTTTCAAAAACTTCTAAACAACAATTTGAAAAAAGCAATAAGACACTGAAAGAGAAAAGTATAAATAGGTTGTAATCTCCTTCCTGACGCTAACTGACACCTGTAAAGTTCTGAGTAAAATCTAAACCCTGTACTGATTATCACAGTAGTAGAAACAGCCAATTCAGAGGAGCTTTCTGGTATAAAAAAAATGTACGCATACTTTATTATTTTTACTTCATTTTTCACTGAATAGATCTAGGGAAAAGAGAAGTAAGGAGCAAAACCGTAGGACACCGCATGGGGCAGCCAGTGGAATTCTGGGGTAAGGCCGAATTCCACCAGCTACCTGTCCGGTCCTTCTCCGTTTCTCGAGTACAACGTGCAAAATCATTACCAATTGGAAATGATGGCCTTAACTTCAAAGGAAAGATTTAATAAATCACAGTTGTGGCCCATGAAGTTCACAAACTGTATTTAATTAGTGTTCAATCTACCAAACAGCTTATGGGTTGTCATATTGGCAAAACCAGTGAAGTGGAAAGAAAGGTGTGGCCGAGAGGGCCTATTACCACTTTGATTCAGAAGGAGACGAGAGACTTGGAGGATAGTAGTTGTTCTTGTTTCAACAGAAGGTTCTTTATTGAAGTCCTCATCACAGTTGCCATAAGTTACAATGAGGAGCTCCCACTATCATATCAATACAGATGTTAACCTATACTGGGTACAAGCATCTCAAATCTTTAACTAGCATTCTTGCTAGATGGTATCAATCAATTAGGCAAACTGAAAAAAGCATGCCAACTAAATGTTCTGTTGATGCTGTGAGGAAAAGGTCATGGTCTGGTGTGTGTTGTAACCTGTTTGGATAACTGATCTGTTCACGAGCCGTGTGCCTTCTTACAAAATGATGACATATATGTTGGAATAATCCTACAGCAGCACAAACATAAACATTAGTACATGCACTATTTACAACCCCAATTCCGAAAAAGTTGGGACGTTTTGTAAAATGTGAATAAAACAGAATGTGATCATTTTCGACATGTATTCAATATATAACAGTACAAATACAAACGGATAAACTATATTGTTTTTTTGTAAATATACAAAATATACAATTTGAAAATTTGCAACACGTTTCAACTTTGTATTGATAACAATCTGTCTGAAAAGCTTTCTGAACAAAAAGTAATAAGTTGGTACAACTTGAACTTTTTGGAATTCTCAGTTTGTAGAACTCAATACCTGATAAGTTATCTCATCAAAAGATAATTAGTTGGCTCAAATGTTGTCAGTTCTACTTAAAGCTGGGGTGGAGGATTTGGGGAGAAAATGACAGTTGGGATAGAGATTCGAATCCAAATACCTCAACCGCTCCACTTGTTCTCTTTGGTCCCTCCCCTATGGTCCCTCCCTGACACGCTCTACACCAACAGTCGGTGCCAAAGTGAATGGACAGTCCCAACAGCCAATAAGAACAGAGAATCGGAGCCTCGCTCTGATTGGTCAAAGTGTACAGCTCATGTTAACTTTGACCAATCAGAAATCATATACCCCAGCTTTAAAACTGAAGAGTTTTAGTTGGCCTCAAAACTCAACAATCTAATGCAGCGGTTGCGTTGAAAAGTGTTCCTAACTTTTTTAATGTTTTGTACAGTGTCTTTCATTTTAAACAGAGAGGTTTGAGTGACTACTGAACACACTGTCTGTGTTCCATTCTTTGTTGAAATGATGGCTAAATGAATAGGCTCTATATTAATCCTCCTCAGACACTCCCTGTGGTTTATTCCAAGGAGCTGAAAGCAGTAGAAGTGAGTGATGACAGTGAGTGCTGGGGCCGTTTGTCTCCTTTGCACTAATCATCACCCCACCGTGTCACACATGTGTCTTATAGCAGCTCCCAGTCGCCCACCTGAGAGGAACCACACCATGAAATATAGTGCAGGAGTCTCTCTCTCTGCACACCCCAACTCACCTGCCACTGAGCTGGGGGACAAATCAAGGGCTTGACAAGCATAAATTATGTTAATAGAATTTAATAAAAAACACTTTATTCCAAAAGGTTTCAGTACTTTGAGATGTCAAGATGATCTAGTGTATAAGTACCTGGAGAGAATATTTCTGAAGCTTAAGTTAGAACACTAAAATATTAAAACAAGAAATGATGATCCCTCATGAGGAATGGCATGACAAATGGGGAGAATGCACCAGTGTGTGTGTCTCGCAGGTGGAGTTTTTTTTCTCCCATTTATTAATTGATCTGAGCGCTGAATCTAGTCTTCATTATGGCTCGGTAATAATGACGAAGATATTAAACAGATTTGGGAATATTTTTAATGAAAGAATTGTCTTTTTTTTCTTTTTTTTGTCAATTCCACTCTGTAATTCATAATCACACTGTCCTTGTTATCTTAAAAAACACCAGAATTGTAATTAAGTAAGAAATTGGGCCTTTGTGTTAAAGTTTGGTGATTAGTAACGATGGTCCTATTGAAGAGTGGCATTATCAGAAAATGATTCTCATGAATAGAAAAAAAAAACACTGTTTTGTGTGTGCGACCGTCCTTTTTTCCCAGCGCCTGCTTACACACACACACACACACACACACACACACACACACACACACACACACACACACACACACACACACACACACACACACACACACACACACACACAATGGAAAAGTAATGATGGCGAGACTGTAAATTATCCACTGCTGGTTGTTAATTGAACATTTCCATTGTTACCATGAGAGACTGTCTATTGATTGGCTATTGGTGCTTCACCACTTCCCTTTGGCCTTCTGGAGACAGATTATCAGAGCGGCCTGTATGCCTGAGAATGGAAATGGATGTGACTAGACTAGGAACAGAAGGCTGAAATAATAAACTAGTGAGCTGAAAAATGACTGAAATAGGGTGAGAAACACAAGAGAAAGTTAATGAAAAAGAGAATTAGGATGTGTGTGTGTGTGTGCGTGTGTGTGTGTGCGTGTGTGTGGGGAGGGGGAGCAAAGTTGGGTTATTTGCCACTATGTTCAATTACAGCTTGCAGGAGGTTAAATCAATAACATTTAAATTGCTTATGGTAATCACGTGCACTGCAATCACTCGGATCAGCATAAGCAATCTGCTGACCCCAGCCTCCGTTGCAGATTGAAACGTATGAGGAGGAGTCAACTGGCTGGAAGGGTCAGTGTGTGTGTGTGTGTGTGTGTGTGTGTGTGTGTGTGTGTGTGTGTGTGTGTGTGTGTGTGTGTGTGTGTGTGTGTGTGTGTGTGTGCAAAGACTATTTCCACCAGCCTGGTCCCATGACATTTCTTTTTAAATGAGTAAGATGTCTTAAAATGCAAATACTACAGTGTGGAGTAAAAGTGAGCGAAATCACTTTCTCCAGCAGGAAGATCAGAGGGGGAAGGAGACCTGCTAGAGACAGGCTGTTAATGGGACAGAGAAATGTGCTGGGAAGCAAAGGTTTGGAGTTCGGACGGACTTGGTGTTTGTTTTAAAAGAAAGCCTTTCAACTGTTTCAGCATGCCTTAAACCAGCAACCCTAACCAAAGTCCCTGCGGAGTGAGCTACTGCCACCCATAAGACACTGATGCCTGGAATTTTTAGCTTGTACTCACACATACAATATTGTAAGCCCCTTTACTATAAAAGCAGCCAGCTCAATGATTGTAAGGTCATGTGATGTATCTGTTAACAGTTGAATCTCTCACGGTTGTGGTTCAAGATGTTCCATAGTCACTTCAGAGTTCGGACTACATACAGTACATGAGCTATTCTTTTTATTAGATTCCAGATTAATCACAGGATTCTGTGGATTAATCACGATTAATTTTACCATTCGAAATATGCCCGAAAAAAATCGAATTTTCTCTATATATTGTTGTATGAACGGAAAGATAAATGACAGAAGGTGGATATGTACATTTAAAATTAGTAGGCTATGTTTATTAATTGAAAATCCAAATGATGGTTTTAATACTGAAAATAAATTTAAACCAAACCATAATTCAATTGGTCTGTCTCTTTACTATGTCTTTGGGCAAATATAAGATAGGCTATAGAATGCCATTTATTTGGTGAACCTATAGGTTGTGCATTCTTAAATACAACTTGATTACAGTCCGCGGTGTGTGTGTGTGTGTGTGTGTGTGTGTGTGTGTGCGTGCGTTTGTAGAGGCGAACACGTCCTAGGGGACTGTTCATGTGTACCAGGAAGCCAACGTTATGTTGATGTCTGATCACACACACCTCTGAAAACTGCAGACGTTTGTGTCCTCGCGGGCTCTGAACAGAGTGGAAAATGTTTCTCCTCCTGTTGCTCCCGTCATCAACTGCCAGTTGATTTTTTATACTATCTATGCCCCCGACACAGACGTGACCGTTAGCAGTTTAAAACTTTAAAACACGGCACGGGCTAACGTGCTGCTATGTTTGGCTGCACGCAGCTACTGATCCTAGGTCAGCCACAACGTTAGATGACTGTAGTACAGAGCCGGTGGGATGTACAGGGCGGATCATTCTGCACATGCGTTAAATACGTTAAAAAAATGAACGCCGTTAATTCCAGAAATGAATCACCCTGCGTTAACGCGTTAATTTTGACAGCCCTACTTTTTATGTATGTAAGGGGATTTTACCTTGTATTGTTGGGTTGTGTTTACAGCTAGTATGAAAGTAGACTTAGATTGTTAAAGAAAATGCTCATGGGGGACGGCATGCTGTATCTCCAACAACTGTCTTTGCATGGCGAGAAGAAAGAGAGTAAAGAAAAACGTGGCCCTTAAAATGTCCACCCGGTTGATACCAATTGACAGCCCACGAGTCGGATTCCTTCTAACCATTCATTAATTTTTCAGGACCTTGGGTGCCGTTGTTAACGATATTATATCTAGCTCACTCACCTCAGCACCGGTGTGTGTGGAGTGTGACTTTGAAGTTGTGCCTAATTAAGCGACTATCTGGCTAACCAGCGGAACAATAATGTACAGGGGAAAGATCTCAGGCCATGTGTGGATGAGGGCTCTTGAACCAGCAGACACAAAGCGGAGCAGAACAGACAAACGGATTACATCTTCAACATGGAGACACTGCTGTATCTAATCAGCCTGTCACACATAGACAAAGACACACATATATAGGCCTAAAAATACTGTGCAGCATGAACGTGTGTGTAGGAATGATTCCTTACCAACCTTGTCCCCCGTAAAATATGTTCTATACTGGGCATTTTGCGTTGTCAAATACACGTGCTGCAGGCACGCACTAGCAAAAATCTGTAGGACAGCAGGCGCTTGTGTGGTTCAAACACTACTGCTTTAGTCCAAAGGGGGCGCTACAATCAACACAAACTGAAAGTTCCTCATGGCCACTTTAAACAAGCGCCAACCACAGAGAGTTCTACCAGCATCTAATGCGGAAGTGACAAAAAATGCAGTTCACAAAGTGGCCACTAAGGGCAGGTATCAAAACAGTATTTTCCATAGATAGTATATAAAATGGATGTAGCATCCGGGCTGACCTCAGTTATTCCTACTGCATCCAATTCTCCTGGCTTATGCTCGTCTCCATCTTGTGAGATTTTTTACCCCGCCCAACTCCTCTTGCCGAAAAAGGGCATTGATGTGACGTCAGGGGGAGGGAGATACGCCCATCTAGCTGACGTATATCTCCGAGGCGAAGTGAGGGACAATGGGCGGATAGCTGTCACTCAAGAGACCGTGCCCCTAATTATTCATACATTTTAAACCTCCAAAAGAATAAAAACTAGCCTGCTAGAAAAAATCCCCCACCTCAGTGTTGTCATGGAGATATGACCTAAACATACAGACTAGAATGGTTTTGTGGACCAACCCGTTTAGGTTTAATACGACTGTGAAAACTGCCTGTTTAACGAATGAGTCAACGAAAAATTGCTCACTTTTGGTACCACCTCGTAGTGGCCACCGGAAGCTACTGCAATGTTGTCACTTGCTCATTGGATGCTGAAGTGGATCGCTGTAGTTGGGGCTTGGTATTTTCTCATCGTTAAATATGCCATTTTCACAGCATTATTAAACCTATTTAATGCGTGGTACAAAAAAACATTCAAGTTTGTATGTTTAGGTCATATCACATGACAACACTGAGGGGGGTGAATTTTTTTAGACCAGGCTAGTTTTTATTCTATTGGAGGTTAAAATGTATGAATAATAAGGGGCGCGGCCTCTTGAGTGACAGCTAGCTGCTGGCCCTCACTTCGCCTCGGAGGTATACGTCAGCTAGATGGGCGTATCTCCCTCCACCCAACGTCACATAAATGCCCTTTTTTGGTAAGAAGAAATGAGGCGGAGTCAAACTCTGACAAGATGGCGACGTGCATAGGCCAGGACGATTGGATGCAGTTGGAATAACTGAGATCAGCCCGGATGCTACATCCATTTTTTATACTATCTATTCTTTAAATAGGTATTGAAGCCAAATACTGATACTCAAAGCCAAAGTATCAGCCAATCAGTAGCTTATATCATTAGCATTGTTGCCAGCTACCATGGGCCTGTCCAAGCCACTTTCTTTACAATGTATTAACACTTGTGTTTTTCAGCACACACAGTTCGGACTATAGGATTGTCTGGAGATATTCACTGAATTTGACAAAAAGGGATTCTGACGAAAAACATTCTCCAGAATCACTGACTCCACCTTCAAGCAGGGACGTTGTAACTATTTTCTTAGGGGGGGTGCTGTACATTGGCCGAGGTGCAGCGCTATCAGACAAAGCAGTAGGCTACTGGTAAAATTAGCAATCTACTAGGGATGAGCCCGAATCCGAATATGTATTCGGATAAGCACGGATAATGAGTTAGATACGGATACGGATAATTTCCGAATAGTCCCGTTATTATTCGGGGATTTTTTTTTTATATATAGTATGCGCCTAATTGACGCAGCGCGTTCCGCCTCAATGACACAACAGGTAGAATTACACAGCTGTTCTGCGGTGGACATGAGAGGACCGGGCGCGTCCCGTGACCCGCGGTCTCTCTCTTTTTATCCACTGATAAACGCAGCGCGTTCGCCCTTTCCCTTGAATAGAGGGTTCTACCGATCGCATTTGCTGCCGTTTTTATGTGAGTTTCCTCGTAACCCGGCCGCTGCCGTGGCGGAGAAGAGACGAACCGATGGAATATGCTGCACCCCGAGTCACCCCGAGTCACCGTCAGCCCTTCCCCGATGTATTTACATTCACTAGGCCTACTGCTTAAACTCTATCAAACATCACAACATTTCCATCAAACTGATGCATAGGACCTGTTCTTTTTCAGCTGTCAATCAATGCGTATACGGCTAGGCCTACTTCAGGACCTATACAATAAAATCGGAAACTGCAAACTTGACACATTAAAATCACATGTGGCTTTGTGGAAAGGCTAACATATTATTTAGGGTTTATGAGATTGGTATGTTGATAAATATTGTTCCTAAATCTTAGTTTAGTAAAACAAAAGTAAAAAAAGAGGGAGGGGGAGAGATAGAGATAAAAAATAATCATGAAATACAGCTGTATTTCCCCCAGTTAAAGGGATACCTTAATTAAGTTAAAAGTAAAACACTGGCCCTCATTTACTAACAGTGAGTAGCCTATGCACAGATTTTGGCTGTTATTTATCAATATTTTCGTTCCCTGAATTTCTTTGTATTCTGAGAACAAAGAAGAGAGAGAGAGACGAAAAGGTAGAAATATATCTGACTTTTTGACTTATATGTCAACATTACATCAATGTGATGCTTTGAAGGGACAACAATTGCATTGACAATGAATATTAGTTTAGAAAATCAATTTAGGTGTGACTTCCTTTAATGTAGGCTAATGTAAAAGAAACTTCCGGTATACGCCACGCCCACTTCTTGTTGTGTATCCGGATACAGATACAGATACAGATAATTTTGTTGGTTGAACAGATACAGATACAGATACAGATAATGACGTCTCCGCACACCCCTACAATCTACTATAACCATGATAAAATAGCCTATTTATATTTAAAATAATTTGATTAGAATTAAGCTATTAAAACAAACTATAAAAGCAAATAACATTTAAGAGTTTTCCAAAGTATCCTTATAGCCTTTAAAAAAAAATCATGAATTTGAAGGACGTAGGTTTTGATTAAACATTGGGTTGTGACACTTTATAAGTGGGGGTCTGGGGGTACTCCCCCAGAATTTTTTGAGCATTAAATGCTTAATTTCCTGCATTCTGGTGAATTTTTATTCACCAATTTGTTCCTTTGCTGCATACATTTGTATTCTTGAGCCCAGCTGTGATCGGTGAATGATAACCGGGGCAGTGCACGTCACGTTGTCGAGGGGAAGGCTTCCGCGATCTCTGTTAGTTTCAGTTTACAGCCGACAAAGTTAGTTAGCGGCCGCACCCCCCGCACTCCTACTTCCAATGTCCCTGCCTTCAAGGACATTAAACCTATTTGGTTAAGATTTTTTTTTTAAATCTAAATCTAAAATGTGTGGCAACCATTGTGCGCTTGTAGATATGGTCAATATAAATGTCTCATCATCTTGTGAAAAAAACAATCAAAGAGTGTGTTATTTTGTTAGCCTGATTTACAAACCCAAACGTAAGAAAAAATCTCCCACAGACACGAGGCCTTATTGTGTCAGTTTTCCATTACTCTAACTAAGAAACTATCTACTGTACATCCATGAATGGATTCCTGCTGTCCCCTCTCACATTTGAAATTCTTTATTTAAAAAAAAAAAGGTACAGTGTACATTAATTAACATTAAAACGTGTTTTAAATGCATCCGTTAGCTTAAGGGCTTGTTTTCATCAGCAGTCCCTTTGCCTGTAGTAATAGGTATCCTAAAGACCCTGTCTTAGCTTTGCTCTGTTGATTGGTGGAAACATCCGTCAATGGGCCAACCAGAGCTATTTCAATCCCTGAATACATCAGTGAAGTGGGCAGTGATTCTGAAGTCTGGAACCAGGGATGTATGGTTGATTGTACAAAGCTCACAGGCCTAAAACACTTAAACACTCTTATTAAAGGCATTATCTTCCCCTAGCTTTAAGTTTCCCAAACAGAACCTTTTAGAATTCTTAGCCGTGATTTAGATGCCCTAGAGTGGATGCTGTTAGTATCAAACTCAGGAGATACTTTGGCAGAGAACATTGTACAGATGTGCTTTGTGATGGCACATATGTTCAATATACTGTATACATCCCCATAACAATTGAAAGTAAATATGGTATTACATTTAAATCAGGAGGCACTCAATTGAAAAGGTCAATGAGTCAATTCATATTTGACATTGACATTATGAAAGTTAAAAGAAATATAACACGGCACAATACAGAGGTGAGAGAGAGAGAGAGTTATGGAGGCACACACACAGTCACAAGCACAAACGCGCACACAAACACACTGTATATAACTAATAATGTTCATAATGTATATATCGTTCATATTGTGCATTGTTTGAATATTTGGACTTATTGAAATATATTTGATACTTTGCTTTGGCAATATTGTTTCTTTTTAAACTTTCATGCCAATAAAGCCATTTTTGAATTGAATTTGAATTGAGAGAGAGAGAGAGAGAGAGAGAGAGAGAAAGAGAAAGAGAAAGAGAAAGAGAGAGACAGAGAGAGAGAATGTGACGTAAAATAGAGCACACATGAAGACAGACAGATTGAACTTGTATTATGCTTCATTTCCTATACCTTGAAACTTTGACAACGTCCATTAGTTATATATGAAGATATTCATAGGAGACTGTTGATCCATACACACACTCATATGAGCCTGGCCTGCTTTCTACAACAGACATTCATTCAACTGGTCTGCATTAGCAATCTGCATTCAGGGCCAATGCAATAAATAATGAGAAGTTTCCACAGAGGAGTTGTGTACTCCACAACAAACATGCAGAGGGACAGCAACTAATTATGCGTACGTTTGGATTATGTTGTATAAAGCCAGAGATACATTTGATACAGCCCTTTTCAATTTAATAAATCAAAAGATACAATATACATGTCTGAAAAACACATATCCGTCATGTTTTTAAAAACAAAATGTATAATAAATAAGACAGTTAACAACATATGGACAAATCCTTCTGTTGTAACCTTTGAGATAGTGCTAAGAAAGAATGAATATAGAAAGTTTAGTTGATGCAAGTGCTTTGGAAGTTGAGATAAAAAAGTAGAGTAAAAAAAAGAAATTTTGAGATAAAGGCCGTTAAGGATGGTTGTACAGGAGAAATAAAGATGCAAACAGACAAGGTTTAGTCAAATAAACACCTAAATGTTCATGTTGGCCATTTGATTTATACTAGAATGAAAGAATACATGCTATGGAAGATAAATAGACAAAGATATAAAAATTGACCAGTGCTTGAATAAACATTGTCTCGCCTTAATTATACTTTAGCTGCTACAATGGGATATCCATCTAAAAAAAAGTGTTGGAAGCAGACATTTACATTCAGTATTTTATATTCTTACTTCTATTATTTATAGAAAAATTGCATATGTGAAATAGTTGCATATATGATAGTGCGGTTCACTTGAGAGGTTTTTAGACCAGAGTCCAGCATACACTGCATGCAGTATGAAGAAGGGGGGTGTGTCTGATGTTGTTAGTTATAGAAGGGGGGGAGGGCAGGGTGTGAAATGCCTGGTTTGTCTGAGGAATGAGAGACCCTGGAGGTCCAAGGGTCCCCGAAACAAATGAGCTCCCATAAAACTGCCCCTACTTATACAGGGGGGGAGACACAATGCAGCCGCCCAAAACAGCCTTCATGGTAATTTCGCTCTTTACTGTTTACAGTGCCCACCCATGGGTTTCACTGCTATGTGACAGAGAGCCAGTCACCTTCATACACAGCTAAAACGCATTCATCATATCAGCAGCTTGACACATCTCAACAAGTCAGTACACTCTATACTGTATAACTGAGAAACACAAGCAGGAATCTGTTAACGACAGTTTCTCTGTATAGAAAATATTAGCAAATTGGATTAAATCACACCGAAGAAGCTGTTGTTGTTCCATTCATTTAAGTTCAGCACCCAGTCTTTCTGCATAAATATGTTACATGCAGGCAGAGTGTGTGTGTGTGTGTGTGTGTGCGTGCGTGCGTGCGTGTGCGTGTGTGTGTGCCTGGTTTGGAAAATGAATTGACAAGCTGCATTGTGGGGGATTATGCAGTGGGGTTGTTTTGAGCAGAGCTAATGAAGTTAATTGCTTGAGCCGAAGGACTTTTTATGAGCTGCACCTGGTCCATAAATGAGTCCTAATGAGGAGCAACTCAGTTGACTTTTAGAATGCCTCCCTCTAGTGGAGCAAACGTTCCAAAAGCAATCACAGTCAGGTCCTGTGCTACAGCTCCTACAAACAGACAGAGCAGAAATACGTTCTTCACCTCTGAAAGTGTCAGAGAATTAAAAGAGAATAAGGTTGTTTCCAGTAAATGAGACACAGCAGGTGAATATGGTAATATTTTTTAAGATTAAAGATATCATCGTTTGTACTTTGCCATTTGATTTACTTGAATCAAAGCAATTCTTTTCTGAATTACAGTTTCTTCAGAAATGATTGAATAAATATACACATTTGGCAATTTCTAACTTATAAAAGTTGAACAGTTTAATACGTTGTTGAAGACTCACTTGTGTTGCATTGGCCTTTAACACAAGTTGAGACTTTACTTTTTTATGGATCTTATATGTTATTTTGTATTGTATCTTGTACAGCACTTTGGTCAACTGATGTTGTTTTTAAATAGAAATAATTTTGACTTAGACTAATTATGTATACATTTGCCTCCCTTAAAAACAAAAACTCAAATCTAGATGTTGGATCAAGCCAGGGTTAAAATCGTAACGTCATTTTACAGCTGATTAGTGTACACATTTTTACAACATTTTTGGATACATCCTTTGTGTCATTTTATTCATCAAAAAAATACTATGTACAGTTCTAGAAAAAAAACATTTGTGCATGGTTTGTGATCGTGGTGCCCCAAACACAGACAACAACAATAAGTTAATAAATATGCTAATAAAAATATGAGTCTCTTTAAAAAATAAAAATACAGGCGAGGATTTCTTGTGTCCAGTAGGGGGGGATAGGATAGCCCAGGGGTAAAAGGTATTCCTCAGCCTGTTTGTCCGGCTCCCATGGGACCTGTATCTCCTACCCGAAGGGAGGAGTTGGAAGTGGCTGTGGCCGGGGTGGGATGGGTCAGCCATGATGCTCCTTGCACTATTTAGTCCACAGGAGACAGGAGGTTGCAATGGAGGGAGGGCAGGGGGCAGCCGATGATTTTTCCTGCTGTCTTGATAACCCCCTGCAGGGTTTTCCTGTCCTTGGCTGAGCAGTTTGCGTACCACACTGTAATGCCATACACAAAGAACACTTTCAACGACAGAGTGATAGAAGATCTGCAGCAGCTTTGTCTCCACCTGGCATTTCCTCAGCAGTCTTATAGGCCTTTCACACCAAAATGAACCAAGAGTCAGTTCCAGGCTGGTGTTGGGGTCAGTTCAAAACTGGTTACAGCCTTATCCCAGTTATGAACCGGTTGGTTTCACATCGACCGGAGACAGCCATGGAGCCGGCAAGAGAGCAACGTCATGACGTCACTGTAAACGTGTGTGTACGTCGCCCGACGCCGCTGCTCTTGTGGCTAACGCTAAAGCTACCGCTAGCTTTAAGCACAACAACAGCGGCGAATACGTCTTATTTTTACACGTGTTAGCTCTCGCTTTGCTTTCTTAACCAAACGGGACCCATACAGCGTATTCTCGCCGGTCAATTTGATCGCTACGTTCGGTAATTATGTTATGTTTACGTCTCGTAGTAGCGGTGTTTTTAAACATGGCGGGCATGAGGTTTTAGTTGGTCTGGTTGGTCAGGATAATCCCTCCCCCGGCCGCTGGCGCAAGCAGTTCACTTCAAACCCTGCTCAATCCTGGGGTATGAGTTGAACCGGTTTTTACGGCCCGGAGCAGGCTTTCTGGCGGTGTGAAACCAAAACACTGGCTCTAACTCCGAACTAGCCCGGAACTAGCGCCGATTTTGCGGCAGTGTGAAAGGCCTATTAGAAAGTAAAGCTTCTGCTGAGCCTTACCAACCACCGCAGCCGTGTTGGTGTACCAGGTTAGGTCCTTACTGACCTGCACCCCCAGAAACTCTACACACACGCAGTCATGTGTGTAGAGAGAGTACAGGAAGGGGCTCAGCACACAGCCCTGAGGGGAGCCCGTGCTGAGTGTCAGGGTGGAAGATGTTTGTGTTCCCATCCTCACTGTCTGTGGACGGTCCGTCAGGAAGCTGTAAATCCAGTCACAGGTGGGGTCAGGGAAATCCAGGTCAGTCAGCTTCCTGATGAGGATGTTCGGCAAGATCGTATTAAACGCCGAACTAAAGTTAATTGTATCAGTCAATAAAGAAAAATACGTATCATACTATCATAACAAATACATGTCAAATAAAGTCCATCCGTTGATTTTCAGTCTGCTCTAATTAAAAAAAGTCTCAATCAAACTAAGATTTAGTCTTAATGGAAACATAAGCCTATGTTCAATACTTGTAGCCAATTTCCCCTGAGGATCAATAAAGTATTTCTGGTTCTCATTCTAAATACAGCATCACATTTAGATCACAAATGACAGGAAATAAACTATATTGCAGATGTGTTTCCAATGATATTAAAGATACTAATACTAGGACAATACGTGTCCTTTCCCAGGGGTTAAAAAGAAATACAGAAAATAGTAGAGAGAAAGGTCTGGAATGTCATCACAAGGTAAAAAGTTGCATTTCAAAAAAATCCACAGCCCCTCACACGCCAGAGCTGAGTGAAACCGATACTGAGCCAATGCTGAGCGCCAGTGGCTAATTACATGAGATGAGGAAACAGTGGTTCTTTGTCAACGGTTCCAGTGCATTGTGGGTCATAGAAAAAGTGTTAAAAAAAAGCAATTCATTAGCCTCATAGCATAATTGCCTAAATCATATTTACTCTACTTTTACTCTACATACTGTATACTCTATTCTACATCTACTCTATTCTACATCTACTTTACCCTACTCTATAACCCTTAAAGTATGACTTAGGCAATTATGCTATTAGACTAACGAAAAGTAGATGTAGAGTAGAGTAGATGTAGAATAGAGTAGATGTAGAGTAAAAGTAGAGTAGAGTAAATATAATTTAGGCAATTATGCTATGAGGCTAACAAATTGCTACATTGGTTGACATTTTAATAACCTTCAAAAGGGAAATGAGTCAAATTCAAATGAAGTTCATTGCAACAGATGTTCTTTGCTGCAATTTTAGTCATACAAATACTAAAATATCCTAACATACGGCACAATGGAAAATCAACCAATCAACCCTGAGTACATGCTTTGTGGAACATTCAGATGCAAAGTATTACAGGTGTATTTCAGTTAGTTATAGTTTTGTTAATATGGTTAAAGGTTCCTTTCTTCATTACTACCAATGTCCTGATCTGCTATAGGTGATAAAATCATATTCTCCACCAACATTCATTATTGATTCATATTGTGGGTTGTTGCTGAATACAGGGAGTTACATATTGAGATAAATATTCCCCATCATTTATTTCTTTATGATGCTTTATGTAGATGTTTCTGAAGGTCTGAGGACATATTCTACAGTGTTATTGTTCTTGTAAACATAGGCCTAATAATAGAATTGCGTTTCGTTCGTCCAAAATCATAACCGGCTCAACATTTCTGGCGAACAAGGTTGTCTACTGCAACAGTAAAAAAGGCAGAGGCAATATTGGATTGATATTTTGATGTATAACTCAAAATTCAGGTGGTTTAGACGAAGAATAACAATAATGAACATTCAAGAGAACAGCTCAATTATTTCATTGGTTTTCCACTGTGTTGTGTGTTGCTGATGTGCAGTGCAAGACTTTTAAACCTCTTTTGCTCAGGAAAATGTCCAGCTGAACCTGTCACCCAGACAACTGGTTTACTGTCAGTGTAGGCTTGGCGGATTCTATAAATTACATCTATAATATCTGAAATCTTACTTACCCTGTGTTCCAATTCACATACTTTTTCTTTTTACTATACACTACATACTTAAGTACAGAAGAGTTTTAGGGACACAGGAGAGCAAAAAATAAATCAGATAACGAATATTTTTTGTCGAGAAATGTCAAGAATAAAGATGAATACTCCAAAATGCTATTGGAGATAGTGGGGCATTTATGTATTTTCAGCATACTACAATTGTCTTGCATAGGGGCATCCTAAATATTTTTCTGGAATACTAAATAGTATGGAAGTATGGGTATTGGAACGCAGGGTTAGTCTCCTAGTGTTAGTCTCCTGCTTTAAAGGTAACCTTTTAGGCAAAATGCACTTTTTCATGTTCTTCACATTAATATGTGTCCCCCGTGTGACTAGAGACTCCCAAACTATGAGAAAAAACAACCCTCTCTTTTTCTACACCTTTCTGAAAACCTGTGTTCAAAAACCCCAGTCAGATGTATTGTATGTGGGAGAAACTATGGCCACTCATCACCAACCTAACCTAGCACTACCACCACCTGTGATTAGCCACCCCACCAGATCCCCCTGAAGATAACTGACAGACAGATTCAAACAGGCCATTAGAATCGGGGCCAAATTCAATTAAACATTTTTTTTATATTTCTCGTGAGGGAGAGGCACATACAAACAGAACATACTTCAACAATAAAATAGTCAATCAGAGCAGACTGGGCTTTTTTGGAAGGTGGGGCTTAAAAAATCAGGCTCTAAAACTGAGCGTTTCAGACAGAGGCTAAAAAGAGGAGATTCAGCAATGGCACTGTGATAAATATAACGTTTTGTATTAGAAACCCAAAATACAAGTTTGCTAATCTTCCTAACCCCTCCATTTGGGATAAGTTACAGACGTTAGTTACTAAAGTTGGCATCTACCACCACTGCCTCAAGTCTTTCCACAATATCAAGTGATGAGGTGAAGATGTATTTAGTTATTTATTCTATAGTACTTCTTCGTCTTCCAACAGGTGCATTTCCCCAGGAAACCCTATAACAATGAGTAAGGCTTTAAAGTGTGTCCATTCTCTGCTACTGTAGAAACATGGCGGTGCAACATGGCAGCATGCCCCACCTCTATGTAGATATAAATGTCTCATTCTAAGGTCATAAAAAATAACTTTTATTTTCAAGCAATTATACATTAATAAAACATACTTAATTATGAATATTATATTCAATTTCTACCAAGTTTGTTCTGGAAAAACTGAAATAAATTGTACACACTGCACCTAAGATGCATTTTGTTAAAAGCCTGACATACAAAGTTAAAATGGATGATTGATCAACATAGAAAAGTAGGATTTCCTCCAGATATTTTAAGTGTAATTTCCACAAACAAATGTACTTTGTGAAGTCTGATCCCTACAGGTGGAGGACTTATTCATATAACACATATATATATGTACTGTACAATTTACATTTCATATAAATGGATTCTACTTCAAAACACTGTTTTCTGGTCGTTCAAAGTTGATTTTGAGGTTTTTTCTACAAGATCCTTTACCTTGAAATATAATAAACAAAATCCAAAATTGTTTGTTGAAAAAAACTTTATTGAAAATACCTTCTTCATCCATGAACATAGTTCCAGCAAGTCAACAGGAATGTAAAGAATGAATGCAAGAAACATTTGGTAATCAGGCTGATGGACAGCTGCTGTTAGAGTAAATGAAGTTAAAACATTCAGGTGTCATGTAGGAATGCAGGCTTGTGTAGAAGAGGTCAAGATTTTCTGGTCCAGTCTTGTCTCTACAGGTAGAGGACTGTGCTGATCAGCTTGTAAGCCATGGAGCTGGTGACCAGCATGCCCACTATCCAGGACAGGGCTCTGCTGGGCTGAGGCAGGGGGGTAACGTAGGCCAAAGTGTGGAAGATCCTGGAGCCAGCAAACAGGCGGAAGTGCATCAGAGCGCTTGAGAGCTCCGGTCCAGTCAGAGCGTAGAGCAGGCCCACCACCACGAACGGAACTATGTTCTCCAGGTCATTCTGATGACACCTACACAACAAAAACAACATGACTGACTTTTTACATAGAACAACTTGTCTTTTTGTGAATGGGACCCTGTTTGTGTGTCAACAACCTGGTGGTAGGATGGCCTAGAGTTAGAGGGGCCGACCAGTAACCATGATGTCTCTGGTTGGAGCCCCAGCACCGGGCAGGAGGGTGTTAGTAGCAAAACCTGGCATTTCTACCACTGAGTCTTTGAGCAAGACACTTAACCCCAAAAATGCTCCAGGGGCTGACCCTGCACTCTGACCCCCTTCAAAGTGAGAAAACTTGAGAGGGGGATATGCGAATAGACACATTTCAATGTGCCTTGTGTACTTAACTTCACTTGACCACGACGATTAGTGGTTTGTGTCAGAGCAATTTACATTTCAATTTTATGAAAGGTTTATGACGGGGTGGTATGCATAACCTGCGGACTCGCTCCACATCTGGATCTACGCGGACCAGCTTCTTGTCTTCTGTGGAGGACACTAACTTGGTGTCTTCCAGGTTTGCAAAGACCTGAGGGGGAAAGCAGAGAGCGGGTTACTTTCAAACCCTTTGTCTTTATGGGGAAAATCTAGATAGTGCAGTGCTGTGTGGCCTTTAGGTGGATATATGCACCTGTCTTGTCAAGCGAAAGTAAGATGTCAGAGGTGACATGAGCATCATCTTCAGGATAACAATGGCGGCATAGGTAGAAAAGGCTTGGAGGACTGGAGCGTCCAACAAACTGCTCACTGATGACATTCCCTCTGAGAACAATAGAAATATATATTTAACGCTGCTACGATTCACACTTCATAACAACATTATATGAGTGTAACATTACATCATCTCAGTAACTACACACTGTCAATATTTTACTAGCAAACCTGACGGCAATGACCTGAGATATGCAGAGATTAACCCAAAGGTAGATGTTCATGTTTTTCTAGGTTGTACATTGCAATGTGTGTTTATAGTCGTCACTCCATTGCTAATTGGACGTTGTTTTTTCAATCGCTGGTCAGTTTTTACATTTGTGTCTATTGTGCTTCCATAGAATTTCTTCTTTCATAGTGATATAAATAAAAAATTTAAATGTACATTTAGGTGCATTTTTCTATTATGTACATTTAGGTGTTTATTTGACTAAACCCGTTGCGTATTTTTTGATTTAGAAAATGAATGAAGGCTGTATCCAAAATCTGTTATGTAAAGACTTTGAAAACCAATATGTTGTCATGGTCTGGGTTTGTCTTGTTTTGGTGTTACCCGTGTTTCCTGTTTTATTTTGGTATGTTTGTCTTGTTCCTCCCCATGCCCTGTCAAGCTTCCCTCTTGTTTGATTACTGCTCCCTCCCCTAATGTGTTTCACCTGTGTCTCGTTGTGTCTTGTGTATATATACTCCTTGTGTTCCTTTGTTCCTTGTCTGTGCATTATGGTTTGTTTCGTGTACCTGTTGGTGAGTCTGTCCCTGTATATTCCTGTGTTCCATGTGCTTTGCCTTTTTGGAGTTTGTGTTTTTTGTACAATAAATTACCTTTATTTGAAACGTCTTGCATTTGGGTCCTGCTTGCCTGCCTGGCTGTCGTCACTGTAACATATGTTGTAAAAATGAAATAAAGATGTAAACCTATTTAACCTTATCCAACATCTAAACACTTTTGTTTTTCAACGAGATACTTATTTACACATAATTAGTTTGACATTGCCAAATTTGCATATTTATTCAAAGACTTCTGAAAAAGTTGTAAAACAATAAATTATTGTCATAGGTAATTAAAGCAAGGTTCTGTGGTGATACACTGTATATAAGTTAAACATGTTACCATATTCACCTGCAGTGTCTCGCCTTAAACATGATGCATATAAAAGGTGCAAATCAAATCAAGTGGAAGTGTTCCATGCAAGGTTGCAAATTCACAAACAGTGCTTTTTCATTTTTTTTGGTCATTTGATTAACTGTAACTTGTTTTAAAAATATAGTTTAATACAGTATGAACTGAAGAGTGCCCTGCATCATATCTAGAGAAATCCTATTTTCAAATCTAGTTCTAGTTAAGATGCTAACAACTGTATCTAATATTTTGCTTGCATTATAAATGAATGCGTTTTTGCAAGTGGATCTAGATAAAACAAAATTATCGAAATAAAAAGTTTGGCCCCAGTCCCCAACCACACACACACACACACACACACACACACACACACACACACACACACACACACACAAACACAGTATATCTGCCTGCAAGGGAGAGCAGCACAACATGCTAGATAAAGGCTAAATGAAGAGTCATCCCCTCTGGTCAAGATACATTTCAGTCTGAGATCAGGTTAGACAAAGAGCAAAACTGTTTTAACGTGTAAATTACACAACATCGATCAATACCTTTTTCAACAATACCTAACTACTACATAAAAAACAAATCCATGTGCAGTTAAAAGGGGGTCATACCTTGTTTTCTGCACAGTCACTGTGAGCACGGACAGTTCCAAAGATCAGTTTGAAGAATGTCTGGACGAAAACCTGCCGTTATGTAATCTGTGGGAGTGGCCCTGACCATGAACTATCCCTTACTCTTTCTGATTAAACCGCTTTGCCCCAGAAATAGAATTGGTACAAGCACATTTCAACCATTCTAAAAGGGAATATGGACATCATTCCTATTTGAGCTGACTACATTTGAAGTGAGATTATGAAATAGACATGTTTTCATGAACTGGTTGGATTTCACTTATTCATATAACACATATATATATGTACTGTACAATTTACATTTCATATAAATGGATTCTACTTCAAAACACTGTTTTCTGGTCGTTCAAAGTTGATTTTGAGGTTTTTTCTACAAGATCCTTTACCTTGAAATATAATAAACAAAATCCAAAATTGTTTGTTGAAAAAAACTTTATTGAAAATACCTTCTTCATCCATGAACATAGTTCCAGCAAGTCAACAGGAATGTAAAGAATGAATGCAAGAAACATTTGGTAATCAGGCTGATGGACAGCTGCTGTTAGAGTAAATGAAGTTAAAACATTCAGGTGTCATGTAGGAATGCAGGCTTGTGTAGAAGAGGTCAAGATTTTCTGGTCCAGTCTTGTCTCTACAGGTAGAGGACTGTGCTGATCAGCTTGTAAGCCATGGAGCTGGTGACCAGCATGCCCACTATCCAGGAAAGCCCTCTGCTGGGCTGAGGCAGGGGGGTAACGTAGGCCACAGTGTGGAAGATCCTGGAGCCAGCAAACAGGCGGAAGTGCATCAGAGCGCTTGAGAGCTCCGGTCCAGTCAGAGCGTAGAGCAGGCCCACCACCACGAACGGAACTATGTTCTCCAGGTCATTCTGATGACACCTACACAACAAAAACAATATGACTGACTTTTTACATAGAACAACTTGTCTTTGTTTGTAGGTCCAAAACTTCTCTTGACCACAAGAATGAGTGGTGTGTCAGACCAAGTTACATTTAAAATTTCACTATTGTATGTACTTTTGGGATCTAATTTTGAATTGAATGTAGCTTTAAAATGTTTAAAAAGATCTTTGCACACCTGAGTGGATGACAGGTTACATTCAAATCTTCCTCGTAGGAGGTTTTAAGCATAAAATATCTCAATATGTCCACATGGAGTTTTCTTGTCAATATGGTTAGAAAAATTGGAAAATGTGGTCCAAATCTAAACCCATGTAAGTGTACACATCCATTTGAACTCCTATTGAAAGTGATTGTAGCCACATCATCTCACCTTCGAACACGCTCTACATCGGCATGGGTTCTCAGCTGCTTCTTCTTCTCCTCCTCTGCTCCCCCGTGTCTGGCCACATCTTCCTCATTTGCAAAGGCCTGAGTGAGTGGGATAATATAGGACATTGACTCATTGACTCAAATTCTACGGTGTTTATCCCTGCTTCGGCCTCTGCATACCAAGCCTTGCATAGTATAATGTAGAAATACAAATGTATGAAGCATATATACAGAAACATACACATTTCACATTATTTTAACTAAGGGTGTTTTCATAGCTGGTAGTTCACACCAGATGTGAGAATGATATCGGTTCTCTTTCACACCTATCGTTTCCTCTGGTCTGAATCAGTTGGTGAAGTGATGCAGCGTCATAAGCCACGAGAGAACATTCTCTTCATTCATTGGTCAGATGTGTCTGGGGTGGAGCAACAACGTAGTACCTGAACTGCTCCATTGGTCAGAATTTCCATGTGGGAAAACTACAGAAGGAAACTACAGGAAGTGGATAGTGTACCTCATCCCATAAAGCATAGCATAGCTGGCTGCGGGGGTTTGTTACTCAGTGCTTTTTGCAGTTAGGTTGGACTCAGTCAGGTCATTTTCTCAACCAAAACTGGGCGCTTCTGAGTTGGTTTGGAAGCATGTTATTGTCCTGCTCATTCTCCTTGTGGTTTGACAAGTTTAACAGGTTGAAAACTAACACACCTCTACAGCAGTTGAAGATGTTATGAGCGTAAATAAAGAATGCTGGGACTTTGAAATCATTCAAACTGCAGTAAAACACACATATCTTGTTATAACAGATGACGAAGGCACTGGCATTGTGACCTACCCCTCTGGTGAAGCGGAAGTAAGCAGTCATGGGTGCCATCAGCATCATCTTCACAATGACGATAGCAGCGTAGGTGCTGAAAGCCTTCAACACCTCATCTTCCATCAGTTTCTCCATCTCTGCTGCTTTACAACTGAACCACAACAGGAAAGAAACAAGTTAGTCCAGTTGTGTTATCTGTATACATCTTGTTTTCTTCACCTGAGCAAAACCGACATAGATTACATGTCAAAAATAAATTTTCGTCTAGAAAATAATCTTCAAAATTTAAACATAGATTGGAGAAAACAGTAGGCCTGCTGCCTGTCAGATTATACATGGACATAATTAGTTTTATGGAAAATGTAACTTCCCTGTCGCAGACACTAAACTAGTTTGTAATGGCGCTTTTCCACCGCATGGTATCAGCTCGACTCGACTCGACTCAACTCGCATTTTTGGCTTTTCCACCGCAATTTCATGGTACCTGGTACCACGTAGCGGCTGCTTTTTTGGTATCGCCTCGCTCTAGGTTCCAAGCGAGCTGAGCCGATGCTAAAAGGTGACGTCGGCAGACGGCCGGCCACTGATTGGCCAGAGACTATTGTCTGGCCAATCAGTGGCCAGAGACTACCGGCTTCATTCTGTTGTTTATTCTCCCCAACTCTCCGGGACTTTTGAGTGTATTTACGCCGCGTGCAGCCTTCTTTGGCTCTCTTTCATTTGATTTGCATCACAGATCTGAATTTATTTTCCATATATTCGCTAAGCTCACCCAGTGTTGGTTGTTGGGGAAGTTACTTATCATACGAGAGGAGACATGTAGGGCAGCTAGCAGCTAGGCTAATAGTAGCCAGCTGGGACAGACATGATAGCGAGCGATTACATTACAAGCCTCGGACTGAACTGATTACCTCAATAAAATATTCAGGCTGAGACACGGCTTGCATTTGAAAACACGTATCCTGAAACAAGCACTAAACAGTCAACTTTATCATGCCCGTGTTTACGTGCATAGGGATGTACGTGACGCATCCCTACAGCTGACTGTGTGGCAGAGTCACACATCGGGACAACAACCATCCCTTTTAATGGCCCGTAGCAATATTCTTCTACTTATTTTAGCAAACAGATACAAGGGGGGTATTTCTTAAACATTTTTCATCCGTGTTTTTGGCGGTTGGTTCAGTTAATAGTGCAACAACTGCTCGCAATTTCTGCTCTGCTACTTTGCTCCGGAGTAGGCTTTCAGCCCCTTATGACGACCCCGCCCACGTTCAGCAGGTACTATTTGCGGTGGAAAACGACCCGTGCTGCTACCAAACCAAGTTGAGTCGAGTCGAGTTGAGTCGAGTCGAGCTACATTTGCGGTGGAAAAGCGCCATAACTGTGCCTTAGCTTTCATAACAAGCCTTGTCTAAATGTAACTCTCTCAAGCAGGAAGCAGAAGAATAAATCCATTGTCAAAAAGCAAGCAGTATGGTTTAAAGTTCAACAGCTCAACTTACGTGCTGTGGTGCCTGGGAATGTGCAGGAAGTGGGGCAAGTCTGACTCTGCTGCATAACAAACACATGAGGAGGCGGGATAACCACACATAGCTTCATGTGTGTGGGAGTGTCACAGCTTAGCTCCACCACACACATTCACACCCATAGAAAAGTAAGAAAAAAAGTTTAAGAATGTTATAGCATCAGGTTTAAATGGGGCTAGATATTCTTATTTGATGTTTTATGTTAAGGTGAAACACTGCAGGCCACATTGTTTTTCTCAAACACTGGTCAATTTTGAGATTTTTGTCAAGTTTGGTTCCGTAATATGTTTTCATTCATAGTAGTGTAAATCAAAGGTCCAACATGTATATTCAGGTGTTTATTTGACTAAACCTTGTCTGTTTCAGTCTGTATATTTCTCCTATACAACCATCTTTAACGGCCATTATCTCAACGTTAGTTTTTACTTCAATACTCTGAGCCAGAAAACTTCTAAAACACAAACATCCACTAGACTTTCCATAATCAGTCTTTTCAGCACTATTATTATGGTTATTAAAGTAGGATTTGTTTATATGTTGTTTATGATAGATTTTATTCCTATATTTATGCTGAAAATGTATTTTTAAGACCTGTACGTACAATCCTTTGATTTATAAAATAAAAAAAGGCTGTTCTGTTAACACTTTGGACACTAATATGAAATATGAAAAATGAACTAAAGATTTTAACTCCGTTTGGTTCTGTCCCAGACTCCACAATTTCTGGTCCAGCGTGTTTCATTGTTATTCAGATGTCTATGGCCACATCCTCCATCCCAACCCAGAAACAGACATTCTAGGCTGGTCACAACAACTAGAGACTTGAGGTCATACAAAAGCTTTGTCGATCCAGTATGGGATGGTGATCGCTTAAAAATGATTCTTAAGGTTTGGTATAAGGAGATAGCCCCCTGCTTTGACCTCTGGCTAATAGAGTTCTCTAATACTTTATATATAATATATAGAGACAATTCGTTATGAGTTTTCAAGGATCGCAGAAAAATGTAAACAGATATGGCAGCCTTTCCTTGACTATATTACAGTACTAAAGTGACCTTCATGACACCTTTTAGACTTTTTATTTTCTGCTTAACATTTACCTTGAGTTTAAACCATGTACTTAGAAACCTTTAAAGTAGAGTACGCCATGTTGGTTGTTTGTTCTGTTTGTTTGTTTTTGTGTTCACTTTTTCAGTTGTGTGTGTGTGTGTGTGTGTGTGTGTGTGTGTGTGTGTGTGTGTGTGTGTGTGTGTGTGTGTGTGTGTGTGTGTGTGTGTGTGTGTGTGTGTGTGTGTGTGTGTGTGTAAGCTTTTGAAGAACAGAAAACCCCTAAAATAGAGTATTTAAAAAAAAATTGAACTCTGGCTTTATACAACATTTTGTTTTTTAAAAAGATGAAAATGTATGCTCTGTATTATCAAATTTAGCATATATATTAAAACATGTCTGAAAATAATTGTTTTTATGTAATTAATCAACTGGCAAAGTGTCATGATGATATCTAGAAGTTTAAGATTTATTATTTTCACCTGAAGGGTCTCACACTTCTCAATGAGCCTTTCTTCATAAATAGATCCTGCAAACATTATCCCCACACTACACATTGATTGATCGGACACCATGGCTTCTGCTGCAGAGTTACTGTAAGTTTTCATCAGTCTTCAGACTACAGTCATGGCTGTAACATGTAAAAACAGTCCTCCACTTATAATAAACACAGGCTCACTCCTGTTGTATAACAGGCTTTTTGAAATATTTCCATATTTCCACTGACCACTGCACCACCAGACATATCCTACCTCTATCGTTCTATGTTTTTGTTTGTGGTTCTTTAGTGTGTATTTAAACTTTTTTTTATTGTGATACTGTGATAACTGTATGCACTTTTAAGGAGTTGCTCTCTGAATCTCATTGTTCTGTGTATAACGACAATTAAAGCTTTCTATTCTATTCTTGAGGACAGTCTCCATGGGAAATCAGACAGTTGAACAGCTCAAAAATGCAACTAACAGAAATGTCAGTCATGCCAGTACTCCATTAGATAACCTGACCGCTAGATTGTTCTGCAATTCATCAAGCTTGACCTCATACTGTAAATGGCAACCATTTCTGCAGATCTGGGTGATGGTGAAAACATGGTTTCTAAAGTCTGTGTGAATTTGTGTGAGTGTTTTCCGGAACATACAATAATAATAATAATAATAATAACAATAACAATAATAATAATAATAATAATAATAATAATAATAATACATTTTATTTGCAATGCACTTTATATTCAAGAATCCCAAAGTGCTACAGAGAAGTAAAAGAAATTAAGAAAAAACAAATCAATGAGAATAAAAGCATTTAAAACAATTAAAACTATTAAAAGGGGAACCTCAAAGGACATGTAAATCATTCAGCTCACAGATGACACATTACAATAGTAAGACTTGACTTGGACAGAGAAAGAACACACCTCATGAGATGTTATGATGTCATGAATACACATTGCAACACATGTAACCTGGAGAACAACTCTGCCAGGATTTCAACAGGTAGTTAAATGTAGTACCAGGAAGGAAAACATACTTGACAAATGCTACATTAATCTCACCAATGCCTACCAATCCAGGAGCAAACCACCAATTTCAAACTCCGACCACAATGTAGTACATCTCATACCAAGCTACACATCAAAACTGAAAAGCCGTAAACCAGAGAACAATGTGGTTGGACAGTGGACTCATGACAGCAGTCAGGAACTGGGAGCTTGCTTTGATTACACAGACTGGGATGTGATGAGGGGGGACAGATTGGATGAAACCTGCACTGCCACCACAGACTACATTAACTTTTGTGTACTGTATCCATCATTCCCACAAAAACAGTCAAAGTTTACCCCAACAATAAATCCTGTATAACCAAAGACATTAAACAAATTAGATTTGAGGAAAGATTGGCTTTCAAAAATAAAGACACAATTGAACTACAAAAAGAGAGACAAGGAACTGAGAGTAACCCTGAGGAAAGCAAAGGAGGCACACCACAAACAGCTGGAGGAAGCGTTCAAGGCTGGCAATCCACGCAAAACATGGGACACTGTCAAACAGGTATGCCAGGTAAACTCAGGAAGCCCTTTGTGACTAATGATGAGTTGGCCTCTGCTACTGACGTAAACACCTTCTTTAGCAGGTTTGAAACCACCAATCAGTGCCTCTATCCTGAAAAACCTACAGTAAGGAGCTAGCCCCGGTGTGGCAACCCATTTTCCAACAGTCCATAAACACACACACTGTCCCAACGGCCTTGAAAACATCACACATCATCCCCCTCCCAAAGAAACCATGCCCCAAGGAGTGCAATGAGACCTCTCAGACCTCAGGCACTAACATCTGTATTAATGGAGAAAATCCTATCCCATCTGCTCACTCAGTCTGTACAGGACAAACTTGAGCCCTTCCAGTTAGCATACAGGCAACAGCGCAGCACTGAGGATGCTGTTGCCACTCTCGTGCATCTGGTCTCAAAACATCTGGATGCTCTGAAGATAAAACCAAATGCCAGGGTACTGTTCATCAACTTCTCCTCTGCATTCAATTCAATAAAACCGGACATACTGCTCTACAAAATGATTAAGATGGGCACAAATCCACATCTCATCCACTGGTACTGCTCCTTCCTTACCAACAGGCAACAGCTGGTCCGGGTCAATAACACCTACTCCCCCATGGTCACAACCAGCTGCGGCGCCCCACAAGGATGTGTTAGCTCTCCCCTGCTCTTCACACTGTATACCAACGACTGTGTTACCAGTGCACCCAACCACCACATCATCAAGTTCAGATGACACCACAGTGGTAGCTCTGATGAAGGAGGGGGAGGGGGCTGACCTTTACCTTGATATGGTGGATGACATGGTGAAGTGGTGAGACCATAATGGCCTCATTCTCAATCCACTCAAAACGGAGGAGATCATTTTCGGTACCTCACATGAGTGCCACACTACACCAATAACAATTCATAACCAAACCAACTGAAAGCATCCTGCAGTATGGAGGCCCCATCTGGTTCGGTGCCCTTTCAGCTCAATTTAAAGCCAGGATTATGCGGCTCCAGGGAATCTGCTCCAAACTGGTGGGCCACTCAGTAGAGAGCACATTCTTCAAAACACACAATAGGCACACAGTCAGACTGGCTGACAAGATCAGTCTGGACCCTTCCCATGTGTTACACGGGGAGTACCAGCTTACACGGGGAGGCGCTACAGGGTTCAGAGTGCAGGAAAGTCAAATACTAACATTCATGTGTTCCTTTGTCCATATCACTGCTCAATCAGCAGAGTAAGGCAAAGAAGTGACTTTTTAACCCCATATTATGTATGACCACTCTTGCAGGGCTGGACCCCTCCCCCCCTCCCCCTCCATCATATTTATTATTCATTGTTGTTGTCTATGTTTTTAATGTTGTTTCATGTCCTCATGTATAATTATCCGTGCAAAAGGATAATAAAGTATTATCTTATCTTATCTTATTAAAAGCCTTTGTTTGGTAAAGGCTTCGTATTGACTTGTTTAGGACGAGAAACAAAGATTTAAGGAGCTGGAGTTGACTTGGTCTTGATGTGGTTTTAATTTGAGAATAAAATGATATATTATTTTGTAAGACTGAAATACATGGTTAATATGCCATGTTGTAGATCCTCTTGTGGTTAGCATTTAACAAAATGCATTCCTAATAGCGGCAGAGATTAAGAAGTTGAATATTTGTGGATAGCTATGCTTCTGATCACACAGGAGTGTTTACAAACAGAGCATAAAAGAAAGGTGTAAAGTGGATCCCACTTATTTAAAATGTCCATTTTAAGATTAAACTGAAGATGAATTATTAATCAAAATTAAATGTTTTATGTTTTTTCAACATTAGTTGTGTTCAAAATAATAGCAGTGTGTTTAAAAAATTGAGTAAAGATCAAAATCCTAATAATATCTTTTATTTCCAAACACGCAAATGCATTGGGGACATTGCACATTCAATTCCAACTCCAAATATGAAGAAACATTTGTCAAATGTTTCTTCATCTTTACAGAAAGTGAAGAAAAAGGAATATTAGAATGTTCAAAAAAATAGCAGTGTCTGCATTTTTCTTTACAACTCAAACATTTACTGTATCAACTGAAAAATGCATGAAGATTTAGCTTTCCTATGAATCACTGAACTAATATTTAGTTGTATAACCTCTGTTTCTGAAAACTGCTTCACATCTGTGTTGCAGGGAGCCGACCAAGTTATGGCACCTGTGAACAGGTGTTTCAGCCCAGGACGATTGGACTACAGTCTACAATTCCTCTGGATTTCTTGGTTTTGCCTCAAAAACAGCATTTGACAGCTTTGGGGAAGATGTTTGGATGGGATATGCATTGAAAGAGTCCTTAATTGCCTGATTCTGCCTGATGCACTTGTTGTAACTCCCCATTAGCTGCAAGGAGATCCAAAATACTATGATGAAGAGATGTCATCAGCAGATGATACCTGCTGGAGATCATTTATAAAACTCTGGTGTCAATGAAGTTGCTGCAATATATGCAAAGCTGATAGACGATGTCTGCAGAGAAGGCTTGCCATTCTGATGTGATTCTCAGAATAAGATGATTTCTCAAATGCAAAACTGAATCCTTAAAATCCATTGGTAGACATAATTTGCAAGTTTCTGAGAATTGGGAACTTCACCTTGAAACAATATCAGAAATGCTTCCTTTCATGGCAGTATCAGGGCATAATCTCTACACAAAATCAGCTCACATCTACAGTATGTGCAGACAGGGCCGCCCATAAGGGGTAGAAAGTGTGAAAGCTTTCTAGGGCCCAGCCACTTGGGGGGCCCATGGTCTTTGGAAGACAAGAACCTACCTAGATAACCTTTATTTTTAGATTTTTAGATATTTATGTTAATATCTATTCAAAGTTGGGTGTTTACACAGAGCCGCGGCTCCGCTTAAGGCCATTTAAAAAGCAGTAGAAAAGCTACTTGTGTCTGGGTGTGGTTGTGAAAAGTATTTGGACCCCATGAAAAAACAGGTTGGGTACCTTTTGTAGTTCTACATTCTTATAAACAGGACAGGCTAGTTACTCTGTCATTGTCCTGAGTCTACAAACAGGTTTAAATTCTCTCTCCCCATAACCAGTACTCGAGTTGAGGGGGGATGGGGGGGGTGGCATCCCCCCTTGGAAATAATCGCAAAAGCATCCCCCTTCTAAATCGGCCATCCCCCCTTCCAATCCCCCCTGTTATTTTATCAATGAATGGAGAAATATTACCACTATTTCAACATTTAGTAACACCGGCGCATACGCTGCCGGTACGCCACTCTGCACTCGATTCCGGCGCTTGCCAGGGCTGGGGAAATGTATTTAAATTTTTTCAGCCAATTAAAAAATGTGTACATACTATACCATTACCATTCGTAGCTTCTGATTGGATGGGCACGGCGAAAGCCCGCCTCCAAAATCACCCATCGCATCACCACCTGCTTTCCTGTGGTCAACCGTCAATCACGTCCACAGAGCGCAGTCTCTCCTTTGCAAAGGCAGTTAGTAGGCTACTCGGCGACTTTTCTCACACGTTAACTTGTTCTTTCGGATAGTAAATGCTGTGCGCAAAAGCTTATTCACTTCCTACTTTATCCAAACCGACTTACACAACTTTGTGTTTAGCGTATCGTTTATTTAAGCCTGTAAACAAGCATAGTGCTGCTTCCGCCTCTCACGATGCTGCTGCTGCTGCTGCAACATCGGGGTCACTGTCTCTTCCCCTCAGCAAGCGCTCCCCCAAAGCCTTCTCTTCTATCGGCTCAGGCTGCCTACTGTAAATGTTTTCAGGTTGATGCAAGGGGCAGGGCCGCTGCTACGCTTTTGGGTGCCCTAAGCAGAAACACTCAGAAGCTCGCGTCCGCAGGGCGCGAGCGAAATTTTTTTGCCATTGCAAGATCTCTGCGACTGCTTTTTGGCACATTTGCCAGCATTTACTAACAGAAAGAACAGCTTAACTTGTGAAAAAACTGCCTTTGCAAAGGAATTGAGTGATAGGATCATAGACTGATTATGAGATAATGGGCCCCTGGGCTTACACTCTTAAAGGGCCCCCCACTTGTCCCTATCCAGTCAGGTACACTGAATTTTCTACACGGATACATACAATTAATGGCAAAAACATATTAAGGAAGTCAGTGTTTCCCACAGGATCTTGGGGTATTGTTGGAGGGACCCTGTACCTTGTTGGGGGGTGGGTGGAATTTTTTTACCTTTTTAAAGTAAAATGCATCAATCTGGTGCACTTTGTGAGGACATTTTAGAGACTAGAGAGATATCAAATCCTGAGATGCAGAAGGAACATTATTTTTCAGATTTTTCTTAAACAGGTAGCACTCTTTACTCTGCAACTGTAAAAACAGTAGATTGGTCTGCAGACCCATGTTCTATGATGGAGAGGCCCATTTCAACAGATAAAGGGTGGATATGAACAATTTAGAATTCACACATATAAAGTGTATTTGTGTATGTGTGAGGGGGCCTTCAACCCCCTTAGACAGAGCTACTAATGCTGTTGTTTTTAACTTGCTTTTGTATTTCTCCCCTACTAGTTGAGGGGCCCATGATGATTTCTATCTTGTTACATTTTAATGAGTACTTATATTTAGGCTATTCCTTTTTGGACCCTGTTATTGACATCAGTGACTGAGCTCTTTGACTATGCAACATGAAAAGTTACTATCAGTATCTCTGGCTAAGGGCCCCCCTGAGCCCTTGGGCCCCTGGGCCTGTGCCCGGTGTGCCTGTGCTGTAATCTACCCCTGGATATATTTTTTGTAATGTAATGATTATCATGAACTTTAAAAAAAAAAACTATTTTGGGGGGCCCCCGGACCATCTCTTTTTCCTTTTTAATTAAAAAAAAAAAAAAAAAAAAAAAAATTATAATTATAATTATAGGGGAAGGTGGGGTGATTTGTGCAACTTTTTACTCAAAGTGATTTTAAAGTGAGGCCTTGACAGTTATGTCTCCAACTCAAATATCTACATATAGTTCAGGATGTTGTGCATCCCTGGCAATAAAAACTTTGGATCTGGAATAAACTGTTTAAGAAATATAGCTTTCGGAAAAAAAGTTGTCTTGACGCACAAATCACCCCACTACGTGGGGTGATTTGTGCGTCATTGTGTCACAATGACAAAGTCACCATCATCATCTTTCTGGCCATCTGAACTCTCATCAGTGGTGTCGTTAAGTGGAATTGAGATGTCACTCTCTTCTGAGCTACTGTAGACAATCACTTTCTTTTGGTGACCAGCGTATACAGCCATGCCACTGGCACAACTCTCAGAAATGTACTTTGCACTAGTTGCTCCGTGCTTGTGGAACCAACTGCCACCTGACAAATGTGATTCCCCCTACATTTCTGCCTTTAAATCAAGGCTCAAAACCCATATGTACACCCTGGTGTTTCCTCCCCATTAACTATCTTACCTCTGCACTACTATCTGTGTTTATGTGGATGTATGGGCTTTACGTCTTTTATTTTGGTTATTGTTATTGTACCTTCATTGTTTACCTACTGAATGCACTATGTACAGCACTTTGGACAGTGCAAACTGTCATAAATGTGCTTTTATAAATACATTTTACTTACTTACTTACTTATAACTCACCCAGGCCCTTGCGCACAAATCACCCCATCCCCAGAATTTTGGATAATAGGCATGATGCAGCAATTTAGGGTTGACATTGTGCTAACTATATAGACTCAAAGTGTAGCATACCAAAGCACTAAAACATGTGTCAAATGTTTTCAAACGTGTCTATAATTGTTCAGACACAATAATCAAAAAACCTTGATCATGGAAATTTTACTTTGAAAGGCAAAACACAGTTTTTTGAGCTTAAATGTGCTTATATCTTATTCCTTGTGTCTCCCTTCTTTACAGGATGAGTCAAATGGATGGCTCTTCTTAAATATGTGGTCACATTTCCAATTTCTTCCACGGTTTTCTAGAAACAAGGGGTTTTGCAACTTCCAAAACGCACAAATCACCCCACCTTCCCCTAATTATAATTATAATTATAATTTTTTTTTTTTTGGGGTGCCCCCCCAGGAACTTGGTGCCCTACGCAGTCTGCGTACTCTGCGTATAGGGAGCGGCGGCCCTGACAAGGGGCGAATTAAAAAAATAAACAAAAGGGTGATGTTTATAAAAACGTTTTGGAAACAAAATAGCAAAATGAAATCTCTCACAGGAACGATCAAAGTCGATTGCGTTCTACAGGTTTTATTTTTTTATTTATTTTAAATAAATTAGATTTTTCCCTTTTGCAATTGTACTAGTTTTGTCTGGAACATTCTTTAATATCAGTGTTTCTGACAGCACAAGTGGATTTTTAATTGAGAGATACTGTCATCATAATATTATTTATGGAAGTAAATGAGTGTCATCGGATTTTGAAAATAAAAAGCCATTGAATTTTAAGCACTGAATATTTATGCATTGAAATAACATATCTGAATTTTTTGCAGCATTGAAATAACATATCTGAATTTTTTGCCTCTGAATTTAACTCATTAAATTTTAAACAACTAATTTTCACCTTTATTTTACAATGTTCTCAAATTCAAAATCAAATATTCAACGTTAAAAAATTCAACGTGCCAAATTCAACTGCAAAATCCCATGTATGAAATTCAGAGTAAAACTTTGGGGACCCAAGGAAGAGCAATCGATCATAGATGCTAGATCGCGTTCAAACAGAGAGAGCCAGTGGGAATATTAGCTTGTTACCTTGGATACCCCTGACTGATGCAGGAAGGCAAATCAGGTTTTAGCCATGTCAAACGGCAACGCAAGTAACGATGGTGCTTCGGTGAGTACAAACATGTTTCTATATATATGCTAGCCATTATATTCTTCCCACTCGCTCTCTTTGTTTGAACGCGATCTAGCATCTATGATCGATTGCTCTTCCTTGGGTCCCCAAAGTTTTACTCTGAATTTCATACATGGGATTTTGCAGTTGAATTTGGCACGTTGAATTTTTAAACGTTGAATATTTGAGTTTGAATTTGAGAACATTGTAAAATAAAGGTAAAAATTAGTTGTTTAAAATGTAATGAGTTAAATTCAGAGACAAAAAATTCAGATACATTATTTCAATGCTGCAAAAAATTCAGATACGTTATTTCAATGCATAATTATTCAGTGCTTAAAATTCAATGGCTTTTTATTTTCAAAATCCGATGACACTCATTTACTTCCATAATTATTTCCTAAGAAAATTTGAAAATATAATATTTCTGCTTTTCATAGAAGGTGGCAGATGGTTGTTATACTGATGAATATTGTTGTGTCTTAATTACATAAGCTACAGTAACTGTGGCATAAAGCAAGGGAAAATATTTTGCAAGGGCAAAAAAAATCTTCACGAAATATTCAGAATATTATAATGGTTTAGTGATTTGCAAGCTAATATGTCAATAATGGAGTACTGGCACTCCCCACCCCCCTCATTTCAAGCACTGAATGTAATATAACAATTATCTCTATCTGTGCTTAAACAATAATCATAAGGGTACACCGTTGGTCTCCCATCCTATGCGCTGTCATCAGCACAAATGATCTGTCCCTAAATGTTAAATCCAATCCACCATCCCCCCTGATTTTTTTTTACAACTCGAGTACTGCACATAACGTACATTTTTGTGAAAAATAATTTCCCTTTGGGGACTATACCTTCTAAAGGCTTTGACATAAGTCTTCAGGTTGACACGGCCAGCCAGGTCTGACCAGTTTTTCAGAAACCTGGCCAATTGACCAACCAGCTGAGTGATACCACAATGAAGCTGACGAGCAGCATCACCCTGTTTTAATCATTGTAACCACCAAGGTCCTGCTTTCTGTATTGTTTCTAAAAATTTAAAATTAAAATAGACCTTAAAAAGTTCTTAATGCAAAGAAAGATACAAGGCACAAAGAAGTTGGAAATAACTGAAGGAACAGATTTGTGTTCAAAGATTAAGAACTTTTTTGTAATGATTTCAGTAATGTTTTCAGTAATTTTGCAGTGATGAGAGCAGAATGAACTAAGCCTAAATGTTGCAACCAAATACAGGCCAACTTTATAGTTTTGAGGGTAGGTTGGTTTGGTTATTCATGTAGAGAACCGCCTTTTTTTCTTTTTTGTGTGAATTTGTTGTTGATGTTAATTTTTAAGCGTTATTTATTTCAACAATACCACCAAAATATTTCAAATTATTTATTGTCATACATGTGCAGAAATACAAAAGAGTGCAATATTTGGTGCAGTCAATTAGTGTAAATGTATCTTATACCAGAAACTAGTAGCATAGAAAACGTGCAAATTGTGAAAACTTTTAGATTGCTTTAGTGGATACTTTAGGGAAGTGACATGCAGAGAACGACCGCGGGCGGGAATCGAACCCGGATCTGCTGCTGGGCCCGGCCCGGGGGGGACGCACGCCCTACCAACTGAGCTAAGGGCGCCCAACCTTAACTGTTTCTGATGTTATGTGGTATCATAGTAATCCCTGACCATGAAAACATAGGGGTAGACATCACTAGTTATGTGGTATTATGTTGGTTCAGGAGTTATGATGAAAAATGCATAATTAGGCTATGGCGGAAAGTAAAATGGTCGCCATGGCAACCATGATTCGATTTTGCAATGGCTTAATATCTGAAAATGTTCAGAGCCCCAAACTATATAAGTGTACCAAGTTTCAAGCTTTTCTGAAAAGGTTAACAATTTTGCACATATTCCCTCTACCATAAAACAGTACTTTAGGAAGCTGAAGATTGACATAAAGGTATGGTTAAGAAACCCCTTAGAAAATAACTTTCCACCACTTGGATTCCTTAAGACTTTTAGTATGTTATTTATTACATATTCATGAGTCAAAAACAGTTGGAATGGTTTCTGTTGCAATTCTTGAGAGGTCAGGTTATATAATGCCTGTACTATATATACCACCTTCATGTTCTAGCATGTGTCGCAGCAATTACAAAGATTCCAACGTGTGAATAGTGTTCACATCAAAGTCCTAATTAAGCCCCAGGAAGCTCCAATATATCCAACTTTAATCATTATAATTAAGTTTAATAGTATGAGATTGGAGTCCCTATTACATGGAGTCCACTGCTCAATGTAATTGGATTTTAATGTTATAGTTTAGTGTCATATTTTCAATGCAGCGTGTCTTAACGCTCACACTCTGCAGTCATATGGGAATTCTATCCATCTCAACCATCCATCACATATATCAAACATACCAACTAGGATATATTAGTAGCCTATTTGTGTTTACAGCACAATGGCAGTTTACAAAACATATTTTTCTCCACATGTATTTCTTTGTATTGAATAATTCTATGGTCAAAAAATGCAAAAACACCTTGAACCAAATGGAAGACTCACTTCACTTCTCTTACCACCCAAAGTAACATAGGGCTTTAAAGTATTATTTCATTCTATTCATTCACACTAGAATCGAAGCTCCATCCATCCTTTTACAAATATAACAAAAAAACCCATACAGGTCATTGAAAAATACAGTAAATGACATTACTTTAATGATGAGGTCTTGACCGTGTTGGCCAGAAAAGCTACGAAAGACATCAGGAAATGCATATCTACACTACAAAATCACAAGCTCCCTTGAATTTCCCCTGTGTGTGTGTGTGCGTGCGTGCGTGCGTGCGTGTGTGCGTGCGTGCGTGCGTGCGTGCGTGCGTGTGTGCGTGTTCGTTGCGAGGCCAAGGTGCTTGAAAACACTCAGTCTGAGCTTGAACAAGGAGCCAATGTCTTACCGGCAGTGTGAGGCGCTTTGAAAAGTGTGCAAATCACCTAATAAAGAGAGTGGGCTCGTTATTTCTCCTTCTCTCCCTGTCACAGCCCGGTAAGCCTCTGTAAAGTCCCTATAGCTGGGAGGGTGTGTTAAGGGAAGACACACCGCGCCGACTAACGACCGTTGCCAGAAAATGGATTCGGGCGACACACACACGTGCGCGCACACACACACGCACGCACACACACACACACGCACCTGTGGCCGCTCCTCACCCAAACTACCTTGACTATTTCTGAAAACATGTGAAAATGAAGCCTAGTGCACGGACAATCTAATGCTGTGTGCTGATTGTGTTTAGCCTACATAACAATCCGAACATTCTTCGATTTTATCGATAGCTTCCTAAATCATGTTTGACAAAAGTGAAACTAATATACAGCAACAAATTAAACTAAATAACTTCATATCCTTTAACCAATTTAAACAAACTATTTTAAATCTGCCAAACTCTACCTGTAACTGTTTTAATTAGGCTATATTGTACTTTCACCCATTTAATTTTAATTGCTACCACTTAATCTTCACCACTGTGTAAATGTTTCAATTGTTTTTCTCTTCACCTGTTGTTATGTATTTGATGTATTTGCGTTGAATATTGTTTATGTATTGTTGTTTTTCCTTTGAATTTGTTTGAACTCGACGTCATTGAAAATGAGGGTCACCCCTCAATTGGTCTCTCGAGGATAAATAAAAGTTAAATGAAATGAAATGAAAAAATATCTGCTCCGCTGCCGTGGCAGAGCAGAGACGGGCGAGCCCTCCACCAATCAGATTGCTCCGGCTGAAAGACTGGCCGACGCCGATTGAACATGTTGAATCGGGTTCCCAACGACATCTACGACGGCAGACATCACCGAACACACCAAACAGATTTGTGTCCCCGCCCCCTCCAGACTCTCGGTCTGACGCCCGATTATCGGGCCGGTGTGTCTTGGCTCTTACAGTGAGGGGAGGGGGACTCACAGTCTGGTATGGGGAGTGGGATCTGAGCAGCGGCTGCCTCCCAAAAAAACACAAATGTTGATAATGTGTCTTATTTGGGCCATGGCATGTTTTCCATGATATTACACGTGTGTTACATGTGATTAATACAATGCTAATCAAAGGTGACACACTGACAGATTTTTGCAAGTCGAAGGCTGTGTTCTATAAGCCCTACTAACGTCCTACTCGATTTTGTGTATGGATCGCTAGGTTACTTTTCCTACTCAACTGCCCCACATCAGCATTCAGCATTATTAACCATTTACTACATTATGAGTTGTATTTATAGAATGGTATTACATTATGTGTTGGTTGTTGAATGTGTTGGTACACTATCGGCTCTTACCAGGCTTCTCTACACAGGAGTTGCTGCCGCCATGTTTCTCAGTTGTTTGTGTCATGTGCATCTGACAAAACAAATTCCGCATTTATCAAAAAAGCCAATCCAATCTGGTTCTGTGGGTTTGAAAAAGGCCTGTCTGGAAAGCATGCGCTTGTACTGAAGACCACCCCCCCCCCCCACCCCCCAGCAGTGGACTTGGCCAATAAATATATAGATTTCTGACAGTAACATTTCATTTCTCTGCAGTGACCAGTTTACTATTTGAAATTGATTCTTCTTCTTGTCGGGGCGGCCACTGATCAATACATTATGATCGCATATCATGTCAATGGCCCCAGGCAAAATATGAGTTTTTCTCCTTGCTTCATTCTCAGCTTGCTGTAGGATTCCAATGGGAGCCCCAACCAAATGAAACCCAGGCTAAACGCCTCCAACGGATCCTAAACATCAGCAGCCAGGCCTCACCCGTTTGTGCACTAAAATAATGTCCTGTGATTTCCCACAAGGAGGTGTAATAGCAACCAAAAAAAAAAGCTACATTGATTCCGTGCCAGAACTGCCAGTAATTGGGATGCTAGGCTGCGATACACCGCCATTGATTTCTCATGGTAGCCAGGTTATGCTGCCGGTGTAGTACAACAATGACTAAATAACAGCCGGGCCAATGATCTTAATGCCAGAAGCCAAGCACAGCTATTGATTTCATTACAGAATGCCTCCTAGCTTCTAGGCACATACATTTTTTTATTGATCAGCGGCGGTGTGTCCACATTACTTTCAGAACTGTCACGTGTGCGGGCCAATCAATGGAGGAGTGCTGAGTGCATGGAATTGCATAGTTACAGTGGGGGGCACGATACATAAATGCATTGGGAGCATTATAGTCAGGGTGACCCCGACTGACACACAGTTGATAAGTGTGAGCGTCTTTCTGCTGCAACCTGTGGGGCAGCTGTGGCGAAGTGGGTAGGGCGGTTGGCCACTGGAGTGCAGGGTCGGTGGCTTGAACTCCCGCCTCCCCGCCACGCGTGGTAGCTGCTGCTACCAGTGCATGAATGTGTGTGTGTGGGTGAATATGTACAAAACAATGTAAAGCGCTTTGAGTCTGTGGAAAACCAGGGATAGGCGCTATATAAGTGGAGTCCATTTACCATTTTATATGAACCATAGCTATTGTGTGATTAACTGATCCAGTTGGGTTTCATATGAACATATTCACATCTGTTTGTGGCCCAAGTGACGGCAAGACAATAAGACATCAGACAACCAGGGCAGGAGGGACTGCTAGGATAAGACTGTACATGGTTGATAGGTTGGTGCTGATTTGTTCAGCCTAAACCACATAGAGGAATCATATCAACTGGAATGGACGGACAACAAATACAATGCTTAAAGCAACAGCACTAGGGGGAGCTCGTGGTGTAGTGGTGTGTGTGTGTGTGTGTGTGTGTGTGTTGCTAAGGTGTTCAAAACCTGCCTCTCGGTTGCTTTGACACTGTAGCCTAAACTTAACAATGTTTGCGATATAGGCTAACATTTATTGCTATGAAAAGACAGGTCGCATGTAGCCTGGCATTCCCAGACCTGCCACTAGGCGCTGGCAAATTAAATTTGCTGCGCCTGTTGGTCTGGAAACTCTCCGTTGAAGCTTTTTCAAAAAGACCAGAAATCTGGGTCTCACGTTTCAATTGGTTCTATCTAATATGGGCGCGCCAGAGCCCTTTATATGGTGCTCTGGGGCGGATGTAACCGGATGACGACAGTGACGTGCATGCGACGTCGAAGCCGTGATAGTAAACATCAAAGATGGCTGCGGATATGTTGTGTGAGTTTGAGACTGCTTTGGCCTCGACCCTTTACGATTTGGAAGACGGCACTCAAATCTTTCATTAGCAAGTAAGTGGAATGTTCTGTTTTGCCGACCGACCACGGCAAACGTTTAATTTAACAGTTTAACAGCTGTTCGCTAAACGAACAGGGCTTACGTCACCTTGTGCATCGCTCTGATTGGTTGTAGTGCTATCCAACTGCGTGCAGTGGCATTTGAAATGCACGAGTAGGAGCCGCCCCTTGAGTTGGAAATTACTATGGATCGTGGCCAGACCCTCTATCGTTCAAGATATCAGGGTCTGGATTTCCAGGCTAGGTCGCATGTGTTTTTAGCAATGATGTAGCAAGTTTGACAAAAAAACTTGTCAATAGTTAAATAGGTGTTTAGGCCAAATACTTATCAAAGCCAAAGTATACGCCCATCAGTAGCTTAGCCTATATCAATAGCAATGTTGCTACGGTGGGTCGTTACCAGAGTCTAGACTTTGTTTTAACATTGAATTTTTTTCAGCTCACAGTACGGACAGGCAGTGGATCATCAGGAGATATAAACTCATTTCGACCCCAACCTTCCACCAAATCAGAGCAACATATTTGGAAGACGCTAACAAAATGATAATCATAAAAGAAGGAATCAATAAAAAAATGTCTGCTTTACTCACTAACAAGCAGCAGTCCCAGGGACATTCTGCTAACCAACACAAAGTAACTCTGCCTCGCTAGCTGTTCAATAGCAAGAGTTAATATTTAATGTTATCAAATGTTTGTTTATTATTGATTTGTACATGAGGTTAATAATGCCCGCACTGCTGGCTACACGGCTATGTGCTAACCAGAGTCAATGCTGGCTTATTTCATATTCAGTGATTCCTCAAGATTGAATGTGAAAAACTCTGACTTCTTCAGGCCAAACCAAAGACTTGAATACACCGCAGCATTGTAGGGAATTCAAATGAACAGACAGAGCTGATATCTGATATGTCAAGCTACAGTGTGGGTGATGTCGGCATGAAGTAAACCATAAAAGCTATAGTGTGTAACTTCTGTTGCCCCCCATGAGGAAATCTGAGTAAGTACAACAACACTGTCGGTGCATCCGCATGAGTTAAGCCTTAAAGTGTTCGCCCGAGTGGATTTTATACAATTTGCTGTACGTCCAGGAACAACTGAAACATGTCTTGGGCTCTTCTTGGGGATTTTTCTGAGCTCCTGCACCAGTGTCAGGGGGGGAGATGACACCAGTTTGTTAACGCTGCCATACTGAGAAGAGAGAGTTTTGTGGAGCTGATAGGGGCTTAATCAACTTTGTGTCAACTCGTTTGGCGATGGCTTGAATGTACCAGACATTCATTAATATGGACGAAGAAGTTACGCCCCTATAGTTTTAAGTTTAGAACCAATCTGTCGAGGTTAACGTTTACACATATCCACCCCGACATATACCTTGTCATGCTGTGGCTTGGTATAGTTGTACTGGTTTTCCCTGATGGGGGTAGTCTGCCCTATAGTGCTGGGGGGCATGGGGGGGGGGGGGGTGCTTGAGTGTGGCAACCTTTCCCTGTTAAATGGCTGCTAATGAAGAAGCTCATTAAGGACCAGCGGTGGCTCTACTGTGTTAATGAGGAGCACACAGCTGTTCATTAGGCTCAGGCCTCCAGGCTTTGTCTTTTTCACCCAGCGCTGATAGCAGCACTGATAGTACGTCTACCCTTTTAGACAGCTATTCTGTCCAGGTGAGTCATCAGGTTAGGAACACCTGGCCGCATTTAAAGTCCCTATCACTGGCTGTTAAGAGGTACATGTTAGACAGATGACCATCCCTGTGTGTTCCAATCCCCATCATTTTCGTCCGGTCGAGATTTTTTATAGTGTTGAAGTCAGCAATGCTACTTGGCCGATTCTGACACACAATCCAGTGTGCACTTGAAGTGACCTCACATCGAACGGAGCCTCCGTATGAAAACAACCTGCGGATGAGACGGCTATACAGTACAAGCCATGTTGTGATGAAATAAAAAAAGGTATAGTATAGTAAACGCTGCCATTCTGAGAAATACAGAGAGAGTTTTGTCAAGCTGATTCGTCAGGCTTAATAAACTTATGTCAACTCGTTTGGCGATGGCGTGAATGTAACCGACATTCATTTATCGTAACAAAAGGCTCGACTCACAACTATTGGAAAGTCAAGGGCCACTAATCACTGATATCACCGGAACTATTTTTCCTAGTTGGAGCTGATGTGTGCCATGTCCAGCTAAAGACAATCCCTGACCATGTAGACACAGGTACACTGGCTGCTATTCTGTGGATGTGTTTGTAGAGAGAGAGAGATTCCAGGTTGAAGTGGCTGTAATTAGTCTAACAATGACAAGAAGCATCTCGGAGCAAACCATTCCTAGATGTTATTATGATGAAAGTGTCTGAGAGCACCTAGTCCTCGTAGCAGTGCCCCCGTCATTAAATGCAACATAATTGAATCATTTCTCAGCCATGTAACACATACAGCGGGATGCACACTGATAAGAGAGAGAGACTTAGAGAGTGTTGGCTAGATATGGCCAGAGCATCTAAATGAGTGGTGCCTGGTGCTAAGTGATTCTGGGTGTGTCATCAAGCCTATCCTTATCTGTAGTTGACTTTGGGCCCTACATCTGGCCGGGCCAACTGAATTTATAGTGAATAATTAGGAGATCTCACTCACGCATTCAAAGCTCTGATGCATTGTGGGAAGAAGGTGTGTGCTTTGTGAGGGCGCAGAAGGACATGGTTATGGATGGTAGGTCTTGTGTCATGGTGGTCAGTGTGTACTGTTGTCTGGAGCAGGCTATAATGTGAACACATGTTAAAGAGACTGATTGACTGCATAGTGCACCTATTGTTAATAGTGTTCATCATAGCACATTGCAATTTTAAGTTACTTTATGTTTTATTTTACATATAGCGTTGTGTTGTGTACCCTTGCACTATTTAGTATTTGGAATGTATTTACTGTAAATATTGTTCATCTTTATCTTATTCTACTTATGGTTCCTACTGCATTGTGGGTCAGAGGTAAACGTCATTTGGATTCTTATGTATGTCTTGCATGTATCAGAATGGGTAATAAAGTTTGACTGGACTTGTCTAGGGGTGGGTCAGGCTGGGGTTTGGCAGAACAAAAGCAATGCATTGTGGGTGGGGCGCTGCGTCTCATTAGGGCGCTATATTTTCAATAAGCACTTTCTCTCCGTACTGCAGAGAAAGCTCCACAGCCCCCATGCTTCTCCCCTCTCAGCCCTCACAAAGGCATATCAATCTCCAGCCCATAGCAGGATAATTAGCCAGATAATTTTATCCGTAATGATGCTTGTCAGTCAGGAGTGTGCTGATGAAATTAAAAGAACTTCTTCTTTCTCTGTGAAATCTCTGGCCCAGATTTATGTGTCAGGGGAAGAGGGAGGAAAGAGGAAACTGAGAAGTCTGGGAAAGTTTAACATCTATAAAAGGCTGACTCCATTAATCCCTGCAGTATGAAATAGTAGAGAGTGTGTGTGTGTGTGTGTGTGTGTGTGTGTGTGTGTGTGTGTGTGTGTGTGTGTGTGCGTGTGTGCGTCTGTACGTGCATGTGTGTTTGTGTACTCGTCAGCTGCCCTCAAGCGTGAAGTCATGCTTGCATCAGTTTAAAACAAAGTGAACAGGTGAGCAAACGTTCCTTGTTGATATTCCATTCAAACTATTCACAACACTGTAGAACACAACGTACTCACTGTGTGCCTCCTGTCATCACAGTAAAAATCATTATCCATCTTGACACTTCATTTGCAGTTCACACACACATGCTGGTAAATATGCAGACATGTGTGTGTGTTGTGGGGCAGAGCTTGGGAATCCAGGACAGGCCTTTTAAAGAAAACAGAGAACTTGATCATGGAATAACTGTCAGCCCCTCGCCCTCACTGGAGACAAACTGCACACTTTGATCTTCAAAATCTCAATTCTTTTTCCGACTTGTCTTAGTGTTATTTAAAAAAAAGGGGGGGGGGGCTACTTAAATTATTTCTGAGCTGCCGTTATGAGGGCTGGGTGGCAAAGGTAGCGGCCCTCCCGTGGATAAGAGGAGATAAAAGGGAGACAAAAAACACAAAAGACATCACTGCCTGAATGTTATAATATTTAGCATAAGCAGCGGCAAAAACAATCTCTTCAAGGAATACACGTCTCGCGCTCTTCCTTTTTAAAAAATTAACGTGGAGGAATTGGGACCTCGTTTTTTTTTTCACCCGTTGTATCACTTCAACAAAGGCAAGTGAACAATCGCTTATGTCAAAGTTTGACAATGACAGAATTAGAGCAGGGTTTTTTTTGTTACAGTCCCCCCACTGGGAACCTGGCAACACACAACTCAGAAGAAGAAGTTTACTTTTCATTTGTCATTTGAAATTACGCTCATTTGCATTTTTTTTTTCTCCAGGAGAATGGGGCCACATGCAAAAACAACTACGCCACCACCAAGCGAGGCCTTTGAAATGGAACCTGGGAGCAGGAGCTGTCTGCTGATCAGCCTGCAGGGTTTAAACAAGCTGTACTTTAGGAGAAACTTCTCCAGGTGCCTTCTACACTTCTGACTCCCTACTAACACTTCACTACAGAATAACACCAGCGAGGAATGGGACTATTGTATCGTTAGCCTCATAGCAAAATTGCCTAAATCATATTTACTCTACTCTACTTTTACTCTACATCTACTCTATTCTACATCTACTCTACTTTACATCTACTTTTCGTTAGCCTAATAGCATATAGCCATAATAAGTCATATTTTAAGGGTTATAGAGTAGGGTAAAGTAAAGTAGATGTATAGTAGAGTAGATGTAGAGTGAATATGATTTAGGCAATTATGTTATGAGGCTAACGGTATAATGTTCTCTCCATCCACCTCCAGTCACTGAGATACGCGTTGCATTGAGATGCACTACGTGTTCTTCAACATTTTGAGAAATATACTTAATCCCTTCATTTGTGCTGGTGAGATGAGCAACTGGACATCAATCTCATGTCAGTGTGGTATGTATGTAGCTGGAGTCAAAGCAGGGGAAACAGCCCGCCCGTACATTACAAACTGAACCTTCACGGAACACAACGAAAGCTGTCTGCGTACAGTCAGTTTGATTCATTCTGCCCGCTCCACTCTGCTCCAAAAAATACCACACTGTAAACGCCAACAACTGTACAGGAGTGTGGAGCAACACATTTATACACTAAAGCAGTGGGAGAGCTTTCCACCGCAATGTGGTGAGTGACACATTTTGGGCTGCACGCACACGGACACTGAGGGGTCTGAGGTTGTGGGCGGTTGTGGATTTTGACATGGCGCTTTGACAGGGTTCAAAGATCAACACGTTGTCTCCATCATACTATCTAGGGTTGTATCTGGTGTATTAAATCACACTAACTTCAAAAACCCACCAGTTTGTGCTTTTGATTCCCAGTGTTCGGTCATCACTGTAGGGTTGCCAGGTTTGGTGCCGTAAATCCAGCGTAGCGACCAAAACCTGTACTCGCCAATCCTATCTGCACTTTGACCGGGAGGCGCTGCTTTCCATCCAATCCATTTTCTCCAGGAATGATTGTAGAAAGTGCAGTTGATGTAAGTGCTTTAGAGGTTGAGATTTTTGGTTCAGATTATAAAAAAATCAAAAAATGTATGCTGAGATAAAAACGTCCGTTTAAGATGGTTGTATCTGAGAAATATACAGAAGCAAACAGACAAGGTTTAGAGAGAAATATCTAAATGTACCAATCGACTGGTAAAACTATCCCTGTGTTCCAAATCACATACTCTTTCTTTTTACTACACTACATACTAAAGAACAGAAGAGTTTTAAGGCCACAGGAGAAAAAAAATTAGATAAGGAAGATTTTCGTTTCATTATGTCCAGAAAATGTCAAGAATAAAGACGAATACTCCAAAATGCTATTGCAGTTAGTGGAGCATTTATGTATTTTCAGCATACTACAATTGACTTACATGTATTGGGACATCCTAAATCTTTTTCTGGGTTACTAAATAGTAGGGAAGTATGGGGATTGGAACGCAGGGTATGTTATTGCCTGCAGTGTCTCACCTTCATTTTAAATGGCGTTGGTTTCCTCATCTGAATATTTGACTCTTTTTTTGCTAAGACCAACGTCATCTCTCCGTCAGCTCCCCAGGCTCAAGCTCTTGGTCTGGGGGGCTGAACGTAGCTACATAACCGTGTAAACATGTCTGATTGTCTGCACTACTGGATTCCTCCTTAACTTAACCTGCTTTCTCTGAGGCTCTCTCCTCCATACAAAGCACATGGTTATGTTGTGGACGCTGTGGTGGAGCTGCAGATAACCTTTGAACAGAAGAAGATTTGAAAGAAAGGGGAAAATAAAAGAAAAATCAATGAGGGTGGATTTTTAGTTTCTCAGTGTGAAAAATCCAGCGGAGCATTTCACATGCCTGCCGTAGCCAGCCGCTGACCTCCACACAGCCCACAGATCAATGGGCTAGGACGCAGGGCCACCTGGGTATGGATTGATTAATCAAAGCTAATGTTCTTTTGATCAGCAGGGCCGGCCCTCCTATTAAAGCAGCACTAGGCTAGAGGAAAGCAGCATGTTTTATTTACTGGTTGGTTTTGGTCCCTGGTTGACTCCTTTGCTGAAGACTTCAAACAACACTGGGACAACACTGTCATGGCTGGGATTGAGAGGGAAAAGTTTACCCACAGATTTGTTTCGATCGGAAGCAGTTTGCCTTTGGTTATTAAAAAACAAACTGCAAGCTTGCTTTGTTCGCCCAGAATCAATATTTTTTTAATTTATTTTATTTTTTTACTTTTGAGTATGTTCTGTTAAATGTCCACATATCTAGCACTATATAGAGGCCAGAGAAAAATTCTTATTTTTGTATTTCTGTCATTTGCATAAACTTCTCAAAAGCCACTCCATGGAGCCTTCTGGTAGAAGGTGTAGAAGGTGTAGCCTTCTCTCACCTCCGTCATTGAGTCTTCCCCATTAAAGAGGGTCTCACTTAGAGGATGACAGAACAGCGGTCTGTTGGTTGGTGTCTGCCTAACATGGGTCTACCCAGGAGGCACTGGGGTAGTGGATGGCAGTAGTCAGGACTTGTCCACACCTGATGGGCCTAGGCTACCTACCTCTGGGCCCCCCTGCTGCTCCCAGATCCCCTACCAGTTCAGCCTGGAGTCACAAGATGCCACCAGGAGGCCCAGTAGTGTTGGTGAAGGAGAGGCTATGGAAAGACTGACCACACAGCTTCCTTTACCCAGGGCTGGGTTGGCCAGCGGCAGGCCCTGCACTCCAATCCCCATAGTTCCCTACTATAGTATGCCAGAAAAAGATTTAGGATGTCCCAATACATGCAGGTCAATTGTAGTATGCTGAAAATACATAAATGCCCCACTAAATCCAAAAGCATTTTGGAGTATTCGTCTTTATTCTTGAAATTTCTCGAAAATCTTCCTTATCTGATTTTCTGTTCTCTCCCATGGCCCTAAAACTCTTCTGTACTTTAGTATGTAATGTAGTAAAAAGAAAAAGTATGTGATTTTGAACCCAGGGATTGACTAAGGGAGGGAGGTCACATGCAGCCCTACATGCAACCAATTCCTAGCCCATCCTCTACATCACAGCACCTGTGTGCAAGGCTCACACACACACACACACACACCATATTGACTGCATCTTCCAGACATCTCCGACTCCATACTGTGTATGTTTTTCTTCTTTTGTTAATACATTTCTTTTTAGAAAGTAATGCTGCCTTTCTTTGTATTTGAGCATATGTTTAAAGACATTTAGGGCTACTTCTTGTTCGGCCTTGTTTAGAATGTGTTGTGAGTTAACATTGGAAGAAAAGAACAGTGTCTGCTCAGCTTAAGGGCAATAATGAGTCAGTTGAAAAAAAATAAGATCAGATGTATTTTTTTTTTCTTTCCATGTGAAGTATTACTTTGCACTTCTCTTAACATCTTGGTTTCCTCCTCACAGTAATATGTCATTAGAGGCGCCGTGTTTTTCTGCATGTTTTACTCCATTTAACACAAACAGTGCTGACATCATTTGTCACTCTTTACCAAAACCGTTCTGATTGATTCCCCTACTTTTCCCCTTTTACTGCATTTAAATAGACCATGGAAATCATCAAGGCCATCAATCTACCCACACACTGAATCACTGCGCCATAAAGATCATGTATATTTGACAACAATAAAATCAGACATCATGTTCACCCTGATGGATGACTGCAGTCTCAAGTCCCTGCAAGTTGATTTTCATTGTGTTCTGTAAAATAATAGTAAGAAGAAAGTCTCATAAATCAGACAATAAACCAGATATGAACAAACCCCTTCTGTAATAACCTTCAGAACAGTGCCAACCGTGATCAGGGGAAAGTTTGGTGGATGTTAAGTGCTTTAGAGGTTGAGATGTGTGGTTCAGAGATGGTTATGGTTTTAAAAGATGGAGGTATACAGATGCAAACTGACAAGACTTACCCTGCGTTCCAATTCACATACTTTAAGTTTTTACTACACTACATACTAAAGTACAGAAGAGTTTTAGGGCCACATGAGAGAATTTTTTTTTTCATTATGTCGAGAAATGTAAAGAATAAATATCAAAACTCAAAAATGCTATTGGAGTTAGTTGGGCATTTATGTATTTTCAGCATACTACAATTGACGTGCACATATTGGGACATCCTAAATCTTTTTCTGGCATACTAGATAGTATGGAAGTATGGGGATTGGAACGCAGGGATAATCAAATAAACACTTAAATGGACATTTTAGATCTTTGATTTTCACTCAGAAGACATGTTACTGAAGCGAAATAGATCCCAAAATTGACCAGCGCTTAAAAAATACAACGATCTTCCCTGCAGTTCGCCTCAAAATAATTCAGTATCCTTTGAAAAAAACTAAACAAAAGCAACACTAGTATGCATTTGATCATAACCCGCGGAGATACGGCTTGCCGAATCAGTAACCTCTTTAAAATCACTTCTTAAAACACATTTTTATAGACTTGCTTTTACGTGATGCCGTCCACTCATATGTTTTATTCTCTTCGTCAATGTCTTTCTACCCTAGCACCTATTAATCTCGTTTGGTTTGTTGTGTATATATATGAGTATGTGTATTTATCTTTTTGTATGTGTTTTTATTTTGATTAGTCCTTATTTATTTGATTGTACTTGCTCATATGTATTTTGTTAAAACACTTTGTAAACCATTGTTTTTAAAGGTGCTATATAAATAAAGATATTATTATTATTATATAACAATATAATATAACACAGCTCATTCTGGCATCACTAGAGGAAAAATCAAAAGGCAGTATAAAGTCCTGCGTATACCTGACCAACAGTTGTATTGCAGCATATCACAGGTGGGCCTGCTTTGCTTTTCAAACTTCCCCTGAGAGTCCTCCAGCAATACAATCTTAAATTCAGAATAACAGAAAGTTGATGTGTTTTATTTATTTATTTATTCAGCCATGTTTACTGCGATTGCTTTTTTCCTCCAGGACATGGGCTGTGTGTGTGTGGGTGGTTACCTGAGGGGAGGTGAGGCTGTGTTGGACTCAAGCCTTCTTTGAGCCCTTGTTCTGGGGGAGCCTTTGCTTGGGACCACTCACTTCACAATGCCTTCTTGTGGCAACACACACACACACACACACACACAGGCTGTCTTATGCATTTTGGATGATGCAGCCTACACATCATGAAAGCAGCCCCCCAGCCCAGGTGGAGATATCCCAGGTACACAGGCCCAGAGAGGGTTGGGTTTTCAGGGAGAGAGAGGGGGGGGGGCTGGACCAGAAGTCTTCCAAAGTTGGAAGTTTCGTTTGTGAACTTCGACTTTCCAAAAAACTCTGAATGTGAAGACACCCACAGCAAAGATGAGAACTCTCCCACCACATCTAAGCCCTTCTCCTCAGCGTCCCCCCCCCCCCCCCCCTTCAATCTGCTTCCCTCCCCCCTCCTCCTGACTGAGCTGGTTTGAATTAAGTGGGGTTGCCCGATCCTTTTATAGAGAATAATCTACATTCAGCTCAAGGTTCGGGGGTCAATAGCATAACCAGTGTGAAAGCGCGAGGAGGCACCGCTGAGACTTAAAGAGAGATATTTGATTCCGTGGCCTAGTAATAGAAATCTAGAGAAAATCTCTGTCAAAATGATTCCACAGGACGGGATAATTGTTTGCAATGGGGAAATCTCAATGGAGTCTTCAGAGCTGGTTGTGTGAAGGTGTTTGAAGTGAGCGCTGACATTGGTAGAGAGTCAAGGGCGGGGGGGGGGAGCAAGGGGAGGCGTTATGGAGCCACGCGCACCGCAACCAAATGATAAGTAGACGCTTTCAACAACGCCCAGCAGGTTGGTGAGAATAAAGTGAGAGTGTAAGGGAAGGGAAATGAAACAAGCCTGCAACACTGTGAGGGTGAAGGGGTCTGAGGTGAGGGATTCAGCTAAGGACCTTTCATTTACTTCAATACAGCACAGTGGCAGTAAACACAACAGAGCTACAAACATTCAATCCATCCTTACAAAAAACAAAAACACATTAAAAACCTTGAGTTTATGATGGAATGCTTTGATGCCTGAGGTCCCCCCACAGCACGCCACACATAATGTGTGATGCTGATTGCCCCGGTGCATGCTGGGAGAGGCTGATTAGGACTGGACCGGCCTTAAGGCAAGACACTGCAGGCAAAAAACGTTTTGTATTTCTAAGCACTGGTCAGTTTTTTTAGAATTTTTTCATACTAGTATAAATCAAAGGTCCAAAATGTACATTTAGGTGTTTATTTGACTAATCCTTGTCTGTGTCTGTATATTTCTCATATACAACCATCTTTAGAGGCCATTATCTCAACATTATTTCAATACTTTGAACTAAAAATATCAGCTTCTAAAGCTCTTATATCAAAGACGCTTGCCATCATTCTGAGCACTTATCTGAAGGATATTACAGAAGGATTTGTTCAAATTAGTCATTTTTTTTCATAATACTTTTTATAATCAAGAAAAAAAGTATCCAAAATATGTTCTGTAGAAACTTTGGACTCCAAAATGTTGTCAAATGAAATACAGATTATAACTCTGGCTTCATCCAGCATCTCCATGTTTTGTTTTTTAAAGAGATGTCTGAAACAATAATGTTATACAAAACAATAATAGTTTTTATGTCAGTAATCAATTGGCAAAATGTCATGATGATACATTTACATTACAAATCTGACCCTATTCACAAGTGTGTCTCGATTCAATAAATAGTTATGCCTCACACTACACTTTGTTTTGTATGAGCATTATGAATATAGCATATGCTCATGGTGATATTTGTTAAGGTAACTCGCCTACACGGTGCTTCTGGTAACATCTATAACATTTTAATTTCCCCGTGTTTATTCTATACCAGATATTTACATGTAAATGAATGTTCAACATGCAATTCATTTAAATAAAAAATGACATAAATGCGCTCTCAGCCAGGGATATGTTAATAAAACCGTCATAAAGAAAGCGAATGAATCGCACATACACACACACACACACACACACACACACACCCATCCACACACACACACACAAACACAGTAAATTAGCAATTTGGAAAAGTAACATATGGGTTCTGGCAACAGCCGATTGGTATTAGTCATTGTTTCCTTTTTAAATTTTATAAAATGAAAGTAGATCTGGGCCGAGTAGAGCAGCACTATGGAGTCAGCCCGTGTACAGTAGACATCCGTTATCCAGTAAACTGTCATTTCTACACAGTGCAGTGCTGTGTGTTGGAGCTGAGGCTGAATCAATGCTGATCACCTTAATGTGGGCTGTGAACACTGTGTACCAGTGTGTGTGTGTGTGTGTGTGTGTGTGTGTGTGTGTGTGTGTGTGTGTGTGTGTGTGCATGCGTGCGTGCGCGTGTGTGTGCGTGTGTGTGTGTGTAGACAGGTGAGCCCCGGACCTGTTTTGATCTTTCAAACATGTATTCCTTCTCTTCTCTCTGTCTCCACGAGGGAGCCTCCAAACCAAGGTCAGCGCTCAAAGGCAGGGTGCACCATGGGAAATGAGTGTGTGTGTGTGTGTGTGCCAGCCTCATCTGAAGGATCGGACTGACACTAGTTAAGTCCCCCTGGTATCACCTATCACTACCTGTTTCTGCCGCAGAGGAAAAAAACCAAAGAGCCTCTTCTAATTGTATCATTAATATCATTGCAGTCTGAGGGCCAATTATTCTCTCTCTGAGTTTTTTTACACCTGCCCCAACCTTGAGTCAGGCACACACGCACGCACACACGCACACACACACACACACACACACACACACACACACACACACACACACACACCGCCATCTGTGATCAAAGCAGCAGTGTGGATGTTGGCCTATTCGACACACAACAGTGTGTTTATAAAAAAAAAATCAATGCTAGTTGCTTATTTCCAGTAAAATAATAGTAATAATAAGTAAAATGTCCACGTCAACATATTTTATTTAATCATATCATATTCAGTACAGCACTATGTATGGTTTTAGTGGTGTGGAAAGTTTAGCATTCGTTATCAGCTGATGTTTGGGTGCAGTTGACTTTCTTAAATGCTTCTTCTTTTCCTAATGTGCTTTGAGATATGTTTCAATCCTAACTAGTTTCCTACTTGAAGCTCAACACATTTAACAGTTTAACAGTGACACCAAACTTATTTTCAGCTTTCTTGTACTGTATCCTTTAGGGATATTTTCCCATTTGAACATGGATGTGTATTTGCTTTCATCAGCACTCTTCAAACGAGACTTCAAAAGCTGTCAGCTGTTCTGTTTTGATCTCAGTACAACCGTATACATGCTGTACATATATACAGTGTGTTCAACTGCTCCTCAGCTACTTTCAACACTTCACTTGACATCTCTACCGTTTTCATTCCTCAACTATCAAACTATACTTTCAGCCATAGGCCTAGATTTGGGTTGGGATGCAGGGGATAGCCTATGTCCCCTAGCACAAACAGTAAGGAAATTCGTGATAGGTTGAGTATTTATATAATGCTTCGTGGCAATACATTTTATACCGTTGGAAAGCCTGTTTATTTCCCTATTATATGGTGCCATAACTGTAAGGAAAATGCGTTTGTGGGATGAGCAGCAGAGTTGAGTATGTGGGATGCGCTCATTAAAAACGTCTGTTTTTGAGTCTTGTTTGGTGTCTTTTATTGGATTGGATGATGGAAGTCTGAAGAAGGAAGACTGTTATGGCCGCCCATACCTGGCTCGCTCAAATAAAGAACAACACAAAACCAGGATTAGAGCTCAAACAATAATATAAATTTATTAAATCAATCCCACAACTCACGTCCACTGGAGGAGGGCTGTAAAGGAAAACTAAAGTGAAGGAAGCCTGGAGCAGCCACAGTTTGACTGTTTGGTCCAGCACTTCCTCCTCCTAACCTATACCCTGAACCCTCTAGAACAGGGGTGTCCAAACTACAGGGGTGCCGCTTTTTATTGGCCCGCGGCCGATTTTAAAAATATAATGTAATATGGCCCTTTGAAAAAAAAAATATGATAATAATTTTATTTTTATTTTTTTTGCATTTCTTAGTTAACCCACTAGTGCAGGGGTGTCAAAACTGATTGATTGGCCCGTGGCACATTTAAAAAATATAATGTAATATGGTGCTTTTAATTTTTAAATAATTTAAATGCACTCATTATATTACAGAGAAATGTGTCCCATAAAAGAAAAAGAGCAACAAGCCCATCCAAGAGGACCCTGCATAATATTTTATTTTAAATTAATATTATTATGGAAAATCTATGTGTCCTTCTCCAATAGCTTCTAATTCATCTGACACAGTGTCTCCATTTTTTTTCATACAAAATTCTTCAGATTTAGCCTCTTAATTTCCCTCTCAAAGTGCACCAGATTCATGCATTTCACTTTAAAAACTTTAAAAAATCTCCCGGGGGGGCATACCCCCGGACCTCCCTAGGAGGGTCGGGACCTCGGCTGGATACTATTTTCACCCTGCTGGACATTGGACACAGAGGCAGAAAACACTGGGTGTATCATTGGCATATTAACAAGAGGGGAAATGTGTCTCTTTAATGTGCAAGTAAAGTGTTGCCGTGAAGAAGGATTACAATTTACGAAGACACTATGAAACTAAACATCAGAGCAGCTACATGTCCTGATAAATGTGTTATTTTTGCAAAGTGGCCCGGCCCTTCGTAGATTTTCCTGTATGTGGCCCTCAGTGAAAAAAGTTTGGACACCCCTGCTCTAGAACTAGAACTACAACCAAGCTACACGTAACCTAACTAACAGCCCCCATCTACTAAACCAACGGTAAAATAAAATAAACACGAGCTGCACTGCGGCTGTCTGGAACTGTGCAAACAAACTGATCACAAAACACACAAACATCAGGTGCATAACGTAGCCTGGCTCTGCTTATCATCTGCTTATCATCAGTCTAATACATTGGCCGCCATCACACACTGTGAGAGTGTTCGGAAAGCCATACTAACGTCCTCCCTCCTACATACTCAACATCTATATACTACATACTGTCTACTTAAAGATCGATTGTGTACTTGAGGTGCGTCGAAACGTTCACACTGAAGTATACTCAAGCAATAAAGAATTTCTTCTTCTTCCTATAAGATTCCGGCCGTTTAGATGCTGTTTAGCGTATTACCGCCCTCCACAGGTTAGATATAGAACTAGATTTTTACATACAGTCCTGTGTTGTGCAGGAAATGCAGAATTGTAAATAAAGAATAAAAAAAAAACTTCCTTAGTCGTTTGAAAAGACACGATGCATTGTGGGGCGGTTGAGTAGGAAAAGTATCCAATCGATCCATACCCAAAATCTTCCCGGAAGTAAGTACTCATCCGGGCAATGCTCGCATACCCAATCTCGCATACCCAAACCGTCACATACTCAAATTGAAGTCAAAATGAGTATGAGTAGGAAGTTAGTATGGCTTTCCGAACACAGCCACTGTCAGTGTATGGAGCCCACAGCCAAGAGCAGCAAATGCATCACAAGTTTTGTTAAAGCTTTCATTACTTTTGAAGATGATTTATGTTTGGAGGGCTGCTTCCAACATTTCATATTAGAAGAATATTTTAAAGTGGAATGACACGAACGGCACATTGATTTACATATCTCCTGCTGCTGTGTTATAGATGTATTGATCCTGTGGGGAAATGAAGAAGGATAGAAAAATATGCCAAGCCCTTCTTTAACTGATCTTTATTATATGTCAAGCTCGAACTTTTGTAAGATATTGTATGTTTTTCCCCCCTAAATCAATATGGTGTGTGTGTGTGTGTGTGTGTGTGTGTGTGTGTGTGTGTGTGTGTGTGTGTGTGTGTGTGTGTGTGTGTGTGTGTGTGTGTGTGTGTGTGTGTGTGTGTGTGTGTGTGTGTGTGTGTGTGTGTTCTCCTATTCAGTTTAACTAAATGTCCACCCACTGGACATGAGAAATATCTGTCACACACACACACACACACACTCACACACACACACACACACACACTCACACTGTCATCACTCCACGGCGGTGACGGCCAATAGCAGAGCTGCAATTAATAAAAAGCATGTACACAGTGTTTTCTCTTACAGCCACAAACAGTATGATGACAAATCAGTGTGTGGGCTCATAATGGATAGTCAGGCTATTACCCACTCTGACCTCCCCCCCACTCCGGACATCTTTTCCCCTATCATGAACTACTACGTGTGGGGTGTTAGAAAGTGTTGTTGTTCCACCGCTTAGCTCCAGGCTAAAGAAACACTGATGAATTAAACAACAGCAAAGCAATCAATCTGAGCAAGGCCATTTGTCAGCTATGAGCCAATGGATCAGCGCCATGGTGACTAATTCAGCCCGGGTCTGCTTGTGTTCATTCTAAACCAATGGGAAGGTCTCTCTCGCAAACAGACACACTGTCAAACAAGGCACCGTCCAAATTCACATCACAACACCCACTCTAGAAAACTCATAAAAAAACACACACACACACACACACACCATTCCTCCCGCAGCTGAAATGTGATATATTTGAAGGAATTGTGTTTTTGATAATACAAACATGAGATTTTCTCCTAATGTTAGAAAGTGACCTAAGGAAGATGTTTGACTATGGGGCCTTCACATATTTGTCCGATGGCGCCAATGCCGGCATTATAACAGTCCCTGCGTTCCAAATCTCATACTTTTTCTTTTTACTATTTTACATACTACAGCTGATTATAACAGGAAGGTAGTTTGCATACAGTAGGCATACCATTGTGACATATTTTAACTTATTTATTTCATCAATACATTGCGCTATGAACCTGCATCTTTCTTAATATCCGTTACATTGCTTTTTCACATGGAGGCTCAGTCGATGTGACGCAACTTGCACTGGATTGTGTGTGTGTGTGTGTGTGTGTGTGTGTGTGTGATAGGGATCTTTATGGATGGTCCGGGGAATCTATCAAAGCGAATCAAGCTTCAGCCTGTGTGCCTGTGTCTTATCATGTGGCAGCGTGCTGTCCAGATGTGAGATGATCTACATGCCTTTACACAAGCAGGGCCAATCACTCAGGAGCAGACTGCAGCGCTCCATCACTGCTGCCTTCAAACACCTCACACAAACACACACACACACACACACACACACACACACACACACAAACACACACACACACACACACACACACACACACACACACACACACACACACACGGAGGGTGGAAGGGAGCGTGGGAGGGAGGGGTTTTCATCTCCGAGGAAGAAACACAAAGAGAAATAAATGTTCTGTGGATGAAGTCTGGATGTTTTTTTAAATCAGAGATGTGTGTCACTCTCTCTCACTCAGTCACACAGTTCAACATGTTATGTGTAGATATGAATACCATCCCAACCCTGTGCTAAAAGTCAAACTGGAAAAAGTTCCAGCAAAGAAAGTTATATGGGTGGTAGGATGGCCTAGAGGAAAGGTGGCCGGTTTGATCCCCGGGACCGGACAGGAGGGTGTTAGTTGTAAAACTAGTAGTGGCTGGTATTACGTCTACGGTGCCCACCAGCTCTACCATTGTGTCCTTGAGCAAGGCACTTAACCCAAAACTGCTTCAGGGGCGATGTACTATGGCTGAACCTGCGCTCTGACCCCCTCCGAAGTCCGAAGTGTGGTGACTTGAGAGGGGGATACTGTATGTGGAAAGACAAATTTCAATGTAACTATTGACTAATAAAGTAAGTTAACTTAGTTAAAACTATAGAAAGTGTTAAGCCATGCTGCCTTTAGTTCCTACATTTTGGATTTCCCAGTCTTTCCCAGCAGGGAGGAGAGGCTATAAAGGCTCAACTTTTATGTAAAAATGCACTTTTCACGTTTTTGTCAACATTAATAGATGTGACTAGAGATTTCCAAAGTATGGCTGTGTTCGAAAAGCCCGGCTAACATCCTACTCATACTCATTTTGACATCAATTTGAGTATGTTGTGGTTGTGCGAGTTTGTGTAGGCGAGAAATGCCCGGATGAGTACTTTTTTTTTTATTCTTTATTGCTTCTGTATACTTCAGTGTAAACGGTCCGATGAACCTCGCATACACAATGGATGGTTAATTAGAAAGTACGTAGTATAAACATGTTGAGTATGTAGGGCTTTTGGAACACAGCCCCTGAGAAAAACAAGCCGTCATCTGAAGCATGTGAACGGCCTCATTCCCAGCCCTTCCACCAGGGTCCTGTGGGCCAACCTTCTCCCAATCCCAGGAGTTTTATATTAAATCCCACATTTTCCCCCCAAACACTGCCACCCCCCTCTGCTCCTCTAGCTAATTGACTCATTTACACTGTGTTCTGGTTCAAGGTCAGGGCTGCTGATAGCTTAAATTAAAGAAGAAAAGGGAAGAGGAAAGTTTGCAGTCTTCTTCAAATGAAGCCTGAAATGTGTGTGAGCCGTTCAATCACATCTCTTTAAACTCACTTAACCCCTAGTTAATCCCCCAGTGCTGTTCAGATGGCCCGCTGCAACGCTAATGAAATTAAGAGCAAAGGAAGTTTCTACATAGCAGATTGAGCACCACTGGATGGAGGCTCTGGGACTCTATGGGCGTCTGCCTGGTCCACCTTCATTTAATTTACACACACACACACACACACACACTCTCTCTCTCTCTCTTTCTCGCTTGGTTGTCCATCGATTATGTTTACTGTGTGCATCAACAGGAAAGCACGCCATTCATTAAGAAAAACTAAGATAATCGTAATTCATCAATGTGTTTTATATTTGAAAAACTGAATTAAAATAATACAAATACATTTAAGGCAAGACACTGCAAGCTAAAATATCAGCTATTTTGCTTCCATAACATAATAATGAATAGGATTTATTGCCTAGGCACTCAAAGCGCTTTACAGTTTTGCTTTGGGAGCCATACGTAAATATAATGGTTGGACGGGAACATGGGATAGATTTGCATTTTTATTTTTCATTTTATTTTTATTTTTTTGTTTGTTTATTTTTTATAATTTTTTTTGTATGTTGTGATGGTGCAGGTGTTGTTCGTGAGTGTTGTGGGGGGAAAAAATGCAATAAATATATTGTGCAAAAAATCCCCATACTTCCCTACTATTTAGTATGCCAGAAAAAGATTTAGGATGTCCCAATACATGTACATCAATTGCAGTATGCTAAAATACATAAATGCCCCACTAACTCCATTAGCATTTTGGAGTGTTCCTCTATTCTTGACATTTCTCGACATAAGGAAGAAAAAAAAATCTTCGTTATCCGATTTTATTTCTCTCCTGTGGCCCTAAAACTCTTCTGTACTATAGTATGTAGTGTATTAAAAAGTGAAAGTATGTGATTTGGAACGCAGGGATTGTCTCACTTCCTCACATTTCATTTATAGGACTTATCACTTGCTGTCTAAATAACTGACTTGCTATGCAAATCACAAGAGAGTGAAAGAAGGGATACGAGCCACCAGTTAAAGGCAGAGTCAGCAATTCTGGAGAAGGCTTGATGTCAAAACCAGTTCATTTTTCCTCACAGTCCGCTTACCTGTACTGTAAGGAGATAACATTGACCCACCTTGTCAACTGAAAATCCATTCATCTAATATTACTTAAAGGTTCAGTAAGCGGATTGGTCAGTTTAGCTAACTTCCTGTCAGTGACTGCAGTTAGCAGTCCCCTCCCTCGTCCCTACGTCACCACATTAATGCACTGCGGTCTTCAAGCAGCGAGTTATCAAGCATCATCTCAGATCCATAAGTGTGATAAAACATGATAAAAACCATCAAAACAGACATTGGGAAGGATTTGTACCTGCGCCGCCATTGTAGGCGCATACACAGTCACCCGTCTGTCGCTCTGCACGTGCACCGGCAGTGAGACGGGTGCCGGTTTGTAGCGTTCTCTCTTCTGATTGGTTATCAGTAGTGGGATCCCCGAAAAGTTTATTTGACGATTACATGCAGAGCGAGTGACTGAGAGATCGGCTTTATGAAATGCGCACACTACTGTATACAAGTGATCACTGTATGAATAAAGAGTGATTTAACACTTATATTAACATAAATAAATCGCTTACTTCACCTTTAACTGAGACCACCATGTTTCCCCAACCTACACTTCTTGTATTGACAGTGTAATGTTATCACTTTCCTGCCTATGAGATGTACTGTATATAAGCCATATCTCTGCTACGCAATACAATACTGTATCAAAGATTTTAGCACAAGGTATAGAGAACAGGAGTCACTTATCCTTCCATATTCATGTATCTTTTATTTTGTAAAAAGATTAAAAAGAGTTTCAGGTCCCGATATATTATTTTATTCACTTTGCTAATTCTGAGTCACTCATTTCTTACACTTCACATGAAACCAAATCAGAGTGTCTTAGCACATCTTTACACTGACTGAGACATGTTGTAGAGACAGCGTATACACAGTCTAGACGAACACAGTAGTGTAACAGAGAACAATACAAGCTGCTTGTTTGTTTGACTGTGTCTTGTGTGACATTGGTCCCAGTCTCCTGAACATGAGTGAAGTAAACAGAATGGATGAGGCTTTGTGTGGTGATTCTGAGCTTCATTCAAACAGGAAGTGGACAGCAGCTTCAGGCCATAGGCAGCTCGTGATAGGCTGCATACTGTCCAGTCACGTGATGGTAGAGCTGTAAAAAAAAAATGCAAATAAATGTATTTATGTGGAGCAAAGTAAAAGGTATGGAGGATCAACTTTAGCTTAATGAGGACAGTTTTGGAAAGTGAGGTCATTTTGGTTTCTCACTTATTCAAAGGTCTGTTTGAGGGTTAACACTAGGTTTTAAAGGTTCAGGTATGAATTAGGTTTATGTCAGGGTTAGTGTGAGGGTTGGGGTTAGGCATTTAGTTGTGAGGGTTATGGTGAGGGGCTAGGGAATGCATTATGTCAATGTCCTCACAAAGATAGTAAAAGAATGTGTGTGTGTGTGTGTGTGTGTGTGTGTGTGTGTGTGTGTGTGTGTGTGTGTGTGTGTGTGTGTGTGCGCGTATGCATCTGTGTTACTTAGTTAGTTTTATTATTTGTCACACACACAATTGCACAGGGCAATGCATAGTGAAATTCTTGTGTACGAGTCCGGCTGAAAAGTGCAAGATTTGTTTAGAATAATGATTGGGTGGTCACTTGGTGGTGGGCTAAGTGACATTGTCAGTCTGGTTTAACAGTCTGATGCCTGGGGAAAGAAACTCCTCCTCATCCTCTCTGTGTTGGCCCTCAGCAGACGGTGTGCAGGTGTGTGTGTGTGTGTGTGTGTGTGTGTGTGTGTGTACCCCCCACCTGCCTCTCGATGTCTGCCAGCAGGCTGCTGGCCCCCAGTCTGAAGAGGTGTGGGCCCAGCCAGTCTGTGCCCAGCTCCTCTTTGATCAGAGTGAGCCACACCAGAGACTCCTGGGCCGTACGGATCCCCCCCGCTGGCTTGAAGCCCACCTGAGGGACACAGTACAACACTGTCACTGGACACACACAGTACAACACTGTCACTGGACACACACAGTACAACACTGTCACTGGACACACACAGTACAACACTGTCACTGGACACACACAGTACAACACTGTCACTGGACACATACAGTACAACACTGTCACTGGACACATACAGTACAACACTGTCACTGGACACACACAGTACAACACTGTCACTGGACACACACAGTACAACACTGTCACTGGACACATACAGTACAACACTGTCACTGGACACATACAGTACAACACTGTCACTGGACACACACAGTACAACACTGTCACTGGACACATACAGTACAACACTGTCACTGGACACATACAGTACAACACTGTCACTGGACACACACAGTACAACACTGTCACTGGACACATACAGTACAACACTGTCACTGGACACACACAGTACAACACTGTCACTGGACACACACAGTACAACACTGTCACTGGACACATACAGTACAACACTGTCACTGGACACATACAGTACAACACTGTCACTGGACACACACAGTACAACACTGTCACTGGACACACACAGTACAACACTGTCACTGGACACACACAGTACAACACTGTCACTGGACACACACAGTACAACACTGTCACTGGACACATACAGTACAACACTGTCACTGGACACACACAGTACAACACTGTCACTGGACACATACAGTACAACACTGTCACTGGACACACACAGTACAACACTGTCACTGGACACACACAGTACAACACTGTCACTGGACACATACAGTACAACACTGTCACTGGACACACACAGTACAACACTGTCACTGGACACACACAGTACAACACTGTCACTGGACACATACAGTACAACACTGTCACTGGACACACACAGTACAACACTGTCACTGGACACATACAGTACAACACTGTCACTGGACACATACAGTACAACACTGTCACTGGACACATACAGTACACCACTGTCACTGGACACACACAGTACAACACTGTCACTGGACACATACAGTACAACACTGTCACTGGACACCAGGGCTGGGCCGAATTATTCGAATATCCGAGTATTCGTTTGTTAAATTAGTATTCGGAGCTCAATTCAGTATTCGGGATATTCTTTTTTTTTTTCAAAAAACTTTTTTTTACATTTTTTTGCAAAGGTAGCTCAAACTGCAGTAAATTTTGTCAGCAAATAATATTTGGATACACAAGTTATAAAACAATTGTAAAATACAAATTAGACGTTCATTTAAAATATATTATCGAATTATTTGAACTTTGACCTAGTTGGCCGCTGACCTTTCAAAGCGCAACCGCTGATATCAGCTGTAGTAGGCTGCGTGATGTTACCAGAGTGAGGCAAACTAAAAGTGGCACCAAGTGCAGGAGGGAGAGAGAGATGGAGGAAGAATAGATTGTGTTCCTAATAACTCTATAAGCTACCACAACATTAGCGCAATTTCGGAAGGAAATGTAATGCTTGGCGTAATGCTAACATTAGCTTAACTCAGCTGTTTGTTTACATTCAGCGCTGCTATTCAGCCATCAACCGTGACTTGCTTGCATCATGGGAATAGGCAGTCAATAATGGATATAATATGGACACAAAAGACTATCAATATTGGATCTTTGTATGGATTTATAAATCGCCGAAAAGATGCTCATTCCTGGATGAATTGATAAGCTCCTGTACGGGTTACGATGGCGCAGAGGACAGCTGATTTGGAACGTAACAACAGCTGTTCGCCTCCACGGGGAAAAAGTAAGGAACTCCGACTTTACTACCGTTCGAAAGTTATTAAAGCATCAACAAACTACGCAGCTTGCTGTCTCGGCTCACACACTCGGTTTCAGTGAGTACATTGGCATTATTAATGTTGGTTTGATGGTGTGTTTTTCTGGAACGAATATCCGAATATTCGCTCGGAAAAACCAACGAATACTCGAAGCCTGAAAAATGGCATTCGGGCCAGCCCTACTGGACACACACAGTACAACACTGTCACTGGACACATACAGTACAACACTGTCACTGGCCACATACAGTACAACACTGTCACTGGACACATACAGTACAACACTGTCACTGGACACATACAGTACAACACTGTCACTGGACACACACAGTACAACACTGTCACTGGACACATACAGTACAACACTGTCACTGGACACACACAGTACAACACTGTCACTGGACACACACAGTACAACACTGTCACTGGACACATACAGTACAACACTGTCACTGGACACATACAGTACAACACTGTCACTGGACACATACAGTACAACACTGTCACTGGACACACATACAGTACAACACTGTCACTGGACACATACAGTACAACACTGTCACTGGACACACACAGTACAACACTGTCACTGGACACATACAGTACAACACTGTCACTGGACACACACAGTACAACACTGTCACTGGACACATACAGTACAACACTGTCACTGGACACATACAGTACAACACTGTCACTGGACACACACAGTACAACACTGTCACTGGACACACACAGTACAACACTGTCACTGGACACACACAGTACAACACTGTCACTGGACACACACAGTACAACACTGTCACTGGACACACACAGTACAACACTGTCACTGGACACACACAGTACAACACTGTCACTGGACACACACAGTACAACACTGTCACTGGACACATACAGTACAACACTGTCACTGGACACACACAGTACAACACTGTCACTGGACACACACAGTACAACACTGTCACTGGACACACACAGTACAACATTCATCTGGCAGCCACGTCACCTTTGCTCAACGTAATAAACATCTCGACACCAGGAGACAGAATGCACGCACACGCACACGCACACACACACACACACCGATGCTGCGTGAATACACTAACACTTGATGTAAGTACTTTGGAAGTTGAGATCTTTCTCCGTTTTATGAAAAAAATAACTAAAGTTGAGATAATGGCTGTTAAAGATGGTTGTATAGGAAAAATATCCATACTCAAACAGAAGCAGATTGTAATGACTGTCCCCTTGGTAGAGAACAGCAGGAGTCAGGAGCTTACCTTGTGTCCTGTAGCCAGGTAGTAGTCTCTGATGGCCCTCACCATCACGATGGCCACAGGGTAAGTAGCGTTGACCGACTCCTTTCCTGTGGAAGTCTTGATGAAGTCAGAACCTGTCAGGTGTGAACAGGTCACATGTTAGTGTTAGATAACAGGTCAGGCCAGCAGCTGTTTGACATGATGCAATGTGTCAATAGACAAAACCTGCATTCCAAACAACATCATCTTTATTATTCCTATTCTACATACTAAGGCTGATCATAAAAATAATCTAGTCAACTTGCAGTAGGCATACAATTGGGACATACTTTTTACGTAATTATTTCACCATAACATTGCGCCTTGATCTTGCTTTTATATCCGTCGCATTGCTGGTTATTTTTCATATGTATGCTCTATCGATGTGATGTCACTTTTGGCGGGCAATGGATTGTGGGTCAGAATTGCCAAAATAGCATGCTGATTTAAACACTTAAAATCTCCACCGGATGTAGTAGACTAGACATCCGGGTATATTGAAGCATGCTAAATCTGACAACAAGAATCAGGACATCCTAAATCTTTTTTTCTATCATACTAAATATCAGAAGGTATTGGAACACAGGGTGGCCAGTGTTGGTGTATAGATGGACAGGGTATTCATCTAGACAGTGTGGCCTGGTCCCAGACAAGAACATATGCCGTGGCTGATGGCTTAACAGAGGGCGGCCTGCACGCTCATCAATAAAATCCTTCATTTTTCTCCTTCACAGCCAATTATGTTTTATCAGCTTTCCTGATAAAAATAGAAGATGAACCGACGCTGTTTAATAGATGAGCCACAGACAAACTGCAGGCTGCGGCCCCTTCTGCCTCCCCACTGTACAATGACTGAATGTTCATTACTGAAACTACAGCTAGATGGAACATTTTTCACTTCATTAAAAGACATGTTCTATGTATTTTTCCACTCAGGTCTTTTCTCCCCCCTCTCATCCTCAAACTGCCGTAATCCTTAAGATTGGTTATGGGGGGAGTCTTAATTACCAGATAATGGATAACGGTTATTAAATGCGGGTGGCGGTAATGAAGCTCTATTCATTTGGGCGCGGAGCAGAGGGGGATACTGGCGGAGTGAAATAGCCCCGCGTCATCGGAGATTAATAGGTGAAATTATCATTCAATTTCAAGAAATCTCATCCGCAATTCATAGGAACAAGGAGAGAGATTAAGAAGCAGAGCGTGGCGACAAAAGCAATGCATTTTAATAATGATCTCTATCAGAGCCCCTGACAATTTGGTTCTGTAATCTGCTTATTATGTGATGGCTAGTTAAGTATACGCTGCTGCTGTGTGTGTGTGTGTGTGTGTGTGTGTGTGTGTGTGTGTGTGTGTGTGTGTGTGTGTGTGTTGCCTTCTCAAAAAGGCACGAGAAAAAGCAGCAGGCCTTTGACTTTTACTGACTTTCACTTTGGAATTTTTCAAATTAAACGAAATAAAACACGGAGTCTACTTCAGGTCTGCATCCCCTATTTGTCATTAGTGTAGGGGAAAGTGTTACGAGTGTACATAGCCAGCCGTAACAAGGGCAGAAATGTGCTAAGGAGCTCATTAAATAGCAGCTGACAGGATTATAAGGGGCCATGTCCAAGAGTCAAAATAAATAATAGTACAAGAATAAAGTCATCATTTGAGGAGAGAAAAAGTCAGTAAGAGAATGAAGTGGTATTTTAGACTGTTATCTGGGAGAGGAAACATTCCCGCGTTCCAAATCACATGCTCTTTCTTTTTACTACAGTACATACTAAAGTACAGAGGAGTTTTAGGGCTACAGGAGAGAACAAAAATCAGATAAGGAAGTTATTTTTTCATTATTTCAAGAAATTAGACGAATACTAGAAATGTTAGTGGGGCATTTATGTATTTTCAGCATACTACAACTGACCTGCATGTATTGGGAAATCTTTTTTTGGCATACTAAACAGTAGGGAAGTATGGGAATTGGAACGCAGGGATTGTCTTCTCCCCTCCATTCAAATGAAGAACTTGGGACATCTTGTGAAGTTGTAGCCTACTTGTTTCTCAAACAATGAAATGCTTAATCTAAATAATAACTTCTATAAACGCCATATGCCTGGTTTCCACTGGGCAGCACAGTATGGTTTGACACAGCACGGTTCGGCATGGCATGGTAACTCCAATGCCGACAGCACCCTATAGGCACTAGTTTATTTTTGGGGAGACTGCTGCGCTGACCACTGCTGTAGCCAAAAAAGGTTGCTGGTTCCATTCCAGCCAGTGACCTTTGTGCTATGTTTTTCCGCTCCACTCCTCTTTCACTGTGTTTCCTCTCTGTCTCTGAAAACAATCAAATAAAGCTGAAAAATCCCCCCAAAAATAAGAATGAACTGACTCTAAAGTAAAGTGATGCTTTGGTAACTAGATCATATTCTCACGCACTAGATCAACATGTCATCTGCTACATTACAGTACACTGGGATTTTTTTTTTCTTTTTGTATCATTTCTGTATAATTGACCAAAGTGCGTCCCAAACTTGAATTGAAGATACATGTGACTTGATTTGATCATGCACACCCTCAGTAAAAACCTCTGTCCACATGTAACAGTCAGAGTAGCCAGACACAGGCTGTTGGACTGACCAGCCATCATAGCCACCAGGCTGGCCTTGTAGACGTTGGTGAAGGTCCCCAGCTCTCCAATAGCCAGGATGCTCTTCATGTGGGCGTCGCCACACGCCTCACGGAACTGACAGATCTCCTGGTACATGGCTGGACAGGGGGACAGACAGGACACACTTAGTTTATCTATGATCCAAATATGAACTAGTCACCCATCACATTCATTATGTATATATTATTATCAATACACAGGCCAAAGAAACTAAACCAAAATAATCATTTAAGTTACAAAAAAAATATCAAGATGTGATTATTTTGTTCTTTCATGTTCCCATAGTTACACTGTAAGGACACAAATGTCTCAATAGTTGGTCATAATTCACATGTACCCTTCAACAGTACACTGACATCAACCCTTTATTTATGTTCTTCAAGGCATGTTGTTTGGAGCCGTCACATTCCAAACCAAAGAGTGAGAAAAAAAGATTCATTTTCTGGTCTTGACCATTTACTCTTGACTTTGGAGGTGTGGCGCATATGATTGGCTCTCGGCCTCCGAACAAGTACATAAGTCAACCTGGAGTGTTTAGGCAACTGCTTCTGCCAATGTCAAGAATGAAGAACAAGTTAAAGCCAGACACTGCAGGTGGATAGGGTCAAGTTTCATCATTCAATCTGTAGGTAAAACATTTGACTTACTGCAAAACAATTATTTTCTGTATTACAATTTTTTCTGAACCTTTGAATAAATATACAAATGTGTTGATATACTGTATAACACAAATTATTCTTGTTTCACATGGTTCAAATATGTACTGTATGTCAATGACACATTTTGTGGCTTGTAGCGTGTGATGTGAAAGATATCATTTTCACTGTATTTTTGGGGGATTGTTAGGGTTGGATGGGGTTTAGAAAAATATAAAAAAAACATTGTGAAATATTACAACATGTGTGACATTGTACATCCCTGCTAACAAACAATAAAAATACATGTTAGTTCCATGACAAATGGGTGACACCATGTACTGATGACGGCTGGGTGACACAGCAGAGAACTGAAGTGTGTTGTTGTTGTTGTTATTGTGTGCTTAATGACTGTGTGTGTTGCTGGTCATGTGATGTGAGCCTACCTTCCCACTGTCCGGTGAGGGCCAGTGTTCTGTTGATGACTATGTCTATCTCCGTGGCTCCGTCTGACACTGCCATGCGCACCTCCTGTAGGCGGGTCACCAGAGGAGTCTGACCTGCTGGGAAACCTGTGGCCACTGGTGAGGGGGAGGGACAATGAGCTGTCAATCAAACTCACACTGCTAGTAGTCACGATACTGCTACCAATCTGGATCGGGATACTTTTATCCTACGTTTCTAAGCAAAGGGAAACTAACCCTGCGTTCCGAATCGCATACTCTTTCTTTTTTCTATTCTACATACTACATCCGATGATAAAAATAATCTAGTTGGGATGCAGTAGGCATACTATTGGGACATACTTTTACTTATTTATTTCATCACAACACTGCGCCCTGATCTTGCCTCTTGCTTTTATATCCGTCGCATCCCGTTTGTTTTCATATGGAGGCTACGTTGATGTGATGTCACTTCAGGTTCGCACTGGATTGTGGGTCAGAATCGCTCAAATAGGATGCAGTTTTCAACACAAACAATCTTGGCCGGGTGTAGTAGACATCCGGGTACTTCTAACCATCTTAAATCTGGCCACAAGAATCGGGACATCCTAAATCTTTTTTTCTACCAGACTAAATAGTAGAAAGTATGCGATTCCGAACGCACTGACTGTCAAATGTCATTGATGTTCATATTTTTAAAGCAGAAACGTTAGGAACAATGAGAAGAATTCAAATAAAATTGATAAAAACAACGGCGTTCAAAATGCTGGACACCTTTTGATTAGAAATATGTTGGGTGATACATGTGTCATACTAGCAATACAAGATACAGCCTATCATATAACTAGGTTATGTCACATTATAGGCTCATATTTAACTAAAAGAAAATAAGAGAAAGTTCCAATGTTGTCTTGACATAGTACACTGATGAATTTCACAAATGCTACTAATAATGAGATCTGACCCAAATACAATTAGCCAACATTTTTATTTAAGTAATAATTGAAATGTCTTTTGTTCTGCAATGAGACAGAATAATCCTTCTCCATATTTTCAATCATACATTGTTATAGAGATCATGCATGTGAACATTCATATTCGGATTACAAAAAAATAAAATAAAATGGGTAGGAATAGCAGTATACCTTGCAATACTAGTACAAGGTTACTAATAGGTGGACCATGGATCATGTGACCTACCTGAGGCTATGGGGAGGCTGGAGTTGGCCGCTTTCAGTGATTTGGAGGCATCTGCCACACGGGACGGATACACACACACTGCTGCTGTAGTCACTCCTAACACAACACAGGCAGGGGGAGAAGAAGAGTTATAATCTGTCCTGTGTCGCCCTCTGCAGGCTGGATGCAGCACTGAATAGACACTTTTGTTTAACGCAATTGTTTGTAAAGTTATAGTTTCATGAAAAGGCTTTGTTTTACTCCTCGTTTGCCCTGGTTGATTTTTTTTTCTTTCTTTGAACTATACTCATGTTTAACTGTTACATTATTGCCCCTGATCCTGGATTGTATGTCCGTGTAGTTAAAGAGGAAGTAAGCGATATATTGATGTTAATATACGTGTTAAATCGCTCTATATTCATTCAGTGATCACTTATATAGTGTGCACGCTTCATAACACAGGTCTCTCGGTCACTCGCTCTGCATGTAATGGGCAGAAAAACTTTTGGGATCCTTCAACCTGATATCCAATCAGAAGAGAGAACGCTACAAACCGGCACGTCTCACTGCCAGTGCACGTGCAGAGAGCGACAGAGGGGTGAATGTTTATGCGCCTACAATGGTGGAGAATGTAAAAATCTTTCCCAATGTTTGCTTTCATTTTTTTAATCATGTTTTATCACACTTATGGATCTGAGATGATGCTAGATAACTCACTGCTTGAAGACCGCAGTGCATTAATGTGGTGACGAGGGAGGGGACCGCTAACTGCAGTCACTGACAGGAGGTTACTAAAAGAACCATTTCGCTCACAAGCACCTTTAACTACTGAAACTACAAACTTTGCTTTCCCATTGCTTCTCTTACTCAAGCCCCATTGACGAGCCCCAGATAATATCAAATCCAGATTAGTTTTCAACCAAAACGTGATATTCCTTATCATCGAGTCCTTGTGAAGTTTCCAGATGGGACTGTCTTATTACGGACAGGTTTAGATCTCAGGGCTACCGTCAGCTCACCTGGGGGAAAAGATTTATTTATTGTTTTTGCTTTGTTATTCATGAACCCATGTGACGTACTAAATGTTATCTCTTGGTTCATATCTGACCTGGGAATAACTACTTGGGACTTTGTACAGTCTGCAATATACTCAGTTGCATCTTTTTGCTGACCTGTGACATTTTTGGATTATATTTTGTTTTCATTTCATAATCAAATGTACATTTTCAATTTGATACGTTTTTACAAAGTGGTCTGAAGCTCTTTTTCTTAGTAGCTTTAGTTAAGTCCAATCTAGATGTCTCCCTAGAGTAGCTTTGCTCTGGTTCAACCTCTTCCACTGTCAACTCATCGGGAGTTTGCAAAGCAGAAGAAAAAGGTCTTGACCAACACTGGGTATAGCTGAAACAATGAGACAGTCAAAAGATGAAACGGAACCAACTGTGATACTTGATGACATGTTTCAGTAAAAACACCATCATGGGTAATGGGATATATTTGGCTGTGGGACCTTCAGTGGACAGAACAAGAGATCCAGAGACTCAACCCTGGTCAATAAGAAGAAGAAGAAGAAGAAGAAGAAGAAGAAGAAGAAGAAGAAGAAGAAGAAGAAGAAGAAGAAGAAGAAGAAGAAGAAGAAGAAGAAGAAGAAGAAGAAGAAGAAGAAGAAGAAGAAGAAGAAGAAGAATATTGTGTGTTGTGTGTAGCAGCAGCAGACCTTTGTTGTGCATGTCCATGTTGTGGAGCAGGTCATGTCTAACAGGCTGGATGGCTTTCAGACAGAGACGGTGGACGTTGGACGGAGTGTCGTCTCCAGCCAGCGTGGTCAGGTCTATGCAGGTTACAGCCTTCAGCAGCCACGCAGCCTGCAGCGCACACACACACACACACACACACACACACACACACACACACACACACACACACACACACACACACACACACACACACACACACACACACACACACACACACACACACACACACACACACACACACACACACACACACACACACACACTAGTTGGAGTGGAGGTTTGGTGATATGCACTAACCACTACATCCAATTTGCCAGATCAGTGAACAACAGACATTCCTAATTCTTTATCTATAAAGAGTTTCTCTGTAGATTGTACAGAAAGTACTAATCTATATCGTTAGATTATCAATAATTCAGTATAATAATCAAATGATAGGAGATTGGAAGCAGTTCACCCACTCATACCGTTACATTGTACATGAATGATTTGGGGGGGGGGGGGGGGGGGTTTCCACAGTTGCACAGAATGGAGAAAAAAATAAACATACAAATACACACTGTTACATTCAAATAAATGTATAATTATGTGTTGTAAATATGAAGTTGTTGTCATCATGTCCCAGTATGTAGAGAGTGTAACACACACACACACACACACACACACACACACACACACACACACACACACACACACACACACACACACACACACACACACACACACACACACACACACACACACACACACACACACACACACACACACACACACACACACACACACACACACCTGCCACTGCTTCTTGGGGATCTTTTGTCCTTGGATTTGCTGCGCTCTCTTCAACACAGCCTGTGTGTTCACTCTCACCCTGGACACCCACTCCAGGTCTGACGCACAGCAAGAATGGACAAGAAATAAGTTATAGAGATGACAGTTACCTTGCCTTCCAATCTCCATACCTTCTGCTATTTAGTATGGTAGAAAATAAGATTTAGGATATCCCGATTGCTGTGGTTGGATTTAGGGTGCTTAACAATACCAGGATGTCTACTACATCCGGTCGAGGTTTTTAGTGTTGAAAACAGCATGCTATTTGGGCAATTCTGACCCACAAAACCAGTGCACACTGGAAGTTACGTCACATCGACGGAGCCTCCGTATGAAAAAAAAAACATGAAAGTGACGGATATAAAAGCAAGAGGCAAGATCTAGGAGCAATGTTAGGATGAAATAAATAAGTAAAAGTATGTCCTAATTGTATGCCTACTGTTCTAGATAACTGATGCATGTGTGTGTAGTAAATGGCCAGTAGTGAGCTGAGAGCTACTGAAGGGTTTGACTGGTCAGCTGAGCAGGAACACATGTGCTGTCATGAGTTCTCTATTACACTGTCATACTGTGGATACAGCAGCCTCACACATAGGCTACTAAACAGAATACTGTACATGTGTAGCTACATTGGGGCCACACACTGCAGGTGAATAGGGTCAAACTTTTGAACCAATAGATATCATCATGAAAGGTTACCCGTTGATAGCAAAACAAAAATTTTTTGTATTACAATTTTTCAGAAATGTTAGAATAAATATGTACATTTTAGCGATATCCAACTAATTATGCATAGGCCTACAGTTTCATATTTTTCCAATAAAAAAATAAAATAAAATCTAGATGTTGGATATATAGCCAAATCTTTGTTTCAGTTTTACAACATATTAGTGTCCAAAGTTTTAACAGAACAGATTTTGGCCTTTTCATGTGATAAATCAAAAACTACTAGGTTGTACAGGTCTTACAGACGCAAACAGACAAAGTTTAGTCAAATAAACACCTAGGCTAAATGTACATTTCGGACCTTTGATTTATACTAGTAGCCTATAAAAAGGAGAAAGGAGACCTGCTATGGAAGCAAAATAGACAAAATGCTCTCAAAATTGACCAGTGCTTGAAAAAACGATGCTTTTAGCCTGTTTTTCTTAAGCTGTGACTTAATGACAACACGTACAATGTTACAGTGTGTGTTCCATGTTGCAGTCGGTTACACAGTAACATTTGAAGCTCAGCAGAACAGTTCAAAGGTTACTTATTGAACTAGACTGGACTTTCTGGACTGTTGTTCTTTGTAATCAAATAAGGCTGTATGCTATCTCTATCTAACGGTGCAGAGTGTGAAGCCCAACATGGAATTATTATTCAACGTTTTTTTAATGCTGGTAAATGTTATGGTAAAGACAAAACGGAGAGCACCACACCGTGTTAATGAAATAGCCTACACAATGGTACAGTCTTACGTCACAGCTACAGTTTATAAAGGCCACATGGTTTTGTTTCGATTTCCTACCGAGCTTCATCCCCGGGTTCCTTGCCGCCATGTTGAAAGACGTACAGGATATTATTTATTCCTTTGCAGATGTAGAAATGAGAAGCAGAAGCCCCGACGCTGGATCGTGCGCTGGGCTGAGCTGTAGCTGTCAGGTCGACTCGATATACAACTTCCTGACCATAGATATAGAGCACTAGATAGGCTACGCTACGGCGCTGTTGAGCTCCAGTAGGCTGACGGCACACCGCGGCGGCCATCTTGAATAGGTCAATCCGCCGCCTCATCATAAAATAGTGCATTACACCATAAGGAAAATTCATAAACATGTAGCACATTTAAGCCGTGGTGGCTCAGTGGATGACACTAAAACATCAGAGTTGGTAATCCATGTTTGATTCTGAGTGGTTGGAAGATTTTTCTCTCTCTCTAGTTTACACTAAAAACACACTTTTTAATACATGACATTTTAACTTGCCACTGATTGTATCTACTATCAGTTTATGTTTCCCCGTGGCCATATTTGGTTATAAACTTTCTTTGTGATTTGTAGAACATTAAGGTATGCTGTTATATAAGTTTTGTTTTTGTTGCAGAAAGAGCTCTAAAGATAATTAATAATGCAGAGTTTAAAGAACATACAATTAGATTGTTTTTAATCCTGTCTGGTTCATTGAAAATCAAAGACTTAGTTAAACTTCAGACTTTAAATATGTATCCAAGCAAAAGAGTGTTTACCCAAACATTTGCAGAACTTGTTCAGATTAGAAGATAGCTGCAGACATGGAACTCAAACCCGTTTGGTCAGATAACTTAAAAAAGAAAATGTGTTTTTCTGTTTCAAGAGTTAAGTTATGGAATGCTCACAAAATCGTATTCCTCATTTTAAGAATGTTTAAAAAGAGAAAGATAAGTACTTGTGAACTGGAAAGACAAATGGAATAGAAAAATCAGTAATATGTTGTATAATGAGATTTGACTGAATATTCAAGAAACAATAGGTACAAACTATTTACATTATTCACACTGTTAGAAAAAAGCTGATTCTTTGTATTGGAAGCCCAAGGAAAAGGAGACGGAAAATGTTTCTGCTGGTCTCAGATGAACAGTTTATGTCTGGTACCTGAACCCAAACAGAACTAATGTTGTTTCCAAACAAATATTGGCTTCATGAGCACAAATACAACTTTGCATACATACATTACGCATTAATATAAAATTGACATGTCTCCGGGCCATATCAGTAGGGCTGTAACAATTAAAAAAACTCACGATTCGATTTGTATCACGATTGTTTTCCGACGATTTGATACATATAACGATTTTTGAAATTTAAAAAGCATTTTATTTAAATACAATGTATTGTAACATTTCACTTAATGTAACATTTGATTACAAATAACCTGAACAGATTTGAACACAAAGAACAATATAAGCAACATGAATAAATAAATAACCAAAGATATAACATTTCTCTCTTCTCTGTAAAAAAATACTGTTGAAAAAAAAAATATTGAACTGTGCTGTAAAACAAAAATCAAGTTAGAAAACAAATAAACACTTAACAACTACAGGTTCCTTCACCAAACCTGTTATCAAAAACTTAAGCCTAAAAAAATAAAAAATAAAATGCGATTCTGCCTTCTCACACCGCGATGCGGGATCGTGGCTCTGTGTATCGCGATTCTCGGTTCGATACGCAAATCGTTACAGTCCTAATAGACATGTATCTAAGGAATCAGACCTATACATCATTTTACCTGCATACAATCCAAGCCTCTGACTGAGCTCTTCAGTCATCAAGTTGTTCTCCCTCAGCTCCATCAATACAGAGAACTCTTTGCCCTCAGTTCACGCTTCCTTGTATTCCTCTTCTCCATCTCCAGTCTGACTACTTTGTCCCTAGCCTTAATGAACGCCTCCTTTAGAGCAACAGGACAACTGGATAGGTGTGGTCACAGACTGAGATTTTGAAAAGACAGGGGGTCTCATACTGCAAGACTACAACTAGATTCCTTTTGAGATTAATATTATTTCCAATCCTGCTACCGGGGATTAAAAGTTATTTCAGTCAAATAAAAAGTAATTTTTTAGCAGGTAAAATGGACTGGGTGTTAGTAAATATAAACTATATGCCCTTATCACGTAGGCTATATGATCACGTGGAAAACTGCAAACACGATTGTGATTGTTTAATTTAAAAAAAGTTAATTCAATATTCCGAGCGGGGGAAATCCTGTAGTTATTTGACCAGCTTTATTTGCTGATCTCGTCACCAAATAACTCTTAACTCCTAACCTTAAATGTGACAGTAAAGTGTTAATGTTGCGCAGTTGTCAGCCTGGTTCTTCAGCCGAGGATGCTAGGTAAAAGTGTCCGAAAAAGGCGGACACACTGTTCACGTCATTTTGCTTGAGCCAATCCCTCAAGACTAACGATAATATCAAACCTGTTTGATAATGTCTGAATGTCAAGACGGGAAGAAGACTGAAATCGGGTTGGCGATCTGCTGGTGGAGCAGGACAGTGGGCGCTCTCACAGCTGATCGTTGCCGGGTCGGCTTGTGCAGCTGACGGCCGGGCTGACCACTCGTGCTGTCATACAGTAAAATGCAAAATGTGTTATTTTTAGTTTTTACAACCCTTTTGAGTAGTGCTATCTAAAAGGGCCAATATATTCTAATCATTCAAATCTCTGCAGACCTGTATTTATTTTATGGGGACCATTATCGGACAGTTGGTGCGTCTGTTTCTCCTCTATCACATAGCCTATATTATGCCCGCACCCCCAGTTGGTTGCATCTCAGAACAGCAACACGCTTTTTTTAGTGGCGATTTTTGAGTCAGACCACCTTTTCTTCATCTATGTAAAGAAATAGCGACATATGCTGTTTTATAGCATTTGAGCGATAGTAGCCTACTGATGTAAACCTGAAATGCAAAATCCTCAGCTGGAGATCGTTTGTTGTCAACACCAACGCTGTTGACCGCAGCAGTTATTTCCTTCCTAGCTGCTGCCTTCTGTCGTTCTTTGATGCCGCTTGTAATGCTCCCAAATGAAACTCTTTTTTTTCTACTTTCGCTGTTATTCTGTCAATTTCTACTTCAGAGAAGTCCCTCTTCTGTGCCGTAATGCGCATATCCATGTCGTAAAACCTCTGGGCGAGGCCTCTAAACTGAGAAAATATAGGGGCGTGATACGATCGTTTTCAGCCGCCGCATTTATCAATAATGGCCTGGCGTACGCTGAGATTGGCGAGATACGACTGTTTGATAAATCCCACGCGATACCTGGCGTAGGGAGGTATTTGCGCCAGCATCTGCACCAGTTTCCACGCAAGTTTGATAAATGAGGGCCATCAAGTACACAGACTCACAACAGGCTAAAACTGAGGCAGAGGTGCAGGGACAACAGGGGCATCTTGAGAGAGGTCCAATGGAAGGCTCTGCTCGGGTGGCCTTGAAGTCTCAGTGGTCGGGGCAGTGCTGGCTGATGGCTTCAGTGAAATAACGTAATAAATCCCTGACATAGGCCTACAGAATGCAGAAAGCCCAACTAGTATTATACTAGTATAGGCCTACCTACTGTTAAAAGATGAGCGGGGAAGGCAAAGATGGACGGGACAACACCAAGTCTGATACGGACAGTTTGACCAGTCCGGTCAAAATGCTCTGGCTTGAAATGTTTACTGAAGAGCATGGTGTGGTAGATTTGAATAGCTTCTATTCACCAGAGTTGCTGAGCAGATAGCCTTTAAAGGTTAAGGTCACGAGGAAGAAGTAGAACATCCCTAGATGGACGTGTGTTTGACTTGGTATTGCACAAATGATGAAACGATCTGTCTATTAGTAGAGGACTTAAGACACATGATACACCCCACACACAGATATAAACGAGTCCTGTAACTAGCAACGAGAGTGCCATTGCGGCCTCAGCCCGCTGCTATCATGCTCCATGAAATCCTCTGTATGTTTTCTGATGAAAACTCCTGAAATAAACCTCTCTGAAAACACAATGATGATTGTCCAGTCTCGCCCTTGTCTTGGTCGCCATGGGGAACAATCGGCTACCACAATGGATTCATCACTGGCCGCAAAACCCTCCCTCCTTAGGGCGACTTCCCATTCCCTTCGCTGGTCACCAGCTCTGGGAAACCTTAAAGTAAGGAAAGAGGCAAGAGAAGCTACCATTTAGGTGATGGCATTCACCAAAACAAATTTAAATTTAAACTCAAAGGTGATGTGAGCGATATATTTAAGTTAATTAATATACGTCTTAAATTGCTCTATATTCATACAGTGATCACTTATAAAGTATGCACGCTTCATAATACAGGTCTCTCAGTCACCCGCTCTGCATGTTATCTGCAAATAAACTTTTCTGGGATCCCACAACCTGATATCCAATCAGAGGAGAGAACGCTACAAACCGGCACCCGTCTCACTGTCGGTGCGCACGCAGAGCGCAACAGATGGGTGAATGTTTATGCGCCTACAATGGTGGAGCAGGTAAACATCCTTCCCAATGTCTGTTTTGATAGTTGTTATCATGTTTTATCACACTTATGGATCTGAGATGATGCTAGATAATTCGCTGCTTGAAGACCGCAGTGCATTAATGTGGTGACGTAGGGACGAAGGAGGGGACTGCTAACTGCAGTCACTGACAGGAAGTTAGCTAAAAGTAGGCTACCATTTATTTATTTTTAATGATAAACAAAATAAATCTAATCAAATCAAATCAGTTTTATTTCTATAGCCCAATATCACAAATTGATATTTGCCTTAGTGGTCTTCACATTTCATACAATATGATACAATATGACACCCTGCCCTTACACCCTTAGCTCGGCTGAGAAAAAACTCCCAGTAAAAAAAAATACAATACAAAACTCTCGAAGGGGAAGGAAACATACATTATACATTTATCAGATACAATATAACAAAGAACAAAAACAAAAGACAAACAACAAACAGGGGGGAAGAATTAAAAATCACAAGTGTAGGCTCCCATTACGCTCACATCACCTTCAAGCAAGGGGGTGGGGGGGGGGATTAGGGGGACATTTTCAAAATGTGGTCTTGTGTTAAAGGACTATAGTTTTGAGGGAAAAAATTGAAATGTGGGACTGGAACAATATTAAGGAACATAGGGCCATGAGATTATAGTTAGGTCACAAAGCCCAAGCTGAGGGTCGATTTGTATTAGTTTTGCAGGCCCTGTCCCTAACATTCTCGTAATAAAGCTAACAAAAAAGTTTTTGTATGGAAATGTAACCATCAATAGCTCAAATTGGAATATAGGCTACCAAACTTAAACTTAAGTTACAAGGGAAACTGAATTGTGTGAATATTCAAGCAAGCAGACATTTACATTTACTTCAAAAAATGTATCTCACCTGTGGAAAGTGATTCCCTCTCGTCGGGTGTGTGCTGAGCGACGGTGTACACACCCGAGAGCAGCACAATGAACTGGCATTTTTTGTTGTTGTTGGGAGAAATGAGAGCTGAAAACATATACAGTATTTGGCTGATGAGACCTACACAAGATGGCGGCTTTGTGTGCCGAGGCTGAGGGGGGCGTGACGTATCTAGTGTTCTATATCTATAGTCCCTGACAGCGACGGAGAGGAAGAGGAATCCCTCCACAATAAAACGTTTCCGTCCGTGCCAAAAAATAGCGATATGCTCCCATCCACTGTTTGGCTTTAGACTAGCTTCTGTCATACAGGCCAGTGGGGTCAAGAAACTTTACAAAAAAAAGTACCCAATTGATTGAAAATAATTTTTTCAGAACTTAAAATTTACTCCAGAGAAATGAATAGGACACCTTGGCTATACTCTGCTAACAAGTGGGTGTGTATGTAGAATAGTTTGACTTTTAATATACAAATAATACATTTTCCTTCACTTCCTCTCACTTGGTTTGGTAGTTTGTCATACAAACCATTGCGAACAAGCAATGCAATGTTAAATTATACAGTACATGAAAAAATAGATAAACTGATATTACTGTTCCTGATATAGTATTTGATTGAACTATACGAGTTAACGGATTTTGCACATTTTGCACAAAGCATATAGAGTGATGGACCATACTATTGACAACTTGTTAAGTTACTTTATTAGTCAATGGTTGGTTACATTGAAATTTGTCTTTCCGCATCTCCCCTCTCAAGTAACCACACTCCAGAGGGGGTCCGAGCGCAGGGTCAGCTGTAGTAAAGCACCCCTGGAGCAGTTTTGGGGTTAAGTGTCTTGCTCAAGGACACAATGGTAGAGTTGGTGGGCAGCGTAGACGTAATACCAGCCACCACTAGTTTTACAACTAACACCCTCCTGCCCGGTGCCGCGGATCGAACCAGCGACCTCATGGTTACTGGTCGGCCACCTTACCTCTAGGCCATCCTACCACTTAAAGGCCATCCTACCATTTTCCAGACATGTTGGAAAGAGGGTGAACTCTCTAGGACCTTCTGCTGGTTTATGCCACCGTTGAGAAGGCTTGCTAAAACTTCTCTGATCATAAACACCTTTTTTTCTCTCATTTTTTGTAGCATTGCAGGTCATCACATTTTATTACATCATCCACCTGACAAAGACAATTGTTTATTTTTTTAATAATGAATAAGGTTTTCTGGTTCTCTTTATTCAACTGAGGTGATGGTGAGTAGGTCCCCCAAACAATAAGTGCAACACACAATAAGAAGTTCATACAATGACCATTCAAAAGTATCCACTCACTAAACTGTCCCTGCGTTCCAATACCCATACTATCTACTATTTAGTATGGTAGAAAAAAGATGTAGGATGTCCCGATTCTTGTGGCCAGATTTAGGATGGTTAGAAATACCCGGATGTCTACTACATCCGGCAAAGATTTTTAGAGTTGAAAACAGCATCCTATTTGGGCGATTCTGACCCATAATCCAGTGCGCACCTGAAGTGACAGAGCTTCCATATGAAAACAAACGGGGATGCGACGGATATAAAAGCAAAAGGCAAGATCTAGGCCCAATGTTATGATGAAATAAATAAGTAAAAGTATGTCCCAATTGTATGCCTACTGAATCTCAACTAGATTATTCTTATCGTCAGATGTAGTATGGCAAATAGAAAAAAAGAAAGAGTATGCGATTCGGAACGCAGGGACTGTGTAAATATCCCCAACTGGTGACAAACACAAGTCAATGTCAATGTGTTACTGTCCTGGCCAGGAGGCTCTGAGGTTGAGTAGAATGCTGACATCACAGGGGGCCAGACAGTAGACTCCTAGCTCGTTGAGAGCAGACTCTGGAGGGGGGTCTCCTGCTCCATCACTGTCCAGCAGCTCCTCTGATGACTCTCTCAGGAGGTTCTTCAGCAGGATAGCAGAGCCCACGTTAAGACACAGGACCACACACGCCTCCTTCACACTGTTGACACACACACACACACACACACACACACACACACACACACACACACACACACACACACACACAAAACTAATCAATCATGTATAAAATAATCCCTGCCCATTCCAATCCCCATACTTCCCTACTATTTGGTATGCCAGAAAAAGATTTAGGATGTCCCAATACATGCATGTCAATTGTAGTATGCTGAAAATACATAAATGCCCAACTAACTCCAATAGCATTTTGGAGTATTCGTCTTTATTCTTGACATTTCTCAACATAATGAACAAAAAAAATCTTCCTTATTTGATTTTTTTTCTCTCTCCTGTCTGTGGCCCTAAAACTCTTCTGTTCTTTAGTATGTAGTGTAGTAAAAAGAAAAAGTATGTGATTTGGAAAGCAGGGAATGTTTTTGTGCTTTTTGTTTTGTTTTAGTATTTTTTGCAGCGTAAAACTGTTCCAGACTGCCATGGTATGGATTGCAAAGCCTGACAAAAGATGTTTTTTTCTTGAAAACGCTCCACACAGTCTCTATGTAGTAACGACATCTCCAGATAAAACCAATCAGGAAGTACTGTGGACCCACACCTTGGCAAAGTACACACTCTGAGAGAATTAATATCCTAATAAATATTTTTTGTACTCGAGTTGTTCTTTTCCATGAATCAAATGTACTAATTATATATCAGCACATCCGCTCATTTATTAAAGAAGAAAATCAAATCTATAAATGTGCAAAAATAAGTTTCTCAAGTGGAAAAAATATCTGATTCAAGATATGTATTGTCATAAACAAGCAGTTGCGCTGTAGGCCTACAATTAATTTCTTTGTTTGCTTTCCAACACACACACACATATTTAATCATATATACATGTATTAAAAAGAAAGTAAGTGCATTATGACAGTTTTCAGCTGAGAAATAAACAACAGGTATGTGTAATTTCCAGTATCGAGTATGAAGTGCATGATGTGCTAAACAAGGCAGTAGAAAATAGACAAATGTAATATCTTGATGCTAAAACACACACACACACACACACACACACACACACACACACACACACACACACACACACACACACACACACACACACACACACACACACACACACACACACACACACACACACACACACACACACACACACGCCACTTACTGCTTAAAGAAGTTCTCAGGTCTTTTGCAGTAGTGACCAAACAGAGGGAATAGGTTCCTGGTCATGTCAAACTGAAGCTGAGCTGCTCCTCCGTCACTGAAGTGATTAGACAGGATCACCTGACAGAGACACAGGGACATGGTGAGTGCATTCTACTGTAGCAGCAGGCCTGGAAAAACAGAGAGCATTAAGTCTATTTGTTTTAAACAACAACAACAACAACAACAACAACAAAACGGTTTCACGGTATCGCAATTTCAGTTCAGATCTGTTATTTTGAAATGTCTGGGTAAAAAACAACAATTTAGAATTTGAACACAATGGTTTTACTTTCAAACAGTATTTAGAATATTCTGAACATGATTAAACTTGTATGATAACATCATTCAATAGCGTTAGCCTCATAGCATAATTGGCTAAATCATATTTACTCTACTCAACTTTTACTCTACATCTACTCTACATCTACTTTTCGTTAGCCTAATAGCATAATTGCTTAAGTCATATTTTAAGGGTTATAAAGTAGAGTAAAGTAGATGTAGAATAGAGTAGATGTAGAGTAAAAGTAGAGTAGAGTAAATATGATTTAGGCAGTTATGCTATGAGGCTAACGATAAGTCATTCAATTATTCTCAACCAAATTACAAAAGCAGCTCAACAAGGTTTGTAGAGACACGCTCACTTTCCACACATTTGTCTTTTAGTCAACATTATGATGCAGGAATATTCTGAACATTAATACACTTGTATGTTACCATCCTGTGGGGGGCGGGTAGGGGGGGGGGGGGGGGCTAACATCTTAGAACGGTTAGACGGGAAAAAAAGAGTGGTTTTATAAGCTTGACTTTTTCAAACAGCTGTACACCTTGAAAGTGGTCATCGGCCCATGTCTAGTGGATAATAATGTAGTTGGCTCCAGCAGAGAGAGGCTGACCCTGCGTTCCAAATCTCATACTCTTTCTTTTTTCTATATTCTACATACTACATCTGACCTTAAAAATAATCTAGTTAGGATGCAGTAGGCATACTTTTACTTATTTATATCATCATAACATTGCGCCTTGATCTTGCTTCTTGATCCGTTGCATCCCCGCTTTGTTTTCATATGGAGGCTCCGTCGATGTGACGTCACTTCAAGTTCGCACTGGATTGTGGGTCAGAATCGCCCAAATAGGATACTGATTTCAACACTAAAAACCTCTGCCGGATGTAAATAGACATCCAGGTATTTCTTACCATACTAAATCTGGCCACAAGAATCGGGACATCCTAAATCTTTTTCTACCGTACTAAATAGTAGATAGTATGGGGATTTGAAGGCAGGGTGTGTCTCTTACCTCCTGGTAGAGCAAGGTGTCCAGTCTCTCAGCCAGGCCCTGCCAGGCCAGCTGGAACAGGGACAGACTCAGGACCTGGTGCAGGTGCAGCAGTCTGTCCCGCACGCAAAGCATCATGGGACACGCTGAGCTGGACAGAGACATGGTGGACTGATCATGCTGCGACGGGAGAGACAGCCATCTACAGACAGAGAACACGTCAGTGCTGAACAAAGGGATTAGGAGGGAAACAAGCCAATAAGCTAAATCTACATTGATTTGATTTTAATTTTATTCCAGACACAGAGAGAAAACGGTCCATAATACAATACAAAAACAGTAAAAAGACAAACAACAATAAAAAAGACTAAAAAAGACTCCAGCTGTCAGTTCCACACTACACAAAGAGTGTTCAGATATTAGCATATAGGCTAAAGCGCCAATGGTTCCATTAAACTGGATACTACTATTAGTGGCTCTACCCACTGTTTGGTGACAGTACAGTGAGAGCAATCCCTGAACTATATGTGTACATGCTTTACCAGAGAAAAAACATTCAGGGTTGGCACGCCTTCTTAAACATCACATTCAAGTTCAAGGGCCCATCACAGCATAGTTTGAGACACACCAGTCAAGGTTAATTACTGTTACAAGGAGAATTGTTAAGATTAAAACTAGCAGGCTTTCTGGAGAAGAAAACACACAGAGGGTACGAGACATACGTACAGTGGGATTCAGCCTATTTACTGATGTTAAGTTCAAATAAATCAGAAGAACTTTCATTCCTATTCTTGCATAAACTATATGAATTCAAGCACTTTGAATGAGCCACGTCTGTCTATATCTAACTTTAAAATCACCCCGTCAATACAGATGATATTTGACTCGTTTAGATACTGTCAGAAGTGCTATCACTTCTTTGTCAGAGAGTTGAAAAAGTGTGGACAGTGTTAGACAAGTACGTGTCACTGCCTAACTATGGTGATATATTCAAGATCCCAGGCTCCTCTCAACAATGCAATATAGAAGAAGAAGAAACACAAGTGAGGAGAGCAACACCTGAGACACAAATAAACTGTAAGGTAGTGCAAGGACACAGTGCAGATAGAATGTGTTGAGACCATATAAATATAGTCAATTTAAAATGCAAAATGAAGTCAATTAAAATGTAGACTAAATGGAATACCTTACATGGCAATAACAATAAAATAATAACTGCAGTGAAATAAGACACTTGTACTTGTAATATAATAATGTTAAATATGATTTAAAATGTATAAGCGATATGTTCAAATGTAAATGCTGACTATTTTTTTGCCTCTAACCTCTAACCTTGTCTTGGCCAAGAGGCAGCAACAAGTTACATGGATACACTCACAACATAGAAACAGATATTAAAATTATAAAAAAAAACATTAGCAATTAAACATAATTAAAAACAGTTCCAAGTAAATGAAACGTTCTCACTTGTCTTGCCGGTAGGGCTTGGTCTTGTCTGCTATCTCTCTCATGCTCCACTCCAGCATCCTGCCCAGCATGTCTGCTTTGAGTCTGTCCAGCAGGGCCAGCAGCCCCTCAAACAGAGAGCCCTCCAGAGAGGCCAGACGGCCCACCTCCATCAGCCCCAGACCCCCCAGGACCCCCTCCTCTCCCAGGGACACTGCTGCCTGCTGCAGCTGTAAGAAGAACTGGAGGGGGAGATACTGTCACCCTCTGCTGGCAGCTCAAGGGAAACTCATCTCACATTACAAGTGACAATGCTGAGTGTTTGTGAAGGTACAGAGTGCAAAGAGAACATTTCATTAGCCTCATAGCAGAATTGCCTAAATCATATTTACTCTACTCTTACTCTACATCTACTCTATTCTACATCTACTCTACATCTACTTTACCTTATTCTATAACCCTTAAAATATGACTTAGGCAATTATGCTATTAGGCTAACGAGATGTAGATGTAGAATAGAGTAGATGTAGAGTAAAAGTAGAGTTGAGTAAATATTATTTGGGCAATTATGCTATGAGGCTAACGATTTCCCTCTCATGGATTTAAATATGTTTCAGAGGAAGTTCAATTAGTATTAGTCCTTCAAAAGTGAGCATCAACACAGCTTCATTTTGGCATGGATACTTATATTTAAAAAGGTACACCGGGGAACTTTCAGATTTTGTTCATTCTAGCGCCCCCTTTGGACAAAAGCGGTAGTGTTTTTACCACGCCAGATGTTGTTCCTGGGAGCGTGCCCATGACAAAGGCATTAGGAAAAACGATAAAATATAAAAATATCATTCTTTGCACTGATGGTCTCGTATGTACTCGTTTCCACCGAGTAGAGCGGGTCGGGTCGGAGCGGCTCAGAGCGGGACAGCTCACTTTTAGAATCTCGGTGTTGTTTCCACCGCCGACCCTACCCTTACTGGTAGGGCGGGGTTTAGGCTGGACTGCGATAGCCGCCGCCAGAATGTGGGTCAAACTATCGGGCTGTGGAACAACTGTGGTCAAGACAGCGGTCTCTTGTTTTTGCATGGTCAAGACAGCCGCTTCTTTATTTATTCCCCCCGTGTTGTTGAGAGCACAGAGATGGCTCGGTGCAACTGATAGAGACAGTGAGCGAACAGCGCTGGCTGCGGCAGCTTCGTGACATCGTAGCAGTGGGACACAGTGTAGCCAACTGATTCATTTAATGACGAGGAAAAACACCACACAATAAACAGTGCCGCGCTCACATTTTCGCCAAAACACACTGACTCTCTTCACTCTAGCCGAGGTGACTACACAAGGCGGAAATGATTCTTTCGACCAACTGTGGTCAAGCCAGCGGTCTCTCGTTTTTGCTCGGTCAAACTAGCCGCTTTTTTATTTATTCCCCCGTGTTGTTGTGAGCGTGTATTTACTTCTATCTAGGCTATGGCGTAAACACACAGAGACGGCTCGGTGCAACTCTTAGAGACAGTGAGCGAACAGTGCTGGCTGCGGCAGCTACGCAGTGGGACACAGTGTAACCAACTGATTAAATTATTGACGAGGAAAAACACCACACAATAAACAGTGCTGTGCTCACATTTTCGCCAAAACACAAGACTCTTGCCGAGGTGACTACACATGGCGGAAATGATTCTTTCGGCCAATCAAATGACGGCAGTGTATAGCTCCGCATTTTCGGCACCCTTTCAGGCGGCTAGTACCCCTACGGAGGAGTACTGAGATTTGGAGCGGCTCAGAGCGGTTAGGTGCGCTTAAACCGTACCCTACCCAACTTTTGGCAAATGAAAAGCCAAACTACCCAGACCGAACCGCTCCGATCCGACCCGCTCTACTCGGTGGAAACGAGGCATTAGAGCGGTTAGGCTCGCTTATATCCGTACCCTGCAACCCAACTTTTGGCAAATAGAAAGCCAAAGTGACCGGACCAACCCTCTCTACTTGGTGGAAACGAGGCATTACTGTCTCAGTATTTACTGTATCTACATTTGTATAAAAAAAAGACTTTATTTAGAAAAATAAAATGATTGTTCACATAGGGAATTTCTTACACTAGATCTTTAACAATTGTTTTATTCAAATCTTTGTTGCACATTTTTTTTTTTAAATCTACAGCATCCCACATTAATGGCTGGAGCTGTGGCAGCAATGCATAAATCAATGAATCTTAAAATTTACCTCATTAACATCTTAAAATGTACCTCATTTTAAAAGCTCACGATAATGTATACACTGACTGTATGTTATATTGTCTTTTTGCTTGTTAGTTACTTCCTTATTTTGCTTTATTACTATATGCAGGGGAGAACGGGGGAATCTGAGGCATCGGGTAATGTGAGCCACCCCCTGTATCTAGGCAACAGAAAACATTTGTGGTCATGTGAGATATATGTTTTCAAGCCCCTCTCATTTCCCCATGGCCCTGAAAGAGAGGACCTCATGGTGCTGTGGTAAGCATGTTTTTTTCACCAAAATGGGTATTTTGCATGTAAAAGTACATTTTCTTGCTGTCAACTTAATCAACTGTTGTGCCAAAGCAAATGTATTCACGTAGAAAAACTTCTATCATACGTGTTGATGAACTACCAACATATGAAACCATGTGATGCTGATAACTGAAGATTAGCCTGAAATGCTAAGAGAGGTAGTTTTTTCTCAAATTGTGGTGGTGGGGGAAAGTGAGCCAAATGCTGTGGGGGAAAGTGAGCCACTGTCTCACTTTCCCACACCATGAGGCACAAGTTAAGTTTAGTCTTAAACATATTTTAATGTAATATTACATTACATATGTTTTATTTTAATGTCATACACATTGTAGAAAAGCCATCATGCCAAGGAAATACACCAGGAAGACGACCTGGGGCCACCACACGGAAAGAGCACCTTCTCATCTTTCCCTGTAACCTTCAGGGCTGGAATGTAGAGTAGGCCTAGTTGTAGAGTATGACAGGCTGATATTATAATCCAGTTGGGTCTTCTCCTGTGTTCTGAGTCCCAGGCTGTTCTCGCTGGTTCTGATTTTCCTATGCTTTGATCCCCAGACACTAGCTGGCTCTAAGGGTCCTGTGTTCTGACCCCCAGACTGTGTTCTAATCTAACTGGTTCTATCTTTCATTTGAATCTTATTAAAACCTTTTGAATTATAATATGTTGTATTTGATTTTGTTCAGAGTTACTTTCAAGTGTTTAGAAAATTTGCTTCGCTTAATTGACCAAACCCCATCATTCTTTTACTAGTCCGACATTAGTTCTGGAATGTGTGGCTAGCTTTCAGGATTCTTACTGTTACAATATGTGTTGTTATGGTAGTTTCAGAGTGGAAAAAGTAAGTGGATCAGTTTACCCCACAGCGGGGTAAAGTGAGCCACATGACAACTTTTTTTTAAACAATCATATTTTCACTGCCCTTTGTCTTGAAAAAATTCTGCTAATGCCCATTTCTAGGAAACATCCTGAATTAATGGGAAATGTGTAAATTTGAGTGATAAATAATTTTAGCTCGCTTAGAGGGGAGCAAATGTAAAAAGTGGCTCAGATTACCCCGTTCTCCCCTACTTAAATGTATTTTTTTTTTAACTTTTGTAACATGATTTTGTAGTTGTTTTAGTTTTATCTTTTAATTTTTATTTTGTTAATTTTTTTTGGGTATTTTTTCTTTTACTTTATATTTCTTTACCTTACCTTATTGTATTTTAATGTTAGGTGGACATCCTTTATAAGCCCTTCGGGGTTTCTTTTGTCCCACCCGTGCATTCATGTATGTCTATGTGCATCTTTTTGCCGTTTTAATCTTGTTTATCTGCACAAATAAAACTAAAGTGAACTAATTGAGGCGCTCACCACATTGTCTCCCCAGTCTGCCAGGATGGTGCAGATGTAGTTGGCAGCGTTCAGGATGGCACAGTAGCGTGGTCCCAGAGGGCAGCGCGACTCCTCCTTCATCACCTGGGGAGATTGACACAATATCAAAGTCAGTCAGACTGGTCCGTCAAAAGGGCAAGGGAATGGAATTCAATCCCACGACATATCAGGGAACTAAACACATACAAATCGTTCACTAAGCAATTAAGACAATGGTTGATCAATACATATACATGTCAGCACTAAAATAATTTGTTGTGAATGTGGTCAACACACTATGTTTTTATCTTGTTTTATTTTTTCACTGGTGCTTTGTGTTTTGTGTTGTGTTGTTTTACCTTAGTTAGTCAGTTCTGTTTGTTCTGTGATGCTCTGTTTTGTGCTCTGGGGTTCTGTCCTGTTTATGTTGTTTTTATATCTTGTTTAATTGTATTTTCTTTTAACATTGATGTCAGGGGACTACAGATGATAAATGGCCTTTCGGCAAATTCTGGCATTTTTAACCCATGTATGATCATGTGTTTTATAATTTGCACTGTCCCCTTCTTAAATAAACTGAACTGAATTGAATTAATTCACCTCTGTCTCATTCATTTAGCACTCACTTCTTCCCCCCTGTGAAAACTAGCATTGATTTCAGTCTGTACATAATTACAAAATCTATTAGAAAAAGTAATGCATAAAAAGCAATTACAGTGAGATATGCACAATGGAGAACAAAACAAGATGGCAGCGTTTTCTTTTCTTTTTTTACAAAGCAAAACTGTGTAGACTGAAAATATAGTTTGTTACGTCTAATATTCCTGTCACACTACGTCTGTATATTAGTTTTTTTCAATACTCTAACCAAAAATCTCATACATTTCTAAAGCAATTACATCAATTAAACTTTCCATAATTATTCTTAGCACTAAGCATTAAGCTTAAGGTTATTACAGAAGGATGGGTTCATAGGTTGTTAATTGTCTGATTTATTATAATTTTTTTTTTATCTTAAAAACATGATTAAAACTCATTTGTAAGACCTGTACATGGTATTTTTTGATTTATCGAATGAAAAAAGGCTGTGTTCAAAATCTGCTGTGAAAACGTTAGACACTAATATGTTGACTCTGACTTTATCCAACATCCACGCAGTTTACACATATTTAGTTTGGCATTGCCCAAAAATCTAAATATTTATTCAAACTTAATTTGAATACAAATATATATATAGTTTTTTTATGCCAGTAATCAACTGGCAAAGTGTCATGACGATATCTTTAAGTTAAACATTTGACCCTATTCACCTGCAGTGTCTCGCCGTAAACAGCTGTTTCACATTGTTCTACCATTACTTTTTTTTCTCCACATAAAGCATCAATGGGAAATCCACTGTGAAGACAATTGATTGCTATATGTATTCTGTATATAGTGTTTGAAGTCATTAAAGGAATACTTCACCCATATGGAACCGGCGTTCTATCATTATAAAAACTCTATTATAATATAATGAATGAGGTATTTCTTCCCTCAGTCTTCCCTTGGCCCAGCTGTCCTGTTAATCCTAACCCTACATTTTTACTAGTGTGATGTCACTCTAGTAAAATGTAGGGTTGGACAGTGAGACCATCAAACACTCTTTCTGCCTTTTCTCAGGCTAAGATGAACCGATTTCTAAATTGTTTGCACATTTATATTACACAGGAGAGTTCAATACACCTTCATATTTCCACCGGTGAAGTAGGTCTTTAACATTAAAGAGTGACTGGTACCTGGGTAAGGCGTATGCGGAAGTCATCCAGCAGTTCTCTCTGCAACCCCAGAAACTTGAGCTGGGCAGAGGGACAGGGCAGGGGCCGGTAGCGCTCTGTGAACAGCAGGAACACACAACACCAAGAGTCAACAGGCCTTAAATGCTCCAACAGCAGACATTACTAAGCCCCCTATCTCACTGGGCTGCGACTGTTTGCGACAAGTTGAAGACTGCATTCGTGAGGGAGTCTCTAAACTGTCTTAAAACGTTTGCGGGGGGTCTCAATTTCTTCACGAGTCGCAGAGCCTTGCAGTCCTGTCGCTTGAATTTTGAACATGTTCAAAAAAATTGTGCGACAAATGTTCTCTCAAAATAGTCTCAGAGTGGTCGCAGGTGTCTCGAACGCGTCGCAAACCCTTCTCAATTTAGTGAGTCAGAAAGTGCGAGAAATGTGAGACAACTTTGCGAAGGTTTGGCGACATATGAAACTTAATTGCGACTGATTTGAGACAAAAATGAGACTGACAGTCCGTTCGGGCGACCCTCGCCAGACGTTCGCGAGGCATAAATGCGAGCTCCCGGCAAGTTTTGGCCAGGACATTCGCAAACGTGTCGTAAGTACCAACCCAGTGAGACTGCAAGTGAAATCTTTCGCTAATTCGCATATTGAATATATATATATATACAGTATCTCACAAAAGTGAGTACACCCCTCACATTTCTTCACATTTTTCTTTATATCTTTCCATGGGACAACACTGAATAAATGACACTTTGATACAATGTAAAGTAGTCAGTGTACAGCTTGTATAACAGTGTAAATTTAGTGTCCCCTCTAAATAACTCGACACACAGCCATTAATGTCTAAACTGCTGGCAACAAAAGTGAGTACACCCCTTAGAAAAAATTTACAAATTGGGCCCAAAGTGTCAATATTTTGTGTGGCCACCATTATTTTCCAGCACTGCCTTAACCCTCTTGGGCATGGAGTTCACTAGAGCTTCACAGGTTGCAACTGGAACCCTCTTCCACCCATTTATGACAGCATCACAGAGCTGGTGGATATTAAAGACCTTGCGCTCCTCCACCTTCCGTTTGAGGATGCCCCAAAGATGCTCAATAGGGTTTAGGTCTGGAGACATGCTTGGCCAGGCCATAACCTTTACCCTCAGCTTTTTTAGCAAGCCACTGGTCGTCTTGGAGGTGTGTTTGGGGTCGTTATCATGTTGCAATACCACCCTGCGGCCCAGTTTACGAAGGTTGAGTGCACATGGTCAGCGTCGTACACAGAGGTTGGCTTTGGAAAATAGACGTATGAGTGCTGCCAGCATTGCTGAAGGGGTGGGGGGTCAACCTGTCAGTGCTCAGACCATACGCCACACTCTGCATCATACTGGTCTGCATGGCTCATCATACCAGAAGGAAGCCTATTCTAAAGATGATGCACAAGAAACCCCACAAAAAGTTTGCTGAAGACAAACAGACTACGGACATGGATTACTGCAACCATGTCCTGTGGTCTGATGAGACCAAAATAAATGTATTTGGTTCAGATGGTGTTAAGAGTGTGGAGCGGCAACCAGGTGAGGAGTACAAAGACAAGTGTGTCTTGCCTAGAGTCAAGCATGGTGGTTGGAGTGTCATGGTCTGGGGCTGCATGAGTGCTGCCAGCACTGGGGATCTACAGTTCATTGAATTCTAACATGTACTGTGACATACTGAAGCAGAGCATGATCCCCTCCCTTCATAAACTGGGCCGCAGGGCAGTACTGCAACATGATAACGACCCCAAACACCCCTCCGAACGACCACTGGCTTGCTAAAGAAGCTGAGGGTACAGGTTATGGACTGGCCAAGCATGTCTCCAGTCTTAAACCCTATTGAGCATCTTTGGGGCATCCTAAAACGGGAGATGGAGGAGCGCAAGGACTCTAATATCCACCAGCTCCTTGATGTCGTCATGAATGGGTAGAAGAGGGTTCCAGTTGCAACCTGTGAAGCTCTAGTGAACTACATGCCCAAGAGGGTTAAGGCAGTGCTAGAAAATAATGATGGCAAAACAAAATATTGACACTTTGGGCCCAATTTGGACATTTTTTCTTAGGGGTGTACTCACTTTTGTTGCCAGCAGTTTAGACATTAATGGCTGTGTGTCGAGTTATTTTGAGGGGACAGTAAATTTACACTGTTATACAAGCTGTACACTGACTACTTGACATTGTATCAAAGTGTCATTTATTCAGTGTTGTCGCATGGAAAGATATAAAGAAAAATGTGAAGAAATGTGAGGGGTGTACTCACTTTTGTGAGATACTGTATATATATGACATGATAAATTCCTGTCAACCATTTCCCACTGTTCTACCAATCAACATGTGATGGTAACGCACAAAGAAATATATGCTATGTGCTAGGAGAGGTTGACAGGAAGCTTGCTGGCAACATGGGTTCAAACAAAGCACAACGTGCACATAACTGATCTGAACATGTTAGGAGGTAGAACATGTGCTTGTCAGACCTCAACAATAGTAAATATTTACACAAAAACTCAGCTGGGTGCCTTTAAGGACAACGAGCAGCCATGTTAATCATATCTAATAGTGTTGCAGAAAGCCTCAAACATGACCCAGGCTGTGTTCGGAAAGCCATACTAACGTCCTACTCATACTCATTTTGACTTCAATTTGAGTATGTGACGGTTTGGGTATGCGAATTTGGGTATGCGAGAATTGCCCGGATGAGTACTAACTTCCGGGAAGATTTTGGGTATGGATCGATTGGATAATTTTCCTACTCAACCGCCCCACAATGCATTGCGTCTTTTCTAACGACAATTAAGTGTTTTTTTTAATTCTTTATTTACAATTCTGCATTTCCTGCAAAACACAGGATTCTATGTACAAATCTAGTTCTATATCTAACGTGTGGGGGGGAGGGGGGCGGTAATACGCTAAACAGCATCTAAACGGCAGGAATCTTATAAGAAGAAGAAATTCTTTATTGCTTGAGTATACTTTAGTGTGAATGTTTCGACGCACCTCGCATACACAATCAAACTTTAAGTAGACAGTATGTACTATATGAGTATGTAGGAGGGAGGACGTTAGTATGGCTTTCCGAACACAGCCCCTGTGTTTGAAGAATCAAGATTGATTCTTGACCTTGGGAACCAGAGAGAGAGAAGAAGAGCTGCTCTGAGTATTCTCACCGGTGATGACCTGAAGCAGAGTCATGAAGGTCTCAGCACAGTCTGGGGCCTTCAGCTCGTCCATATCACTGATGTCTTTATACTGAGAGCTCCACGCTCCCTCTGCCGACAGCATGGCATCCATCTTCTCCACTGCCACTGTAGAATACACACACACACACACACTGAGAGCAGACTGCATGTCTCCACGTCTGACTTTGTTTGGTTTGTTTCATAACACAAGGAAATGGGTTGACGTCTAGACTCTGTGTTAGAAGTGACATACAATGTGGATGGAGAACAATTAAAGAGCAAGTAATTCACATTAACACATTTAGCTTTTGCAGTGAGTCCAGGAGCCAAACCTAACAATGGGTATGACATTAACCGGTGCGGGCAGTTCCCCTCACACTTGACTACTTCTTTCTCTTTTTACATTTCTACATTTATTAGAGAATGAATAAACCTGAGGGGGTCTTCAAGACACATGAAACAAATACATTGACTAAGTCAAATATACAAGTGATAAAAATACAGTGACAGAAAACAAACTATTACAAAGACAAGCACATACAGGCTCTCATGTTATCCCCCCAAAAAAAACACCCATTGCAATACATCAAAATAAATGACAAATTAGAAAAATTGTCATATCGTTAGCCTCATAGCATAATTGCCTAAATCATATTTACTCTACTTTTACTCGACATCTACTCTATTCTACATCTACATATACTTTTCGTTAGCCTAATAGCATAATTGCTTAAGTCATATTTTAAGGGTTATAGAGTAGGGTAGTAGAGTAGAGTAGAGTAAATATGATTTAGGCAATTATGCTATTAGGCTAACGAAAAGTAGATGTAGAATAGAGTAGATGTAGAGTAAAAGTAGAGTAGAGTAAATATGATTTAGGCAATTCTGCTATGAGGCTAACGATATGTTGGCTACATTATTAGGAAAGCGGTACACCACCCAATCCACACAATGTATGAGTAAACTGTGGCTTAGACTTACTCTTCTTCTCCACAACGAGCCACTTCTGTAGCGTGGCGTCGTCCAGCAGCAGGTGCAGCAGCCCGGGCAGAGCTGCTGGGTAGGCCTGCTGGCTCCTCAGCTCCTTCTCAAACTGCAGCACCTCCTCCACCAGGTGACAGAACAGCAGGTCGTCATACAGCAGCCTGCAGGCATCACTGGACACCTTCTCCTGCACCAGAGACAACAGGCCTCGACACAGCTCCACCTACATACACACGCGTCGCACACACAGACGGACGGACAGACAGACACACACACACACACGCACACGGACGGATGGACAGACAGACAGACAGACACACAGAGGTGTCCGCCCGCACACACACACACACGCACCTTTAGTTGTGGATCCTACAGTAACACTTCTTGAGGTTGTTTTCAGAAGATATGTCATCAAGAAGTTGTACACATTATTTGTTCGAACTGTTATGTGATGTGTAACCACGATCACAGAAGTGTATCCAGACAGATACATTTAAAATGTCAAAAAAGTGAAAAGGGGGACTGTGAGTCGGGAGAAATGTTTGCTCCTAATAAACATAAAGTAGAATTGGAGTCCACCAGGAAGGATTGTCAACAGCTTCTACTACGACGGTGAAATGAGGATTAAATACTATGTTGTGATTGGTGTGATGAACTGCTCCAGGGACCAGCCCTTTTAAATGGAGCAGCGGTTGACGGTGTGACTGTGTGAACGGTTGTTTCACACCAGAGGTCTCAGACTACGTTCAAACCAACCCAAACCGAACCGCACTCAGGGTTTAAACACTCAGGGTTCAGCTCAACTGAACTGAACAAGACTGGTGTGAATGCCACCTAAACCACATGAGGTCTAAGCAGTCCAGGAGAGAAGAGCATGCTGTACCCTGGCACTGATGGTGGCTCCGGCTCGCTCCAGAATAGGTTGGATCCTCTCCTCCATGAAGACGGAGCTGTGACTCATCCACATCAGAACCTGTGTGAGGTACCACTCGGGCTGGACACACAGGGCAGGACTGTGAGCGTATATTCATTCATATATAGATAGATACTGTGTGTGTGTTCTGTGTGAGACAGACCTTGCTGAGGGTGTTGGTCTGTCGGTTCCCGTAGAAGTGGTACCTGAACCTCTTGCTGAGCGGCTGCAGCATGATCTGGATGGGCAGACAGAGGGGGGTCTGGGCTGGAGACACAGGTTGGGTGGTGGGGGGGACAGAGGAGAGCAGAGCCCTCTGGGACAGCAGGTCATCTCTGGAAGGGGGAAGGAGTTAAAGAATACAAAACAACTGGAGCACATGCAGAGTACCCAGCCTACACTGTTGGGGACCTGGTAATGACAGAGTCCTTACCCCAGCTCCACCAAATGACTTGAGGCTCTTAAACTGTCTTAGTTAATCGTTAGGTAATGATCTGTAAATATATCATAATGTTGTGACTTTACTTAGCGGGACACATAACTATTAATTAACGATTAAGTAACTTCTGGTTGTGGTTCTATCTTTTGATACTGTCTGAAAGGCCACACATAAACACTTACGCTTGAATAATGTGGGAAAGCTGCGCAGTGAATAAGTCAGAATATTTGGACTGCAAATAAATATACATGCATCAGAACCTGAGCATTTACATCTGTCACTAGGGGAGAACGGGGTTATATGTCACACGGGTTGGTTGTCACAATCGTTATATCTCAGAACCAGGAGGCGCTGTCTGTGAAATTTTGGTATGTAAATATCCAGAATTGGGATCAGAGGTCACCTACATAGTCTTCCTTGGAGTTAGACCGCTGAATTTGAGGTGAGAGGACTGTTTGTGTTTTTCATGTCAAATTGAAAATATTTAGCTCCTCAGTATTTTTCTTCTAGGCTTTTACACAATGGGTTTATAACAAAACACTTGTTACCCTAAAAAAGTGTGAAGGGTAAGCTATAGTTTAGATTGTTGTTAGCAAGCTAATTAGTTGTCAGATGGTTGTTGGCCTTGATGCTAGCAAGAAATTCAAGTTGGGGTTGGTCGTCACATTTTTTGGGGGGTTGGTTGTCACATGTTATCCAAAGGCTGCAGCCAGAAAAGGAACCCAATAACGAAATAAATTGTCAAGCTGTATCCTCACTGATACCCCAGAGAAGGTGTCAGTGAGGATACACTTGATTGCCTGCTCTATACAGAAGAATAGAGCAGGAAAAGGCAGCTAGCATGCAAAAGCAAAAAGGGCAACAAAATCAAAACAACCCAGTGCATCCCAAACTAGACCAGCTGCCAAGGCTACTGTACCCCAGTGCACTCCACCCCAGCTGGAGAAGAAGAAACAGTAAGTTATGTAGGCCTATTTGACAATGCAATTTAACTTTAAAATTTAGTTCTGCTTTCTTGCCTTCTTTTTAAGATTATTCCCATTAAGATAACATTGTGACAAACAACCCCATAGTGTGTGACAACCGACCCCTTGAACTGGAGAGGGGATATGCGGGAAGACAAATTTCAATGTAACCATTGACTAATAAAGTAACTTAAACTGTATTATTTTTGGTTGTTTATTTGGCTAATCTTCATTCAAGCAAATCAAGAAAAAGTTGAAAATAAACTGACTACATGAGACAAAGTCAATGGGCTGTGTATATGAATGTAGTTTGTAGTGTGTGTGGTGATAATGTGTAGAGTATAGGATACGAGGTCTGCAGGGCCAGCAGCTGTGTGACCAGTAGCTCCAGCTGGCTGCTGATCTCCTGGCTGTTGGCTGTGGGTGTGAGGGTCTGGGTGGGAGGGGAGATGATCGGCCAATGGAGCTGAGTCAAGATCTTCTCAAAGTCACTGTCAAAGTGTTCAAGAGGAGGATTTAGCTTATACAGTAAACATAGGACGATGATACAGTAAGCCAGTGTGTATTGCTGCTTGTCTGAACCACTTTATATTTAAAAAGGTACAGTGTGTAGAATCTATTGGCGTTTTTCCAAAAATGACTTGGTTGAAACTATATATAATATTTATAAGAAGGTTTTAATTCATGTATAATTGCTTGAAAATAAATGTTTTTTACGACCTTAGAATGACCCCTTTTTAGATGTACAAAGAGGAGCTTAGTAACTAGCTTCTTGTCCTTGAAGGCCACCGTAGCTTCTGTAAATTCTCCCAAAGGGAGGGGTAAGCAAGGGAGCGTTTGACATCTAGAACTTCCATCACTAGATGCTGCTAAATACTGCGATATTACACACTGTACCTTTAAACACAAAGTGACAACACATTTGGGTGGAGGTGGTTATACTTGGCCAGTCGGTCTTTGATTATCTTGTGCCAGAAGTGAAGTGTTTCTCTGAGGAAGTCCTGGAGGTGTGTACAGCCCGACTGGCTGAGTCCAGCGTCCAGCGCCGCCATGCTGTCTACTGCCCTGATGGCCTCCCACACACTGCTGGTCATCAGACACTGCTGCACCGCAGCACTGCACGAGCACAAGACAACACACACACACAACCCTCACATTCAAACTCAGCATATAGTCTACTTGCCAAAAAGTGAACCCAGATATGTTGAGTACACCAAAGTGTTATGTTAGAAATGTAAAGTATGGGTCAATCTTCCTCATTAACCCCCAAAACCACTCCAATATTGTCCAAATCGGCAAACAGTTCCTGAAATATTGTCAATATGGTAATCATGCTAATTATGCTATGCTACACTAATTGCCCAACATATGCAAGTTAGCAGCTGCCAGTTTCTACCTACTGGGGACCCATACTTTACATTTCTAACCAGAGGTGGGTCGTAACGCGCTACATTTACTCCGTTACAAATACTTGAGTAACTTTTTGAATAAATTGTAATTTTAGGAGTAGTTTTATTGCAACATACTTTTACTTTTACTTGAGTAAATATTTGAAGAAAGAACGGTACTTTTACGCCGTTCCATTTGGCTACGTGACGGTCGTTACCTTATTTTTTTATATATTTTATTTATTACATGCGAGAGCTATTTCTCTCATGATTTCTCTCCCCGGGGACGTCTTCAGCCAACATCTCTATCACGTGACTATTTCAACCAATAAAAACCACATTACAAAAGCTTGCCAATCAAATGCAGCCACTTCAGTCACATGACAAGTGTTGTCATGTTGTCATAGGGCTCAACCATGGGCTCAACAATGTCCGCGGACTTTTTTAAAGGCTGCGGTTCTGCACCGATGTTGTGTCCGTGGCTGTGCCATGTAGGTTAAACGCATATTTTACTGACTATCTGGGTGAGTCGAGAAAATGGAAGAAACCGCTGATTCCGAGGAGCAATAGCCACACCCCTGGCCTCAAATACAAACTCACACACTCGCAAGCTCTCAATCACACTAACTTACAAAATAACAATCACAGTGACACAGACTCCCACACACTCGCAATTACAGAGAAACTGTTCTTCTTTGACACATGTCCTGTTCTCCCTGTAGCCTACTCACTTCGCATGCCCCAGTCTGGCTGTGTGAGAGTCTGAGAGTGGTCTCTTTGTTCAGCCACTTTGTAGTTTCATACGTTAAGTGAGTGTGCCAGCAGGTTTTGATGTGTAACAAAGTTTAATTTTGTGTGTTTTATCATTTTGGGGCTAAACCCAACCTAGATAATTTTCTCAGGGCCAGTGACATATTGTAGGAATTTGTTTTAAAATGTGTATGTGCAAAACAATTGCAACAGTGTTATAAGTGTATTGGTTTTAATTAATATAATTTTGGACAAGCCTAATTTATTATCATTTTATTTGAAGGGTGATGTATTTAATTTGGCAGATAATTAATTTATTATTGTTTGAGTTCAAGGGTTATTCATTTGATTTTTAAATACCTTATTTATTGTTTTATTTAAAATTATTTTATTTAACATATCTTTATTTGAACATTGCTGTTTTATATTATGTTCGTGTCTATTCTGTACCGTTTGTGTTGCTCTGTATATTTCAAAAATAAATCCGGAGTAATTCAGTAGGCCTACTTGTACTCTTGAGTACTTGAGTAGTCTTTTCACTGCATACTTTTTTACTCTTACTCGAGTAATAATTTTTATGAGTACTTTTACTTCTACTTGAGTAATTATAATCTTAAAGTAACTTACTTTTACTTGAGTACATTTTTTGGCTACTCTGCCCACCTCTGTTTCTAACATAAAACTTTGTTGTACTCAACATATCTGGGTTCACAATGGGGCTCTATGTGCTGGCAAGTAGACTAATATCTATTTATATATTTATTAATGTGCTAATAAGGGTCTGGAGGTGAAACACTCCGCAGTAATGGTTAATAGTAGATTAGTCTACCTGTAACCATGCAAATGTGGAAGCCATATTATAGTAAAGCCAGAGACCACTTATCCTAGGGCTGGACAATTGAAAATGAATGGAAACCGACATTCAGAACCTTTAGCCAAGGTAATCCTGCCCATGTCGGTTATTGTTTCGTTTTGATTTATTAATACTTGAAAAATGTATTTTATTATTTTTCTTTAACATAAAAAAACATAAAGATAAGCTATGTACTCGTTCGTTGGAAAAAGCATTTATAGTTAGAGCGTATTTACAGTACAAACCTTTTCAGTCAACTTTGAGGGCAGAAAAACAAAACACTCCTTCATTCATTGTTATCGAGGTGATCATATCATGATATCTTATTATTTGAGGTCAAATTGCCCAGCCCTAACTCATCACCAATTATTCAGCCTGTGCTGTCTTTCAGGGTTAATCCTTCTTTCCATTCCGGTATTATGTACATCTCCCTTCTCCTCTTTCTCTCATTAGTTTTGATGTGTGTATGTCTGTCTGTCTGCCCTTGGTTACTGTACCTGAGTTCCTCTATGTGTTGTAGACACCTCAGGTACTTCATGTGTCTCTCTATGGTGTCCACCTGGTTGAGCGTCTGACCCAAGCTGTCCATCCAAGGCTGGGCCCCCTGGAGGTGCTAGGAGACACAACACTTCACTAAGACAATGGCTGTGTTCGGAAAGCCATATTAACGTCCACCCTCCTACATACTCAACATCTATTTACTACATACTGTCTACTTAAAGATCGATTGTGTACGTGAGGTGCATGGAAACATTCACACTGAGGGGCACTTTACACGACAACACAAAACGGTGCATACGCGAAAATATTCTCGCGGTTGCACTATATCATTTACATGAAAACAGCAAACGCAGGCATGAAACCGCAGGTTTTTGAGATCACCTCCCAGGGAGCATTTTTTGGAAAACACAACGGTTTTGGTTTCTTGTAAACACCGCAACCATTTCCCCTGGTAACGCTGACGCCACGGCTCCACTTCACATATGCGTAGTCTATAACATTTGCTGTCAAAATACCCACACGCGAGTTATAAAGTTAGAAGACAACATAATATGCACGGTGTCTCCGTTGCACCATCACTGTGATCAGCGGAGAGTGTTGTGCAGGGCTCAAATATAACACTCGCCAATTTAGTCTAAGCGATTAGTAAGTTATTGAAGTTATTGAGACGAACGGCCACTTTGTCTGGGGAAAGATTTGTGCTCTGCCGGTTTTTCTAGCCAAATAAACGTGTGTAGCTTCTATATGCCAGGGACACGGCTCTCTCTACATTAAAAAACAATATCCATAGTTCAGCGCGCAGCGGTTAAGTTACTGTTCAACAAAGGGAGCATTAAAGCTCCCATATTATACACTTTTCGGTACTATTATACACCATATTATATGGTCTTAGTGGTCCCTAATACGTTTTTCTTTAATTGTTTGCTGAAAAAAACTTTCAGATAATTTATTGTACTATGCTGAAGTTCAGCTAATCTCACAATGGCCTATTTTTTAAAAAGAGCTGCAGCTCCCCTCATAAATATACAATCTTTGAGCTGCCCCCGCCCCCTGTCCGGAAGCGAAGCCAGATACGCCTCGCCCTCTGTCTGTCAGGGCCGTGGACCAATAAGAAATAGGGGTGTGGGCTGCACAGTGGAAGCTTCTGGCTTTCCAGTTTGTGAGGTCAGAAAAGGGGAAAATTCTGACTAGAGTATATTGGGGGGGAGGGGTGGGGGTTTCAGAAAGGGGGAGAGTGAGAACAGGAGAGATTGTTATTTTTTTATATATTTTGGCAGTCTCTAGGCACACCGTGGACCCATGGATATGTTAAAACACATTTAAAAAGTGCATTTAGCATAATATGTGACCTTTAAGGCTACGGCTTCACAGTAAAAGCATTTCACTGGCTAAACATTAACAGCATTTCACTGGACAAACGTGAGTCCACTTTCGTTTAGATGCTGTTTAGCGTATTACCGCCCTCCACAGGTTAGATATAGAACTAGATTTTTACATACAGTCCTTTGTAGTGTAGGAAATGCAGAATTGTAAATAAAGAATTAAAAAAAAACCTTCCTTGTCGTTTGAAACGACCAGTGTTGGGAACGTTACTTTAAAAAAGTAATTAGTTATAGTTACTCACTACTTGTTCCAAAAAGTAACTGAGTTAGTAACTGAATTATTTTATAATAGAAGTAACTAGTTACCAGGGAAAGTAACTATTTGCGTTAGCCTACTGTAAAAAAAAAAAGAAATTAGCTGTATGTCAACAAATTTGGATTTTTCTGAGCAGTTTTCACAAGTCAGTTGAAATGAGTAGAACAGACAGGTAGGCCTACTTGTAGGCTACATAACCTTCAATATTTATTGCACATCAACAGACAGCAAGAGGTGTATCCTGCACTAGGCCTAGCCTATTTTGTTCTCAACAAAAGTAGTAGAGGAAACTGCTGAATGTACCGTGCTGATCTGCTATCACTGGATTCACTTCAGGGGTGTCGGCTAAAACACCACTTAAGGCCAAAAACGTCAGACTATGAAGCATGAGACGATGAGAGGAGGAATAAGGATTTATCCTATGTTTATTTCCTTCTTTAACATGCACAGCAGCATACAGATCCCAGGAAAATAACAGTAGCAATATTCGGCTCATGATGACACGCTAAACAGCTGTTGCAACCGGCGAATCGCGGCTGTTTAATAACGTGCATAAATTATAATTTATAGAGATCGGGAAACTCCATGCACTTACTCACAAGGGCGATGCAAAAGAACTCAGGGAGAGCACGTTTCAACCGTGGATTGATAGGTGGTTACTGCGGCAACGCGCAAGCTCACACAACAGAGAGAGAAAGAAAAAGAAACTTCACTAAACAGGCGCTCCGGCTGACTGACGTGACGGTGCTAACTGACAGTTATAATGTCATCCACACTGAATAAAACACATCTTAAAACACTATAAGAAATAACAATCGCTTATCTTGTTGTTAACCCACCGTTCTCCTTAACTTAGTTTGTGTAGTATGGAGCCAGGGGTGCGTTCGGATAACACAGTTTATTCAATCAATTCATAGTAACGCACCGCATTTAACATTCAGTAACGATAACGGCGTTGTAACGACGGAAAAAGTAATTAGTTAGATTACGCCGTTACTGAAAAAAGAACGGCGTTAGCTAACGCCGTTATTTTAAACGGCGTTATTCCCAACACTGGAAACGACGCAATGCATTGTGGGGCGGTTGAGTAGGAAAAGTATCCAATCGATCCATACCCAAAATCTTCCCGGAAGTTAGTACTCATCTGGGGATTTCTTGACTACCCAAACTCGCATACACAACATACTCAAATTGACGTCAAAATGAGTATGAGTAGGGCGTTATGGCTTTCCGAACACAGCCAATTGCTTTGAACTCCTAAAATGCCAGAAGTGAAAGGATTGTATAGCCTCGGACAGATGTAGAATCTGGAATATCATCTCTGTTAAAGGTGGAGTCAGTGATTCTGGAAAAAACGCTTGTTATCAAAATCCCTTTTTGTGAAAATCAGTGATTATCTCCTCATGATCCGCTACCTGTCTTTACTGGTGTTCATACACAGCCTATGCTCTGTAAAATGGTATGTAAGCAAAGGGTATTTAAAACAAATGGGTAGCTAGCAACATGCCCGTTTGCCAGGCTGTGTAACAACACTGGACTCTGTTTTTCATTGCACACACAGTACGGACAGGTAGTTCACCGTGAGGAGACTTTCACTGATTTGGTCAAAAAGCGATTTTGACAACAAGCATTCTCATGTATCGCCGACTCCGCTTTTAAAGCTAAATTAAATAAACATGTGGCAATGACTCGTAGACGTAAGAGTATTGCAGAGTTGCAAGCCTCGTTTCCACTGAGCAGGACAGTTGGGTTTGGTACGGTATGGTTTGGTAAGGGAACGGTAACACTAGATGGACTGGCTTGCATTTCCACTTCGGACAGCACCCTTACTTATGGCGCTTTTCCACGGCAAATGTAGCTCGACTCAACTCGACTCGACTCAACTTGGTTTGGTAGCAGCACGGGTCGTTTTCCACCGCAAATAGTACCTCCTGAACGTGGGCGGGGTCGTCGTAAGGGGCTGAAAGCCTACTCCGGAGCAAAGTAGCAGAGCAGAAATTGCGAGCAGTTGCTGCACTATTAACTGAACCAACCGCCAAAAACACGGATGAAAAATGTTTAAGAAATACCCCCCTTGTATCTGTTTGCTAAAAGAAGTAGAAGAATATTGCTACGGGCCATTAAAAGGGATGGTTGTTGTCCCGATGTGTGACTGCCACACAGTCAGCTGTAGGGATGCGTCACGTACACCCCTATGCACGTAAACACGGGCATGATAAAGTTGACTGTTTAGTGCTTGTTTCAGGATACGTGTTTTCAAATGCAAGCCGTGTCTCAGCCTGAATATTTTATTGAGGTAATCAGTTCAGTCCGAGGCTTGTAATGTAATCGCTCGCTATCATGTCTGTCCCAGCTGGCTACTATTAGCCTAGCTGCTAGCTGCCCTACATGTCTCCTCTCGTATGATAAGTAACTTCCCCAACAACCAACACTGGGTGAGCTTAGAGAATATATGGAAAATAAATTCAGATCTGTGATGCAAATCAAATGAAAGAGAGCCAGAGAAGGCTGCACGCGGCGTAAATACACTCAAAAGTCCCGGAGAGTTGGGGAGAATAAACAACAGAATGAAGCCGGTAGTCTCTGGCCACTGATTGGCCAGACAATAGTCTCTGGTCAATCAGTGGCCGGCCGTCTGCCGACGTCACCTTTTAGCATCGGCTCAGCTCGCTTGGAACCTAGAGCGAGGCGATACCAAAAAAGCAGCCGCTACGTGGTACCAGGTACCATGAAATTGCGGTGGAAAAGCCAAAAATGCGAGTTGAGTCGAGTCGAGCTGATACCATGCGGTGGAAAAGCGCCATTATAATACCGTTTACTTGGTAGGCGGGGTTTATGCCGGTCAGAATACAGTCTATGGGCCAGAGCCGTTAAACAGCGCTGGTGACATCATAGCAGCTATGTAACTATGGTGACATCATAGCAGCAGGACTCAGTGTAGCCCGCTGATTTACTCAATGAACAAGAAAAACAACACACAATAAACAAAGGGCTGCGCACCGACATTTCTCTCTAAACACTCAAAGTTCATCACACAGCGCAGCAGTGTTATCTCTCATGGAAATGAGCTCATTGTATCAAAACGATGATATTTTATGTCATTTAAAATGAAAAGAACATCTCCAAAGGTTTCATTGTTTAATAAGAGTGCAAATGTCCAAGGTCAACAATAAGCAAGCTCCATTGTTATACACTTTGACAGCAGGAAACAAATGTTATTCTCTGACCAATTCAATATGTCTGACTAAAAAACTTATGGATATGCACATGTATATCGGCAAATTAAACACATGAACATGAAGTCAAATATATTTGTTAATGGCATTGGCAGTGAAATACAAGCATCCTATTGGTTCTACCAGTTGCAGTGAGTCACATGCGCTGGTCCTGCTGCCACTAAAGGGATTTGAAAGCACCTTTATTTCTAGATACTTCCCTTCTTGGTGTTGTGTGTGTGTGTGTGTACCTGGTGCAGTTTGTTGGAGATGAGCCTCTCTCTCTTCAGCAGCTCCTCCAGTGAGGCTGAGGCCTCCTCCGCTGCACACAGAGCCAGGGACACTGCAGGAGGCACAGAGCTGGACACACTCAGCACCTGGAGGAACAAACACACTCACTGCTCAGGTCCTACAGTCAAAAAACCTCAACAACGTGTACTGAACAACTTTCTGCTCACTTTTCTGTTGGTTAGAAAAAGATGCAAATCAACTGAATTGTTTCCTTTGAATGCTTTTAAATCCAGGCTGAGGGCACTTGAGACCACCTCCTTTACTTTAGATGTTTCTTCTACATTTGAATTTACTTGTAACTTGTTTACTTGTTTTTTATCATTATAATTTCTGTTTCTATGTTGTGAGTGTATGTGTATGCATGTAACTTCCTCGGACTCCCTTGAAAAAGAGGTTTTTAAACTCTATGGGACTTTCCTGGTTAAATAAAGGTAAAAAAAAAAAAAAAAAAAAAAATCTTTCCTGTTGCGACACCATATAAACGATGCAGTCCGCTGGTTAAAATGTTGGAACTTTCTGTTAGATTGTGCAGTGCAGTGTTGGACCAATTCCAAAGACAGAATATGAAACACAGATGAGGAGAATATATAGACTCTGCTGAGAAGAAGTGCAATTGTCATCAGTGTTTTGGGCGAGTGTGTGTATTTTGAGCCAATTGTTTAACACTATTCTTTTGAACTTGACCCTAAATTACTGACATGTATTCAGTAGCCTATAGGCTATTGTGCTTTGCCAATTGTACCTGAATGTGATGTGTGTGTGTGGTAGCCTATGTGTTGTGTACACACACTAATGTTCTGCACAAATGAAGTTCCTAACGGATAAATTAAGTGGGCTACTCCAAACCAACGTGAATGAGTTTCTTCTAAATGCAACTTCAGCGGCTAGATGCAGTGGTGGGCTGTATGAGTGCCAATGCCCTGTTGCTCTGTTAACAGTGTGGTTGGAGTGCTCTCATGCTTAGAGAAGCGGGTTTGTTGTGTAAGTTAATATTTGAAGTGGTATTCCAACACTGTATTATAGTCCAACACTGTCTGTATTATAGTGTTGAATAACCTCACTGCTGAGGCTGAGCTGACGTGTAGCTTATGTTACTGTTACACGGAGGCCGTTGTCATTCTTATAGAACACATGCTGTAAACGTAACGCAGAGGGTAAATGCGTGTTCGAGTGTTTGGCTTAATACACTAAAAGAGTCTTCGCTGTGTGTTCACCTGCTCCTCCAGGACGCTGTTCTCCTCCACTAGTCCGTCCAGAAGCTCGCTAACATTCTTCAGTGATTTCATGTCACTGCCGACCTCTCTCTGGAGGAAGTCCACCACATAGTCATGTAATGTCCCCGGGTCTGCTGACAACGACCCGCTATCCAGGCTCTTTGTATGAAAAGTATCTGTGTTATTCATGGCTGGCTCTGCCTTAGCTGTGTGCGCCGCCATCTTTCCTCCCCGCTGCTGGCTGTCAACAAACATGTCGCGAGGGAGGGGCGCTGGTTTACCGCGGGCGGTTACGTGGCACCGTGAGCCCAAGCTTTCATTCACTCCTTGTCCGTGTTGGAGCCTTGGAGGGAAGTGAACACTTGTGCCTTGCTTACTGTTACTTTTTAAACGTCGGTCTTTAAAGGCTTTTCAGACGGAGCACGCTACTACACGCCAAAAATATGGGCTTTTTATATTTCTTTAGCCCCTTTATTTTTTTAACAAGATAAATTTAATTGATCCCAAAACTATTCCAATCAAAACAACATAAAACATTACAATCATTGAGTAAGAACATTATAATAGGCTATCAAGCCTATAATAATAATAATAATAATAATAATAATAATAATAATAATAATAATAATAATAATAATAATAATAATAATAATAATAATAATAATAATAATAAAATAATAATAATAATAGCCTAAATGTAGGCTATTATTATTATTAATAGGCTTGATAGCCTATTATAATTTTTTGTTTTAGTTTTTAAAGCTCTTAACGGCCTCGCCCCACCATATTTATTTGAGCTTTTAACCATCCGAAATCCTGGTCGAGTCCTGAGGTCCACCGATCAACTGTTGCTGGAAGTGCCCAGGTCAAGATACAAGCACTGGGGTGACCGACCCTTTTCTGTTGCTGCCCCCAGGCTCTGGAATAAGCTCCCCACTGACATGCGTCTCATTTCTGACCTGGGCCTCTTTAAATCCAGGCTAAAAACCTATTTATTCAGGATGGCTTTTAATACACAGTAGCGTGATGACACTTTGATCTTGATCTTATCTTGTTTTGATCTTGTTTGTTTTTGTCTTGTTTGATTTTATCTTATCGTGTTTTATCTTGCTCAATCCTGTAAGCACTTTGGTACACCGAAAGGACTGTTGTAAAGGGCTGTATAAATAAAGTACATTTACATTTATTAATAGGCTATAGCCTAATAATATAATTGATCACATTATTGCCTAAGCCTATGCCTTTCCTGACACTCAAAGAATTAAGAAAAACATGAATAAAAGTAAAAGAGGGATTTTTTTAAGTTTGTGGTCAGCGATTCTGGAGAATGTTTGTTGTCAAAATCACTTTTTTTCGAAATCAGTGAATATTTCCTCATGATCTGCTACAATGAAGTATAGCCTTCTAGTTCTTACAACATCTTGTTTGACCACCACATCAGAAGAAAAATATGTTAAACTGAATGGCTACACTCAAAGGCAGAATGAGAAGCTGGCTGTCAGAGGGAGGGAGATGGCTTATTTATAAACTAAATATAGGAATTCTTGAAGTATAGTACAGGCATCTTGGGACAAAGGGCATCTTGGGACAGTTAAGCTTGATCATGTGTTTCTTTGAATGAATAATATTGTATTTATAAAAAATCAACAGTGAGCTAATCATGAACGTTTGGAATGAAAAAATATTGGTTATGTGGTCATGACATCACTTCTGGGGGCGTGGTTTAGCCATATTCAACAGCATTGCAGTGAATTTAGATGAAAAGTCACACAATGACATAGCGTTTAGTTGTAAATGATATTAAGGTCATACAAATCTAACAAATGTATGGATGTTTGTAATGTGTATTATGAGATGTAATAGAGTGGTCAATCAGAATAAAAAAAATCATGTCTTCTTATTTTCTGTTTAAAATGTCATTGTATTAGCCTGCTGGCATTATGGAACATAGTGATTACATATTTTTTTTTGCAAATTGATTATTCCAAATAGCTTTTATTTATCTGTTTCTGTTTATACTAGTTAGCTAGCAATTAGCATCATAATTATCATTAGCACTGCCAGCTAGCTCAATGGTATTTTTAGTGAATATTTGTCGAGTTAATCTTTTTTGATATTGCTAGGCATTATAGCGCAACAAAGATTTAGATAATCTGTTACACCCTTCCTTTGAAAGTAAGTGATTTTTTAAGTATAATTGCTACTGTTTTTTTACTTAAATTTGATCTGTTTTAATTATCCCAGGATGCAAATGACAGGTAGCCTGGTTCAACCAGACCATCGTAGCTTCATTTCATCAAGTACAGAAGGTCTGGAATTGCTCAATTGACAAAGGTTAACTCACTTGAAGGTGGGTGTCTGTTGAAGTTTAAAACTATTGGATCTGCCCAGTGCCACTCTGGATCTGCCAACCAATCGCATAACATATGGTTGTGACCTACTCTATGTAATAGAGACAGAGCGGAACGCGTCATAATCGGAGGCCACGCCCATCGTGGGGGAAAACAATACACAGCGCTCCATTCACTTTATATTGAATGACATGTGAATGTTTTTAGTTAAGAATCTTATTTTTATGTTTTACAACTGTACTTAAAGGCCTACTTCACCGGTTTGAATATGAAGGTGATTGAATTCTGAGATCCTATTTAGTATAAATGTGCGAAAAAAATTGAAATCGGTTCATCCTAGCCTGAGAAAAGGCAGAAAGAGTGTTTTTTTTAACCCTATATTTCTCCTTCTCGTGACATCACAGAAAGAGAAATATAGGGTTAAAAAAAACTTACTTTGTAAATATCACTGTGATGTCTTTTACTGTGACATCACAGTAATATTTACAAAGTATGTTTTTTTTTAACCCTATATTTCTCTTTCTGTGATGTCACGAGAAGGAGAAATATAGGGTTAAAAAAAACACCCTTTGAGAAAAGGCAGAAAGAGTGTTTTATGGTCTCACTGTCTAACCCTACATTTCTCTTTCTGTTATGTCACAGAAATTGTTCACAAAAACAGCTCGTATAGACAGACAAGAGTCGTGGTTTTAAAGAAAGTAACGTGTATTTTAATAACAATAAAAAAACGTGTTCGTTTATTCGGATATATGGAAGAAAAAATATGACAGGAAAAAGTTTCAAAGTTCTCAAGAGCGATGTTTAATGAAGTGATATCACAGAACAGGTGATGCAAGCAATCTTGACAGGACGAAAAAAAGTGAAGTTCTCTCTCTACAGCAGAGTCTTTTATCATATCTTGACAATGTTTATTGATTGGTTGAACTCGTTGCCATGCGTTTTCTCTGACCAATCCTGACCTCGTCGTCTTTTCCTGAAAAGTGAAACTATGCTCCTAACCTTGGCTATTTACTTCTTATCTATAATAATTGGGATGAGTCAGGTCTGTACCATCCACCAAACGTTCTTCTAAAGGTGAGAACACACCGGGCGCGTTGGGTGTGGTGGGCGCGTTGAAAAATCCTATTTTTGCATAGGGAACCATTGGTTGGGGCGCGAGGATCCGTTGGCCGCGGCAAAGCGTTGCTTTGGGCACTTTGGGCGCGTTGCCAAAGCGTCACCGCGCCGGCAAAGCGTCAAAAAGCGTCACCGCGCCGGCAAAGCGTCAAAAAAAAGATGAAAATATTGAACTTTCAACGCTCCGGCGCGTGACGTTTAGCCGTGTTGGCCAATCAGCGGTGAGCTTGACCCTACGACACTGGCAGAGAGCCGGAGGACAGAAAAATCTGAGACAAAATGGAGGCGCAAATAATCACCGCTGTGTGTGCGAGACCGTGACAACACAGAGGCAAACACCGAGTAGGAAATGTATTTACGGCTGGCTGCCTGGTGCTGTATGAAGCCGCTCGGGGTTACAAGACGTGGGGAAAGTGAACCAGGAGCAAATAATCACCGCTGTGTGTGCGAGACTGTATAAACACCGTGGTGTTAATGCGGCTGGCTGGTGATATGAAGCCGCTCGGGTGGGGAAAGTGAGCCAGGAGAATGGGCTTCCTGGTTAATTCAGTGAATATGTGTGGCTGTGCTTAAGCAGATAAACCAAGTTAGCACCGGTCGGATAGCGTTAGCTAACTCACCCGGCTGTGTGCGGCCACCACCTCCATATAATGAACCCAAACATAACGGCTAAATCCGGGGAACTTTCACAACGAGTACAGCGAAGCACCGGTGTTTATGCCTGCCCTATAGGCTATCTACGCCAGCCACGGTCCCGTCACAGCCAGGTAATGTAGGCTACTTGCCTTTATTTTCTACTGCCCTGTGCACAATGCTGCTGTAAATGTGTTTGGTATGGTGCTGCCTTGCTGTTTGTGTTCATTTCCGAGTGGCGTGAATCTGCAATGCTGTTTTAAGGCTATTTGTTCCGTTCACTTGCTGTTTATTTGTTTTTTGGCACAATTGTTGGCCGTGTAGGTGTTGTTTTTGTGTGGACATGAACGCTGTTGTGTCGGGTCGGATCTGATCGCAGCCATGGTTCCCAAAAGCAAGGCGCCTACGTCATGGCCTACGTAGATGAGCCCGCCCGAAACTTATTTTCCCCTGCTTTTTCTATTGCTGATCAACCATGGCTGAGATAATCCCCATCGCTGCGCTCTATCTTTTGGGCGCGTTGGCGCTTTGGGCCAAAGCGACCAACGCGCCCGATCTGGCGCGTGGTCATTTTGTGTCAAAAAACTGTCCAACGCGCCCAAAAGCAAGGCGCCTACGTCATGGCCTACGTAGATGAGCCCGCCCGAAACTTATTTTCCCCTGCTTTTTCTATTGCTGATCAACCATGGCTGAGATAATCCCCATCGCTGCGCTCTATCTTTTGTGGGAGTCCGAGGAACGGAGCTACGCAGCTAGTCTCCCCCAATATATTTATTCCCCTAATCAAACATGGCTGCGATCAGATCCGACCCGACACAACAGCGTTCATGTCCACACAAAAACAACTTCTACACGGCCAACAATTGTGCCAAAAAACAGCAAGTGAACGGAACGAATAGCCTTAAAACAGCATTGCAGATTCACGCCACCCGGAAATGAACACAAACAGCAAGGCAGCACCATACCAAACACATTTACAGCAGCATTGTGCACAGGGCAGTATAAAATAAAGGCAAGTAGCCTACATTACCTGGCTGTGACGGGACCGTGGCTGGCGTAGATAGCCTATAGGGCAGGCATAAACACCGGTGCTTCGCTGTACTCGTTGTGAAAGTTCCCCGGATTTAGCCGTTATGTTTGGGTTCATTATATGGAGGTGGTGGCCGCACACAGCCGGGTGAGTTAGCTAACGCTATCCGACCGGTGCTAACTTGGTTTATCGGCTTAAGCACAGCCACACATATTCACTGAATTAACCAGGAAGCCCATTCTCCTGGCTCACTTTCCCCACCCGAGCGGCTTCATATCACCAGCCAGCCGCATTTCCTCCACGGTGTTTATACAGTCTCGCACACACAGCGGTGATTATTTGCTCCTGGTTCACTTTCCCCACGTCTTGTAACCCCGAGCGGCTTCATACAGCACCAGGCAGCCAGCCGTAAATACATTTCCTACTCGGTGTTTGCCTCTGTGTTGTCACGGTCTCGCACACACAGCGGTGATTATTTGCGCCTCCATTTTGTCTCAGATTTTTCTGTCCTCCGGCTCTCTGCCAGTGTCGTAGGGTCAAGCTCACCGCTGATTGGCCAACACGGCTAAACGTCACGCGCCGGAGCGTTGAAAGTTCAATATTTTCATCTTTTTTTTGAAGCTTTGCCGGCGCGGTGACGCTTTTTGACGCTTTGCCGGCGCGGTGACGCTTTGGCAACGCGCCCAAAGTGCCCAAAGCAACGCTTTGCCGCGGCCAACGGATCCTCGCGCCCCAACCAATGGTTCCCTATGCAAAAATAGGATTTTTCAACGCGCCCACCACACCCAACGCGCCCGGTGTGTTCTCACCTTAAGGCCTGAGACTTTCCTCCTTTCTCCACTCCCTGCTCTGTACTGAAATGAGAACATTTAGGTCACGTTATAATTGTATTTGATTATTAGTTGAGTATATAAGAGTAATACTAATGGGGGGGCATAATATCATACAAATTAGAGTTATTTTTCTAACAATTTGTGAAAGGCATGTCGTATTAAGTTTGTATTAAGTTTGTTTGCAGAATACAGATGTTTTTTATTTATTTATTTTTTATTTATCCTTTATTTAACCAGGTTAGTCTCATTGAGATTAAAATCTCTTTTACAAGAGAGACCTGGCCAAGATGGACAGCAGAACACAGTTACACATAAAACACAATATAAAATACAAGTTCGATATTAATAGGCTAGGTAAAGTAAGGCATTTTGGGGCCAAAAATAGAATTAATTGTAAAATAATTTTTTTCAGCTCAGATAATTTCTATGAGGTGTCCAGAACAACATACTAAAAGTCCTAAGAAATCGTAGTTGAGGAAATATGTTTAATTCTCATCAATCCGAGATGTGTGCCAATAAGGCGAGACAACAATACAACCCAATGGGGCTATTTTTTTCCTTTACCCCTATCAAAATGAAACTTTACACAATGAAAGTATCCATGAAAATGAACTTTTTTTGTATTACAGGTTTCTTTGAAATTAATTGTAATATGCAAATGAGCTATACACTAATCGTACATGCCCAAAATAAACCCAAATAGGCTTACATTTTTCCTTTACTCCTACCACAATACAACTTTACATAGTAAAAGTATACTTGAAAAGTAACTTTTTTTGTATTACAAGTTTCTTCTTAAATCTATTTGAATATGCACATGAGCTCCACACTTATTGCATATCCAATCATCCTACTGCCAATGGGTGATGGCGATGCTGCTTTTAGACTGGCCTCTAACCTGAAAAACTGCCTGGCTTACCTGCCAGGCAGTATAACAGGTGTCTCTCAGGAATTAGATTTGTCTCTCCCCCATACAGTGATACTAGAGCTTTTTCACAAGTCAGTATTCACAAGTGAAAAAAGAGAAAGCTGCTTTTTCATTAATATGTCATTTGTGCTGAAAGGAAATAAATAAATAAAATACACATGTTGTGAAAATATAATCAAATCAAATGTAGGCTATATGTAGGACCAGCATCCCCTCTATAGGCCTACTGTGTGTTTGTTGAAATACTGCAGGTTTTAAAGTCAATCACACTGACCAAATATTCATATCTCTTATTCCTTCCCCTAAAGGGGAGGAGCTAATTGGTAAAGAGGAGGAGCTTGATATGGTAAAGGGGAGGGACTATATATGATAAAGAGGAGGAGCTTAATACAGTAAAGAGGGGGAGCTTAATATGGTAAATGGGAGGGGCCTAATATGGTAAAGAGGAGGGGCTTAATGTGGTAAAGGGAGGAGCTTAATGTGGTAAAGGGGATGGGCTTAATGTGGTAAAGGGACTCCTAGCTTTTCATAGATTTAGGAGCTAGTTTTAGCGCTAAAATGCTTTGTGAATTACACTTATCTTAAAAAGTTAAGAGTCCTAAAATTAGGTGTGAAACGCACCTATATTTTTGAGAGTTACTCCTAAATCAGCACGTTAGGACCTACTCTTAGCCTTAAAATGTTTTGTGAATACGGCCCCTGCTACCTCATAGAAATGATCAGGGGCCGTATTCACAAAACATTTTAAGGCTAAGAGTAGGTCCTAACGTGCTGATTTAGGAGTAACTCTCAAAAATAAGGGTCGTTTCACTCCTAATTTTAGGACTCCTAACTTTCTGAGATAAGTGTAATTCACAAAGCATTTTAGCACTAAAACTAGCTCCTAAATCTATGAAAAGCTAGGAGTCCTCTCGAGGACTCCTAAAGCCCGTATCTCACTGGGCTGCGACTGTTTGCGACAAGTTGACACAAGTTTATTTTGCTAAAACAGGACCCATACAGCGTATTTTCGCCGGTCAATTTGATCGCTATGTTCGGTAATTATGTTATGTTTACGTCTCGTAGTAGCGGTGTTTTTAAATATGGCGGGCATGAGGTTTGAGTTGGTCTGGTTGGTCAGGATAATCCCTCCCCCGGCCGCTGTCGCAAGCAGTTCATACCTCAAACCCTGCTCAATCCTGGGGTTTGAGTTGAACCGGTTTTTACAGCCCGGAGCCGGCTCTCTGGCGGTGTGAAACCAAAACACTGGCTCTAGCTCCGAACTAGCCCGGAACTAGCTCCGATTTTGCGGCGGTGTGAAAGGCCTATATGTGGCGCTTCGCAGCATCTCCTCTGTTCCACAGGTCCACTACTGTATAGTTGCGCGTCTCGCCTTTTTCCTTCCGCATGCACTTTACGATTTCCCCGGGTGTTGTTTTGAATTTCCTGGTTTGTCGCTGTCTGACTATTGCTGCATAGTCCGCCGTAGAGAGAAATACAGTGGCATGCAGCTGTTCAATGAGGATATTTTTCCGATTCAAATCATTGTAAATTTTAAAATTAATAGACCTATGTGATGCTATTGTAGGTTAATTGTGAACGAATGTGTGGGAAACCCTGCAGTATCTTGGTTTCATGTTAAATCAATGTCACATTAATTTTATATAAAACTCTTTACTTTAATACAGCGACACGATATGGATATCTCCCACAGTGTTTCTATCATAAATTCACTCTTAGCTCTCATTCCCTCTCAGCCAATCACTGTGGGCATAGGTGGTATGAACATGACATCATAGCAACAGGGTCAACCCCGCCCTCTAGTCTTAGCTTAGGAGTCCCTCCCATTCCTTAGTAAAAGTTGGTCTTATCAGCTTTGTGAATAGGTTTTAAGAAATAACTCACTAAGAACTTTTAGTGCTCCTTAGGAGTGCTCTTAGCGTTAAGATAAAATGTTTTGTGAATACGGCCCCTGAGCTGAAAAAAAATCCTTTACTATTAGTCTGTCGTAAAACGCTATTTTGCCTGGACTATAATGTATGCTAATGTTAGCCTTCTGCTGTAGGCTAACCCTCACGTATACTCCATCCTCTCCATCCTCGGTCGGACGGGAAAAAACACCTCAATATTGAAAATGACTCAATCATTTCTCACAAAAACAGCTCGTATAGACAGACAAGAGTCGTGGCTTTAAAGAAAGTAAAGTTTTTTTGTTAAATGGATGTTTGATTAAGTTTAATTAAGTTTGTTTGGAAAAGACAGGTCTCCTTCAATACATAGTGAATGAAACGGTGTTCAACGGTTTACCCCGCGATGGGCGTGGCCTATTTCATGCACTGTCTCTATATGCCGGCTTCTGACTACAACTGAAACTCAACGTCATTGTTTTCAGACACTGACTCATCCCTCTGTTCGCTGATTGGACCACCAAAAGTTTTGCGGAGAAAACCCGCGAATATACCGCAGGTCCAGATTGACTACTGAAGGGAAATGACAATTGAGCGGAAGTATGTAGGCGGGCGGTGCCAGGCTAATTAACAGGTGTCACAAGATGACAGTAGTACCTGGAAAAATGTAGTATTGGTCATCCTTTGTTGAATTTTTCTTTTCTTTTTTCTCCTCTGTTGTAAGCTGTTTAGAATGGTATCATGTGATGGGCAAAAACATTGGAATCATACTCACAAATAACGCAAAACATATTTTTTCGGAAAGTGTCCCAAGATGCCTGTATAGACCCCTTTTCTGTTTATCAACACGGCGGATGCGCGCACTGCCATCCTGCAGAAAGAAAAATTGTTTGGCTGGTCGCCATGGTTACCCGTTTGGTTATATTGCACTTGCGGTGTTTCTTTATAGGTCCATGGTGCTAAATAGCGATGTTGTCAGCTTACTAAAAACAGTTTATCAGCGAGTGATAACATTGGTTATGCGGAAACATTAACACTATTGAACGAGATACGTCTTAATGACCCATACGCGTTGTCGGCAGTTGAGTAGATAAATGATGAGAAGAAATGGCCCCAACGACTTCAGTGGCCGGACTGCTGTTGGAGAGTGACAGTAAAGACCGGCAGACAGATAGACAGAGAGAGGCAGAGATGCCTTTATTTCATAATTTAGCTTTTTGATTTAAAAGTGATCTTAACTAGCCGTGATCATCTGTTTTTAGACTGACTCCTGCTTTCGGGGCCGTTGGGCTCACGAGCCGACCAGCTTATCAGACCAGCTGTTTGAGACGGAGATGAAAAGGAAAGTGAAACTTATGGTGGAGCAGTTAAATAGTTAAATGAATAAATATTATAACCAAACACAATAATGTGTTGTGTTATCTGCTTTAGTAGCCTACAGTAGGCTAGCACATGTCGACCCCACTCGGTTTTCGTTTATTGATTTTTCCTAAATGGTATGATTTAGCCTACTTACCGGCTACACGTGTACACGTGTAAACCCCTACTGCCTAGTCAAACCATAGAGTCAAACACAAGGGAAGAGGACGGAGATGTATAACGTGGGTCATTGTAAATAAGCCTCCATTGCTTTCCATTGCTATAGCCTCGTCTCCGGTCACTGTCCTTATTGTAAACATTTCACAACTCATTTATGTAATTATACAGCGGTGCATTTGGGCATTTACTAGCTTTATCACCATTCAAACTAAAAATAAACGGTTTGTGCATCCAACAGCACAACAAGACATGATTGTGGCTCGTCTCGCTCTTGTCTCTTTCTGCATTGGGCATGCGCAGTTGAGCGGGTAGTGACGCTGTGTGACGTAGACTGATAAGGGGTCTATTCACCTCAAATCTCATTTGACATACAATAGGCCTACAGTAAATGAACTAGGTCAGCTAAAAGTAGTGTGGTGAGGAATTTCTTGGAAGACAAATCAAAGGTTATTAAAGAAGCCTTCTTCAGTAAGGTATCTTCAGTTGCTGATGTGTCATCACACGAGTCATTCTTGTGTTTAAAAATGGAGTAAAAGGCCAAAGCTTGTGAGGCTGCTGGCCAATGGGCATGTCCGGCTGCAAAATCACCCTGTTTCCCTGTAGGTCAGCCTGAATATGACAACACACAACCGTCTGCCCAACAACGCCATGTTCCATTATGTTGAGTGTGTGTGTGTGCGTGTGTGTGTGTGTGTGTGTGTGTGTGTGTGTGTGTGTGTGTGCGTGTGTGTGTGTGCGTGTGTGAGACACGTGGAGCACTAGCAGCTAGTCATCACTGAAACTTTCATTACGGGACAGATGTGTGTACACCTACGGCAGGATGGTTGGTTTTAGGTCAATTTAGGTCAATTTAATTTATATAGCCCCGTATCACAAATGTGACTCAGGGAGTCTTAAAGAGTTTAGTTTAGTTTAGTTTAGAGCTGGAGCGGCAGCAACACTAGCCCCTTTTACACAGCCAGTGAAAGCCGGGAATATGCCAGAATTTCGGCCCTCCGCCCTGCTGTATAAATGCGACCGTTGCGGAACGGGGGCCGAGAGGCGCAACAGATTTTTACTACGTCGGGGGGTAGTAAGATTGCCGACACAATCAGTTCCGCCTCTCTGTATAAATGCGTCCAGCTTGTTTTTTGCGGAACAGGGGGGCGTTTGACGTTCCATGGCCTACGTTCTAAACATGCAACCATGTTAGCAGTTGTATTACGTGTGTTTAACATTAACCACGGCGGCCTGATGTCCCGTAAAAATCACAAAATAAAAGGAACGGCGTATAATCTAGCTGGTCATAAGGTCCGCTGCTCAATCCAGACCCCCACGCTTCATTTTGCCGAGTTTATGAGTCTATTTCTGCCCGGGGGAAGTTGAACAATGAAGTGGGAAAGCTAGGCTAGGCTAGGCTAAGCTAGGCTGCGACCGGATCACCGCCGCTATTACTATCGTAAGTCTGAGTGTATATCCACACTTTATTTCTGTCTACAGTAACATGACTTCACACACTGTGTGTATGTGTATGTCTGAATGGCAGAGCGCTGCCCTCAAAGAGAGTCGCTCACAGCCAACCTGTCACACACACAAAGACAGACAGACACACACACACACACACACACACAGACAGACACCCACACACACAGGTGAAGCAGTGAGCGGAGTGATTTTGTCAGTTTGGTTAACAGTTCCAGAGATGTTGGACTCAGCGCGTAGCGAGATCAACCGGCACATCACGGGGACAGTAAAATACGGCCCTCTTACTGCAAGCTCCAGCACTTCTGCTCTCAATTCACCTGCCAGTGTTGTTGTTGTAAAGCAGCTGACCGGTGCGGCGCTAAATGTTTACGTCACACCTGACGCTGCTTACAAGTACCTCTTTCATTCTGGAACGCTGTGTAAAATGGCACACTGATGCGCCAGCAGGCCGGCGTTGCTTGGTTCTGTGTAAATAACACAGAAGTAAGCAAAGCCGGCATATTGGCGTGCTGTTGTTCCGTCAATATGCCGCAATCTCTGTTTAAAAGGGGCTTATGACTAAGACTGTCACATCAAACACACACACATCACGTCTGACAGAGATTAATGTGTGCAGTTATACAGTCCCCTCCATAAGTATCGGAACAGTGAGGCCAATTCCCTTATTTTTGCTGTAGACTGGAAACATTTGGGTTTGACACCAAAAGATGAATATGAGACAATAGCTCAACATTTCAGCTTTCATTTCCAGGTATTCACATCTGGATCTAATACACAACTGAGAAGATATAATTTTTTTAAAAGGAACACCACATTTTTAGGTGAGCAGAAGTATTGGAACAGATATACTTTAAATAAATTAAAGTGAATAAACCGTAATATTTTGTCGCAAATACTTTGCTTGCAATAACTGCATCAAGCCTGTGACCCATTGACATCACAAAACTTTTGCATTCTTCTTTTGTGGTGCTTTTCCAGGCTTTCACCGCAGCCTCATTCAGTTGCTGTTTGTTTTGGGGGGTTATTCCCTTCGGTCTCCTCTTTAGCAGGTAAAATGCCTGCTCTATAGCGTTTACGTCTGGAGATTGACTTGGCCAGTCTGAAACCTTCCATTTCTTGCCCCTGATGAACTCCTTTGTTGTTTTTGCAGTTTTTTTGGATCATTATCTTGCTGCATGATGGAGCATCTTCAAAATCAGTTTGGTTGCATCTTTCTTTAAATTGGCAGACCGAATGTTTCTGTAGACTTCTAAGTTCCTTTTGCTGCTGCCATCATGTGTTACTGTGTTGTTGTCAAGATGAACCTTTACCAAAGTGATGGAAAGGCTAAAATTTGGAGAAAGAAAGGATCTACTCATGATCCCAAACATACAAGCTCATCTGTGAAACACGGTGGAGGCAATGTCATGGCATGGGCTTGCATGGCTTCTTCTGGGATGGGCTCATTATTCTTCATTGATGATGTAACACATGATGGCAAAAGCAAAATATACTCATGAGTTTACACAAACATTTTGTCTGACAATTTAAGGAAAGATGCAACCAAACTGGTTGGAAGATCCTTCATCATGCGGCAAGAAATTGACCCAAAACACAACAAATGAGTTAATCAGGGGCAAGAAATGGAAGGTTTTAGACTGGCTAAGTCAATCACCAGACCTAAACGCTAGAGCATGCATTTTACCTGCTAAAGAGGAGACTTAAGAGAGTAACCCCCTAACACAAACAAAGTGAAAGTCTGTAAAAGCATCACAAAAGAAGAATGCAAAAGTTTTGTGATGTCAATGGGTCACAGGCTTGATGCAGTTATTGCAAGCAAAGGATTTGCGACAAAATAGTAAGTTTTATTCACTTGAATTTATTTAAAGTCTATCTGTTCCAATACTTCTGCTCGCCTAAAAATGTGGTGTTCCTTTACAAATAATGATATATTCTCAGTTGTGTATCGAATCCAGATGTGAATACCTGGAAATGAAAGCTGAAATGTTGAGCTATTGTCTCATATTCATCTTTTGGTGTCAAACCCAAATGTTTCCAGTCTACAGCAAAAATAAGGGAATTGGCCTCACTGTTCCGATACTTATGGAGGGGACTGTAGTTGTCGGACAGCCGTGTTTTAATGCTTGCTGTAAAGGTGGAAACTTTAAGAAACTTTTGGCAGAGCAGTGGAGGAAGGATACATCTACAAAGACGGAGAGACAATCGATGTCATGTGTACAGAATGAACCATCAAAAGTCAGAAATCTACTCAGTTACTATTTATGAGAACAACAGATCTTTTTTTCATTATGACAAGACACACGTGGTATGTAGATGCTACTACAAGTAATAAGGAAAACAATGCTTTACATTGGAATAGCCTTAGATTCCACATTATCTTCCTGAGGACATCACTCTCACACCTCTCATCCTCTCCAGTCTCCACCCACTGATCCAGGGTCAGGTGGATTAACTAGCTCTAACTGGGGGGTCCCGAGGTACTAGAGGCAATCCACCAGTTTCCTGCTGAGAGCCATGAGCTCAGATTTATACATGGTGATCATCGTCCCAGCCGCTTCACACTTGGCTGCAAACTGATCCAGTTAGAGCTGAAGGTCACAGACCGATGATGCTTTCAGAACCACACCAACTGCAAAAGCATTAGATCCTTAGCCCACCGAACTGCAACCCCCTCCCCGCCACGACTATGCCTTGATATCCTGTCCATGAATATCATGAATGGGATTGCTGATGAAGCTCAGCCCTGGTGGAGGCCAACCCCCACTGGGAACAAGTCTGGCTTACTGCAGAGAACCCGGACACAGCTATGGCTTACAGAGATTTGGATCGCCCTGAGAAGTGACCCCGAGTCACCCCATAGTCCCGCAGCACCTCCCACAATATCCCTCGGGGTACCTGGTCGTACGCCTCCTCCAGTAACGCCAACTCTTCACTGTGTGTCACAGCCAGGGCGGAATCCGCATTGTACCTTTTCAATCTGAGGTTCGACTTTCCACCAAAGCCTCATTTACAGCACCTTGGGGTAGACTTTACTAGGGAGGTTGAGAAGTGTGAAACCCCTGATATTGTCACACACTCTCTGGTCCCCCTTTATGAAAAGGGGAACCACCAACCCAGCATGCCACTCCCCTTGGGCACTGTCCCAGACTTCATGTATGTTGAAGAGACGTGTCATCCGACACAGCCGCTCTACACCCAGCATTTCCAATCTCATCAATCCCTGGGCCTTTGCCACTGTGGAGTTGTTGATGCTGATCCTTCATCAGCCTACAGCTCTGCATCTACAATAGAGCGTGTGTTAGTACGATTCCGGAGTTTTTTCAAAGAGTTCCTTCCATCTCCACATTACCTCCTCAGTTGAGGTCAACAGCATTCCATCCTTACCGTACACATATTGGATGGTTTCCTATTTCCCTGCCTGGTTCATGAGTTATGTTGGACCCTGATCTATAAATCACTATATAAATTATTATTACTATTTTTGAAGATGGTCATCTGTACATTAGGCTCTGATTCTAAAGGCCCAGAGTTTGCAACTCCTGCTGATGGATTTGAATGCCTTCCTTTTCAGAATGAATCAAGCCCAAACATTGTTTTCCAGGAGTCCTAACCTTTCTAGTTTCCTGCTACGTTCCCTATTAGCTGTCAGATGACGCCTGACCATCCCATAGGAACATGAGTCAACTGCCTACAACAGAGTTCAGACTAGTCCTAGGCTACGCTTCCTTGACCTCATTCCACTGACTTTCTAAACAACATGACATTCATTTATCGCTGCCCTATGGTGTCATTCTGAGCTCACATTAAAGCTCACGTTTCGGCGTACTCTTCTCTTCTTGTTAGTGCTTGGAGCGCTCTACTTGACCTTTTGATAGGCTGTGTCTGTCTCTAGCTGCAGGACGTATAGACTTTAATAATAGATTCTCAACTAAAGAAGTGTGTTGACAGACAGTCCAATGATGCTGTCTTTGAATGACATCCATAAGTGAATGATGTCACTGCTCTTACAGACTGCTGGAGGTTACTTTATTATTATAGTTTCATTCACTCAAACGCACTTCACATGATAAGACTCACTTACTTACTTAATCACACACAGACACACACACACACACACACACACACGCACGCACGCACACACACACGCACACACACGACAAACAGGAGACCAAGGCATGAGGGGAACATCTAGTATCACTTAACACATTAACTGTTAGCCTTGTTAAGCATTAACTATCAGTTAACAAATTTTTCCCCCTAATGTAAAGTGTTACCGAAAATCTTTGCAAAGAAATCTAGGTTGCATCTTCATATACAGTAGCACTTACATGTGGCACCTTGTAATAAGGCTTATTTGAAGCTAATACTCTTGTGTGAGTCTGGTTGTTCATGGTTGAAGGTAGCCTACAACCTTGCACTTCTTTGGAGTTGCTCTGGATAAAAGTGTCAGCTAACTGAAACAAAATGTAATGTAATGCAATTATTTTAAGTATTAAATAACAGTCAATCAACAGTTAAGGACTGCAGTCGAAAAATTAGACAGCTGTAAACACTGGAGAAATGAAATAAATCGATGAATAAGTAATTTGCCTGAATAAAGTGTCAATATCTATTGCCTGAGAACCCCTCTCGGTAAAACCTCCAGTGACGTAAATATACATGTAGTGTACGCATTGTAATATTTTGTGATGCAGTACTTCCGTCTGACTCACAGGAGATGAACCCATGCACTGGCCCCCTCTCTATCTCCCTCTCTCTGGCTGAGAGGGAAATGGTCACTGAGGGACCCTTATATGAAGGTGCGGGGGTCTTTGATTTCCAAAAGCTTCTGCACTTCACACTGCCCAGACACAGGAGCTCCTCCGCACTCTGCATGATGACTGGAAGCATCGGATCAGGTAGTTGTTTAAGAACTTTACATTAATAAGGAATTCAAAAGAGAAGAAGTTTGTTTGGTACTTTTTTTTCAATTCTGTTCTCTTCTTATTTACCATTCACCCTTTTTCCCCAACTCGTATCTCTATTATGCTTTTATTACTGTATTTCATCCACTTTTTCTATTTTTTATTTTTATTTTTTTTACAAGATGAGGACATTATTTCAGTTATACCACATTCTTCAGATAACGATATTATTGGGGTTGAGACTTGCTCTGTGTTGTGGATCAGCAAGGTTTTGTTTGACGTAGTTTCTTGTGTTCTACCCTTGGTCTCTGGTGTGTCCTAGTGTCTGTTGTGTGGCTGCTGTTGGTCTGTCTGATGCTGTGCAGCAGACTGAGCGTGGTGGGTGCAGCGCCCATCTGTACCAACGCCCACGGAGGCTGCCACGTCCTCTCCCTGGCCAACCTGTTTGATCGGGTCATCCAGCACTCGGCCAGGATGCACGGCATTTCAAATGACCTTCACTCCCAATTTGTAAGTCTCCTCGTGCAACTTGTTTGACAATGCTTTTTTGATAATGATGATTTAATAAATAGGTTTGAACTGGTCATGTTGATTTAGAAGTGTGTGTTATTTGGAATGAATAGAAATTCTAGCTTTAAACCTGAGAAATTGTGTAGATGCTCCTTGAACATGTTTTGCTATATACATGTGCAAAGCCTGATTGTTTTAAATTTTATTTTCATACAAACTGACCAACAAGGATATTGTAAGCAGTTGTATTAGGTACACCATGCTACAACTCATTAAGTGTAACAGGACTTGCAGGTGTTTCTATTAATTTGTCCACCCAATTTGTGTCAATGATTATAAACGCCTCATTTATGAATGGAGGATTTGTTACAATGACTATTGGATTAGACTGTTTTGGTCTATACTTGAATGAAATGGCAACTTGGCATTTCCTTAGCCTCATATCATAATTGCCTACATCATATTTACTCTACTCTACATCTACTCTATTCTACATCTACTCTACTCTACATCTACTTTACCCTACTCTATAACCCTTAAAATATGACTTAGGCAATTATGCTATTAGACTAACGAAAAGTAGATGTAGAGTAGAGTAGATGTAGAATAGAGTAGATGTAGGGTAAATATGATTTAGGCAATTATGCTATGAGGCTAACGATTTGCAATGATTTGCCATAGCAGGCCATTGAGCTATTTTCATTCATCCCATTTTCGGAGATGTATCCTCAGCTGACATTTAGGAGGATAGCAGCCTCTGACATTTCATTTTTCCGTGTCCATGTCTGTCCTGTCAGGAGCAATACTTCCTGCCCAGTAAGAATCAGATCGGCCGGGTCAGTCGCAACTGTCACACCTCCACCATCCTCACCCCCAATGGGAAGGAGAACGCTCAGAGGATTGCCGTGAGTTAACCTTTATGAAAAGCCATGCATCGCAACCCCATCAACTCTACAGTAACACACGTTGAGTCTGTTTGCCTCTACTGCACGTCAGCAAGGATGTTTGAAACATTTCACAATGTATGCATGTGTGCATATTTAAATATTTACATTAAGGTGAGACACTGCAGGAGAAAAACACAGTCTTTTCAAACACTGGTTAATTTTGAGATTTTATTTTCTTCTTTCATACTAGTATAAATCAAAGGTCCAACATCTACATTTAGGCGTTTATTTGACTAAACCTTGTCTGTTTGCATTTGTTTCCTATACAACCATCTTTAACGGCCCATTATCTCAACGTTAGGGTAACACTTTACAATAATGAATGAACTGTTAGTTGATGCTTAGTTAATGCTTCACTATGCATTAGTTAACTAAGCATTAACTAACTGTTAATAACAAAGCACTAACAGTTAGTTCATGCTTAATGAGCTTTAACTACACAGTAAGTAACTAACAGTTAATTATAGCCGTATTGTAAAGTATTACCAATGTTGTTTTTTGTTAATAGTCTTTACCAAAAATCTTAACTTCTCAAGCACTTACATCAACTAAACTTTCCATAACCAGTTGATTACTGTAAGTAATTAACTGGCAGAGTTTCATGATGATCTCTATAAGTTAAAAAAAAGAAAAAATGCTACTCACCGGCAGTGTTTCACCTTAACATTACCTCTGAGATGTTCCATGGGAGAAACATTCCATGTTTATATCACATTTGTATGTATTTCTGATGGTTTCGATAATCTATGTCACTTTTATATATTCTATTTCTGTCCGATCCTTTTACTTTTATTGTTGCATCATCCCAACCTTCCACTGACTTTCAGTGATACAAATGTCACCTTAAGTGCACACAACTGTTGTGATTGGTTCAATTTGCCCTATCGGCTTATTCATTATGTGTGTCCTGTTTGTGGCCGTAGAGACAGGAGCTGACTGAGGTCATCCTGAAGCTGCTGGTGGCGTGGAGGGATCCTCTGTGGCACTTCCACCACAGCATGGCCCACCACCACCATGACTTCAGCAACTTCAGCTCCAACAAAGCCCTGGAGATGAGCGACATGGTGCACGAGCTACGCAAAGGTGTGGAGAAAGTGGCAGAGAAGGTAATAGACTGTACATGTATGTCTTATACGGACTCCACTTATATAGCGCTTTTCCCTGGTTTTTCACAGACTCAAAGCGCTTTACATTGTTTTGTACACATTCACCCAATCACACAAACATTCATACACCGATAGCAGCAGCTAACACGCAGGGTGCAAGCTAACTATCGGAAGCAATTTGGGGTTCAATGTCTTGCCCAACGATACTTCGACATGTGGCAGGGAGACGGGGGATCGAACCACAGACCCTGCACTCCAGTGGCCGACCGCCCTACCCGCTTCGCCACAGCCGCTTACATAAATAACATGGCTTGCTCTTATCGTGGCGATAATGGTGGAGTCATAATCGTGAATATCTCCTCATGACTCGCTACCTGTCCGTACTGCATGTGTGCTGAAAGAAGAAATCCAGTGTTATTACACAGCCTATGCCAGTGGTTCTCAATTATTTTCTGTCACGCCCCCCCTAGAGGACAGGAATTTTTTCGCCCCCCCCCCCCCTACATTGAAATACTATTGAGAACCTGCTAATATTTATTTATTTATCTGTACAAAACCACTGTATGAGTTTCTGGCACGAGCATTCTGCATACCTTATTATTATTATTATTATTATTATTATTATTATTATTATTATTATTATTATTATTATTATTATTATTATTATTATTATTAAATTAGATTAAAAAAATGAGCTGAGATAACTTCTGCAGCAAAACAATTCAAAGTTCAGTTTATTAGCTCAATTTGTAACATTTAAACAAGACTGCTCAGTCAGTGTGCATCTCAGGACAGAGAAACAAGTGCAAATGATTCACTGAGGTTTGCATTTCATTCAAAACATTTTTAAACTGTAAACATAGTTAAAGGCCTACTTCACCGGTTTGAATATGAAGGTGTATTGAATTCTGATATCCTATGTAGTATAAATGTGCGAACAAAATTGAAATCGGTTCATTCTAGCCTGAGAAAAGGCAGAAAGAGTGTTTTTTTTAACCCTATATTTCTCTTTCTCGTGACATCACAGAAAGAGAAATATAGGGTTAAAAAAAACTTACTTTGTAAATATTACTGTGATGTCACAGTAAAAGACATCACAGTAATATTTACAAAGTAAGTTTTTTTAGTAGGCCTTTAAGGTGGTGTTTTTTTATTATTATAGGCCAATAGGCCTTCTGTGATGCGATAACCAATAATTCATTAATGTTATTATTAGTCTACTTGCTTGATTTCTTTTTAAATAGCCTACAGAGACACTTGGAGACACATGTGGACATTTATTTACTGCAAATCACGGCCTTTTGCGCGGATATGACCATACACAAGCACACATCACGCTTGCTAAAAAAAACTGGCAACTCACGGCGCGCCCCACCATTTATGAAGCACTGGCCTATGCAATGTAAACGATATGTAAACAAAGGGGAGCCCACCGTAGCTAGCAACATGCCCGTTTACAGAGTCTAGGCTATGTATTTACACTGGATTTCTTTCAGTGAACACAGTGCGGAAAGGTAGTGGATCGTGAGGATATAGTCACTGATTTTGATTTAAAAAAAAGATTAATCTGACAACAAGCATTCTCCAGAAATGAGTCCACCTTTAATTAAGTCTGGGCCTCAAAGACCATTGGGACCCGAAGAGAGTTTTAGAGTTTTTTCATTTGCGACATGAGTCTGTGACGTTGCATCCTACCTCAAATGAACCGTGTGATGAATGCACAGAGCTGCTGTGTCATGTAGCTGCAGGGCGGAAGCTTGTTGTCAGGTTGTGTAATCATAGTAAATGAGAATGAAACACAGATGAACCATTTCTTAGGTCACACAACAAAACCAAACTGCACCGCTCACCCTCAGATGAACCACCGCCCTTGATCCTTTTTGTTTGGAGTACCCCAGTGCCCTTTTATAAATCTTTATTCAAACAAGTGTATTTAACCAGGGTTGGCGTATGGGACTCCCACACTGTGTTGTGCTGAATTAAGGTATTGCGTATCTATAATGTAGATTCTGTTTTGGAATTGTTCACTACAACAGGTGCAGAGGGTAGCATGCTTGTTAAACTGACAGGTGTTTCTATTATTAAGAGGTCTCAAAATAAGGGGGTGCCCTTAGCTCAGTTGGTAATAATAATAATGGATTGGATTTATATAGCACTTTTCAAGGCACTCAAAGACGCTTTACAGGGTTCCAGGTCCCATTCATTCACACACAGTCATACTGGTGGTGGTAAACTACCATAGTAGCCACAGCTGCCCTGGGGCAGACTGACGGAAGCGTGGCTGCCATTCAGCGCCTATGGCCCCTCCGACCACCACCTCAAACATACAGCAGTCATACACATTCACACGAGGCAAGGTGAAGTGTCTTTCCCAAGGACACAACAACCATGAGACAGGTGGCAGAGCGGGGATCGAACCGCCAACCCTTGGATCATTGGCCAACCTGCTTAACCACCTGAGCCACGGTCGCCCCATGGTAGGGTGTCCCCCCCCATGGGCCTCGGCCAGCAGCGGACCCGGGTTCAATTCCAGCCCGCGGTCGTTCTCTGCATGTCACTCCCCTCTCTGCCCCATTTCAACTCTGTCTCTACACTGTCAATAAAGCATAAAAATGCCCAAAAAAAATATATACAACAAAAAAAAAAGAGGTCTCAAAATAATAGGAATACATCATGAGTGTATGTACCGATTCCTTGTTAGTATAGTGCACTGCATTCTTGTGAATGTGTTTTGCTAGACTTGTTGTTGTTTGTCCTCTGCGCTCCAGATGCAGTCGTTGGGGATCATCAGTAACTCAGTGAGCAGCCTGGCTTCTCCCGACGCTTCTTTGCCCTCGGACGCGGCCGAGTGGCGCCTCATGAAGGACCACGACCTGCTTTACTGCTTCCGCCGAGACTCCAACAAGGTCCAGAACTACCTGAAGATCCTCAAGTGTCGCATTGTTCCAGAGCACGGATGCTGAAAGGGCCCAGAGAAAGATTGGCCCAAGATTGAGATTTAATATCAGCCCTTTGGTTGGGATGGAACTGCTATACGGTTACAAAAAAACTACATACGGATAAAGTTGTAGTTTTTAGTTGTGTCTTTTCTATCTGCCAGGGTATGTATGGGATGTTGATGATTGGGTGTGCACTGATACACACTGTGTGCTCACACTGCTATTGTGACTACAGTGCCCATGGATCCCAAAGACTCTGCCCCAACCCCCCTCCGAGTATGTACAGGATGGAATGAGTGTGTGGATGTTGTTATATACTCGATATTGTTTAACGCATTGCCCCATCATGTGTAAATATAGTGATATCATATAAATTATTTCAAGAAAAATGTATGCAATGTTTCTTTGTCATTTCTACAGATGGGTACACACTGCACTTTTCAGGAAGGCTTGCGTTTGTGCTAACAGCCCCCAGATATTGGGGTGAATATTGGTTGGTGACACACATGCTCAAATGCCCCTATGATCTAGAAGGAACAGCTTCATTTTGGTCCTTGCTTGGGTCTTAACATTCGTGGGTCATTGCAATCCCATAAGGTTCAAATGTAATAAAGTGCAGTACTCCAGTAATTAGGACTGGCCATAAATACGCTCTAGCAGCGGGAGGTAAACTGTTCCTCACAGATGACACAACCTTTGGGCTCAGCTTTTAGACACAGAGCTAATGTAATGCTAGCTAGATTTAAAAGTCAGTTACATAGTGCACACTGGACAAACACTAAATGTAATCAGTCAATATAATATGTTTAACAACAGGTCTAGCTGGCCAGCCAACCATGTCATTATCCCAAAATAAATAACAAATTACAATGAGAAAAAAATAACTGCCGAACATGTGTATTGGCTGCAGCCTGAAGTTAACATGACGTTAGAGGCTGAACAGTGACCTTGTGTGGTCATCCAATTAGGTAGGTGGCGCTGTGGCACGGCGCCCAAAACCGGTCCCATTACCCTTCACTGGTTAAAAACAATGGTAGGGGAGAGTGGCCTGAGTTGTGCCGGTGGGGAAGTTGTGCCACCCCTTGTTTCTAGAAAACCATAGAAGAAATTGGAAATGTGACCACATATTTAAGAAGAGCCATCCATTTGACTCATCCTGTAAAGAAGGGAGAAACATGGAATAAGATATAAACACATCTAAGCTCAAAATAACTGTTGTTTGCCTTTCAAAGTAAAATTTCCATGATCGAGGTGTTTTGATTATTGTGTCTGAACAATTATAGACACGTTTGAAAACATTTGACACATGTTTTAGTGCTTTAGTATGCTACACTTTGTGTCTATATACACTCAACAAAAATATAAACGCAACACTTTTGTTTTTGCTCCCATTTTTCATGAGATTGTACGATTTCTCTCAAACATTGTTCACAAATCTGTCTAAATGTGTGATAGTGAGCACTTCTGCTTCGCTGAGATAATCCATCCCACCTCACAGGTGTGCCACATCAAGATGCTGATCTGACATCATGATTAGTGCACAGGTGTGCCTTAGACTGTCCACAATAAAAGGCCACTCTGAAATGTGAAATTTTTTGCTTTATTGGGGGTCTGGGGACTCAGAACCAGTCAGTATCTGGTGTGACCACCATTTGCCTCATGCAGTGCAACACATCTTCTTCGCATAGAGTTTATCAGATTGTCAATTGTGGCCTGTGGAATGTTGGTCCACTCCTCTTCAATGGCTGTGCGAAGTTGCTGGAGACGGCTTATGGTGTAGAAATGAACATTCAATGCACGAGCAACAGATCTGGTTGACATTCCTGCTGTCAGCATGCCAATTGCACGCTCCCTCAATGCTTGTGGCATCTGTGGCATTTTGCTGTGAGACAAAACTGCACATTTCAGGGTGGCCTTTTATTGTGGACAGTCTAAGGCACACCTGTGCACTAATCATGATGTCAGATCAGCATCTTGATGTGGCACACCTGTGAGGTGGGATGGATTATCTCAGCAAAGCAGAAGTGCTCACTATCACACATTTAGACAGATTTGTGAACAATGTTTGAGAGAAATGGTACAATTGTGTATCTGGAATGAATTTTAGATCTTTAAGTCCATCTCATGAAAAATGGGAGCAAAAACAAAAGTGTTGCGTTTATATTTTTGTTGAGTGTAGTTAGCACGATGTCAGCCCTAAACTGCTGCATGATGCTTATTATCCAAAATTCTGGGATTGGGGTGATTTGTGCCAGAGGGCCTGGGGTGAGTTACAAGTAAGTAAGTAAGTAAGTAAGTAAGTAAGTAAGTAATGGCGCTTTTCCACCGCAAATGTAGCTCGACTCGACTCAACTCGACTCGACTCAACTTGGTTTGGTAGCAGCACGGGTCGTTTTCCACCGCAAATAGTACCTGCTGAACGTGGGCGGGGTCGTCGTAAGGGGCTGAAAGCCTACTCCGGAGCAAAGTAGCAGAGCAGAAATTGCGAGCAGTTGTTGCACTATTAACTGAACCAACCGCCAAAAACACGGATGAAAAATGTTTAAGAAATACCCCCCTTGTATCTGTTTGCTAAAAGAAGTAGAAGAATATTGCTACGGGCCATTAAAAGGGATGGTTGTTGTCCCGATGTGTGACTGCCACACAGTCAGCTGTAGGGATGCGTCACGTACATCCCTATGCACGTAAGCACGGGCATGATAAAGTTGACTGTTTAGTGCTTGTTTCAGGATACGTGTTTTCAAATGCAAGCCGTGTCTCAGCCTGAATATTTTATTGAGGTAATCAGTTCAGTCCGAGGCTTGTAATGTAATCGCTCGCTATCATGTCTGTCCCAGCTGGCTACTATTAGCCTAGCTGCTAGCTGCCCTACATGTCTCCTCTCGTATGATAAGTAACTTCCCCAACAACCAACACTGGGTGAGCTTAGCGAATATATGGAAAATAAATTCAGATCTGTGATGCAAATCAAATGAAAGAGAGCCAGAGAAGGCTGCACGCGGCGTAAATACACTCAAAAGTCCCGGAGAGTTGGGGAGAATAAACAACAGAATGAAGCCGGTAGTCTCTGGCCACTGATTGGCCAGACAATAGTCTCTGGCCAATCAGTGGCCGGCCGTCTGCCGACGTCACCTTTTAGCATCGGCTCAGCTCGCTTGGAACCTAGAGCGAGGCGATACCAAAAAAACAGCCGCTACGTGGTACCAGGTACCATGAAATTGCGGTGGAAAAGCCAAAAATGCGAGTTGAGTCGAGTCGAGTCGAGCTGATACCATGCGGTGGAAAAGCGCCATAAGTAAGTAAGTAAGTAAGTAAGTAAGTAAGTAAAATGTATTTATAAAAGCACATTTATAAATGTTTGCACTGCCCAAAGTGCTGAACATAGTGTAAAAAATTAAGGTAAAATAACAATAACAAACATAAAAGACATAAAGCCCAGACATCCACATATAAAACAAAGATAGTTGTGCAGAGGTAAGATAGTTAATAGGGAGGAAAAACCAGGGTGTACAGATGGGTTTTGAGCCTTGATTTAAAGGCAGAAATGGAGGGTGAATCGCATATGCCAGTTGGCAGTTGGTTCTACAAGGGTGGAGCAGCTAGTGCAAAGTACATTTCTGAGAGTTGTGCCAGTGGCATGGCTGTATACGCTGGTCACCATAAGAAAGTGATTGTCTACAGTAGCTCAGAAGAGACTGACATCTCCATTCCACTCAACGACACCACTGACAAAAGTTCAGATGTCCAGAAAGATGATGATGGTGACTTTGTCATTGTGAGCTTTGCAGGTAAAACCATTAGATCTGCTAGGCCTTGTCTAAGAAAATTGTCCTTCAATCTTTGTAAAAAAATTACTTTATTTACTTTAAATAAACGATTGTCTAATGGATTTGTCTTTTTTTTTAACCTTTATTTCTACAGGTAAATCCCATTGAGACCGAAGACTCTTTTGCAAGGGAGACCTGTTTTCCTTTCCCACGTTACCATTCACACACACATTCATACACCGATAGCAGGCTAACTATCGACATTCACACGAGGCAAGGTGGGTGAAGTGAAGATCGAACCTCCAACCCTTTGATCATCGGCCGACCCGCTCTACCAACTGAGCCATAGTCGCCCCTCTTGCATTACAGTTTATGAGATATATATCAATTGCACAATTTACCCCATGGTATTCTCTCTTGTGGCTTACACCACACCGGGGACAACTTGTGCCACAAGACAACTTTTTTTCAAGAAAAAAAGTCAAGCCGAGCATCAGAATGGGGAAGACAGGGGATTTAAGCAACTTTGACCGTGGCATGAATGATGGTGCACGGCAGGATGGATCCATACTTTCATGTTGTTAACGCCAAATTCTGAACCTGCCATGTGAATGTCGCAACTGAAATCGAGACTCATCAGACCAGGCATGATTTTTCAATCTTCTATTGTCCAATATTGGTGATGCTTTGAGAATTGTAGCCTCAGTTTCCTGTTTTCAGCTGACAGGAGTGGCACCCGGTGGGGTCTTCTGTTGCTGTAGCCCATCTGCTTCAAGGTTGGACGTGTTTTGCGTTCAGAGATGGTATTCTGCATACCCTGGTTGTATTGAGTGGTTATTTGAGTTACTGTTGCCTTTCTATCATCTCGAACCAGTATGCCCATCCTCCACTGACCTCTGACTTCAACAAAGCATTTTACGTCCACACAAATGCCGCTCACTGTATATTTTTTCTTTTTCGGACCATTCTCTGTAAGCCCTAGAGATGGTTTGGAGTGAAAATCCCAGTAGATCAGCAGTTTCTGAAATACTCAGAACAGCCCTTCTGGCACCCTCAACATTGCCATGTTCAAAGTCACTTAAAACCCCTTTCTTCCTCATTCTGTTGCTCGGTTTTAACTTCAATAAGTTGTCCCGTCCAGGTCTACATGCCTAAATGCATTGAGTTTCTGCCATGATGTGATTGGCTGATAAGTTCTATGTGTTAACAAGAAAATTAACCGCTGTACCTAATAAAGTAGCCCTCACTTCGCCTCAGAGGTATACGTCAACTAGATGGGCGTATCTCCCTCCCCCCGACGTCACATCAATGCCCTTTTTCGGTAAGAGAAAATGAGGCAGAGTAAAAATCAAACAAGATGGCGACGCGCATAGGCCAGGATGATTGGATGCAGTTGAAATAACCGAGATCAGCCCGGATGCTACATCCATTTTATATACTATCTATGCTCTGCCCCCCCCCTCTGTGCCAACTGACACATGCTGCCTGTGGCCAGGCTGCACTTTGTCACCCTTGCAATATTAAATAGAAAATGTGTATCCACAACATAATTATCTCATTCCCACACATTTTAAAAAGGTTTAATTGAAAGGATTTCAGCTTTTGTAGTGAGTCTTTAACACTCTTGCTAGCAACACACAATGACCATGATTACCTTGAGTCACCAAGTCACGTTGTATGCCAATTCAGGACACATGGGAAGAGGACAGTGTGGAGTCTGGGACAAGTCACAGCAAATCAGCACCATACGCTGGTTTCTAGGAGAAAGATGAGACAGCTGACCTCAACAGTCCTCCCCTCAAAGCCACATAAATGAACTATTGCTCATTGTCGTGTTTCCCTTCAGCCAAAATTCGCAAAAATTCCTTTTCACTAGTAAAGAATAGGAGGACATTTTTGGGGGGTTCATTCAGTACCAGCTATTTTACCAAACACACATTAAACCCTGCTGGTTTGTTACTGGAATGAAATTTGATATGAATTAATCAGTTACAAGCTGATATCGTTGTCAACTATTTTATCATTAATCAATGCCGGGGCATCAAGATTAGTTGGCAAAGATTACAGCTGTCTATGAAATGAAGAGCCCCTTCACTTATGGTTTAAAATAGCTAGGCATTGTGGGAAAATCTGTAAAGCTGTGTTCAATCTCTGGAGTTGTTAAACGAGACGGTCTCCGCAGGTCTCCGTTCACGAGCATTTCCGGTTTGCATGACGACTAACCCTGATTGCTGCCAACGGAGACAGCCTTGTCAACGGAGGAAAAAAGAAAAAGAAAGGAAGATCAAAGTTAAGAAGATGGAGCAACAAGTTTCTGTTTTGTTATTTTATTTTATGCCATCTCTGAAAAAAACGCAATGAATCTTGGGATATGTTGGGCCGCGAAGGATCCATCTGTTGCAGCCTTCAAAACCGTGAAACGAAGGCTGCATTTCTCGGCTGCATATGAAGGAGCCTTGCGAATGGAACAAGCCTTTGCGCGCCGCTATGACGCAATCGGTCTTCAAATGCAGCCTTCGTAGACTGTAACCCCTGAATTGAGATTCACCGTGGGTCTACTTCTGAAAGCTGTGGGCTGGCACTTAACATAATTACTTACACTTGGCTTGACAAAGCGGCCCCTTTTCATCCTGGATTGGCATTTGTGCAACTGACTAATCCAAGGTGCCCAGAATAGACTTTGTCAAGGCTGGCTTTATCAATCATCCTGGATATCTGAATTCCATTTTCGTGCAATAGGCCTCAGAAGCCTCTCCACTTCCTTGACTGGGGTTAGCTTTGGTTAGCTCAGTGGCTAACACACTGATATCTACTGTATGTCTAACTGGAGAGTGGTGTCCTCTCTCCCTCCACTGAACGTCGGAGCCTGCTCGTTCTTTCATTGTTAAAATAAATAAATAATCGGATTTTAAATCGGAGTTGTCAGTCCGTTATCCGATACGTAGATTGCAGCCATATTGGACCCATCCTTAGTCAAAACATACATACTCTTAAACAGTTTTTAGTATCTCAAACCATAACCTTAACCATGTGGTCAGGTCAGAACTCTTTGTCAATTAGATTATTTGTATTTAGGTTCACAATGACACCTGAGCCTTACCCTATATACAGTCATATGAAAAAGTTTGGGACCCCCTTCTAATTTTGGGCATTTTTGTTCATCATTAGTTGGGATTTCAAAGAAGCAAATTCCTTTTCATATATGACATACCTTAGGTAAACAGAAGCAATTCAGCAGTGTCATTTTGTTTATTGGAATAATAGAAAATATGCAATAGGCATCATAACAAAATTTGACTGGTGCATAAATTTGGGCACCCCAAAACTAAAATTACATCAGTACTTAGTTGAGCCTCCTTTTGCAAAAATAACAGCCTCTAGACGCCTTCGGTAGCCTGTGATGAGTGTCTGGATCCTGGATGTAGGTATTTTTAACATTCTTCCACACAAAAGCGATCCAGTTCAGTTAAATGTGATGGCTGCCGAGCATGGAAAGCCCGCTTCAAACCATCCCATAGATTGTCGATGATATTCAAGTCATTGGACTGCGACGGCCATATCAGAACATTGTACTTTTCCCTCTGCAGGAATTTGAACTGTGTTAAGGGTCATTGTCTTGTTGGAATATCCAACTCCTGCGCAACTTCAACTTTGTGACTGATGCTTGAACTTTATCCTGAATAATCTGTTGAAACTGGGTTGAATTCATCGACTTTAACCAGGGCCCCAGTCTCTGAAGTGGCCACAGCATGATGGAACCTCCACCAAATTTGACAGTAGGTAGCAGGTGTTTTTCTTGGAATGTAGTTTTCTCCTTTCGCCATGCAAAACGCTTTTTATAATGACCAAATAACTAAATTTTTGTCTCATCAGTCCAAAGCTCTTTCTTCCAATATGAACCTGGCTTGTCTAAATGAGCTTTTGCATACTCCATGGGACTGTATCTGTGGCGTGGGCGCAGAAAGGGCTTCCTTCTCATCACCCGGCCATACAGATGTTTTGGTGCAAATTGCGCTGAAATGTTGAACGATGTACAGATAAACAATCTGCAGCCAGATGTTCTTGCAGGCAGTGGCGTGGCGTGGGGATTTTTTTTGAGGAAGCCAAGTGAGACAACACCTTTAATCTACATGTTTATTGGAAGGTGGGGGACAGAAAAGGGTAGGCTACGTCGCAGCTTGTATTTAATGTAACTACAAGAGCTATTATAGCGCCTGGTCACTTTACCAGGATTTACACGCCTGTAATCTGTCCGACACCGCTCGTTCGCTCTCTCTCTCTCTCTATCTCTCTCACTCACTCTCTCTCTCTCTCACTCTCTCTCTCACTCACACACCTCCTTATCGTCTTATTAAATTATAAATTTTATTATAAATGCACCCCCCCACCCCGACCGGAATGCACAACTAGCCGCTTAATGCCCAATGCAGATTCGAATTCATTCACAATATAATTAGGGGACGTTTTAGGCTATTTTAAGTTTCACGTTCACGTGAGACACGACTCACACAATCAGTTGTAGGTGCTTGACATACACACTTTCGAGACATCCTTTTCGTTTAAGCCAAATATTCATTACAACACTATAGCCTACTTAAGACAACCCAGAACAACTTCAGTGGATATACAGTAGGCCTACCAATGCAACTTAATCCAGGCAATCAAGGCACAATTAGCAATAAAATAACACAACACACATAGCTACACAGACAGTTAAGGGAACAGTTAACCCGCGCCGGGAGAAAGTGTGTATTTTACTCACTATTAGTAGAGGAAGGCCATTAGCTGAAGTTTGCCGCTACCAGCTAGCCACTCGGTGCAGACATAGTTCTCCTCACGGAAAGTGCGATAAACTTTCTTTCTCTCCACACGCATTGGCCTGCCGTCAGATTTGATTTTTAATGGCTTCTCAATTGGCAGTTTGGTAAAATAATTTGTTACTAAATACTCAAAATCTCCACCCTCCATAACTGTTCTTGCTAATATGATAACAATGCAAACACGCTAATCTCCCGCTATTGTTATTGTTGTTAAATTTCAGTGACGTTGATAATGATGCTTTGATTTGATTGGTGTGAAGCCAAAGGCCGAGTGGCTTCCCTTGGCACCCTCATGACACCCTCCTGACCAATCACAGGAGGGCAGTGTCCTCACCTGATTGGTCAATTCTTTTTCTTTTTTTTACCAATCGGCCTGGCTTCCCTTGGCTTCCTCGCAGACATACAGTGTGCAGTGTCGTGTTTCGCCGCGTCTTCAGAATCTAAATGTAAAGGGGCGCTGTTTCGCGCATTGTGAAATGCTCAACGTGAGGAGAGAAATGGGGAAGAAATGACAGCAACACAGCACCAAAGATTACCGAAACTGTTAATATAAATGTTTTTATTGGATGACAACTACAGCCTAAAAAACAGGGAAGCCTGGCTTCCCTTGGCCTCCGGGAGAAAACGCCACTGCTTGCAGGTCTTTGGAGGTGATCTTTGGGTTGTGTGCAACCATTCTCACAATACTCCGCCTATGCCGCTCCTGTTTTTTTCTTGGTCTGCTAGACCTGGGTTTAACTGCAACTGTGCCCGTGTCCTTCCATTTCCTGACAACGCTCCCTACAGTCGAAATTGACAGTTGAAACCTTTGGAAAAGCTTCTTGTAGCCTTTCCCTAAACCATGACAATGAACAATCTTTGTTTTCAGATGGGAGCTGCTTTGATGATCCCATTCTGTCTCACTTCAGCAGAGAGTCAAAGAGAAGAGCAACTTGCATTTAGACACCTAAAATACCTTTTCTCATGATTAAAAAGACATTTCTATGAGGTTCAAGGCTTAACAACATAATCCAACCAATTTTGTGTTTCAAGTCATCAGTTTTACATGCTGTTATATGCATTAAAATCAACAAAACCACAAGGGTTCCCATATTTTTGCACAGCCAGTTTTCCACATTTTATTTAATTTCATACAACCAAATACTGCTTTTCAAAAAACCTCTGTTTGGAAAACATCCCAGTACTTAGCTGTTCCTGGTAAATGAAAGACATACCACTTTTATCTTTTTTTTGTGAAAGCAGAGTCAATTATAAAGCTGGCTGAGAGGGGTTCCCAAACTTTTTCATATGACTGTACATGATTATTATATTATGATGATTATATTCATTTCCATAACAATAGAAATCCAGGAGGCAATAAATATAGGCACATGGTTTGAGTTTGGTTATGTTTATTGAGTGAAAAAAAACAACTAAGAAAAACATTGCACTTTGGGGCTATGGATCAGTGCCATTATGATGCAGCTGCTATGGTGAGAACTTCTGGTTTACCAGTGCCTTGCTCCACACAGGACACATGGAACGAGCCATCCCTGCAACACACACACACACATCATTATATACAGGCAGTGACATCCAGGGTTCCCACACCTTTTTACCAATACATTTTTAAAAATGTATCGATGTAATTTTACCCAATTTCCATAACCTTATCCAAGTAGCTTAAAGTAGGTTGGCCTGTTTCGTGATCATATGGCTCAATAATAGGACTGTAACGTGTGTATCGAACCGAGAATCGCGACACAGAGCCACGATCCCGCATCGCGGTGTGAGACGGCAAAATGGCGATTCTTTTTTAGGCTTTAGTTTTGGATTACAGGTTTGGTGAAGGAACCTGTAGCTGTTAAATGTTTATTTGTTTTCTAACTTGATTTTTGGTTTACAGCACAGTTCAATATTTCTTGTTTTTCAACAGTATTATTTTGAGAAGAGAGAAATGTTATATCTTTAGTTATTTATTTATTCATGTTGCTTATATTGTTGTTCGTGTTCAAATCTGTTCAGGTTATTTGTTGTCAAATGTAACATTAAATTAAATGGCATTATACATTTTATTTAAATAGAAATTTCAAAAAGCGTTGTATGTATCGAATCGTGGGTCAAAAATCGTGATACAAATCGAATCGTGAGTTTTTTGTATTGTGACAGCCCTACTCAATAATCATTTAAACAATAGTAATTGGAGGAACTTTTTTGCATCATGTTAGATGGTCAGATCCTGGAGTTTTTTTTACCTTTTCATGGTGACCACAGTGTCAATGTTGTGCTTCTCCTCTGTGGGCTGGAGGTCTCTCAGGATAATCTAGAAATGACATACAGACAGATTAATGCTTTATCTCAAATATCAATCTTTTATCTTTTAAACCACCGCATCAAATTTTTATATGTACTAAATATTCCCTACCTTTATGGAAAAGTATTGGTTGTCCATGCTATAGAAACAGGTGTGTGTGTGTGTGTGTGTGTGTGTGTGTGTGTGTGTGTGTGTGTGTGTGTGTGTGTGTGTGTGTGTGTGTGTGTCAGATAGTCAGCCTAAAGTCAGATGGTCTAATTTAAAGGTGAAGTAAGCGGAATGGTCAGTTTAGCTAACTTCCTGTCAGTGACTGCCGTTAGCAGTCCCCTGCCTCGTCACCACATTAATGCACTGCGGTCTTCAAGCAGCGAGTTATCTAGCATCATCTCAGATCCATAAGTGCGATAAAACATGATAAAACCATCAAAACAGACATGGGAAGGATTTTTACCTACTCCGCCATTGTAGGCGCATAAACATTCACCCATCTGTCGCTCTGCACGTGCACCGGCAGTGAGACGGGTGCTGGTTTGTAGCGTTCTCTCTTCTGATTGGATATCATTTGCCGTACACATGCAGAGCGGTTGACTTAGAGATCGGAGTTATGAAACGCGCACACTATACAAGTGATCACTGTATGAATAAAGAGCGATTTAACACTTATATTGACATAAATATATCGCTTACTTCACCTTTAAAAAGCTTAATAAAGCTCTCTCTCTTCCCTTTTCTACTACACACTCAAGTCATTCCAATAGCATGGGCAACAAGTGTTATTTTATATATCTTCTATGCATTTATTTATATATCACCTTTATTAACACTTTTGCAAAGTGCTTGACAAGGAAAAATAAAGCAGACCCTATTTCCAGTAAGAGGACATACAGACCTAGGCACACAGAAACATTATCATATCATCAATAAAGATCAGAAATAAAACAGGTATAGAAAGAGAAGGTTTTGGGACCTTGGCGAGTTTCTCGGGCTCCTCTGTGAGAATCCTCTGGTAGATCTCCAGACAGACAGAGGAGAGCTTCCCCCCTCCGCTCAGAGTGTGGTGTCTGCGGGCGGGGAGGGGCGTGCCCGACGGCAGGAGCACAGTGAACACCTCCGCTCCAGAGTCATCCACCTCCTACAACAGAGCACACATTAATGCATTACATTCTTCACATAGAGAAAGATTAACTACAGGGTGACTGAAGCCTAAGGCAAGTCAAATGGCATTCTTTTTCAGACTTTAAGGGTCCGTGGGGTTCTTATACCTTTTTAAGGCAAGGCAAGTTTATTTCTATAGCACAATTCAGACACAAGGCCTTTCAAAGTGCTTTACAGGGGCAAGATTAAAATACATAATACACATTAGAAAAGCGAATGAATAGAAATAAAACATTTAAAAGCTAATGAGTAGAAATAGAACATTTAAATACAATACAATTACTGGTTAAAATGGAAACAGAAAAGTCTTCAGACTTGATTTAAAGAGCTGAGAGTAGCAGCAGACCTCCAGTTTTCTGGGAATTTGTTCCAGCGATTTGGTGCATACAAACTAAAAGCTGCTTCTCCTTGTTTAGTCCTAACTCTGGCGACTGTAAGTCGACCTGTCCCAGACGACCTAAGGGCTCTGGACGGCTCATTACGTATCAGCAGATCAGTAATGTATTTCGGCCCTAAGCCATTTAGGGCTTTATAAACCAACATCAATATTTTTAAAACCATTATGATGCAATCACCTACTTCACGTCCATATTGGCCAAAGAAATGTGTGAAGCTATGAAAAAAAAAGCTCGAACACATGCATTCACCGCAGCCCCAGACTACTGAAGGGAAAATGACATTTGAGCGGAAGTAGGTAGGCGGGCGGTGCCAGGCTAGGTTCTATGTTGAATGGGCAGTTTTTTAACATTGTGATCAATACATATTATTTCCCCAACAGCACATTAAAAAATGGAGACTTAAGTTAAAAGTAAACTTAATATTATAATCCAAACTCATTTTAAGACCCGTCAAAGTTGCGTTTAAGTCATTTTTAGACCTTAAAATTCAGTTAATTGGATTGAAGACTTTGTTTTACGGATCCACAGGGAACCCTGTACTGATATAATGTAGGGCTGCAACTAAGGATTATTTTGATAATCGATTAATCTGTCGATTATTTTCTCGATTAATCGATTATTAATCGATTAGTGTTTTGGTCCATAAAATGTCAGAAAATGTTGATAAATTTTCCAAAGCCCATGTTGACGTCCTCAAATGTATTATGTCCAACACACACAGATATTTCAGTTTACTGTCATAATAGGATTAAAGAAACCAGAAAATATTCACATTTGAGAAGCTGAAATCAGAGAATTTGGAAATTTTTTATAAAAAAATTACTCGAAACGATTAATCGATTATCAAAATAGTTATTATTATTTTATTTTAATAATCAATTAATAATCGATTCGTCGACTAATCGTTGCAGCTCTAATATAATGCAAAACAAGCACATTATCTAAATTCATTGAGACTGATTGAGCAGTAATACCTTGACCAGGATGTCAGTGGCAGACACATCCACAGTAACAGACTCTTCCTCTGGGGCCAGGTTGTCTCTGCCCACCAGGAGGCCAGCCTCCAGCGCCGCCCCCACAGCGATCACCTCATCGGGGGGAGCCGAGCTCAGCATCTCCACGTCAGGGAACATGTCCTTTATCATCTGCTGCAGCCGAGGGATCCGGGCTGAGCCTCCACACAGCACCACCTTAACACACACAGCACAGGCAGGTTACTACTGCTGGAGCTAAGGCTTTAGCTTCTTTAGCTCACATTAACATCCATAAAAAGGTGGGGTTAGCCATTCTGGAGAATGTTTGTGGACTAAATCCCTTTTGGTCAAATCAGTGAATATCTCCTCATAAATCTGCTACCTGTCCGTACTCCGTGTGTGCTGAAAAAGAATGTTAATACACAGCCTAGGCTCTGTAAACTCAAAGGGTATGAAAAAAAAGAGGGCCCACCTTAGCAAGCAAAATGGCCGTTTAAAGAGCCTAGGCTGTCTATTAACACCAGATTTTCTTTTTTCAGCGCACACAGAGAACAGACCGGTAGTGGATCATGATTCACTGATTTGACAGTTGTCCAGAATGTCTGCCTCGTGGTCAGTACCTGGTTGATGTCGCTGGTGGACAGTCCTGCCTTCTCCAGCAGGGGCCTGATGGGCTGGAGGCTCTTGTTGAAGAGTGAGGAGCAGAGCAACTCAAACCGAGCTCTGAGGGGAAAACACACTGATGTTTAGATAGATGCACAAGTTAGATGTAGCCTGGCTCCGCCCGCCCGCCTACTTCCGCCCAAATTTCATTTTCCCTTCAGTAGTCAGTCTGGGTGTACAGTGCATTTCCCAGTTTTCTCCGGAGAATCTACAATCGTCCAATCAGCGAACAGAGCGAGTGGCTGAGAACGATGACGTCGAAGTCGCGCTCCAGTTTCAGTTGAATGCTGCGTTCCTTTATACTCGGAAGAAGGAGATTTCCGACTTGGTAGTTCCGACCTGTCTGTGTTCCAGTGCATCTGCTCGTGAAAGTATGGACGCCTAAAACCTTTCTCGTCCAAATAACTAAACGTTAGGCTCTAACAAGTTACTGTTGCCAGGTACCGGTAGATTCATAGACTACAATATGTTGTATTTCCGAGTTCCCTGTCCAACTGGAACGCACCGTCAGAAGCCGGCTCATGACACACGTGACGACCAAACGTGATGCGATTGGTTGGCTAATCCAGAGTGGCACTGGGCAGATCTAATAGTTTTAAACTTCGACAGACACCCGCCTCCAAGTGGGTGAACGTTTGCCAATTACAGCACTTCCAGACCTTCTGTACAAATTAAATGAAGTACGATGGTCTGGTTGGACCAGGCTAGGTTAGATGAGGAGTGGGTAGAAGTATTTTTGTTTCAATAGAGTTGTGTCATCCTTACCTGGAGACATTGCATTCAAAGTCCATGCCGTCGTGCAGAGAGTCGACAAAGCAGTTGGCTGCTCCCAACGAGGACAGAGTGTGTTTGGCCATGTCGGCTCCATTCATCAGCTTCAGCATGGCCCGCACGTTACTGCTCACATCCTGCTTAAAGGTGCTACATACACACACACGTACACACACACACGTACAAACACAATGAAGGGAGTCTAATGTACATGTAATACAGTGTTACACTGACTATTGTGTGTGTGGCTATTTGAAGTGTTCAGCTGTCGTTTTTGGCATTTACATGAGTTTGATGGTATTGCCACCATTGTACATTATTATAACTTATTGCTTATTTATGTTCACAAAATAATAAACTGTATTCACAGTTGGAGAAATATTACTCCATGAAAAATGTGTGTTTGAAAAAAAATGATGAATTTCATTTATTGGATGGATAAAGAAGTTTGTTGTAATGTAAGCATGAAGGGGATATACTGTACACTGGCTCATAGAAACAGTTGGAGAAATGAACAGAATCATCTATTTGTATATCTCAATACAGACACAGCAGCTAAGACCACATAGTCCAAAATTATCATTCAGTTCCATCAACCCTTGTAATATCATGATACTACATTGTTCCTACCATCACGTTACTGTGAGTAGCGGTATACCCATTCATACCTACAGTGCTGCTTGAAAGTATGTGAACCCCTTGAGCATTTTGGAATTGTATTTAGTTTAACCATTATTAATTAATTTTTATCAATACCAGTATTTTTTATATGAAATAACAGATGTCTGTTTATCAATTCCACTTTTTTCTTTTCCAGAAATCAATTGTTAAAACAAATAAAATAAATGATTTTCCAACTGTTGTATGTGCAAAAGTTTGTGAACCCTGAGCTGCATTGCTTAAATCGAGCAGGTAAACACAATCAGGTGGGCCAAACTGAGTGATGAAATGGACCAATGTAATGAGATCTTTAGGGAAGAAATTGGACGGCACTAGATGAATAAGAGATAAAACCAGGTCAGTTTAGGCTCACCAAAGTGAACCCATACAGGTCAGACATGCCAAGAGGAAAGAAATTCTCAGAGGATCTCAGAAATAGAGTTGTGATAAACAGACATCTGTTATTCCATGTAAAAAAACGCTGGTATTGATGAAATTAATGAATAATGGTTAAACGAAATAAAATTCCAAACGGCTCAAGGGGTTCACATACTTTCAAGCAGCACTGTATATTAAAGTGAACCCCTCTCTGACTCAAACTGTGTTCATAGTGTGGTTTCTGAGTGTGCGAGCTCTGGGGGCTATTTACCGTTTGAACTCTGCGGCGAGGTGCTGTGCCAGGGCGTGGGTGAAGCTCTCTCCTCCCAGGCTGTGGTCAGTGTGTGTGCTGAGGACACGGTACATCCCTCCATTCACCTGCAGCACCGTCACACTCAGGGACGTCCCGCCAAGCTTATACACCAGAACATGGCTGTACACACAGGACACAGCAGTATGAGCACACATTTTCATATTAGAGTGAGTCCATGCACCCACAGCCCACACTTTGAACATAGAACTGATCTAACTACATCACGAACGCCCCCGTGGGTCTTTGGGGTGGTAGGATGGCCTAGAGTCAAGGTGGCCGACCAGTAACCATGAGGTCTCCGGTTTGATCCCCGCCACCGGACAGGAGGGTGTTATTTCTAAAACTATTGGTGGCTGCTATTACATCTACGGTGCCCACCATCTCTACCATTGTGTCCTTGAGTAAGACACTTAACCCCAACCTGCTCCAGGGGCGCTGTACTATGGCTGACTGTGTGAGGACCCCCTCTGGAGTGTGGGAACTTGAGAGGGGATCTGCGAAAAGACGAATTTGAATTTGCCTCGTTTCAATTGACTGATAAAAGATAACTTAACTTAGTATTAGATCTGAATCCAAATTTGTAATAAATGTAGGTTCAAACTTTAGATTTGTTTGGGCTTGATTACCCTTATAAAATGCTCAACAGCAATCTGAGTAAAGATCTGCCCTGCGTTCCAATCCCCATACTTCCATACCGTTTAGTATGCCAGAAAAAGATTTAGCATGTGCCAATACATGCATATCAATTGTAGTATGCTGGAAATACATAAATGCCCCACTAACTCCAATAGCATTTTGGAATATTCGTCTTTATTCTTGACATTTCTCGACATAATGAGAAATAATCTTCCTTATCTGATTTTGTTTCTCTCCTGTGGCCCTAATACTCATCTGTACTTTAGTATGTAGTGTAGTAAAAATTAAAAGTATGTGATTTGGAATGCAGGGCTGATCTTGGAATGAAAAAAAATCCAACATCAGTAGATCAATACAACATGTCACATCAGCGCTGTACCTCTTCCCAGAGGAAACGTCCTGTCCAATGTTATAGGCCAGCAGAGCAGCAGCCGGCTCATGGATCAGCCTCAACACATGGAACCCTGCAGCTTCAGCAGCCTCCCTACACACACACACACACTCTTAATATCTAACAACACAATAGTGCAGGGGTAGTGGTGAGTAGAACTGAACTGTTGCTTACTTCAGAGCCTTCTTCTGAGCATGTGCAAACTCAAAAGGGACGGTGATGACTGCATCGGCTACGTCAGAGCCCAGAGCTGACTGAGCCGTCTCTGTGGAAATGGGGATGTTGTTACATCAACTTCCTGTTGACTTTATTAGCTTACATCCGTGTGTGTGTGTGTGTGTGTGTGTGTGTGTGTGTGTGTGTGTGTGTGTGTGTGTGTGTGTCACAGACTACCTTTCATTTTGCTGAAGATGAGTTTAGCCACGTCTCCTGGAGCGACATACTTGGGGTGATCTCCTGCAGTGATCTCATAATAAGGCTTCTCTTCTCTGTTGACCACCTGCACATAGAACAAGCATCTCCTTCACAACTAAACATACATGTTAATGAAGGACACTAATGACTCGTTTCCACCGAGCAGGAGGGGTTTAGGCTGGGCGAAAGCCGCCGCCATAATATGGGTATCGGGCCGTGATCCGACTGTGGTCAAGCCTGCCTTCTCTTGCTTTTTGCTTGGCCAAACCAGCGGCTCCTATATTTATTCCCGCCGTGTTGTGAGCGTATTACGCCGGTAAATGCACAGAGACGGCTCGGTGCAAGCTGACAGGCACAGTGAGCGAACAGTGCTGGCTGGGGCAGCTACAGGCTAACTATGGTGACATCGTAGCACCGGGGCAGCTACAGGCTAACTATGGTGACATCGTAGCACCGGGGCACAGTGTAGCCCACTGATTCATTTAATGAAGAGGGAAAATACCACACAAGAAAAAAAAACACACAATAAACAGAGTGCTGCGCCGACATTTTTCGCTTAACACAAGACTCTTCTCTCTTGCCGAGGTGACGACACAGCGGTTTAACGCAGAAATTATTCTTTCGACCAATCAACGGACGGCAGTGCGTAGCTCCACCTTTCCGGCACCCTTTCAGGCGGCTTGGAGTACTGAAAATAGGAGCGGCTCAGCTGGCTTATTTTGGGACCCTACCCAACTGTTGGGAATGGAAACGCCAATATAAGCGGACTGAGCTGGTGGTGCAAACGAGACATTAGGGTGCTTCCACACCTGATAGTCTGCTTCTAGTTTGCACCAAATGAGAAAATTATATATAGTTTGTTTTTTCACCAGGTTCGGTTCTCTTTCACACCTAGCGCCTACTCTGGTCTGAATCAGTGCAGTGGACCAAAATGCAGAGGCATAATCCAAATAAGGCTTTTAATTATATCTACATTATTTAAATGATTCTCTTCATCATTGGTCAGATGTATCTGGGGCGGAGCAATAAGGTTGTTCCTGAACTGCTCTATAACTGGTCAGAATTGTCATGCGGGAAAACTACAGTAAGAAATGACATCCTATAATGCATAGCGTAGCTGGCTATGGGAGACTTATACCCAGTGTTTCCAGCAGTTGGCTCGGACAACACGTTCTCACCACAATCAAACCACACCGGAGTTGGTTTGGAAGCGTACTGAGAGCACCTCTTCAACAAGGTCTTGGTACACGTTGTTGGTTTTTGATGCGCACCAAAGTTGAATTGCTTTGATCAATAATAATTTCCAACTCAAGGGGCGGCTCCTACTCCTGCATTTCAAATGCCACTGCACCCAATTGGATAGCACTACAACCAATCAGAGCGATGAACAAGGTGACGTATTAAGCCCTGTTCATTTAGCGAACAGCGGGATTAACTGTTAAATCAAACTTTTGCCGTGGTCGGTCGGCAGAACAGAACAGAACATTCCTCTTACTTGCTAATGAAAGATTTGAGTGCCGTCTTCCAAATCGCTAAGTGTCTATCACGGCTTCGACGCAGCATGCACAGCACTGTCGTTATCCGGTTACGTCCGCCCCAGAGCACCATACATAGGGCTCTGGCCCGCCCATATCAGATAGAACCAATTGAAACGTAGCTCAGAATTTTCTGACATATTTAATGAGCTTCAATGGAGAGTGTGTGTAGTCTGGATTTCTACGCTAGAAACGAAATAGAGTTCATGTCAATGGAACCAAACGCAGCAGGTGTGAAAGCGCCTTGAATCACATTAGACATTTTGGAGAGGAAAGACTTTGACTCACCTGACACTTGGTCTCTGTTTTGTGAGCTTGTGTCTCTGGGTCGTTGAAGCTGCACGGTGACAGAGAGACAATCTATAAGTTACTCCAAACAACTCAACAATCAGTCTGTGTTCTTACTAAATCTGAATGCCACACACACACACACACACACACACACACACACACACACGCACACGCACACGCACACGCACACGCACACGCACACGCTGCTATGACGGTTCAGTCAATTTTCAAAAAGGTGTGTCGTTGATGACAGGCTAATAGACATTCCAGCCAAAACGATTCCAACTACTGACAAATTATTTAGGGCTTAACATTGAACGAGTGAGCCGAGCTAAAAATGCCAAGCAGTCTTGTATTAAAGTGTGTCACCTTCTCCCCAGCACTTGTTTCACTTTCACCACTGTGTTGGCAGCGTTGCGAACCCGGCCTTGCTTCGCCGCGATGCCCACGATCTGCAAGAGGAGAAAAGTCAATCGTAGAGCAGACAAATGGCAAATAAAAAGAGCTAGAAAATGGTAGCCACTGATAGCCACCTTGAAGATAGATGTAGAGAGAATAGAAAAACAACATGGTGTACCTGCTCAGTGTCTCTGTAGCCCACCACGCAAGGGGTCACCCGGTCTCCTGCGTCGTTAGCCACCACATCAGCCCGTCCATCCTACACACACACACACACACACACACACACACACACACACACACACACACACACACACACACACACACACACACACACACACACACACACACACACACACACACACACACACAGATGTGTTCATTGTTACTGAGCATCTCAGCTGCACAACATCAATTCAACGCAGCACATATCTAGTGGGCTGCTACTGTACAGTGTAGCATACACACGATACACTGGATAGTCACGCACAGCCAGACAAAACTACAGGTACCGGTAGTTATGACGGATATGACAAGGGAATATTAGAGGTAGGAGGTTCAGCTATGAAAATATTTAAAGTAATGTCAGGCCTGCTGCCCTACTGTTAACAGAGACTTGTTTCAAAACTTTGTTAAAGTCCTAAACGGATCTACAATTTTATTTAGCCTGAAGTCAGATAGCCACCAGAGCTCATTGATTCTATTCATAGCCGCTGGGCGCTACATTAGCCGAGTTTGAGTGTTGAGAATAATCCCGTCCACTAAATAACATATCTAGCAGGAGAAGGAGAGAGAGTAAGCGGTCGGCAGAAGTCCACAGGGCGCTAACTCACCTTCAATATCGCCACACAGGCACATGTGTAGCCGAAGTGAACTCCTATGGCAGCCATGCTGAAAGACCTCAGTTCACAGAGACCGGCAACGCGCAGGCGCACCGTGTTCCACTTCCAGGAACAACTTCCGGTAGACGTTTTTCAGAACAAATGCGTTTTAGGGTTCTATGAACATACCGAACGCAGAATCCTAATAATAACCATTGCATAGACTGTAATAATAATAATAATAATAATAATAATAATAATAATAATAATAATAATAATAATAATAATAATAATAATAATAATAATAATAATAATAATAATAATAATAATAATAATAATAATAATAAAAAAATGATTATTTCATCAATACATTTTTTTTCCAGAAATAAACTGAAACCAAATGACCAACCACCATAACTCGTAGATTCAGCTGTAGATCCCTTAATTAATATCCGAGGATAACAACGTACTTTTCTACTAAATTACCGTTGAAGGAGAAGTGTCTGGCCGGTTCACTTGATTAAAAATAATAGGCTAGCACAATGTTATGAAAAATACAAAATAGGTCTGAGTTTTTTTTAAATGTTCAGATAGTATTTTAAGACAAATGCACTTGAAATATAAAAAGTACTTAGAATAGCCCACATCAGTGTTAGAGGTCGACATCTTCAGTGTGCATTGATCCAGTGTTGTCATGTGGTGACGTCAGCGCCTCGGGGCTGTTGGAGCTCGTGCGCTGCTAATAATAACGAGACGCGCTGCCATGTCGCTGTTACTCCTCTCCATTCTGCTGGCTTTCAGTGGCTATCATTTTTCTGCGGCGGCCAACTGTGAAGGTTAGACAGCATGGTGTGTGACAACAAGTTGTGTAGAGCCCGACTGTATAGTTTCCAAGTAGGCTACTGCACTGTGCGTCGTAGCCTACTGTCATTAACAGACCTTTATTTGAAACGTCACACTCTGCCATGCCGTGCCTGTCGACACAAACCTGCCATGCATGTGTGGAACTTAGGCTGCAACCTGTGGCATTTGTAACACGATTTTAGACAACCAAGTTTTTAAAGACAAAAAATAAATGGCCCACATAAGATATTTTCTTTCAAAGCCAACAGTGTAAGAAAAACCTTCTTATACAGACCCTGCGTTCCAAATCATTTTTACTACACATACTAAAGTAGGCTACAGAAGAGTTTTAGGGCCACAGGAGAGAAAAAATATCAGATAAGGAAGATTTTTTTCATTATGTCGAGAAATGTCAAGAATAAAGAAAGACGAATACTCCAAAATGCTATTGGAGTTAGTGAGGCATTTATGTATTTTAGGCACACTACAATTGACGTGCATGTATTGGGACATCCTAAATCTTTTTTTGGCATACTAAATAGTATGGAAGTATATGAATTGGAACGCAGGGTTAGTTCTCATGTCCGGCTGCACAGTATTTCCCAACAGGCCTGATAGCCTAGCACCATAGATAGTGTATAAATGCCTAGCACATTGATTTTTTATGTTGTTAAATGAATGTGATCAGCAGGCCATCCAAACCTTTAATCTAATTTCTGTTTATTTCTCTTATTTATAATACACCAAGCAGTGCCCATAAGCAAAGCAATAGCCTATGTCTGAGTCTATATGCATGTAGCAACACATCTACAATCTACACATAGGGTTCAAAGTAACATATTCATACAAATACAGAACATCTCCTGTGAGCCTGTGTCACACACACTGACTGATGTGTCTGTCATTAAGCCATCATATGCCATGAGTCAAGTCAACTTTATTGTCAATTTCTGCAACATGTGCCAGACATACAGAGGATCTGAAAATATGTTTAACTCAGACCCACGGTGCAATAAGTACAAAAGGATAAGTAACATATACAATCAATTATTCTAGAGCAAAACCAAACAGTATAAAAAAGTAATACATCAATTGAAAATGTGCAATATGAAGAACACCATTTACAATGTGTGAAATATAGTACACTGCAGAAATTGGAATTGTAGAAATAAGGGCATGACAATGACCAGGTTGCACAATGTGCAGACTGAGTTTAATTATTAAATGTATAAAGCATAGATTTTGGGGTGCTCCAGTGGCGTAGTAGATCGAGCGCGTGCCATATTGGCTCCAGCCTTCGTTGCAGTGGTCGCGGGTTCAAATCCGACCTGTGGACCTTTACTGCAGGTCATCCCCCCTCTCTCTTTTGTCTCCCCATTTCAACTCAGTACTATCAAAAGCTTGAAAATGCCAAAAAATAATATTAAAAAATAAAACATAGATTTGAGTGGTATAAGTGGCCTAACATTGAAGTGGTGTGTGCAGTGTGTGTTGGCTTCCTCCACAGACTGTATGGCAGTGTGACGTCGGCCTACACAGAGCTGACTCCCAGCCTGGTGGAAGGGGAGCTGACCCGGGCCTGTGCCGTAGCCCAGGGGAAGGAGGCCAGGCTGGTGAGGACACACACAATTTCAACACATCCTAGGCTGTGTTCGGAAAGCCATACTAACGTCCTACTCATTTTGACTTCAATTTGAGTATGTGACGGTTTGGGTATGCGAGTTTGGGTATGCTAACTTCAAGGAAGATTTTGGGTATGGATCAGTTGGATACTTTTCCTACTCAACCGCCCCACAATGCATTGCGTCTTTTCAAACGACGAGGAAGATTTTTTTTAAATTCTTTATTTACAATTCTGCATTTCCTGCACAACACAGGACTGTATGTAAAAATCTAGTTCAATATCTAACCTGTGGAGGGCGGTAATACGCTAAACAGCGTCAAGAAGAAGAACAGATTCTTTATTGCTGAGTATAGCCTACTTCAGTGTGAATGTTTCGACGCACCTCGCAAACACAATTGATCTTAAAAGCCACTACGAGTAACATGGCACGTTGGCGGCCCCTTTGGACAAAAGCGATAGTATTTTTACGACCGTCGTGAAGCTGTTTTCTAGCTCGTGCCAGGCGTGCGAGATTCAAATGATCAGGAAGCAATATAGTGCATGTCCGTGTGTTGAAAGTGTGAGGGCACCGGACTCTTTTCGGCTCCGTGAGAGTGGTTAGTGACACAGCATCAACTAATGCCAGTAAGTGCTACACACACCTGATCGCAATGAGTTGACGCAGTGTCACCTCTCACGGAGCTGAAAGATTACGTGTCCTCACAGAAAGCGAATGAACGAGAGACGGCAGTTAGTATGGATCACGATGAGGTAATGTGTTTATGTTGTTGTAAATAATGACTATTTCAGATGAATAATGGTCATCTGATGATGCTGGTGAGGCAAAGTAAACTTTGTTTCAGTAGGCTACCACTCATTCATTTAGGAGTAAACACTGCAGTCTAGTTTGCTCCCGTGAAATTGTGTATACGTTGCTTGGCAACGCCCTCCCGCCCGCCTATCTCTCCCTTTTAGCTTTTCTTCATTGCATTTTCTTTTTTTTCTTTGATGGTTCAGCCCCGTTATGACGACAAACAACTGTCTCAAACAAGGCTCCCGCTCCCCTTCCCTCACCTGGAGGGATAGGCTTCTCAAATCGCGTTGCAGCGCCACACTGAAATCTGCGACCAATACGGATATGTGACCATAGAGCATGCATGCGTGAACCGAAAATCGGACTGGGTGTGCGACCAGACCAAATGCAGTAATAAAAACTATATAAAAACGTCTTTCTTTGCACTGATGGTCTCGTTTGCTGTTAAAGGTAATTTATGATTATGAGAGGAAACATGAGGCTGTTTAAAAGATATTTAAATGTTACTCGGAGCTGCTTTAAGTAGAGAGTATGTAGTATATAGATGCTGAGCATGTAGGAGGGAGGACGTTAGTATGGCTCTCCGAACACAGCCCCAGATTCCTATTTTCACTTATTCATCCAGCCATTGCGGCACACAGCAGCTTATTTGAGTGTGTTTTCAATAGTTTGTCAACGAAAACCTTGGCGGCTACTCCCTTTTTTTGTGCATTTCTGACTGCTTGATGTTTTGACAGTTCAGTTTTATTTAACTGACCATATAGGCAAACTATTTGCACCAGATAATGACACACATATAAAGATCTAAACGGGAATGTAAACAAAGGATGCCCACTGTAGCTAGAAACATGCCTGTTTAAAGAGACTAGGCTCTGTAAACTGGTATGTTGCTAGCTATGGTGGTCCCCTTTGTTTATATACTTTTTGTTTACATGCTAGTTTACAGAGCCTAGGTTTACATGCTAGTTTACAGAGCCTAGGTTTACATGATAGTTTACAGAACCTAGGTTTACATGCTAGTTTACAGAGCCTAGGTTTACATGCTAGTTTACAGAGCCTACCATTATATTATTCAGCGTGCACACACAGTATGGACAGGTAGTGGATCGTGAATGAGATGTTCACTGATTTTGACATCAAGTGATTTTGACAACAAGCGTTCTCCAGAATCACTGACTCCATCTTTAATACAAGTGAAAAAAAAGTTGAGGCTTCAGTAGTCTTGTTAACTTTGGAAGGTCGGCAGTTGCTTTGATAAATATGAAGCATAATTCACAGAATGCAGGGCTGATCAGAAGTGTGTGTGTGTGTGTGTGTGTGTGTGTGTGTGTGTGTGCGCGCGTGCGTGCGTGCGTGCGTGTGCGTGGGGGCATGTGTAACTCACATTTTTCTGTACACATTGATCTATGGGGACGTACCTTCCTTTCGGGGACAAAAATAGAAGTCCCCATAACATAATAATGACATTTTAGGGTGAAGACTTGCTTTAAGGTAAGGGTAGGGTAAGGGTAGGGTTAAGGTAAGGTTAAGGTAAGGGTTAGGGTAAAGGTAACAAGTATTGTTTATGGTTATGGCAGGTCTCCAGGAGATGAAAGTTAGTCTATGTAATGTCCTTGGAAGTGATGAAAACGTGTGTGTGTGTGTGTGTGTGTGTGTGTGTGTGTGTGTGTGTGTGTGTGTGTGTGTGTGTGTGTGTGTGTGTGTGTGCTGTCCTAGTGTTACTACCTGGGAGCCAGTAGTGATGCAGCGACCCGTGTCACAGCGTCAGTGTCCGGCCCCCTGTCCTCCCACGTCCCCGTGGAGAAGATCTGTCAGAGGCTCAACAGCAGAGACACACAGATCTGCCAGCTCAGATATGGTAACAAGATAATAATAATAATGGATTGGATTTATATAGCGCTTTATTTCTATGTGACTCAAAGCGCTTACAGGGTTCCAGGTTCCATTCATTCACACACAGTCATACCAGTGGTGGTAAACTACCATAGTAGCCACAGCTGCCCTGGGGCAGACTGACAGAAGCGAGGCTGCCATTCAGCGCCATCGGCCCCTCCGACCACCACCTCAAACATACAGCAGTCATACACATTCACACGAGGCAAGGTGGGTGAAGTGTCTTGCCCAGGGACACAACGACCATGACACAAGTGGCCGGGCTGGGATCGAACCGCCAACCCTAGGATCATTGGCCAACCAGCTTAACCACCTGAGCCACGGTCGATGAGTATGGATCTATACAGAGCCGGCCCAAGCCTTCAGGGGGCCCTAAGCGAAATATGATTAGGGGGCCCCTCTCCAATGTTAGCGCTGCTGAAACTATAGATCTTTGTTAAATATCATTCACACACCCAGTGTTTTCCGCTAGTGCCTCCACTGTGCGGCTGTGCGAAAATATTAGACTGCCGAGATTCAGATCCTCCTAGGGGGGTCCGGGGGTATGCCCCCCGGGAGATTTTTTTTAACCTTTTTAAAGTGAAATGAATCTGGTGCACTTTGAGAGGAAAATTAAGAGGCTAAATCTGAGAAATTTTGTGTGAACAAATAATTTGGAGACACTGGGTCAGATGAATTAGAAGCTATTGAAGAAGGACACATGGATTTTCCATAAAAATATTAATATAAAATAAAATATTATGGGTTGAGCTTGGAACTCTTTTTCTTTTACGGGACATATTTCTCTGTACTATAATGAATGCATTTAAATGCAGTGTGAGGAACGAAGCAGAAGAACTCTGTTGTCCAGCTACTGTATCTTTTTTTCCACAGACAAGGCTGACATAGGCTATAGACTATACACATTGCATGGGCAACTGAGGGCAGCCCCATTTCCAATTGTTTTAAATAAACTCAATACACACTGTGCATGGATGTGAACGTGACATGATCAGATAATTTCGGATTTCCTCCCAGATGAACTGATTACATTTTTAGGCTATTAATTATCTAGACCAAAACATTTTATTTTATTCTATTTATGATAACTCACATTTGCATAGTATGATGTTAATATCAAACACACAAACTAAAAAAAAAAAAAAAATTTTTTTTTTTTTTTTTTTTTTTTTAGGGGGCCCCCCAGGCAGTCGGGGGCCCTAAGCGGCCGCTTAGTTCGCTTATGCCTCGGGCCGGCTCTGGATCTATATATATGAATCTATACATTTTGTCACTTTTTTTTCTTTACTCTTGGAAAAAATGGGTAGCAGAATGGAATTAATGTGCATAGTTTGTCATACCCGCGCTCCTTTATTTTTTATTTTTTTTGTCTTTATGTTTTTATTCTCACTTTTATTTGTAATTTATTTTATTATTTATATGTTAAAGGCCTACTTCACCGGTGGGAATATAAAGGTGTATTGAATTCTGAGATCCTATGTAGTATAAATGTGACATCACAGTAAGAGAAATGTAGGGTTAGACAGTGAGACCATAAAACACTCTTTCTGCCTTTTCTCAGGCTAGGATGAACCAATTTAATTTTTTTTTGCACATTTATACTACATAGGATCTCAGAATTCAATACACCTTCATATTCCCACCGGTGAAGTAGGCCTTCAACTCTATTTATTTATGTAGACCTACTTATTTTACTGTTGTGTTGTTGTCTGTTAGAATAAAAAAGGTGGATTGTAATTTCTCCTTGCGATGAACTGTACATTTGAATGTATAAATTGTAAATCGTAGAAAATGAAAAACAAAGCCTGAGTATATATATATCAAAAAGGAGATATTGTAAAAGACTGGTTAAAATACTCAACGTGGACCAGCCCTCCTTACTGTGTGGACACAATCTAATAAAGTCAAAGTCAAAATTCTTTCTATAGCACATTTAAAAACAACATCAGTTGACCAAAGTGCTGTACAAGACACAATACAAAATAACATATAAGATACATGAGAAAAAAGTTAGGAGTGTCAAAGTCTCAACTTGTGTTAAAGGCCAATGCAACAAAAGTGAGTCTTCAGCAACGTATTAAACTGTTCAACTTTACAGGGATCCAGGTTCTATTCATTCACACACAGTCATACTGGTACACTGGTCATACTAACCCCGGTCGTTCTCTTCCAGAGCCTCAGCCTAAGGACCTGAGCAGTGACGGGCTGAAGAACCTGCGTGTGGCCCAGCTGAGGAACATCTTAGCCTCGTGGGGAGAAGAGTGTCTGGGCTGCCTGGAGAAACATGAGTACGTCAGCCTCATCCAGGAGAAAGCACCGCTGCACGCCCACAGTATGGAACTCTGAGGGATGACCTTCCACACAGCAACAAGTCAATACGCTCATGTAGTCTCCAGAATGACAAGGTGCACTATGCAGTTAATAGGAGGAGGATTTGTTTACATTTGCAAAAGCCTGCCGTTAGTTTATAAAACATACTTACCATACATGTATTTCTTAGTATTGAATAATTCTAACATTATAAGTAAAAAAACTAAATTATTTCGAGGCACCTGGAACCAAACGTCAGACTAGATATATGTTTGTAAACCAAACTGTGTGCCACAACATTGAAACAGTAACTTTTCAGGAAGCTTTCTAACTTCAAGCAGTGTTCCCAAAGGATACAATTCTCCTTTGTTTTTTCAGTTTTGAGAATATAACTTAGAAAATGTTCACTTCCCTGACACACCGAAGGTTACCTTTAACTTATAGATGTCACCATGAAACTTTGATAGTTACTGACATTAACAAAATGAGTTCTACAATTTTTTCAGAAGTGTTTGAAATAATATGCAAAGTTGTCAATATCTGACTAATCAGGTTTAAGTTTCAATCTCTTTAAAAAACAAAGATCTAGATGTTGGACAAAGAGCTAAAACATGTATTTTGATTTTACAACATATTAGTGTCCAATGTTTTTAGAGAACAGATTTGGGTTCAGCCTTTTTAAGATGAAACAATGTCCCATGAATCAGACAATGAACAACATAAAACAAGTCCTTTTGTTAAGTCTAGTCTTTATTTTGTCAATTACACACGCATGCAGGGTGAGTCACACACATGGCAATCCAAATGACATTTAGCTCACCCCTCCTACATTTCTAACACACACATGCAGTTCTACATACAGTGCCTTGCAAAAGTATTCATACCCCTTGAAATTTTCCACATTTTGTCACATTAAAACCACACACGTACATTTATTTTACTGGGATTTCATGTGATAGACCAACACACAGTGGTGCATCATTGTGAAGTGGAATGAAAATGAAATATGGTTTTAATTTTTTTTTAGAAATTAAAAACTGAAAAGCGTGGCGTGCAAAAGTATTCAGCCCCCCTGAGTCAATACGTTGTAGAACCACCTATCGCTGCAATAACAGCTGCAAGTCTATTGGGTAATGTCTCCGCCAGCTTTGCCCATCTAGAGACTGATATTTTTGCCCATTCTTCTTTGCAAAATAGCTCAAGCTTCAGATTCAGCATCAGATTGGATGGAGAGCGTCTGTCAACAGCAATTTTCAAGTCTTTCCAGATATTCTCAATTGTATTTAGGTCTGGACTTTGACTGGGCCATTCTAACACATGACTATGCTTTGATCTAAAGCATTCCATAGTAGATCTGGCTGTATGTTTAGGGTATTTAACCTTCTGGAAGGTGAACCTCCACCCCAGTCTCAAGTCTTTTGCAGACTGTAACAGGTTTTTCTGTCCTGTATTTGACTCGTTCCATCTTCCCATCAACTCTGACCAGCTTCCCTGTACCTGCTGAAGAAAAGAACCCCCAACGCATGATGCTGCCACCACCATGTTTCACAGTGGGGATGGTGTGTATAGGGTGATGTGCAGTGTTAGTTTTCCACCACACATTGCACTTTGCGTTAAGGCCAAACATTTCCTTTTTGGTCTCATCTGACCAGAGCACCTTCCTCCAACCCTTGCCACAAACCATGCGGGGGGGACAGCATATTCAGATGAGACCAAACTTGAAGTTTTTGGCCTCAATGCAAAATGCAATGTGTGGCGGAAACTAATGGCGCTTTTCCACCGCATGGTATCAGCTCGACTCGACTCGACTCAACTCGCATTTTTGGCTTTTCCACCGCAATTTCATGGTACCTGGTACCACGTAGCGGCTGCTTTTTTGGTATCGCCTCGCTCTAGGTTCCAAGCGAGCTGAGCCGATGCTAAAAGGTGACGTCGGCAGACGGCCGGCCACTGATTGGCCAGAGACTATTGTCTGGCCAATCAGTGGCCAGAGACTACCGGCTTCATTCTGTTGTTTATTCTCCCCAACTCTCCGGGACTTTTGAGTGTATTTACGCCGCGTGCAGCCTTCTCTGGCTCTCTTTCATTTGATTTGCATCACAGATCTGAATTTATTTTCCATATATTCGCTAAGCTCACCCAGTGTTGGTTGTTGGGGAAGTTACTTATCATACGAGAGGAGACATGTAGGGCAGCTAGCAGCTAGGCTAATAGTAGCCAGCTGGGACAGACATGATAGCGAGCGATTACATTACAAGCCTCGGACTGAACTGATTACCTCAATAAAATATTCAGGCTGAGACACGGCTTGCATTTGAAAACACGTATCCTGAAACAAGCACTAAACAGTCAACTTTATCATGCCCGTGCTTACGTGCATAGGGATGTACGTGACGCATCCCTACAGCTGACTGTGTGGCAGTCACACATCGGGACAACAACCATCCCTTTTAATGGCCCGTAGCAATATTCTTCTACTTCTTTTAGCAAACAGATACAAGGGGGGTATTTCTTAAATATTTTTCATCCGTGTTCTTGGCGGTTGGTTCAGTTAATAGTGCAACACTGCTCGCAATTTCTGCTCTGCTACTTTGCTCCGGAGTAGGATTCCAGCCCCTTACGACGACCCCGCCCACGTTCAGCAGGTACTATTTGCGGTGGAAAACGACCCGTGCTGCTACCAAACCAAGTTGAGTCGAGTCGAGTTGAGTCGAGTCGAGCTACATTTGCGGTGGAAAAGCGCCATAACACTGCACATCACCCTATACACACCATCCTCACTGTGAAACATGGTGGTGGCAGCATCATGCTTTGGGGGTCCTGTTCTTCAGCAGGGACAGGGAAGCTGCTCAGAGTTGATGGGAAGATGAATGGAGCCAAATACAGGACAGAAAACCTGTTAGAGTCTGCAACAGACTTGAGACTGGGGTGGAGGTTCACCTTCCAGAGGGACAACTAGCCTAAACATACAGCCAGATCTACTATGGAATGGTTTAAATCAAAGCATAGTCATGTGTTTGAATGGTCCAGTCAAAGTCCAGACCTCAATACAATTGAGAATCTCTGGAAAGACTTGAAAATTGCTGTTCACAGACGCTCTCCATCCAATCTGATGCTAAATCTTTAATTTAGCATCAATCTTTAAAGAAGAATGGACAAAATACATCAGTCTGTAGATGGGCAAAGCTGGTAGAGACAAATAGATTTGCAGCTGTAATGGCAGCGATAGGTGGTTCTACAAAGCATTGACTCAGGGGGCTGAATACTTTTGCACGCCACACTTTTCAGTTTTTTATTTATAAAAAAAATTTAAACCACGTTTCATTTTCATTCAACTTCACAATTATGCGCCACTGTGTGTTGGTCTATCACATAAAATCCCAATAAAATAAATGTACCTGTGTGGTTATAACGTGACTAAATGTTGAAAATTTCAAAGGGTATGAATATTTTTGCAAGGCACTGTATAGGGGATCATGGCACAGTTTTTTGGGTGTGTCTTGCTCAAGGACACATGGTAGAGATGGTGGGCATCGTAGATGTAATACCAGCCACCCTAGTGTTACAAACAACACCCTCCTGTCCGGTGCCGGGGATCGAACCATTGGTTACTATTCGGCCCCCTTACCTCTCTAGGCCATCCTACCACCACCAACCTTCAGAATAAGTAAAATTATTATAGAAAGTTTAGTTGTTCAATAATGTGCTTAGAGGCATGTTCTGCAGCCTGACAGGTGATAATCAGACCTGTATTGGTTGTGGGAATGGTACAGGTGTACTTTTGTGCCCTTTTTTAATATGTATGTGCTTGTTTTTATGACAAAAAAAGCTCTTCTAGGGACAGGCATTGAAAATAAAGCTGTAGATATACACGGAGATTTGTGGTTTGAGTGGCTATGTAGTAGCATCTGTCCCTATCAAATAAACATGAAATGAATTGCAGCAAATGTTTTTTTCTAACTGGAACCAGTGCATATTTGGCATTTTCTTGAAAGATATATTTTAAGAATTTTCTTTTGCTCTCCAAACCTTCTTATCATTTCAACTCTATTTGAAGGCACAATTTCTGCCCCAATTTACCCCTGTTGAAACCATGCTGGGCTGCAAAATGTACAAAGTGTTTAGTAAATTACTGTCATAATACATCCATCTCCACCTCTCCACATACATTACCATTATGACATGAATATGGGAATATTGACACTGGTTTGTTGTTGAAGTTGTGTAGCTTCAGGCTCTTAAAAAAACTCACTTGTTGTAAAGTAGTGGTTCCCTGTCCTCTGATTGGTCCGTTCCCTCCTCTTTAGCTGGTCTCCGTGTTCCAAGGACCCCATAGCTCATGTGTGATTTTTTGCCTGTATATTATTACCTGTATATTAAACTCTTTGGGCCACATCCACTAAGAATGGATTGTGTGCGCCAATAGCTCCAATCTGCCTCATTTTAGTATCGTATCCACAAAATAATTTGCAAGTATTTTTATTTATTTTTAAAGATTCATTTTTGGCATTTTCAAGCTTTATTAGATAGTACAGAGTTGAAATGGGGAGACAGAGAGAGGGGGGATGACCTGCAGTAAAGGTCCACGGGCCGGATTTGAACCCAAAACAGCACGCCAGTCACGCAGGCCACATGGGCTGGAGGGGGACATATTTTCGGCTATGGCCTGCCTAACACGGTTCTTCACCGTGATGTTCCTTTTGCCCCTTGTTCCCCCGAATAAAACTCCCCGGTGCTGCCAGACCTCGTCCTCTAAGACGCCAATCTCCTCCGCGGTAAACAGCGGTGCCCGCTTGTTTCTTTTGCTGCCGCATTCTTCCATTCTCACATGTGTGTGCCTATATCCACGGGGGTATATATGCGCTAATGGGCTTGATTACTACTTGGATACACTTGTTGCCACACTCACACCCGCACCCACACACCCCCACACACACACAATACATGCGTAGTCTAATTCCACCTGTGTGGGGGAGACCACGGGGCGCTGTGTGTGACTTATGCGCTGATAAAGAGGTGGGTGATCGACTCACCTGGCATCGATTTATTCAGTTTCAGCACCACCGCGGTGGACAGCTCCCACTGAGAGCGTCTTTCGATGCTTCTTTCGCTTCATCTTACGGCTCTCCAAAGAAGGGACTTAAGACGGCATCTGGGAAACACCCGTATCTTAGTTCTCCTTCTTTGGCGAACCCTTCTTTCGAGCCTTCTTTGGTCCCAAAGAACGATCGAATCTGGGAAACGCGGCCCTTGTTAATTAGTCACCCACTAAATCAATAATGCACTGTGGAGAATAACACAAGACATATTCCTACCTTCATGCTTATTTGCCCGGAGCAGCCCATAACACATCCATAGAGCCCTCGACCCCTTTCCCCTGCTTCTTTCTTTACTGTTTAATCCCGTGTGGGCCGTGTCCCCTAGCAACAGGTGCAGCTCCGCTATCGTCTCACCTATTTTGCAGCGGGTCAAAGGGCAACATAGAAGTGCGATTAATCTGCGTTAATTTTTTTAATCGCGTTAATTTTTCTGTGATTAATTAATCGAAATTAACGCGTTAATTTGACAGCCCTTCTTATTATACTACTTTTAAGGGTCTTCACAGCACAAAAAACGATGTAGATTGTGGGGAAACTCTTGTCATCTGGGGGCTTTCTGATTCTCTGTCAACACTCAGCTTCGTCTTTCTCCGCCCCCTCGACCCCCTCCAGCCAAACCCACTCCATTGTGATTGGTTACCTTTCGGAAGACCTGCAAAGCATTACCATACATGGACAATCTGCTTTGTTCATGTCACGTGATCCAGGAAATTTAAACAAATGAATTGCGACCGGCGTCCCTAGTGTTCAGCCCAAATAGTCGGCAGAAAATACGTCTAAACGAATGTACGTCATGATTTGACACTTTGGTATCGTTTAACATGACTATAACACATTATAACAACATTTATAGGTCAGAAAAGACAAAAAAGCGTAATATAGGTGCTCTTTAAATAATAACTGGATACGTTTGACGTATCTAGTCGTAGGGGAGAACGGGGGAATCTGAGACATCGGGTAACGTGAGCCACCCCCTGTATCTAGGCAACGGAAAACATTTTTGGTCATGTGAGATATATGCTTTCAAGCCCCTCTCATTTCCCCATGGCCCTGAAAGAGAGGACCTCATGGTGCTGTGGTAAGCATGTTTTTTTCACCAAAATAGGTATTTTGCATGTAAAAGTAAATTTTCTTGCTGTCAACTTAATCAACTGTTGTGCCAAAGCAAATGTATTCACGTACAAAAACTTCTATCATACGTGTTGATGAACTACCAACATATGAAACCATGTGATGCTGATAACTGAAGATTAGCCTGAAATGCTAAGAGAGGTAGTTTTTTCTCAAATTGTGGTGGTGGGGGAAAGTGAGCCAAATGCTGTGGGGGAAAGTGAGCCACTGTCTCACTTTCCCCCACCATGAGGCACAAGTTAAGTTTAGTCTTAAACATATTTTAATGTAATATTACATAACAAACGTTTTATTTTAATGTCATACACATTGTAGAAAAGCCATCATGCCAAGGAAATACACCAGGAAGACGACCTGGGGCAACCACACGGAAAGAGCACCTTCTCATCTTTCCCTGTAACCTTCAGGGCTGGAATGTAGAGTAGACCTAGTTGTAGAGTATGACAGGCTGATGTTATAATCCAGTTGGGTCCTCTCCTGTGTTCTGAGTCCCAGGCTGTTCTCGCTGGTTCTGATTTTTCTTTGCTTTGACCCCCAGACACAAGCTGGCTCTAAAGGTCCTGTGTTCTGACCCCCAGAATGTGTTCTAATCTAACTGGTTCTATCTTTTATTTGAATCTTATTAAAACCTTTTGAATTATAATATGTTGTGTTAGATTTTGTTCAGAGTTACTTTCAAGTGTTTAGAAAATTTGCTTTGCTTAATTGACCAAACCCCATCATTCTTTTACTAGTCCGATATTAGTTCTGGAATGTGTGGCTAGCTTTCAGGATTCTTACTGTTACAAGTGTTGTTATGGTAGTTTCAGAGTGGAAAAAGTAAGTGGATCAGTTTACCCCACAGCTAAAGTGAGCCACAAAATTCTGCTAATGCCCATTTCTAGGAAACATCCTGAATTAATGGGAAATGTGTAAATTTGAGTGATAAATCATTTTAGCTCCTTTAGAGGGGAGCAAATGTAAAAAGTGGCTCAGATTACCCCGTTCTCCCCTACATATCAATGTAACAAAAATATTTTAGGCAAAATGTTTACCAGTCCATTATGCTTTTCATACACACTAGATATTTCATTACATCACAACAGAAAATGTACACATAAACGTACACATAATTAAGTTAGATATTGCAGAATATGCATATTTACTCAAATATTTCTGAACACATTGTGATACAAAATATAATAGTTTTGAGCTTCATTTGCTGAAGGAATACTGTGAGATGGAGTAGAATGCACCAAAAGCTAGAGTCCTACTTTTCCTAAAGGCATATCTGAACAGCTGATGCTTACATTCTCCATGCTGGGTCTGCTGCGGTGGCGGCTAGCAGTGCAGTCCAGCGCCAGACGCAGGAGGCTGAGGGCCACAGCAGCAGGCCAGCGGCCCGCCGACACATCCACAAACTGCAGACAAGAGTCCACACCTCCACTGTCCTCCACCTCAGTCACCAGCACATCTCTCTGACAGAGCACACACACACACACACACACACACACACACACACACACACAGGGGGGGGGGGCAGAGCATGCGCTTGGTAAGAAAATATGTCCGACCAAACAATTAGAAAGTGTAAAGTAACAATATATTGATCATCTGAGTAATCATGTCGATATTCAAGTTTGTCAAGCTGGAAATGGCTTTATGCAATATACTTTAGTAGAATGTTATAATTCTCTATTATTTGCATTCAGAACTACCTATGTAACCGACGGTCCATTGCGACTTCAAGGGCAAGTGGGTTCCATTTAAATCCCCCGCTCCTCTCCCACCCACTCTCCCTCCACTCTCCCTCCGTCATACCAAGGGCTGAGGGGAAGTGAACGAGGGGAAGTGGAACTAGTATTGAAATGCAGCTTCACCCTGCGTTCCTAATCACATACTCTTTATTTTTACTACACTACATACTAAAGTACAGAAGAGGTTTAGGTCCACAGGAGAGAGAAAAAAATCAGATAAGAAAGATTTTTTTTCATTATGGTGAGAAATGTCAAAAATAAAGACGAATAATCCAAAATGCTGTTGGAGTTAATAGGGCATTTATGTATTTTCAGCATACTACAATTGACGTGCATGTATGGGGACATCCTAAATCTTTTTCTGCTATACTAAATAGTATGGAAGTAGCCTATGGGGATTGGAACGCAGCAGGGGCGGATCTAGAAAAATATTCATGGGGTGGCAAGAGGGTGGCAGGAGATTTTAAGGGGTGGCAACCTGTGGCGGATGTATAGTATGCCGATTTAATTAAAGCCATATAAATAAATATTTACTTGGGAAAGCCCCCACATTTAGATATGTTGACTAAATAACATAATACTTAATGTATTGTAGCACGAGTGAAGCCTTACATTTAAACATAACATTTTTAAAGATTATTATTACTGAATAATTACTACATTACCTGCCTCACAACAATCACCTGCACTAATACACCAGCATGGGGCTCAAAATCTATGCAAATAGGGCTGCAATAAGTACTTAGTTAACAGTGAGTCTTTGGTATTTGTCTGTGTTAATATGAGATACTCCCATCAGATGTCAATCATCAGTCTAACTTGAGTGCAGATATCAAGTTATTCAAATATTCTAGTAATTTACATACAATACAGATAAAATCATTCATAAATATTGTGCGGCATTTTCCTATGTTTGGTCACAAACAGTGACCTGTTAAACACACTGTAAATGGGAAGAGGTTCAGTAATGTCACACAGAAATAGGCCTACTGGTTATTATGAGCAATCGATAAGCACGACCTAAGACTTTAATTTAAAATAGTGTGATAAGAATTAGGAAGTATATCAGTAATACCTGGAGAGGTATTACTGCTGAACTGTCTATCTATGAAGAAATGACAATAATGAGAAAAGAGCAGGGCTAATGGAGTTGTAGTTTTCCTATAAAGTTAATATGCTGCTTTGTGGTGACAATGACTAGAGGTTAATAATAACGTTAGGAACTCGTGAATGCTTCGGAAAAACTATAATAACGTTCACATGAGCGAAGATTGTGCACTACTGTAGGCTACTGATCCAAATTCCACAACTCATTACTTGTGTCACAGTTTAGTACAATATTTATTCATTTATATTTGGTTCCTCCACCTTAAGTCAGGACAGGATAGTTAAGTTTGGTTTTTCATCTCCGTGTTGGACAGCTGTTCGCTCAGCTGAAGGGCTCGAGCCTCACGGAGCAGACAGCACGAGTCAGTCTAAAGTCAGCGAGGATCACGCTCACAAATCAAAAAGCTAAATTCTAAAATAAAGATATCTCTTCCTCCCTCTGTCCACTGCACACTTAGTCACTAGTAGCTTAAACCTGCAGTGTGTAGAATTTTGGGTTTTATTTCCTAGCAGATTTTGTAGAAAGTAATTATAATATCCATAAGTACATTTAATTTAGTGCATAATAGCTGAAAAAAATGTTTTGAATTATTATTTTTTCCCTTAGAAATGGTCTCATATATGTCCATATTTCTGCATATTTTGGACCAAGGCCTAGTGCCGCCATCTTGAAAGTGTCATAGTTGGAATGTCATCAGGTGCATTGTTTAACATTTAGAATTGTTCTTGTCCTCGAAGGCCACTGTAGCTTCTGTTATTATTCAAAAGGGTTGGGGTTACCCAGGGAGTGTTGCATTCTAGAACTTTGTAGAACTTTCTTGATGATGTCATATTACACACTGCACCTTTAAAGGAAGTACATGAGGATCATTTTGCACTTTATTATTTTTGAATATTTGAAGATTGCAGGCAAGTAAAATAACACCAGCCACTACATTCTCAATGATAGACGTGAATAATCACTTCTTCTTTTTTTAACAATAGAGAAGAATAAATATTTGAAATATTACTGCATTGTATTCTATTCTATTTTTGTTACTGGGAAACTAAATGTTGTCAATTACTTTACATAAACTTGATGCAAACAAATTCACCAGAATGCAGGAAATGGGGGGTCTGGCACCCCCAGACTCCCCATTTAAAAAGTGTCCTAAACCGAGGTTTAATCATAACCTACACCCTTGAAATTCATTAATTATTTTGTTTAATTTTATCTATAGGCCTTTGTACAAGGATACTTCCTAATCCTTATCACACTATTTTAAATTAAAGTCTTAGGTTGTGCTTATCGATTGCTCATAATAACCAGTAGGCCTATTTCTGTGTGACATTACTGAACCTCTTCCCATTTACAGTGTGTTTAACAGGTCACTGTTTGTGACCAAACATAGGAAAATGCCGCACAATATTTATATGAATGATTGTATCTGTATTGTATGTAAATTACTAGAATATTTGAATAACTTGATATTTGCACTCAAGTTTGACTGATGATTGACATCTGATGGGAGTATCTCATATTAACACAGGCAAATACCAAAGACTCACTGTTAATTACAGTCATATGAAAAAGTTTGGGAACCCCTCTCAGCCGGCATTATAATTGACTCTGCTTTCACAAAAAAAAAGATAAAAGTGGTATGTCTTTAATTTACCAGGAACAGCTAACTACTGGGATGTTTTCCAAACAAAGATTTTTTGAAAAGCAGTATTTGGTTGTGTGAAATAAAATAAAATGTGAAAAACTGGCTGTGCAAAAATATGGGTACCCTTGTGGTTTTGTTGATTTTAATGCCTGTAACAGCATGTAAAACTGATGACTTTAAACACAAAGTTGGTTGGATTATGTTGTTAAGCCTTGAACCTCATAGAAATGTCTGTTTAATCATGAGAAAATGTATTTTAGGTGCCTAAATGCAAGTTGCACTTCTCTTTGACTCTCTGCTGAAGTGAGACAGAATGGGACCATCAAAACTGCTCCCAAAATATCTTAAAAACAAAGATTATTCATTATCATGGTTTAGGGGAAGGCTACAAGAAGCTTTCCCAAAGGTTTCAATTGTCAATTTCTACTGTAAGGAACGTTGTCAGGGAATGGAAGGACACAGGCACAGTTGCAGTTAAACCCAGGTCTAGCAGACCAAGAAAAGTACAAGAGCGGCATATGCGGCGGATTGTGAGAATGGTTGCACACAACCCAAAGATCACCTCCAAAGACCTGCAAGAACATCTGGCTGCAGATTGTGTATCTGTACATGGTTCAACAAATCAGTGCAATGTTGCCGGCTGAGAGGGGTTCCCAAACTTTTTCATATGACTGTAAGTACTTATTGCAGCCCTATTTGCATAGATTTTGAGCCCCATGCTGGTGTATTAGTGCAGGTGATTGTTGTGAGGCAGGTAATGTAGTAATTATTCAGTAATAATAATCTTTAAAAATGTTATGTTTAAATGTAAGGCTTCACTCGTGCTACAATACATTAAGTATGATGTTATTTAGTCAACATATCTAAATGTGGGGGCTTTCCCAAGTAAATATTTATTTATATGGCTTTAATTAAATCGGCATACTATACATCCGCCACAGGTTGCCACCCCATGAATATTTTTCTAGATCCGCCTCTGCACCCCATGCCACCCCGGTAGATCCGCCCCTGGAACGCAGGGTAAGTCTGTGTGTCCGTCTTGCTATCAATCCATACACAAAATTTTCCCGAAAGTTAGTACTTATCCTGACATTTCTCGCCTACACAAACTCGCATACACAACTGTCACTTGTTAGTACTCTTGTTGCATCATGCTGATCTGAATGCACAGGAGCTGTTTCTGGCACCAGAACCAAAGAAAGCAACACAAACCAGACAACCTCCTCTTTCTCCATGCCATTTCAGGCTGTGATTCTACGTCTCATCTATTTGGCTTAGGAAAGGGAATGGCACTGAAAAAAGTAAAGAATGACACTAGCTTTCTCGAACAAGCTAAGGTGTTCAGCCAGTCACCGGAAAATGTGCGAAAAGGCATCATCATTGCAGCAGGTGAAAAAGCTCTAGTATGGGGGCCAAAAAGATGAATCACTGGATATGCTGAGATACAGGCGATTCTGTGATAAAGTAACTCATCTCCAGTGGAACCTCAAACTCTCCCTCCAACTTCAGCTGCAAAGTTCCATAATCTTCGGGTCTTTTACCAAATGATGGACCCAAAAGACTGGGGGTGGCATGTTTTGGAGTGGAGATTTAGGCCAATAATGACGATGAGCCTGCGGCACCATCAGAAATACTAGATGTAGTCCGCTGTAGTTGCAAGAAAGACTGCAGCACAAATAAATGCACATGCAAAAAACATGGATTCTTTTGCACTGCCATTTGCGGAGAATGTCGTGGTATAGCTGCACAAACTCACAGTTGCCTGATTTATCAGATGAATATGACCCAGAGGGGAAGAACTAAGCAAAGAACAAACCAGGAACTGATATAGGGGGTGTCAGAACCAAGAGCCACAGAGAAGGGGTCGAGGATCCAGGCTGGATTAAAAAAAACACATTAAAAAAATTTGCATATTCAAATTCATTTCAAAAGAAACTTGTAATACAAAAAAAGTTACTTTTCATTTTTATACAAAATTAGATCGGCACGTTGGTGTTATGGTTACGATGCTGGACCCAAGAGCAGACAGAGACGAAGTAGGATTTATATAAAAAAGGTTTATTTTATATATGGTGTGGGGAAGCAGGTAGTGGGTGAGGGAGCCAGGGGGAGACCAAAACCGGGAAGCTGGAGAGAGTGATCCGGATACTGCAGGCAGAGGAAACCAAAAGTTAGGTTGTGGTCAACAGCTACAGGCAACAAGAAACGAGTAAGCGAGAGCGAGGGACAGTAAACTGGAGCCAGGTACGTTATAGTTACCACGGTAGCGCATAGGACGATCTGGCGCCAACAGCAAGGAATCCACGGGTTATGAAGGGGAGTTGATTGGAGGTGAAGACCAGGTGAGCGTGATTGCAGATGAGGACCAGGTGCGAAGTGAGACAGACAGGGGGAGTGGCAGATACAGACGAGGAAAACACAGCGGGCTGCTGTGACCACAACAGTTGGTCTGGGTCAAAATAAAGTTTAAAGAAAGGACTATTACATTTAGATTTTTCAATTCGGACACCAATCAATAGGAGGAATTTGACGCTTTTCACTTTGGACAGAGCTATACCCCGATAATTTAGTGTTTTTACAAAGCACAATGGATGACATCCTGATTTTTGGTAAGGACAGAGAAGAGCATGACCGCAACCTCAGAGCAGTTATGCAGACGGTCAGGGCTTCAGGGCTCAAACTGAATAAAGAAAAGTGCCAGTTTGGAATATCAGAGATCAAGTATTTTGGACACATTGTTGAAAAAAGATGGCATCAAACCCAGCACTGAAAAAGTCAGAGTCATCTCAGATATGCCCAGTCCAACCAACGTCACAGAACTACGCCAGTGCATTGGGATGAACAACTACCTGGGCCGGTTCCTCCCAGATCTGTCTTCCATCATGCGCCCCATTAACAGCTGATTGAAAAAGGAGACTGCGTGGTTATGGGGAGGAGTACAGGAAGAAGCTTTCAAACAGGTAAAGACTATGCTAACCACTGCACCGGTCCTGGCACATTACAACCCCTCCAAGCCAACAGTGGTTAGTGCAGACGCCGGCAGCTTCGGTCTGGGAGCTGCGCTGTTTCAGGAGCAGAGAGAGGGGCTCAAGCCAGTCGCCTTTTGTTCAAGATCACTGACTGAGACAGAGCGGCTGTCAGATCGAAAAAGAATGCCTTGCTGGTGTTTGGGCGTGTGAGCGCTTTGTGAGGTACCGACAGGGCATGGAAAAGTTCTGTTTGCAAACAGACCATAAGCCGCTCGTCCCCCTGATAAAGTCATACGACCTTGACAAAGCGCATGTAAGATGTCAGCGGTTATTAATGCGTCTGATGAAGTTTAATGTTGAAGCTGTTCATGTTCCAGGGAAGCAGCTCATTGTGGCCGACACCTTGTCCCGCAACCCTCTGCCAGACTGTGGTGAGTCCGACACAGAACACGAGGTCAAAGCTTATGTACAGGGGGTGATATCAACAAGACCAATAACAGCTGAGAGATTGGAGTATAGCTGTCTCTGCAGACAGCTGCCCGCTACACAAACGAAGGCTGGCCTGTAGAGCTGACGCACATTCCACATACGTTGCATAAGTTTCATGCAGCCAGAGCCCATCTTTCAGAAGTTGAGGGACTCCTTCTACACGACGACAGGATCGTTGTTCCCTCATCACAGCAAAAGCATGTACTGTCTCAGATACACCAAGGTCATCAGGGCCTCACTAAGTGTCGAGAGAGAGCAAACATGACTGTGTGGAGGCCAGGAATTGGACGAGACATTACTGAAATGGTCAAAACATGTGAGTTCTGCCTGAGAAACAAACCTACTCAGAGGAAAGAGCCATTAATGACCACGCCACTGGCAGAAAATAGCAGCAGACATTTGCGAACAAGTTGGCAAATGTATAATAATAATCCACCACTACATATCTTGTAGTGGTGGATTATTATTCACGTGACATCGAAATTGCACATCTGTCTACCATGAGTAGCCAACAGGTTATTGCTCGCTTAAAGAGCATGTTTGTCAGGTGGGGGATCCCGCTCGAACTGGTATCAGATAACGGTACCCAGTTCACTTCAGCAGAGTTCAGGCAATTCAGCAAAACTTATAACTTTGGACATTTAACATCCAGCCCCCACTATCCACAGGCTAATGGGGCGGCAGAAAGGGCTGTTGCCACAGCTAAAATAATCCTGCGTCAACCTGATCCTCACCTGGCTCTGATGAGCTACAGAGCCACCCCGATCACTGCAACAGGTCTGAGTCCTTCCCAACTTATGACTAGTCGACAGATCAGGACGACAGTCCCCATGCTGCCTAAGCAGTTGCATCCAAGTCCTATTGACCACAAAGCTGTCAAACTCAGAGACGAGCAGACCAAAGATGTCTATCGCTTCTTCTACAACAGGCGTCAATCAGCATGATCTTTGCCTACTCTCCAGCCGGGTCAGAGTGTCAACGTCAAACTGGATGGACAAAAAGCCTGGAAGACTCCGGCGAAAGTCATTGCAAAAGCACCGGAGCCCAGGTCCTACTACGCGCAAACTGAGCAGGGCACGGTCGCCCGCAGGAACAGGAGACATATCCAGGAGGGGCCACAGTCATCAGCACAAGGGACTAGTGAGCTAAACCATGACTCTTCTTGTGACACGGGTTCCACTCCGATGTCTCCTGTTGCCCCTGTCACTCCAGCTACAGTGGTACCCACCAGCCCAGGGTTTTCTCCAAGGAGAACATTGGCTGGGAGATAAGTTAGAACACCTGTCAGGTTCAAGGACTGTGTTTCAAAGTAGAGATGTCTATCTTCTTTGATGTAAATGTGCAGCATGTTGATATTTTTATTTTCCGGTTAATGCAACACCCTCTAAAAAAGGGGGGGGGGGGGTGAGGTGTGAGAGACAATAATGGTTATAAGAAATATGGAAAATAATACAGTTGTCAAGCAATATACATGTTATTGTGTTCAAACATTGCAACGATTTTCAATAGTTATTTTGTTATACTTGACCTTTTGTTAAGAAGCTGCATCATAATATTTGTTTATTAAGCTTGTTGGGCAAACTTACTAAGAGGGGAGATGTGATGTGAGTTGATACATTGCTATTTCTATGTTAGCCACTAGAGGGCGCTACATGCTCTCGTAGGGAGTTCAAAAGGTTATTGAGCTATGTGTTAGGGTCACATGTTTTATTGAGCTCAGTATGCAATGTCCGTGTATTACTTAAAGCCGAAATATTAAACAGTTAACTCTACAACATGAGTCTGGGAGTTAATCATAACCACTAAGTAAGGATTCATGTCACTACTTTTCTGGTCTTAATTTTTTATTAAAGGCCTACTTCACCAGTTTGAATATGAAGGTGTATTGAATTCTGAGATCCTATGTAGTATAAATGTGCGAAAAAAATTTAAATCGGTTCATCCTAGCCTGAGAAAAGGCAGAAAGAGTGTTTTTTTAACCCGGTTATGTCACAGTAAAAGACATCACAGTAATATTTACAAAGTAAGTTTTTTTTAACCCTATATTTCTCTTTCTGTGATGTCACAAGAAAGAGAAATATAGGGTTAAAAAAACACTCTTTCTGCCTTTTCTCAGGCTAGGATTAACCGATTTTAATTTTTTTTGCACATTTATACTACATAGGATCTCAGAATTAAATACACCTTCATATTCAAACCGGTGAAGTAGGCCTTTAATGACTCGTATAGAGCAGCCTGACACGAATCACTGCACAAAAAACTATGTAGATTGTGGGGAAACTCTTTCTGTCATCTTAGACTTCGACTTCGACTTGTTTTTATTGTCATTCAATAAATGCACTAGTGCACATATTAAAAGAAATTGCGTTGCCTTGGGTCACGGTGGAGTGGAGACAGAATATAAAAAGATGGCATGAAGTAAAATACTAAGAGGGTTAGGTGGGAGGGGGGGCGGTGGTGGATGGTTTATTTATTGTCCGTGGGTGTTCAACAGTTTAATGGCCAGGGGGAAGAAACTGTCACTGAACCTAGATGTCCTACTGTGGATGCTGCGGAACCTCCTGCCAGAGTTCAGCATGGAGAACAGTCTGTGGTGAGGGTGGGTGGAGTCAGAGGAGATGCGTTGGGCTCTGGTCAGGCAGCGCTTCTGCCCAATGTCCCAGATGGATGGGAGCGGGGACCCGATGATTTTCTCCGCTGTTCTCACCACTCTCTGCAGAGACTTCCAGTCCGAGGCATTGCAGGCCCCAAACCAGACGGAGATGCAGTTGGTCAGCAGACTCTCGATAGTGCCCCTGTAGAAGGTGATCAGGATGGGAGGGGGGAGGGAGACTTTCCTCATCCGGCGCAGGAAATGCAGGCGCTGCTGTGCCTTCTTCACCAGAGAGGTGGTGTTGAGGCAGCAGGTTAGCTTGCCAGTCATTTAGACCCCCAGAAACTTAGTGCTGCTGACGACTTCCACCGCAGCGTCATTGATGTGGAGTGGAGTATGACTAGGCCGAGATTTTCTGAAGTCGACAATGATCTCCTTTGTCTTTTCAACATTAAGGATCAGGTTGTTGACTTTACACCAGTCCACCAGGTGTTTCACCTCGTCCCTGTAGGCCAGTTCATTGTCATCCTTGATGAGGCCGACAACAGTTGTGTCGTCCTCATACTTCAAAAAGTACTTACGCCTTACACCCCTACTGGGGTATAGGCCGTCGACAAGGGACCTCCAGAGTTCACGGTCACTGGCGTTGTTTTGTTCTTGTCCACAGATCGTTGTTGCTGATCTTGTTCGGCCAGTAGATTTTCAGTATTCTTCTGAGACATTTGTTTATGAAGGTTTGCACTTTATTTATTGTGATCTTATTGATTCTCCAAAAAGTGGTTGGTGCTGAATTTGGGACGACAGTTGCGTCATCAGGGTGAACAACAGGGGGCTGAGAACACAGCCCTGGGGGGAACCGGTGTTCAGGGAGATGGCGCTGGAGATGTTATTGTTCACACAAACAGACTGGGTTCTTTTGGTGAGATCTGGGGGCTTTCTGCATTCTCTGTCAACACGCTTCGTCTTTCTCCGCCCCCCTCCCGCCAAACACACTCCGTTGTGATTGGTTACCTTCTGGAAGACCTGCGAAGGGAGCGGGCCTGAGCGTGTAGCAGCATTACCATACATGGACAATCTGCTTTGTTCACGTCACGTGATCCAGGAAATTTGAACAAATGAATCGCGTCCCTAGTGTTGAGCGCTGTGCACTGCCACCCCAGACGGTCGGCAGAAAATACGTCTAAACGGATGTACGTCATGATTTTACACTTTGGTATCGTTTAACATGACTATAACACATTATAACAACATTTATAGGTCAGAAAAGACAAAAAAGCATAATACAGGTGCTCTTTAAATAATAACTGGATACGTTTGACGTATCTAGTCGTACATATCAATGTATCTAAAATATTTTAGGCAAAATGTTTACCAGTCCATTATGCTTTTCATACACAGATATTTCATTACATCACAACAGAAAATGTACACATAAACGTACACATATTTAAGTTAGATATTGCAGAATATGCATATTTATTAAAATATTTCTGAACACATTGTGAAGAAAATAATAGTTTTGATGTCAGTAATCTACTGGAAGAGTAAGTTTCACATTTTAACCTATTTACATTCCAGTGTCTCGCCTTAAATATTTCACCCATACTGAACCGGCCTTCTATCGCAGGGCTGTACGCTTATTTTTTAAAGTGGTAGCACTGGTGCTAGCAAGCAAAAAAAATCAGTAGCACAAAAATAAATTTGGTAGCACACAAAGTATGATCGAAAACTTGCATAACCTTAACCCTTGCATTTCGCTCTAATTACCTTTGAGCATGTCATCTTGGTCTCATTTGAGATTCTCAATTAATATTATTTCCTAGTGTGTGCAGTAATAATTGTAGAAAAATTAATAGGGGTGCACTGATTGCAATTTAGACAAAATAATCTAACCTGCCAATTGCAATTTGGCAGGCTGTCGCACTAGTTAGGGTTGCCACCTTGGATTTAGGAAAAAAAGGGACACTTGAATGTTTGGGGCGGAGGGCTCGGCCATTATTAGGCTACCAGTTCAGACTGACCAGTGTAATGACCTATAATAACCATACACACCTACAGTGCTTTTTACAGTATAGGCTAAATAGGGAGACTGAGGTGGGTGGGGACCCTGGACCTTGTAGGGGGGCCCCGGAAGAAAAAAATGCAACCTGTTAAAGTAAAATTCATCAATCTGGTGCACTTTGAGAATAATATTGCATGCAACCATGCCCAGGGGCCCAAGGGCTCGGGGGGGGGGGCCTAAGCCAGAAATACTGATAGTAACTTTAAATGTTGCATTGTCAAAGAGCTCAGTCACTCATATCAATAACAGGGTCCAACAAGGAATAGCCTAAATATAAGGAAATAAATCATCATGGCCCCAACTAGGTGACAAATAGAAAAGCAAGTGCAAAACAAAAGCATTATTAGCTCTGTCTAAGGGGCTTCATGAGGGACAGCTAAGCCCCCCACACACAAACAGGAATAAGCTTGCTATGTGTAAATTCTATACTGTTCATGAAAAGTAGCTTTCCACCCTGTATATGTTGCAATGGGCCCCTCCATCATATAACATGAGTCTGCAGACCAATCTACTGTACTGTTTTCACAGTTGCAGAGTAAAGAGTGCCTGTTTAAGAAAAATAATGTTCCTTCTGCAGCTCAAGATTTGATTAAAATGTTCCTCTGCTCTGATGCATTTAACTTTAAAACGGTACAAAGAGTCTGGGCCCATTATCTCATAATCCGTCTATGAACCAACTGGTTTCCACAATCTTTTTTATTTTCGCGGGCAGCATGCACAAGCATTATTTATTAAAAAAAAAAAAAAAAAAAAAAAAAAAAGTGTGGGGCCCCACACAGGGTCTTGAAACGGGCCCCGAGATCGTTAAGACCGCCCCTGCCCGCCCGCCTCTCCGATGCAATAGCGGGCGCAACAAACTCCTCGGCCCGTGTGAGACGGCCTTAACTACTGAACGAAGGAAGGAAATCAAATGAGGTTTTGGCATTTTCCCCAAAAAACGGGTCACAGCTGGTGAAAAAAAGAGAACAATTCTGGGAAAAACGGGACGGGTGGCAACACTAGCACGAGTGCGATTGGAGTTGTATTCATCATCGCACGTGATCAATTTCAGTAGCAAATGCGATCAAAACTGTCGCACTGTACAGCCCTGTATCATTATAATATCACTATTATAATCTTCCCTCAGTCTTTATTCAGCCTTCCCTTGGCCCAGCTGTCCTGTTTATCCTAACCCTACATTTTACCATGTGTGATGTCAGACATGGTAAAATGTAGGGTTAGACAGTGAGACCATAAAACACTCTTTCTGCCTTTTCTCAACCGATTTATTAAATGTTTGCACATTTATACTACATAGGATCTCAGAGTTCAATACACCTTCATATTTCCACCGGTAATGTAGGTCTTTAAGGCATTACTCTATACTCTACTACAACTACTAATATTAAGTCAAATGTTGCTGATAGCTTATCTACGTGTGTCTGTGAGTGTTTGTTTTATTTGCAGTCCTGTTATTTCCAGTGATTAAATTCTTATGATGAGAAGGTGTTTTCACTGTGAGCTGTTGAAGAGTATAGCCTAAACAGGAGGTCTGTGCTCTCTACTGCAGTGCCTGCTCAGAGAACAGTTCCTCTGTGCCAATCAGACCGTTGTTATACAGACTCAGTTTGTTCCTCAGGTTCTGCTTGGCTGGGTTTTCCACCACACTGAAGTCACCTAAAACACACACACACACACACACACACAAAACACAGTGTCACACTATGTCCCATCATGTCCCAATTTTACTACCTCTGAGGTAGAAATATTGCAGACACAATCTGTTGCGCCTATCTGTATAAATGTGTCTGCTTGTTGTTGCAGAACGGGGCGAGTGTGACGTATAGCCTACATTCTAAACATGCGACAATGTTAGCAGTTGAAGGTTGATGGATTGTTAAGCAAATATCACATAGGAGGGAGAATTGTAAATGTGTTTAACATTAACCACGGCGGGCTGATGTCCTGTAAAAATCGACAAAGAAAAGTAACGGCGTATAATCTAGCTGGTTATAAGGTCCACTGCTCAATCCAAACCCCCACGCTTCATTTTCCAGTTTTACCAAATTATTCAATGAATTGGAAAAGCTAGGCTAAGCTAGGCTGCGACCAGATCGCCGTCGCTATTATCCTGAGTGGCGGCAGAGCGCTGCCCACTCAAGAGACTCGCTCACAGCCAACCTGTGACAGTTGAGAGAACCCCCTTAAGGGGCCCCTTAGCCTTCCTTACCTAATGGGGTGAAACTAAGACCGCGAACTGAGACCACATGGAGCAAACTGACTCGGTCACGGCCTGCGAATCCGTTAGAGAACGGGCTCACTTGTTTAGTAAAATTGTCTAATTTTCTAGATCAGTCAGGTCCGATGGCCCGATGCTAGAGTTGCCCCCCTTTCCGTTTTCCCAGAATTGTTCTCTCTTTTCACCAGCTGTCCCAGGACACAATTTGTCTGGTTTTTGGGGAAAATTGCCAAAACCTCATTTGATTTCCTTTGTTCTGCAGTTAAGGCTGTTTCACACGGGAGGCGTTTGTTGCGCCTGCTAATGCATTCTCAATGGAGAGGCGAGTGGGCAGAGAGAAGGCACAGCGTTCTGTCAGGCGCCACAACAAGCGTGCGCACTCCCGTGGAACTGTCACTGCATGTGTGCTCGTAGGAGCTGTTAAAATAGTTGAGAACCGATTATCTTTTTGACTCAGCGGTTGAAAAATCTGAATCACGCTCCTTTTTGGTAATTCTGTGTCTCCAAATTATTTCAGAAAAAAGTACTAAATAGCTCACCGTGGGCACAGTTGATTTAGCCTTAGTTTTCTTCTCAAAGTGCACTAGATTGATGAATTTTACTTTAAAAGGATCAAATTGGTCAGTCTGAACTGATAATAATGGCCGAGCCCTCCACCCCAAACATTTGACCTAGTGTCCCTTTCTTTTCCCAAATCCAAGGTGGCAACCCTACCGATGGCCCAGGGCCAGTAAAAGCTTATACAGCCTGGTTGATTGGAGTCTGCGATTTTAAGACAAAATGCAGATGAAATGCATCATGATCCGCTGAAAAAGTATTATAGGATGCGGCCGCCTTTTTAAAAAAATGTCAGCAACAGCGAGAAAACCTTACGAGGCGAAAAGAAAGAGGAGCTTATGTCGTTTCTCTCTCATTCACGCCAAAAGAAGTTTGACAAACTGCTGTTTTTCACAATTTTACCATTTTTAAGCTGTTTTTCAGTTATTTTTTTGGTAAGTACTTGTGTTTCTCATTTTACTATTTATTTGAACTGAAATAAAAGTTCTTTGTCCTTAATCCTCTTGACCAGAAACACCAAATTGCTTCTTTTACATGTTCAAATTACAACATTTTCGTCCGGGGGGGGGGAGAGATGCCCCCATGACCCCCCGAAAGGGGATTGTTTTCATACATGTCACCTCTTTCATGGCTTATGCGTTTGCTTGCTTCATGTATGTATGGCCTTATCATGTATACAATGTGACAACATTGAAGTTATCTAAGATTTGACTGTTCTTTTATATATTTTTTTGGTCTTATTATTTATTACATAATGGATATGAAGGTTGGTAGGAGGGCCCCTCCAACCAACCTTCATATGTTGAATTGAGAATCTTCCAACAATCTTTTTTGCTAAACCGCTATAGCTCCTATATAGATAAAAAAAAAAGTCTCAACTTTTATTTGCAAGTACACTAAATCAAACATACGTATGAATATTATATTCCATCTCTACCGAAGTCTGTACAGAAAAAAACACCAATTCCATTTACACACTCACTGTGGTGACTGTGTGGATGGTCGGGGGTGAAGCCGTTAGCTCTGCAGTCCTCACAGACGGGACCGTCTGCCTGGGCCGCACAGCTGCACTGAACGGGCCAGCTGCTGTACAGATCCAACCCCGCCTCACCACCAGCGCTGGCACAGTCACTCAGGTAGGTGACCTCTGACTGGCTGCACTCACAGGGCCCGGGCTGTGTGGGAGAGGGGGACAGGGTGTGGGGCCCATCCTGCAGGGAGGGTGGGGGGCTCTGCTGGGCTGCCAGAGGGCTGCCAGCATCCAGGCTGTGAGGCTGGTCAGCAGGGGGGCAGCCAGGTGGAGGGAGCAGCTGGCTCAATGCCATTAGGACCTGAATCAGGAAATCAAGAGATTCAGGCAAAATGGTAACACTTTAAAATATGGGTACATTACCGGTAATCAACCGTTAGCATTTAGCATTATTTAGCTAATCATTGATAACTGCTTAGTTAATGCTTAATACCGTTGATAACAAAGCAATAACAGTTAGTTAATGCTTAATAAGAATTGACTACTTATTAACTAACCGTTTATAGCATTAACTATGCATAAACTGCAGTTAATCAATGTACCCTTATTGTAATGTAAATAATAATACATACAGTATATCGGCAAAACAAGGATGAATGGAGATAGCTCCAATACTGTATCTTATTATGACTGTAAATCCAGACTTGTCGCTGGCAAATTAAATTTGCTGCACCTGTTGGTCTGGACACTCTCCATTGAAGCTCATTTAATATATCAAGAAATCCTAAACTAACCGGATGACAGCACTGTCGATGCCGTGATAGTAAACATCAAAGATGGCTGTGGATATGTTGTTTAAGGTGTATTCACACCTGCCGTGTTTAGTTCAGTTGAAACGAACTCAGGTGCACTTCTGCCTTCGGTGCGCATCTTTAAGGAAGGTAAGGGCGGACCAAACAAGCACTCCGAGACCCCGCTGAAGAGGTGGTCTCGATGCGCTTCCAAACGCTATTAAATTATTTCGCAAATCTCATTCTGTGACTGAAAACTAATGACTAATTTTCTTCAGGTGTGAATTTGTCCGGACTCGATCCGATCCAAATGCAGGAAGCACTGTGCCTTTTAATTATTTTCTTTTTTAATAAATCGCCGTCAGCTTCACATTATGGGAAAGTGTTGTTGTCGCCATTCATTGTTAGGAAGATTAGTTGTGGTTTGACCGGGTGCCCCGAGCGAAAATATTACATTTGATAGAGACGCGTAAACATGGTGATGTGTTCAGTGATCAGATGAAGGAGAGGGGAGCGTCTCCATCACAGTGCCAACAGGTTCACGCTGCGCTTTGCATGAATTGTGTGTTTTCCTTTTTCTTGCCATGTTAACGGGACCGTCAATACTATCCTCGTGTCAGTTTGGAGCTGAGCTGCGCTGAACTGACACCCAGCTGATACACGGCTAAATCAGCTGTGAGTCAGCTTGAGCCTATTCTTCTCGCGAGCCACGCGTCCAGCAGCAAAAAGTAAAAATCTGTGTCCACCTGCTTATTTCGGACACTCGGCTGGAGAACCAGCTGACAGCTGCGCAACCTTAACACTTTACCGTCAAACTTAAGGTGCGAACACACCAAACGCGTGGGTGCGGTGGCGGCGTTGAAAAATCCTATTTTTGCATAGGGAACCATTGGTTTAGGCGCGATGATGCGTTGGCCGTGGTAAAGCGGCGCTTTGGGCGCGGTAGCCGCGTTACCAAAGCGTCACGCACCATCGCACCGCCGCGCGAGCTCAAAAAATTTAACTTTTAACGCTCCATCGCGTGACGTTTAGCCGCGTTGGCCAATCAGCGGTGAGCTTGACCCGACATTACGGACATCGGCACGGTGGGGGGACAACACAGAGGCTGAGAAACACCGAGTAGGAAATGCGGCTGGCTGGTGATATGAAGCCGCTCGGGGTTGGGTTAGAAGACGTGGGGAAGGAGCCGAACCCTTTCACTGCAATTTTTGGCATTGCTCCAAATCCGGGCTTGCCTAAAGTGAAGCTGAAGGTACTGGCCTTTACTTCATTACTTGCTCGTAGGGTTATCTTACTCAAGTGGAAAGATCCTGCTCCTCCTTCCCACTCACATTGGATTAGAGACATTATGGCATGTATGAATTTAGAGAAAATACGTTATACTACCCAGGGATCCGAGAATAAATTTGACAGAATTTGGCACCCCTTCCTAAATTATTTAAAAAAAAAAAACAACAACAATACAAGAGTAGCTACCTTCTCCCCTCTCTTATCTGATTTAATTTCTTTATGTTTTTTTCATATCGATTGCTTATTTTTGTTTCTTGTAGCGTGTATTTCGTTTATGTAATTTTTTAACATTGTGTATTGTTTTTCTTTTTTTTTTTTTTTTGTGCTGATTTTTTTTTTGATGCAGGATTGTTTGTGGTTGGGTGGGGGGTGGGATATGGGCGGGGTGTGTTCGGGGGAAGAAAAAAGGGGAAAAACGTAATCATTGTACTGTATTTACTTCGCAAATCTTTTGATGAATAAAAAAACCTTTGAAAGAAAGAAGACGTGGGGAAAGTGAGCCAGGAGAATGGGCTTCCTGGTTAATTCAGTGAATATGTGCGGCTGTGCTTTAGCCGATAAACCAAGTTAGCACCGGTCGGATAGCGTTAGTTAACTCACCCAGTTGTGTGCGGCCACCACCTCCATAATGAACCCAAACATAACGGCTAAGTCCGGGGAACTTTCACAACGAGTACAGCGAAGCCCCGGTGTTTATGCCTATATCTACGCCAGCCACGGTCCCGTCACAGCCAGGTAGGGTAATGTAGGCTACTTGCCTTTATTTTCTATGCCCCGCGCACAATGCTGCTGTAAATGTGTTTGGTATGGTGCTGCCTTGCTGTTTGTGTTCATTTCCGAGTGGCGTGAGTCTGTAATGCTGTTTTAAGGCTATTTGTTCCGTTCAGTTGCTGTTTATTTGTCTTTTGGCACAATTGTTGGCCATGTTGTTGTTGTTTTTGTGTGGACATGAACGCTGTTGTGTCGGGTCGGGTCTGATCGCAGCCATGGTTGATTAGGCGAATAAATATATTGGGGGGGAGACTAGCTGCGTAGCGTTGGGCACGTTGAACCATTTTTTGACACAAAATGACCAAGCGCCAGATCAGGTGCGTTGGGCGCTTTGGCCACCGCACCCAACGCGGTTGGTGTGTTCACACCTTTAGGGTTAGGAGTTAAAGTTATTGGTGGACGAGATCAGCAAATAAAGCTGGCCAAATAACTAAAGGAAGTCCCCCGCTCGGAATATATAATTAACTTATTTTTTATGAAATAATCACAATCGCGTTTGCGGAATTAATATTAATCTCAAAAGGAATCTAGTTGTAGTCTTGCAATATGAGACCCCCTGTCTTTTCAAAATCTCACTCTGTGACTGAAAACTAATGACTAGTTGTCTTTAGATGTGAGAGGGTTTCAATCTTCAGTCTTTTCAAAGTCTTTTAAAAGTCCTCTGGTGTAAGGAGAGGGGGATGTTCCGTTTTGCCGAACGACCACGGCAAAAGTTTAATTTAACAGCTAATCCCGCTGTTCGCTAAACGAACGGGGCTTAATACGTCACCTTGTTCATTGCTCTGATTGGTTGTAGTAGTGCTATCCAATTGCGTGCAGTGGCATTTGAAATCGAGTAGGAGCCGCCCCTTGAGTTTGGAATAACTATTGATCGTGGCCAGACCCTCTATCGTTCTAGATATGGATCTGGATTTGAAGGCTAACTGTAATCACCAGCAGGGGCGTAGCACCAAATTCTGGGCCCCTTTACAAAAAGTCCTGACTGGCCTCCTGAAAGGCGGTCTAAAGGCCAGGACACACCAGTCCGACATGTTCCGACTACGCAAAAAATGGAGTCGGCCGTTTCAGGAAGCTCCAGTCTTCCCGTCGGGGCCAAAGAACACACCGAGACGACTGTTTATTTTCCGTACGCTCGTGGGACGTAATGTCTCCACAACAGCAGGCGGCGCTAATCTGTATTGTGGCCCGAAAAAATACGAAAGCCGGAAATGATTGGACATCTCTCTAGAGCATAAACATAGATAGAAATACGTATTTATATTTATGGACCATAAGAGCACAATTTTTAGCAGAGAGTGTCGAGCATGGTGTCGAGCAGTCAACAAGGGTTGATGCATGTGAGTACTCGCAAAACGAAACGAACAAACACATTAAAACGATGGCTAGCTGTTGTTAGCTGTTTGTGCTACCCGCCTCACTTCCGGGCTTCACTGATTCGCTAGCCCTCCACAAATCAAATTGCTCCAAATGAAAGACGGTCGGCCGCCGATTGAACATGTTCAATCGGCGGCCGACAGGCTCAAAACAAGCCCGACGACCTCTACGTCGGCCGACGTCACGGCACACACCAAACAGATTCGTCTTTTTTTTTGACGACGGCGATTATCGGGCTGGTGTGTCCTGGGCTTTACAATACACATGGCTCGCTGAGCCAGACAACTCCACAATATTTCATTTGATGAATGACCAAATTGTTACTTGTACATAAACACACCCCCTTGTCTAATGATGTTTAATAACCATACACACATACAGTGTTTCTCACAGGAATTTGGGAGACTGTGTTGGGGACCCTGGACCTCCTAGGGGGGGGGAATGCTCCCCGGGAAGAAAAATGTGAACCTTTTAAAGTAAAATTCATCAATCTGTTGCACTTTTAGAAGAAAACTACTGCTAAATCAACTGTGTCCTATGTGAACTATTTAGTACTATTTTATGGAATAATTTTCAGACACAGAATTACCAAAAAGCAGAAAGAAAAAATTTACAGGTTTAAAAAATCCAGTCCTCTTTGTGAATTTTTTAATAATCCCAAAGCTACTTCCCTCTTTGAAGTATTTTTTTAATTTTTTCTTAGTGACTCAATATAGGCCCCTGGTCTTTGTGGCACTGAATAATGTTATCTAAAAAATAACCAAAAAATGTACTGGCTCATGATAGGTCCCTGATCTCCTTGCAAGGGTCAGGGGCCTATCATGAGCCAGTACATTGTTTAGTTTTTTGGAATGGCATTGTTCGGGGCCTTCGGAGATCGGGGGCCTATATTGAGCTTTTTAAAAAAAAAAATTGATGGGCCCCCCTCTGCCTTGGGCCGCCCCAAGACTGTCGCACTTGTACCCGCAGTCCCATGGCTCTGACCACCAATGCAACAGAATGTTAGCCTGGTGAGAGCAGCCTGATCTTGAGAGCTTCACATTGTTGCCTCTCTCCCGCAGATCAGTCTGGACTTTCTCCAATCTCCCTAAGGGGGAGGAGCCTGGTCAAAACATGACAATTCCATTCAGAGCCCACGTTCTGACTTAAAGTTTGTCCCTTAAAGTGGAAGGTAGTTTCTGATTGGTTCATGTAGTCGTCAATCTAGCTTCCTGAGACTAGCCATATCTCACAAGCTTATTGGTCCATCCGTGTGTACGTCAACAACAATTCCAAGAACCAATCAGGTGCTGCCTTCCACTAACAGACAGAAAGTGGGGAGGGCCCTGTCTGACTGAAGGCTAGATTGACGACTACATGAACCAATCAGGGGCTTCCTTCCACCAACAGACAGGGCCGGGCTCCTCCCCATGAAGATTGGAGAAAGTCCAGACTGATCTGGGGGAGATACACCAATGTAAAGCTCACGCGACATCAGGCTGATCTCACCAAGTTAACAGCATAGTGCTATAACCAAAGTTTTCTTTTTATTCCAATATGACAATGCATTAACCTGTTATGACTAATATGATCTTCATCTTTCTCACTATTCAACCACATGTTATCACTTGAACCAGCTTCATTTGCTGAAGGAATACTGTGAGATGGAGTAGAATGCACCAAAAGCTAGGATGATGACCTTTGAGTTGAGCATATTGAGTCCTACTGTTCCTAAAGGCATATCTGAACAGCTGATGCTTACATTCTCCATGCTGGGTCTGCTGCGGTGGCGGCTAGCAGTGCAGTCCAGCGCCAGACGCAGGAGGCTGAGGGCCACAGCAGCAGGCCAGCGGCCCGCCGACACATCCACAAACTGCAGACAAGAGTCCACACCTCCACTGTCCTCCACCTCAGTCACCAGCACATCTCTCTGACAGAGCACACACACACACACACACACACACACACACACATACACACAGGGGGGAGCAGAGCATGCGCTTGGTAAGTACTTCACAAGGTTGTTGGATGAAATCACTTAGTTTACCATTAGGATAAACCCCTTGAGATGAATCAAATCATGTCCGAGGGGGTCCTCATCACAAATATACAGAAAGTTCTAAACACAATATACATGTTCACATATACAAAGCTCTCCCAAGCCTGACTACTCCAACACCCACTAGAGCGGGGGTCACTAACAGGCGGACCGCGGTCCGGGTCCGGACCCAGACGCCGTCCTATACGGACCCGGACCTGTAGTCAATCAATTATTTAAGTATTTAAAATGTTGACGGGGCGCTTTTTTTTGACCGGCGCAGCTTTTCTAGACTTTACGGTACTGGTTTAGCGAATCAGGAAATGCTTTCGAGTTAAGCCATCCCGCCTCCTGCTACTCAGGCAGCCAATCGAATCTGTGCATTCCCGGCTCAGGCTGGCTCACAGACAAAGAGACAGTGAGCTATCATGCGAGAGATGACAGAGAGAAGTGCAAGAATTACGAGAATTTCAGCGAAATAAGTCAGATTAGAGTGAGAAAGACAGCGGGAGGAGAGTGAGAGAGCTTTCTCTCTCGCTCGCCCGCTCGCTCACCGGCTCCGTGTGTCGCGAGCGAGTTAACGAGCGATCAACAGCTGAGTTTTTTCCTATTATTTACTATCTATGGTTTTTTCCCCTTTTGTAAGACTGGTGAAAACCGGTCAAGGTGCAATCATGTGGACTCTCTATTACCCTGATGTAAACCTATGTGTGAATGACACAGACATAAGATTGACATAATCACCAATCGCCAGCAGCACTGCATCTACTGCCCACAACAGCAACAGGAAAAACATTATTTAAAAAAAAAATTTGTATGTAGTTTCAATTATCTACATTTTAAGTTTTACATATTCTTAGTAATGGCAGAATTTATAAATACAGGTTAATTTTTTAGCAAGATATTTGGCAGTAGCCCCCACTAACATTAGCGAAAGCTAGTGGTCATCCGTCCCTCAGTCCAGTTATCTGGCTGCTAGCAAGTTATGTTGTTTTGTTAATTTTTCTATTCATCTTAACTATATTAAATGTTGACCTTTTCTTTTATTATTTGCACCAGAATGCTCCGATTACATTCTAAAAACACAAAAAAAAATTACTGGGGGGGAAACCCTCAGACCCTCCTACAGGGGTTTAGTTTCTGACATGTCACTTTTTCAGAGCTTTTCAAAATGGCAAAATAAAAATCCAGTATTAGACAAAGTGGGAGATTACTATGTTAAACAAACATAGTAGGTATAGTGAAGTTTAGAAATGATACATTGAAAATATTTCTCAAAATTATTTAATTTTTCAAAAATGAATTATATATTTTATCTTTATTTTAAGATTATTATTATATTTATTTTCACAATTTTATTTTTAAATGCAGCCCTTCTCTATGAAGAGATTAGTTTCAGTTGAGTCACTTAAATAATACATATATCTTCAGTATTATATATCTATAATTATTTAAAAGTGAGAATAAATATTGTTGAAATGTTTTTGAATTGTTCTTTCTATATTGATCTGACAGTCAGTTGTTAATTACATGCAGACGTTGATACAACTACTAGGCTACTTCACTATATATCACACTGAATCATAACGCAAGTTAGACATTATGATGTTCCGGACCTTTGCTTGAGGACATTTTCTCTAACTGGACCTATTTGAATTTTAGTTGAATACCCCTGCACTAGAGGGAGAGTGGGGTGAGATGTGCCACTTTTTACTCAAAGTGATTTTAAAGTGAGGCCTTGACAGTTATGTCTCCAACTCAAATATGTACATATATGTCAGTTAGTTGTGCATCCCTGGCAATAAAAACTTTGGATCTGGAATAAACTGTTTAAGAAATATGGCTTTCGGAAAAAAAGTTGTCTTGTGGCACAACTTGCCCCTGGTGTGGTGTAAGTTGTGCCACAAGAGAGAATACCATGGGGTAAATTGTGCCATTGATATATATCTCATAAACTGTAATGCAAGACAAATCCATAAGACAATCACTTATTTAAGGTTTATTTAAAGTAAATAAAGTAAATATTTTACAAAGATTGAAGGTACATTTTCTTAGACAAGGCCTAGCAGATCTAGGTGGTTTTGCCTGCAAAGCTCACAATGACAAAGTCACCATCATCATCTTTCTGGCCATCTGAACTCTTGTCAGTGGTGTTGTTAAGTGGAATGGAGATGTCAGTCTCTTCTGAGCTACTGTAGACAATCACTTTCTTTTGGTGACCAGCGTATACAGCCATGCCACTGGCACAACTCTCAGAAATGTACTTTGCACTAGTTGCTCCATGCTTGTGGAACCAACTGCCACCTGACATATGCGATTCCCCCTCCATTTCTGCCTTTAAATCAAGGCTCAAAACCCATCTGTACACCCTGGTTTTTCCTCCCCATTAACTATCTTACCTCTGCACTACTATCTTTGTTTATATGTGGATGCATGGGCTTTATGTCTTTTATTTTTGTTATTGTTATTTTACCTTCATTGTTTACCTACTGAATGCACTATGTACAGCACTTTGGACAGTGCAAACTGTTATAAATGTGCTTTTATAAATACATTTTACTTACTTACTTGTAACTCACCTAGGCCCTTTGGCATAAATCACCCCAACCCCAGAATTTTGGATAATTAGCATGATGCAGCAGTTTAGGGCTGACATCGTTCTAACTGTATATACTCAAAATGTAGCATACTAAAGCACCAAAACGTGTCAAATGTTTTCAAACTTCTCTATAATTGTTCAGACACAATAATCAAAAAACCTTGATCGTGGAAATTTTACTTTGAAAGGCAAAACACAGTTTTTTTTTAGCTTAAATGTGCTTATATCTTATTCCTTGTGTCTCCCTTCTTTACAAGATGAGTCAAATGGATGGCTCTTCTTAAATATGTGGTCACATTTCCAATTTCTTCCACGGTTTTCTAGAAACAAGGGGTGGCACAACTTCCCCACTGGCACAACTCAGGCCACTCTCCCCTATAAATTATAAAAAATAAATGAAAAAATTAATATATAAATAAAAAATAACCGTGTCATGTCAAATTAAAAAAAAACAATAACATGTTTGAATATATTTAAAGATGGATCTCTTGAAGGAAATGAAACGAGTTAAAGCTGGGGTATGTGATTTCTGATTGGTCAAAGTTAACATGAGCTGTACACTTTGACCAATCAGAGCGAGGCTCCGATTCTCTGTTCTAATTGGCAGTTGGGACTGTCCATTCACTTTGCACAACTTTGTTGGTGTAGACTAGAGCATGTCAGGGAGGGACCATAGGGGAGGGACCAAAGAGAACAAGTGGAGCGGTTGAGGTATTTGGATTCGAATCTCTATCCTAAGTGAGACGGGTAAGTTGTTCCAATTAGATGGGTCTTTAAATTTAAATGGAATGAAGGAAAGCCTTCCATTGGGCAGCATTCCACAGTAGGCATCAATAAACCACTCTCTGACACACCCTGCGTTCCAGTCCCCATACTTCCCTACTATTTAGTATGCCAGAAAAAGATTGTAACATGCTGAAAATACATAAATTCCCCATTAACTCCAATAGCATTTTGGAGTAATCGCCTTTATTCTTGACATTTCTCGACATAATGAAAAAAAACTTCCTTATCTGATTTTTTAGATAAAACTCTTCTTTACTTTAGTATGTAGTGTAGTAAAAAGAAAAAGTATGTGATTTGGAACACAGGGACAGTCTCACCTAAAACTAAAAAATATCAGCTTTATGAAGGCTGGATCTATTGCAACAGATTGTTTCCATTTCCTTGGACCCTGGTACATCACTGAATACAACCGTAGGCCTTCTGTTGTAAGACACCGTAATGTATAGTGTTAAAAAGTCTTAACAAAAAAACAAGCTTGAGTGTTGACTCACCAGTCGTGTATGCTTGGGTGTGTCCTCTATGACCCTCCGTCCTGTTACTGTTTCCATTATAACCTGAGAGCGAGCACACTGGGTCAATGCCAATGAAACAACCAATAAATGATGTTCCCATCAGAAAACATAGTCCTACTGTATCTCCATTACAGTGACTTTAATATGGACTATATACACTCACCGGCCACTTTATTATTTATTAGCTACACCCGTTCAATTTCTTGTTGACACATTAAACTAATCAGCCAATCACATGGCAGCAACTCAATGCATTTAGGCATGTAGACCTGGATAGGATCACTTGTTGAAGTTCAAACCGAGCAACAGAATAGGGAAGAAAAGGGGTTTTAAGTGACTTTGAACGTGGCATGGTTGATGGTGCCAGAAGGGCTGGTCTGAGTATTTCAGAAACTGCTGATCTACTAGGATTTTCATGCACAACCATCAGTAGGGTTTACAGAGAATGGCCCAAAAAAGAAAAATATCCAGTGAGCGGCAGTTGTGTGGAATAAAATGCCTTGTTGATGTGAGAGGTCAGAGGAGGATGGGCAGACTGGTTTGAGATGATAGGCAACAGTAACTCAAATAACCACTCGTTACAACCAGGGTATGCAGAATACCATCTCTGAATGCACAACACATCCAACCTTGAAGCAGATGGGCTACAGCAACAGAAGACCCCACCGGGTGCCACTCCTGTCAGCTATAGACAGAAGAATAGAAGATTGGAAAAATCTTGCCTGGTCTGATGAGTCTCCATTTCAGTTGCAAAGTTCAGATGGTAGAGTCAGAATTTGGCATAAACAACTTGAAAGCATGGATCCATCCTGCCATCCTAAAGTGGTCGGTGAGTGTATATAGTACATATTGTATTTCTAATGTTGGTTTTGTTATGTTTAATCATCTCATATTGTGCATTTTTCCATTTGTTCTACCTGATCCAACAAGCCCCTCTACACAGCATGATATTCACCATTCCAAAGCTGTAGACGTCCAGGCTCCAGGACAGCTTGCCGTCTCGGATGTACTCCTCAGGGAGGTAGCCTGGGTTGCTGTGGGAACTGGTATCCAGGGTGACCGTACAGTAACTGTTTGGCGAGTGAGGTCGCAGACGAGCCTGCCCAAAGTTAGACAGTTTGGGCTGCAGGAGGTCATCCAGGAGTATGTTAGAACTGTGCAGAGAAGGCACTGTGTTAACCTGTTGACTGGCTCTGTATTATCCCGATACAAAACTTTGATTGTGATAGAAGCAGGTTTATGGTAAATGGACTCCACTTACAGTATCTCACAAAAGTGAGTACACCCCTAACATTTCTTCAAATATTTCATCATATCTTTCCATGCGACAACACTGAATAAATGACACTTTGATACAATGTCAAGTAGTCAGTGTACAGCTTGTATAACAGTGTAAATTTACTGTCCCCTCAAAATAACTTGACACACAGCCATTAATGTCTAAACTGCTGGCAACAAAAGTGAGTACACCCCTAAGAAAAAATGTCCAAATTGGGCCCAAAGTGTTAATATTTTGTTTTGCCATCATTATTTTCTAGCACTACCTTAACCCTCTTGGGCATGTAGTTCACTAGAGCTTCACAGGTTGCAACTGGAACCCTCTTCTACCCATTCATGACGACATCAAGGAGCTGGTGGATATTAGAGTCCTTGCGCTCCTCCATCTCCCGTTTTAGGATGCCCCAAAGATGCTCAATAGGGTTTAAGACTGGAGACATGCTTGGCCAGTCCATAACCTTTACCCTCAGCTTCTTTAGCAAGCCAGTGGTCGTTCGGAGGGGTGTTTGGGGTCGTTATCATGTTGCAGTACTGCCCTGCGGCCCAGTTTATGAAGGGAGGGGATCATGCTCTGCTTCAGTATGTCACAGTACATGTTAGAATTCAATGAACTGTAGATCCCCAGTGCTGGCAGCACTCATGCAGCCCCAGACCATGACACTCCAACCACCATGCTTGACTCTAGGCAAGACACACTTGTCTTTGTACTCCTCACCTGGTTGCCGCTCCACACTCTTAACACCATCTGAACCAAATAAATGTATTTTGGTCTCATCAGACCACAGGACTTGGTTGCAGTAATCCATGTCCGTAGTCTGTTTGTCTTCAGCAAACTTTTTGTGGGGTTTCTTGTGCATCATCTTTAGAATAGGCTTCCTTCTGGGATGACAGCCATGCAGACCAGTATGATGCAGAGTGCGGCGTATGGTCTGAGCACTGACAGGTTGACCCCCCACCCCTTCAAGCCCTTCAGCAATGCTGGCAGCACTCATACGTCTATTTTCCAAAGCCAACCTCTGTGTACGACGCTGACCATGTGCACTCAACTTTCGTAAACTGGGCCGCAGGGTGGTATTACAACATGATAACGACCCCAAACACACCTCCAAGACGACCAGTGGCTTGCTAAAAAAGCTGAGGGTAAAGGTTATGGCCTGGCCAAGCATGTCTCCAGACCTAAACCCTATTGAGCATCTTTGGGGCATCCTCAAACGGAAGGTGGAGGAGCGCAAGGTCTTTAATATCCACCAGCTCTGTGATGCTGTCATAAATGGGTGGAAGAGGGTTCCAGTTGCAACCTGTGAAGCTCTAGTGAACTACATGCCCAAGAGGGTTAAGGCAGTGCTGGAAAATAATGGTGCCCACACAAAATATTTACACTTTGGGCCCAATTTGTAAATTTTTTCTAAGGGGTGTACTCACTTTTGTTGGCAGCAGTTTAGACTTTAATGGCTGTGTGTCGAGTTATTTTGAGGGGACAGTAAATTTACACTGTTATACAAGCTGTACAATGACTACTTGACATTGTATCAAAGTGTCATTTATTCAGTGTTGTCCCATGGAAAGATATAAAGAAAAATGTGAAGAAATGTGAGGGGTGTACTCACTTTTGTGAGATACTGTAGCTCCTTTCCCTGGTCTTTCACAGACTCACAGCGCTTTACAATGTTTTGCACACATTCACCCATTCACACACACTTTCATACACCGATAGCAGCTACCACGCAGGGTGCAAGCTAACTATCGTGAGCAATTCGGGGTTCAATGTCTTGCCCAAGGACACTTCAACATGTGACGGGGAGGCGGGGGATCGAGCCACCGACCCTGCACTCCAGTGGCCGACCGCCCTACCCGCTTCGCCAAAGCCGCACCAATAATGTGTCCACTGTGGTACTTCTTCATAATTACAGTCCAAGACACTTTGTGTAGGCTAACGAGATATATTAGAATCACATTTCCAGCTAGTACACAGCACAGTTACATGCCCTAATGAAAATAAATAAACACTTATTTTAGGAAAGTAATTTTTATATTGTGTGGACGTGTGGCATCATCATGTTATTTGAGCCATCGGGATTGGAGCAGGTGTGGGTTAGTGAATCAGTGTGTGGGTGCTAGTTGAGTGAAGCTGTGCTTGGTGGCTGGTACCTGGAGATATTTCCACAGATGACAGGGCAGGGCTGGGCTGTGTGGAGGTGATGTAAGGCCTTCGCCATTCCCTTGATGATGGTGAGACGCTCAGTCCAGGACAGAGGAGGCTCTCCATGCTATGGAGGGACAAAAAAAATAATAATTATAATTCACCTGCATGCAGAGAAAAACAGTTTAGCACCTTAAAAGTGGGTAGGACAACAAGTCCAATATGACTTGTTCTATATTCATATACATACCATTAATACTTATAAGAAATATAATTTCCTCCAGCCCATGATAGTCATATGGAGTAAAGAGAACAATCAAGAATAGGCTTCAAAGATAATAATATAATAACAGAAACAGATAACATAAATACATACAAACAACATGACAGTTGAACGGAAGACCCCAGCACAGTATGTTAAAGTGCAATAGTCAGATACATAGTAGCACAGTGTGTAACAGCGCTAGTGTTGTTCAGTCCTGTGATAGCACAGTTTATTAAAGTGCTAGATATAGATATATATACTGTATATTTATTTTTATTACACAGGGGCGTAGCACCAAATTCCGGGCCTATATACAAGAAGTCCTGATGGGCCCTCTGAGAGGCTGTCTTACAATACACGTGTGAAAGCTATGTTTGTCTATAATCCAAAACATATGAGTGACTGTTCCCTCTCCGAGCCAGATAACACCACAATAATTCTATTGAAGAATGACCAAATCGTTACTTGTACATAAACACAACCCCTCGTCTAATGACTTTATAACCATACAAACATAAAAGTGTTTCTCACAGGAATTTGGGAGACTGTGGTGGGGACCCTGAACCTTCTAGGTTCCTCGTAAGAAAATGTTGAACCTTTTAAAGTAAAATTCATCAATCTGGTGCCTTTTGAGAAGAAAACTAAGGCTACATCAACTGTGTGAGCATCCTATGTGAGCTATTTAGTACTATTTTCTGGAATCATTTGGAGACACAGAATTACCAAAAAGCAGAAAGAAAACATGTACATGTATGTAAAAAAAATCCAATCAGCTTCGGGAATTAAAAAAAAATCCCTTATCCCGAAGCTCCTTCTCTCTTTGAAGTCTTGCGTTCCGAATCGCATACTTTCTACTACTGTATATAGTATGTAGAAAGAAGATTTAGGATGTCCTGATTCTTGTGGCCAGATTTAGGATGGTTAGAAGTACCCGGATGTCCTACTTCATGCGGCCAAGATTGTTAGTGTTGAAAACTGCATCCTACTTGGGAAATTCTGACCCACAATCCAGTGCGCACGTGAAGTGACGTCACATCGACGAAGCCTCCATATGAAAACAAACGGGGATGCGACGGATATAAAAGCAAGAGGCAAAATCAAGGCGCAATGTTATGATGAAATAAGAGAGTAAAGTATGTCCCAATAGTATGCCTACTGCATCCTAACTAGATTATTTTTATCGTCGGATGTAGTATGTAGAATAGAAAAAAGAAAGAGTATACGATTCGGAACGCAACCTTAGATTTTTTTTTTTTTTTTTTAGTGGCTCGGTATGGGCCCCTGGTCTTCGTGGCCCCGAACAATGTTATTCAAAAATTAACAAAAATTTACTGGCCCCCCCAAGCCTGTCTAACTTATACCCCCAGTCCATCGGCCTTGTATATATATACAGTGCTGTGTGAAAGTTTGTGAACCCCTTGAACCTTTTGGAATTGTATTTATTTTTACCATTATTAATTAATTTTTATCAATACTAGTATTTTTTATATGAAATAACAGATGTTTGTTTATCAATTGAACATTTTTCTTTTCCAGAAATCAATTGTTAAAAGACAAATGATTTGCCAATGTTTGGGTTGGCTTTTAACTGAAAAATCACTTTTCTTGTGGCGCTTGTGGATATTTTTGAAGGAAGTCTACTTCTAGGCAGATGTTCAGTCACTCTTAAAGCTCTCCATTTGTAGATGATTTGCCTCACGGTGGACCGATGGAGCTCAAACTTTTTTTTAAATAATTTATAGCTGTCCCCAGACAAATGTGCAGCATCACAACTCTATTCCTGAGATCCTCTGAGATTTGTTTCCCTTTTAGCATGTCTGACCTGTATGGGTTCACTTTGGTGAGCCTAAACTGACCTGGTTTTATCTCTGTTTTATCTAGTGCCGCCCAATTTCTTTCCTAAAGATCTCTCACTACATTGGTCCATTTCATGACTCAATTTGGCCCATCTGATTGTGTTTACTTGCTCGATTTAAGCAATGCAGCTTAGGGTTCACAAACTTTTGCACATACAATAGTTGTCAAACAATTTGTTTTATCTGTTTTAACAATTGATTTCTGGAAAAGAAAAAAATTAATTGATAAACATCTGTTATTTCATATAAAAAATACTGGTATTGATAACAATGAATTAATAATGGTAAAAATAAATAAAATTACAAAAGGTTCAAGGGGTTCACAAACTGTCACACTACACCGTATATAGATAAGGGTAATGTATTTATCCCCAGAGGGAAATTGTGGTTGACACTGTGGTAAGATAAAGACACCAAAACCGCCTCTCTGCACTCATCTGTAACATGAAGGTTTCTTGCTAAAATGTTCTTAGTATCCCATAAGGCCTATGTTGTTCCGGGACATATGAACAACACCATACTAACCCTGCGTTCCAAACCACATGCTCTTTCTTTTTACTACACTACATACTAAAGTACAGAAGAGTTTAAGGGCCACAGGAGAGAAAAAAAATCAGATAAGGAAGATTTTTTTTCATTATGATGAGAAATGTCAAGAATAAAGACGATTTATGCATTTTCAGCATACTACAATTGACGTGCATGTATTGGGACATCCTAAATCTTTTTTTGGCATACTAAATAGTAGGGAAGTATGGGTATTGGAACGCAGGGTATTTATTGTGCACAAATGAGTTCTATGTTGGTTCTTGTTTCAATTGTATTTTGTCATAATAAAAGTATTTTTCAAGTTCTGCAAAAAAGCACACAACGTACTACACGTGTGTGTAAACAATCTCACTTCCTGTTTTCTGGTATTGCAGGTAATTGCCTAGCAACTATGTTGCTGTGGTTGGCTTGAAGAAGCCACAGGGCAGCCGGGCAAAGCAGACAGCCATACATGACACACAGCAGTACCTGATGGTGTAGCCTGTGGGACAGTGACCCATTGGGCAGGTAAGGGTAGATCAGACAGTAGCGGCCCGCATTGGAGAAACAGCACAACAGGGCTAAGATATTTGGATGTTGGTACCTGTAAACACATCAGCACATTATATACGGAACACACTCTATTATCAGATATATTGAACATGAGGGTCGACACGTACAAGTTATGAATTTCCATCTCTTTTCTGAAGGTGTCCCACTGCTTACTCCAGGACGCCTTATTTATCTGGAAGACAGGCATAAGGGATCAGAATCAAATGGTAAATGGACTTGACCTATATAGCGCTTTTTAGCCAACTTTCTCAGCCCCAAAGCGCTTTACACTTCCCACCATATTCACCCATTCACACACACCCTCATACACCAATGGCAGTAGCTGCCATGCAAGGCACTCTCTGAACCATCGGGAGCAATTTGGGGTTCAGTGTCTTGCCCAGGGACACTTCGACATGTGGCGGGGAGACGGTGGCTCGAACCTCCGACCCATGCACTCCAGTGGCGATCTCCCTACCCACTTTGCCACTGCCGCCCTTAAATCAATTGTATATCGCCGGGGGGGGGGGGGGGGGGGGGGGGGGGGTTGTGCATACGGAACCATATGTCCTAGAAGATTCGGATAAGGGAAAACGACCTTAAAAGCCCTAGTATAGGAAGAAATGATACAAAGCTCAAAAAGAGCAACAGAGGAGAAACCAGAGACGGAGCGGGCCGATTAATGTCATTTTGAAATAATGGGCATCAGCACATATCTGTACCCACAAAGAAAATAATAATAATGTGGGCAGACACTACAGGCAGCCTCTTCACTGTGGCTTCTGTGGAGTAATATAAACCTTTTGAGGTTTTTAACCAAAATATTGACCTTTCTATTTTATTTATTTTTAATATCTCTGTCTAAATGTTTTTTTTTTTTTTTCACTTCATCAGTTGTTGTATATTTCATGTATTTGCATTGTATATTGTGTTTGTATTGTTGTTTTCACTTTGAATTTGTTTGACTCTACATCATTGCAAATGAGGGTCACCCCTCAATTGATCTCTCAAATATAAATAAAATTGGAAAAATGTACATGAACAGTGAAAAGGCAAACTGGCAGGACGAGCTCACCAGGCAGCAGGATGCCCTCAATAAAACTTGCCAAAGTGAAACATATACCCTGTGTTCCAATACCCATACTTCCCTACTATTTAGTAGGCCAGAAAAATATTTAGGATGTCCCAATACGTATGTCAATTGTAGTATGCTGAAAAAACATAAATCTAACTCCAATAGCATTTTGGAGTATTCGTCTTTTCTTCTTGACATTTCTCGACACAATGAAAAAAAACTTCTTCTCTCCTGTGGCCCTAAAACTCTTCTGTACTTTAGTATTTAGTGTAGTAAAAAGAAAAAGTATGTGATTTGGAATGCAGGGAGTATGTCTGCAGAAGTGACATAAACTGATGAGCACAAATAGTGGGGTATTAACAGATCAGATCAAAGAGAGTAAGCCAGACAAGCAAAGAAGGAAGACAGAAGTAGCTGTCAATGTCACAACAGGAAAAAAAACAGGAAGTGTGTGACAGGACGTGCGTCTGTGTTGAGAGCTGACTTCCACTTCTGCTCAGAATATGTTTATTGATTGATTGATTGATTGATTGATTGATTGATTGATTGATTGATTGATTGATTGATTGATTGATTGATTGATTGATTGATTGATTGATTGATTTCAGGACAATGCACATTAATGAACATGTACAGCAGTACACGTAAAAATGCTAGAGTGTAGCCCGGGGGATCATTTCCATCTGTAGTCCATTAGGCAGGTTGATGTCACAATAAAAATGACAAAGATATACAATAGAAACATTGGCTATATACAAATACGGAGAAACAGAAATAAAGAAAAGTAAAACAGGATAAGTCATTAGTAGGATTAGTAGGTTAAACAAATACACAATGAATACACAACTAATAAGGTACAGCATACATGTAAAACAATAATCACCTGTTTAAAAAGCTTCACTGCAAATGTCCTATTTCCCATCTGAGCTGTGTAGACGTCTGAAAAGTGTCCCTCTGCTATTCTCAGATCGGGATGGAAATCTCTGGTTCCCTCTATGATGTCATGGTAGGTGATTGTGGGGGGCGGGGTCTCTCCTGGGGGGTTGACTGGAACATGGAATCAGAGCAAAGTCAAGGCCCCCACACTTCCACTGCCTCAGTCTACCATTTAAAGTTCAACACCAGCCATGACCACAGTGGAAATTCCACTAAAATGGTAAATGGACTTGACTTATATAGCGCTTTTTAGCTGATTTTCTCAGCCCCAAAGCGCTTTACATTTCTTACCACATTCATACCACATGCCATGCAAGGCGCTCTCTGAACCATCTGGAGCAATCTTGCCCAGGAACACTTCGACATGTGGCGGGTAGGCAGGGGATCGAATCTCCGACCCTGCACTCCAGAGGCGACCTTACCCACTTTGCCACTGGTGTGTATGAAGAGAAACAGACTTTACTTACTGGGACAAACTGCTGGACTTGAAGACGTCACATGATGTTTGCTCTGGGGTAAAGGTGAGACTGAAATAGAGACATTTGATTATGAAATCAAAAATAAAATTCACAACAACATGGTATTCTGACATCATCAGACATGAATCACACAAAGAGGAACCATGACATGACCGCATGTACTAACGACATTTCCTTCTACGCCCACCCAGTCCGCCAAGCGTTTATTATCATCAAGGCAAGACACTGCAAGCCACAACGTTGTTATTTCAAGCGCTGGTCAATTTGGACAGTTTTGGCTAACGTGTCTTCTTTCATAGTAGTATAACATAACAAGTCCAAATGGATTTGTTCATATGTTGTTAATTTTCTGATTTATGATACAATTTCTTCTTAAAATGAAAAATGCCTGTATCCAAAATCTGTTCTGTAAAATCCTTGGACTCTAAAGGTGCAACAATTAAATTAAGATATTCAAATTTAGATTTTTGGTTATTAAAGTGGTGCAAATGTATGCTTAAAGACCTACTTTACCGGTGGAAATGTATGAATCGATTGTATACTTTTCCTACTCAACCGCCCCATAATGCACTGGGTCAATTCTACCCGCCCATGACATGAAATATTTTCGAGCAAGTTGCTAGGCAACGACATTGTTTGGGGTCCGCGATCTGACAACTGTTTATTTATTTATTTATTTATTTATTATTCTTTCGGACAATTCCACACAATACACAATTTTCTCTTGCATATCTTCATACATCATACTTTGTGTTGTCCGAAGGGAGACGGAAGAAGCCAAAGGCTTATCAGGTCCCGCCCCCATAATGCCTGTTCGTGCAGTCATTCATAAACTCTTACAATAGATAAGAGATGAAGATAAATACCTAACAACATTAGAGTCACTAAGTGAAATGAGTGATGTGAGTCTGATAGTGGAGAGAGAACAGAACAGATTGCTGTTCCACACACCGCGGCTCGTCCAGCTCAACTCACAGATAGCTGAGTGCTGATGAGCCGGACAGAGAGCATCGGAGGGACCCTCCGCCTCAAAACATAATTATTATAAAATAAGAGGTCTAAAACACAGATGATGAACACAGGACTGTAAAAATCTAGTTCAATATCTAACCTGTAGAGGGCGGTTATACGCTAAACAGCGTCTAAACTGCCTGAATCTTACAAGAAGAAGAATAAATTCTTCATTGCTTGAGTATACTTCAACTGAAAACGTTTCGACGCACCTCGCATACACAATCGATCTTTGAGTAGACAGTATGCAGTATATAGATGGTGAGTATGTAGGTTGTAGGACGCTAGTATGGCTTTCCGAACACAGCCTAGGACTGGATTATACTGTGATCTTAACACTCACCCTGTGCTCTGTCACAATGGTACACAGAAGGGCAATGGCTGTGTTCCAAACGGCCTTATAACGTCCTCCCTCCTACATACTCAACATGTACATACTACAATGTCAACGATCGATTGTGTATGCGAGGTTCGTCGGACCGTTTACACTGAAGTATACAGAAGCAATAAAGAATTTAAAAAAAGAACTTCCTAAATCAGTCGAAAAGACGCAATGCATTGTGGGGAAGTTGAGTAGGAGTATTAACCTATCGATCCATACACAAAATCTTCCCGGAAGAAAGTTAGTACTCCTCCGGGCATTTTCTCGCCTACACAAACTCGCATACACAACCGTCACATACTCAAATTGACATCAAAATTAGTATGAGTAGGACGCTAGCATGGCTTTTCGAACACAGCCTATTTGAGATGAGCTGTGCAGATAAAGCTGTAATTGATGTCAAAGGACGTAGAAGGAGACAACGTAATAAATAGTAGAAAGGAACCCGACGTGGCTCTATAACCACTTGTTGAAAGGGCTACAGCGCCACCTAGCGTAGCAGAGTCAGCTATGCTCCGGCCATTTATCGAATATTTGAAAGGCCATGTATACTCAGACAAGTGACGCGGTCCGTTCGAGTGGCAAGTTCGGTATATGTCTTAATCCAATCTAGTTGTCCCATGGAAACGACTGAGTGTTTGTGAGGTACCTTGGTGTGTCCCCTGGAGCAGCTGCAGGGCTCTGTGGTGGCCCATGTCCCCCAGCACCCTCAGCAGGTCCTGGACTGTGGCGTTCTGCTGGGCCCAGGACCACAGCAGCTCTCTGGTGGGACTGCGGCCAGACGCCTCCATGCGCTCCAACATGCGAACCTCCAACAAGCTGGGGGAGATCTGGACCGCTGGAGCCCAACACACATTGCGTTAGACTCATAGCATAATTGCCTAAATCATATTTACTCTACTCCACAACTACTTTACCCTATTCTATAACCATTGAAATATGACTTAGGCAATTATGCTATTAAGGTAACGAAAAGTACATGTAGAGTAGAGTACAATAGATGTAGAATTGAGTAAATGTAGAGTAAAAGTCGAGTAGAGAAAATATGATTTAGGCAATTATGCTATGAGGCTAACGATTCTTTAAAAAACATTTTCATATTTGTGCTTTATTTTTTCCAAAATGATTCTCCACTTTACAATTCACAATTTATAAATTAAACTATACAATTCATCGCAGGGAAAAATGATAATCCACCTTTTCAACCTATCAAACAACAAGCCATAAAGTCAATAAGTAGATAAATAAAGGAAACAATTCAATCAAAAGATGAGCAGAAATACACACAAAGAGCAAAGAGAGAAACAAGGAAAGAAAAAAAGATAGATTCAGGACAGAAATAAAATTTCAAATCAGGTCCACCTGTCCCTTTCCTTTACACACACACACGCACACACACACACACACAAGCACGCGCGCACGCACACACACACACACACACACACACACACACACACACACACACACACAGATATATAACATTAGTACAGAAACTGACTGGCATATAAAGATCACTTCAAATTGCTTCCACAGTCTTCCTAATCAACCACCACAGAAAGTTATGATGTATGTCATGTGTGTGTGTGTGTGTGTGTGTGTGTGTGTGTGTGTGTGTGTGTGTGTGTGTGTGTGTGTGTGTGTGTGTTTGTGTGCGTGTGTGTGTGTGCGTGTGCGTGTGTGTGTGTGTGTGTGTGTCAGACATGCTTCCTTATATTGTTAGACACTATAACACAAACCACAAAGCCAACTGTCAGAATGTTTGACCTCTTTTAGTTTAACACAGGTTAAAGTCAGTGCTGAGGCAGTGTACATAAGTCCATCTCAAAGTTGAAACTTCTTTGGTTGTCATGTGCACAACTATAATATAAGTTGTTGTTCTTTACAACATGAAACCTATAAAGAGAATCACTCAGTTCTGTAAAAAAATAAAAATTAGAAAAAGCAAAGTTTTAAAGGCATCTGTGTCCACTAGAGTTTGGAGCTCACTCATTATATTTTGTTGAGATAACTTGTCATTCATATGTAATATGATTGTATCTATATGTATCAGAACCTTCTGAAAAACAAAACAAACACCAAGTGGGTCACAATGTGGATTCAAACATTAAACGATGGTAAAACTGTCTGGCAAAACTTTCTCAACAGAAAAAAATGATAAGTTGGCTGAACTTTTACTTTGAGGACTTCTTAGCCATATAACTCAAAACTTACATTATGCCTGAAAAGTTATCTAAACAGAAGATAATTGGCTAATATATACAGTAGGCAGTTCTCTTTAATACTTGTTGAACTCAAAACTCAAATATCTAGTGAAGACAGTTGCCTTGACATTTTGAGTTTTCCTCACTTTTTTTATTTTTACAGTAGAGTGGAAAAAGAGAATGTGAGAAAATAGCCTAGTGAAAAGTTTGAGCATAACTCAAATATACAGTAGTCTAGTCCTAATAGGCTACACAATATAATCTAAAATAAAACTTATATTAGAACACAATCCAGAAATACATCACAGGCTGCAGTGCAGGCCACATAGGGTAGATGTTAATAGATAATAACTCAAGAGTAGGCTACATACAATCCGCAATCAATCCAGCTGTTCCTTACCTAGAGCCCGCCAGCCGAACCTATCATTGCCCGTGTCCATGATCTGACAGAAGGTTTCTATGAGCGCCGGCGGGGCGTCGTACAGGAACACGGAGGAATCCATCTTCTCTTTCGCTCACACAGAGGGACACTGGTCCAGAGCAAAGCCCGCAGTTACACTGAGAGAAGGTTGCTCAAACCATGGCTCAAACACGGAAACCCCCACCACCCGCAAGTAGACGCGCCGCTGACGCCACACCATGGCAGATGAAGTCACTGCGCGGTGAGTCAAAGGACAAATCTCCCAGAATGACAAGAGAAAATCCCAAAGTTACGGGTATTCAAACACCGTGTTCCACTTGGAAAGGAAACAATAGCCTCGTTTGAGTAAGAGCCGTCTTGGTTAGACCTGCGCAATTATGACGCGCGTCTTGCTGAGCGCACAGCAAAAATGCTGCAAAAATGCTGTGCGCTCAGCCAGACAGGCGTCATAATTGCGCAAGTCTGAGCAAAACTTCTCCTCACCGAGCGGGCCTAGTATATAATGTATTTCACAATTATTCATGTATTTATTTAGTATTGAAAACTTTTATGTTGAATTTAGTAGGCCTACTTGTTGGCTGCTGTCGCACTGATGTAATCGCAGCAAGGCGCTCTTCCTCCTCGCAGCATTGAGCAGGGAAAGATACAGACCATTTGCACATTGCACAAATGTAACTTTGAAAAACATCCACATTAATAGTCTCCCTCAAAGGTCAAGGTAAGTTTAAGGCGAGACACTGCAGGTGAATATGGAACACTTTATGACTTATAGCCTAGATATCATCACAAGATTTTACCAGTTGATTAAAACAATTATTTATTATTTGACGATATTTCTGAAATGTTTGAATAAATATGCACATTTTACATTATCTAACTAATTATGTATAATTTAGCATATTTATGTTGGATAAAGCCACAGTTAAAATCTTTATTTAATTTTTACAACATAATAGAGTCCATTTTGGATAGGCCTACAGCGTGTTTGTATTTTTATAAATAAAAATACGAAACAATTAGGCCTATGTAAAGATCTTGTCTTGTGTTTTCAAAAGAAGAAAATGTCTTATAGGCCTAAATCAGACAAATAACAATATGAACAAATCCTTCAAATTATTATGGAAAGTTAAGTTGATGTAAGTGCTTTAGAAGTTGAGATGTATGGTTCAGAGTGTTGAACAAACTAATGTTCGGATAATGGCGGTTAAGGATATAGCAGAAATACAGAGGCAAACAGAAAAGGATTTGTCAAATGAACACCTACATGTAGACTAAGTTTTGGACCTTTGATAAATGAAAGAAGACATGTTATGAAGGTATATACAGTAGGTCAAATAAATCCTAAAATCGACCATCAGAAACATGACATGTTCATGTAGCCTAAATCTGAACTCTGGCTTTATCCAACATCTAGATATTTGTTTTTTGAAGACATGTCATTTTAGGCCTATAATTAGTTAGATATAGCCTAATTTGCACATTTATTCAAACATTTCTGAAACACTTCTTTCATTGTAGCCAGTTAACAACTGGCAATGTTGTATGTATGATGAAAAATGATCAAAACAATTTACTCCATCCACCTGCAGTGTCTAGCCTTTTTTTCTACACTTTTAAAACCTTAATGATTAGGCTACAACAATAGTCAGTAGCATTGATGGTTATGAAAAGCCAGGACTTTGAAAGGGGGTGGACAGAATGTACAGTCCCATTCAAGAATACCATCAGCCATCGCCTCAGAAAGGAAAATAGAGTCACAGTTAAAGGTGAAGTAAGTGTGGTGGATTTTGAATGGTTAATACCAGAGTTTGCTGAGCAAAGGCCTTTAAATGTTAGAGGTCACAGTGAGAGACGAAAACAACCTTTTAAATAGATAAACATCATCTGTTGCTGGGACCTGTGATATGAAACCAAATGCCTATTTTAGGGAGTACCAGCATGCCAAGGGTTTGATATAAGACTACGCACAGGTGTGGGCTAGCTAGCTTTTGGGGGACAGCCCTCCTTGCTCATGCTACCACCAAGTCCTCTGTATTGTCTGATGGAAACTCCTGCAATAAACTTGGAACATTGAATTGTCCAGCCTCGCCTTTGTCTTTGTCAGCATGGGGGAGATTCGGTCACCACACGACAGAAGCGATTTATTTATGTTAATATAAGCGTTAAATCGCTCTTTATTCATACAGTGATCACTTATATAGTGTGCGTGTGTTCATAAAGCCGATTTCTCAGTCACCTGCTCTGCATGTAATCGTCAAATAAACTTTTCGGGGATCCCACTACTGATAACCAATCAGAAGAGAGAACGCTACAAACTGGCACCCGTCTCACTGCCGGTGCACGTGCAGAGCGACAGATGGGTGAATGTTTATGCGCCTACAATGGCGGAGCAGGTAAAAATCCTTCCTAATGTCTGTTTTGATGGTTTTTATCATGTTTTATCACATTTACGAATTGATGATGCTAGATAACTCGCTGCTAAAAGACCGCAGTGCATTAATGTGGTGACGTAGGGACGAGGGAGAGGACTGCTAACTGCAGTCACTGACAGGAGGTTAGTTAAACTGACCATTCTGTTTACTGAGCCTTTAATCTAATCTGTTGCTTTTCATACAGAGATCCCAGCGAAAGCTGTCATTCTATATTGGGGGAACTCTCCAGACCCTAAGATACACCCCAAGGGGGGCGACACCAGTTTGTAAACACTGCCATACTGAGAAATACAGAGAGAGTTTTGTAGCCGATAACAACATTGTGTCAACTAATTTGGCAATTGCTTGGAATGTAACCGACAATCTATAAAAGAACATAGAATAATGATGAGCAGGGTTCTGTCTTTTCAGTTTTATTCAAAATAAAAAAAAAATAAAGCCACAAGGCTTCAGCACCCATCTTATAACATAAACACTGTTCACACACAGAATGTCCCCCTTTCACTGAGACCATTGCTTTCAAGTGTTTTGAAGGATTCTGATTTCCTGAAAGAACTCGTGCATCTTTTATATACTTTTGAATATAAGACATAGGGGAGAATGGGGGAATCTGAGGCATCGGGTAATGTGAGCCACCCCTTGTATCTAGGCAACGGAAAACATTTGTGGTCATGTGAGATATATGTTTTCAAGCCCCTCTCATTTCCCCATGGCCCTGAAAGAGAGGACCTCATGGTGCTGTGGTAAGCATGTTTTTTTCACCAAAATAGGTATTTTGCATGTAAAAGTAAATTTTCTTGCTGTAAACTTAATCAACTGTTGTGCCAAAGCAAATGTATTCACGTAGAAAAACTTCTATCATACGTGTTGATGAACTACCAACATATGAAACCATGTGATGCTGATAACTGAAGATTAGCCTGAAATGCTAAAAGAGGTAGCTTTTTCTCAAATTGTGGTGGTAGGGGAAAGTGAGCTAAATGCTGTGGGGGAAAGTGAGCCACTGTCTCACTTTCCCCCACCATGAGGCACAAGTTAAGTTTAGTCTTAAACATATTTTAATGTAATATTACATGACATATGTTTTATTTTAATGTCATACACATTGTAGAAAAGCCATCATGCCAAGGAAATACACCAGGAAGACGACCTGGGGCAACCACACGGAAAGAGCACCTTCTCATCTGTCCCTGTAACCTTCAGGGCTGGAATGTAGGATAGGCCTAGTTGTAGAGTATGATGATGTTATAATCCAGTTGGGTCTTCTCCTGTGTTCTGAGTCCCAGGCTGTTCTCGCTGGTTCTGATTTTCCTATGCTTTGACCCCCAGACACTAGCTGGCTCTAAGGGTCCTGTATTCTGACCCCCAGACTGCGTTCTAATCTAACTGGTTCTATCTTTCATTTGAATCTTATTAAAACCTTTTGAATTATAATATGTTGTATTTGATTTTGTTCAGAGTTACTAATTTAGAAAATTTGCTTTGCCAAATTGACCAAACCCCATCATTCTTTTACTAGTCCGACATTAGTTCTGGAATGTGTGGCTAGCTTTCAGGATTCTTATTGTTACAAGTGTTGTTATGGTAGTTTCAGAGTGGAAAAAGTAAGTGGATCAGTTTACCCCACAGCTGGGGTAAAGTGAGCCACATGACAACTTTTTTTAAAACAATCATATTTTCATTGCCCTTTGTCTTGAAAAAATTCTGCTAATGCCCATATCTAGGAAACATCCTGAATTAACGGGAAATGTGTAAATTTGAGTGATAAATCATTTTAGCTCGCTTAGAGGGGAGCAAATGTAAAAAGTGGCTCAGATTACCCCGTTCTCCCCTATAAACAATCATCCATTTTTTCCCATTAGCTGTGTACAAATTTAAAAACGGAAAAATAACATTTTATTTTGCTAGATATAAAGCAAAAATGCTGCAGTAGGTTTAAGTTGTAAAATATATAAGCTATGGATCATGGACATATTATAAAAGTTAAGATTAACAACTCAATGAAGTGAACAGGGAGGACATTTTGGGATTCATTCAGTGAAACTCTGATGGAAGCAGAAAGACAACACACATTTATTTCCAAATTAATTTTATCAGGGCTCATAAACACATTTGTTACACAAAATGTAATATAAAATATAGGGCTGTCAAGCGATATAAAAAATCTATCTAATTAATTACAGGCTCTGTGATTAATTAATCTAAATTAATCGCATACCTATATGAGACTTTTACCCCTGTTTATAAACAGCGGTATAGCCTTCTCTCTCCATTGTAGCCATCATTCATGCGGGAGACGAGGCAGCTAGCAAACAAAAGTGAGACACACGAAGGAAGATTGGGAGATACTGAGAGTTTTGAACCTACATTGTTAATTAGGCACCCACTAAATCAATAATGCACAGACACAGCGCAGAATAACATCAGATGTCTTCCTACATTTATGCTTATTTGCCCGAAGCATCCCATAACACATCCATAGACCTTTCCCCTGCTTCTTTCTTTACTCTTTAATCCCGTGTGGGCCGTGTCCTCAAACTACAGGTGCAGCTGCGCAATCATCACACCCCTTTTGACGCACCGGGTCAAAGGGCACTATAGAAGCGCGATTAATCTGCATTATTTTTTCTGTGATTAATTAATCGAAATTAACACGTTAATTTGACAGCCCTAATAAAATACATTTAGTCTGCTAGCATAGATTTCAGAAAATAAAGTGCTCAGGTTTTGGAGTCATTCTGCATAATACATCTCTCTACTGGTTATTAATACGCCTAATCATATTCTATAAAAAGCTAAATAGTGCACAGGATCATTTTATAAAACTTATTTTGACATTTACATGAATAACCCAAGGAGAACAGTCGAGATGAAAGTCTTATCAAACACACAAAGGAATTCAAACATTGACTTTTCCAATCATCAGTGTCAATGCTTATATTAAGGCTCCACCAAGTAAGATTTGTTCCATATATACCCACCTCAGGCTCATTGGATCGCAGAGGTTTTCTGCCCGACACGTTTGTTACCACAAGATTAAAAAGAAAAAAAGATAAGACAACATGGCTCCTTTGTTGAAATTGATGTCATGCGAAAATACCAATTTGTCACATGTAGATTTCTTCCTGATTCAAATGATAACGCCCCATAATGATACTATGCTTTCAGCTACTCCATCACCCATGATTTCACATCAAACATTCCGATGGTCTTCTTGACCCCCAGCAGACCTGCGGTCATCAAACAGAGGACAAGAACAGTTTGTAGTCGTTCACACTTTCTTACTGAATTTAAAAAGAGAATTAGAGAATGGATATTGAACATACCTGAGCCAAGGCTGAGCATGGAGCCTACATATCTGGTTCTATAGAGAGAAGTAAAAACATGTTAGAAAAGCTCCTCCAAAAAACAACCTTTAGAAGTTCTTGATTATTATTAATGGTAGCTCCCATATACTGTTGTATTAATCCTGTGATCAAACAGTCATTACTAATGTCTCCTTTCCCCTGAACAGCACAGCAGGGTTCTGCAGGGCACGTTAACCCTAGATCTGGATTGTTTCTACTACTAACAGCACCCTTAGCCCATAGGCGGAATTTTTGCCGGACAGCGATAGCCGCTACTATGGTGACATCATAGCAGCAGGACTCAGTGTAGCACGCTGATTAACTCAATGAAGAGAAAAAACACCACACAACAAAGAGCTGCGCGCCAACATTTCTCTCTAAACTCAAGACTCTAAACTCTTGCTGAGGTGACTACATACGGCGGTTTATCTCTTGTACAGAAATTATGATTCTGTCGACCAATCAACGGCCTGCAGTGTGTAGCTCCACCCTTTTGGGATGGCTTGGTACCCCAACAAAAAAGGTGACTATAGTTGCAGAACGGTTTGCTTATGTTGTTATCCTTCCCAACTTTTGACAGTGGAAACGCAAAGAAATGCTAGCCGCCCCGTACCGCCCCCAACTGCTCTGTTAAAAACGAGGCTTTAATGTCAATGTTATCGTCATGCTAATAACTGTGAAGACGGTTCAGCAGAGAGACACCCACCCCATTGGTAGACATTGGTCTTGCCCAGGTGGGTGACCCTGCAGCTGTACGTCTCTCCTTGTGTGGGCTTGAAGGCCACGTGTTTGGTGAGGTGGTAGTGCCAGCTCTGCTCAAAGGCCAGGTCGGTCTGCACGGTCCCAGGCATCTCCTTGCCGTCCTTCAGCAGATCAATGCGGATCTCTGGAGGGTGGAACTTGGTCACGTGGCAGATGAGGGTGTTGGCTTTACCGAACATTCCCGGCTCACGGCTGTACACCTGGACTTGGGCCGCCGCTGGAGAGGAAACAGACAAACCTTTTCAAAACATGTAGAGGGACAATTAAAAAGGTGGGGTAAGCTATTCTGGAGAATGCTTGTTGACAAAATCCCCTTTTTGACCGATCAGTAAACAAAGTGAGTCCCCTTTGTTTATATTTTGTTTGTTTGTTGTTTGTCTACATGCCAGTTTACAGAGCCTAGACTGTGTATTAAAGGTGAAGTTTATATTTATGTTAATATACGTGTTAAATCGCTCTATATTCATTCAGTGATCACTTATATAGTGTGCTCGCTTCATAACACAGGTCTCTCAGTCACTCGCTCTGCATGTTATCGGCAAATAAACTTTTCAGGGATCCCACTACTGATAACCAATCAGAAGGGAGAACGCTACAAACGTATACGTCTCTCTGCCATTGCACGCCCAGAGAGCGACAGAGGGGTGAATGTTTATGTGCCTGCAATGGCGGAGCAGGTAAAAATCCTTCCCAATGTCTGGTTTGATGGTTTTTATCATGTCTTAAAGCACTTACGGATCTGAGATGATGCTAGCTAACTCGCTGCTTGAAGATCGCAGTGCATTAATATGGTGACGTAGGGACCTATAAAGAAATGGAACATGGATTGAAACATGGCGCCCATTCATTCCTATGAAAGCTGCTCATTGGCGCAGCGCAACATACAGGATCAGAATTTCTTTCGCATCATGGGTGCCTAACACGCCCCTAAAGCATGACGTTCCGGATGTAGAAATATTCTCGTTCTCTTGCATTGTAAAGCTAGAAGTCGTAGGTCCCACCCCTCTTCGGGCTAACGGCTAAAGCTGAAAATAAAACAGCTATTAAACGCTTGCGGTGGCATTTTGAACAGAGAAAACTTCAATTGTATTAGTACATGGTCTAAAGATAAGTAAAAGCCTTTGAATGATATCCAGAATTTTTTGGCGGAGACACATTCCTGTTTGATGCTTGTATTGGAGTGAACGGGGATATCTGCTTCCGGGCTTCGTTTGGAATTTACCACCGCCATACAAAACAATTTCAATACCAGGCTCGGCCACTGAGCACTGCTGGATTGAGGAAAGCACCGCTCCTGGGGGCCTGCTCACAGCACCTTTAACACCAGATGTCTTTTTCAGCACACTCACACTACGGATAGGATAGGAAGCATATTGTGAGGAGTCAAAAAACATTCTCTAGAATCACTTACCTCACCTTTAAGGGGGAAACATGGGAGAGTAATGACTATTTTGATTTCAGACACATAGGCTTACTACTTTTTAAATTCTGGTTTAAAATGTAATGCTGTGGTGTATTATTAGGCCTAGCATCAGACTGATCATAAAATGAATACAATGTAGGCAGCCTATTGAAAAAACAACCCGGTGTGGGGGATTTTTTATTTGGGTGGCAGTGGTAAAAAAGTGGACTTTACCCTTTCAACTCACATGTTGCCTACTTTTAGGGGAACTTTACCTGCAGGCCTACAATTAAGCCTAGCCTACTACAAATGTGGCCTGGTAGCAGGCGGCCAAGTGAAAGGGTAAATATAAAATATCAATTGTATAGGCTATATCCAAGGCCCGTACTCCTACCTGCCATTATAGAGTGAGACAGCGCCATTTGTAAATATATTGTCACATAAACAAGTAGGCTACAACAGACTCCTTACCGTCTTTGGCAATTGAAGAGCCCAACAGGCAGAGTAGACTGACCAAGAGTGCGCAGACACCTTTCTTCATGTTTTTCTTGTAGTCGGTCGATGTACAATGAGAAACGTAGGCTATTGTAAGTTTCCCCAATAAGCGAGATGCCAAGTGCTCCGCGACAATATCGAAAGTAAAAAGTCTTCTCTTCCGAGGTGCTTGGTGGTAAACATCGGTACGCCCCGGCGGATTGAAGACGTCGGGGCGGTTCAACCAATCGGGGGTCGCCTCTAACCCCGCCCTGCAGGACTATTTTCGGCGTACCCTGGCTGTTAACAAAATGGCTTCCCATAATTCCACCAGTAGAAATACTAGGACCGACTGTTGCCAGGTAGAATTCACTCAGACATGTTGCTCTCTGTTGCGCACTTTAAATATAGCCTACTAGCCTATCTATGGTTGCGCAGTTTCGAAGTATTTGAGCTGCTTGGGAGTTAGCCTGGGCCAACTGCCTGGTTCACAATAACTGTTGGTTATACCTACTGTTACTTCACTCTCCCACATAGCCTACACACATGACATACTTGTAACTTGATATAGACCAATTGTAATTTCAAATGCAAAGTTACTTTATATAGGAGACAGATACAAAGGTAGCCTATGCCTACAGGAACAGTCAAAAGACAAAGTTCAATAGCCAAGCCTATCCGATGCACTGATAGCCTAATTATAGTATTTAGGCCTACATTTGTTACACTTAAAGCAGCAGGAAACGCTCAGTGTTCAGCTTAAACTGCATGTGTGCAGGCTGTGTTTGCAGAAAAAAAGAACCAAGGCTACTGCATGTATAGCATTTGTCTGGCATCGTGTTTCTGTCCAAGTCCACCCTTTTCACCAGCCATGTCCTTTACAGAGCAGAGAACGACTGATGAACAGAGATAGTCGTTATCTCAATGTGTTTAAAGATTATCATGTGAAGAATGTTTATAGTTGCCTAGGCTGGCCTATAAAATAGCATTAATATTTCCTAGGGCCCTATATTCCTCTCTATGCCATTTTCCTTGAACATGACTACTGTGGAGGCAGATATTGCATATATATCTCTGGACTCAAATGTTAGAATGCTTATTAATGCAATAGGAAACATTGTTTTTATCTTGTATAGACTTATACGTGTAATGAGATATATTGCATGTTGTTTAATTCTAAACTGAAATGTAGATTCCTCAAATGCGTATCCAACAAACCACTCAGACGGGCCACACCTCTTCTATTGTTTTATGCTCAGAACTCCCCCTGCTGTATCTTCAAACTGTCCCCCACACCGTCCCCCCCTCACATGACCATGGCCAATTGAGAGCATTGCATTGTTGTTATGGTGAACTAAAGCCATTGTTGTTGCCAGGATAAGAGACCTGAGCCCTGAACTGTTCCTGGCCATTCTGCTCAGGAAGCCACCGGGGCTTCCTGGATTGGATGGACCTCCATGTTCTTAGGATCCAGGAACATGAAGCTTCTGTTTGTTTGATTAAATACTCTTTGCTTGATTATTACAGCCTTATTATCTCATTTTCTCTCTACACTACTCATAGGCCTAACTTTTGTCAGTTTGTCACCCTCAGCAATGCTTCCTCCTCTGACTTATAAGCACCTAAAAGCCACTCTCATAAACACAGTTTAAACCAACTTTGGCGACGAAAATATAGCAATTAGCTGGCCAGGGAACATTGATCCACTGGGGAAGATTATGATGATGGTATTTAAAGATCAGCATGAACAATAGTGAATATTACCATCAGACAGAAGATTTCCTTCTGTTCTGTCTTCACATACAATAAGGAATGGACTGCTAAAAGCATTTATCTTCCACACCTTGTCTATAGTCAATTCATGATCAATACTCATCTAACCAGCATTCCAGGTTTTAACATGTGCAAAGAGTGGTCATTGAAGTAACCTGCAAGATGTTGTGTCTCAATAAAATGAAAAACTCAACTCCTGACTATGGGCAGTGGGCACTATAATATTATATTAGCCTAACAGTTAAGAGCCTAAACTGTTAAAAATGGTGAACAGGCCCAAATGTTAGCAAGTAGTGATGGAAGACGTGAGTAGGGAACCCCCAGTGCCCACACAGCATATTAAAATAGGACCTTTGGAACAGGGATAACCCCATATATATGCTCTCTCAAGTAGGCCTTCAAGAATGGTCTAGCCTGGTGCTACCAGACCACTGTACTTTATTTCATTTGTACAGAAGGTCTGGAACTGCTCAATTGACAAACGTTCACTCACTTGGAGGCAGGTGTCTGTTAAGGTTTAAAATGATTGGATCTGCCCAGTGCCACTCCGGATCTGCCATAACTAATCGCATTTTGGTTGTGACGTATGTCTTGCGCCGGGACCAGCCGGTAACCAACAAAACTCAGCAAAGCTTGTTCTTGCTCCGGGCTTTAATTTATCGATTTTCGGCAGCGTTGCCACAACAGACTGAATAGCTTCTCTCGTATCCTTATCCATTGTCTTCCTGTGACTACAACTGAAACTGGTGCACAACCTTGATGTCATCGTTCTCAGCCACTCCCTCTGTTCGCTGATTGGACCGGCAGAAATCTGTTCGAGCAGGAACCCATGAATACACCGCAGCCCCAGACTGACTACTAAAGGGAAAATGAAATTTGAGCGGAGGTAGGTAGGCGGGCGGAGCCAGGCTAAGAATGGTCCACAATGCAGGTCAAATGTGTCTCAGGCCTTGAAGTGGAAGGGCACATCCTGGGTACAGCCATACAGATAGTTCAATGCACATTGATTATTTGTAATAAATAATAATAATAAATTGTATGGTTTGAAATTGAAAAAATGAAGACGTATATGAATTTTCAAGAGGCATTTACTTTGTAAAGGGCATTAACAGAGACTTGAAATAACAAATTATAACTGTTGAACACACCTGTCAGGTGCATTCAGAACAACCCTTTATTGATTCACCTGTCCAATAATCATTTATCTGATCGCCTCATATAGGTAGAAGAAAGTTTCATTTAGTTCAACCCAACACACACACACATATTACAGACTGAACAAACAAAAGCATCTTATCATTTCACCTAAATGTACACACTAAAATGCCTTTCAAAGGCTCGAAAAACAGTATCAAAGGTTGGAAAAATAAGGTGCAAATAATCTTAGGCCACACTCTGCTAAAATATAAGCTGCAAGCCTGCCAATTCTTTGAATTGGTCAAGCCCCCGTAGTTTGATATTGCTGTTTGGATTTGGGAAAGGAAAAAGGTAGAAGGTCTGGAGAGAGAGATCCTGTTGATTGAAGATGTGCAGAGTGAATGCCGCTGTAGGGAAGGCCGGCTGAGTTACATGTTTGGCTCTGTGAGAAAAAGAAAAAAAAACAACACGCAAGTTTTTTGATCAATCTCATATTATCAAAAAACTTCTCCATATGCATTAATATGCTTCGTATGATTCATTTGATACACTTGTATATTTCCAGATATTTAGTTAATCAAGAGGAAAATATGCACAATATATTGCCTATACCACTGTGTAACTTTCTGCAGACCTGCATACAAATGCATGTAAAATAAAACTTCAAAATGTATATTATGAAAATCACATTTTAATTCCTTGTTGCAATCTATGGAAAGGCATGTTCTCCTAGACTGTTACTATCACTATGTAAAATAGTTTATTTTTTAACTTAACACCTCTTTTTGGAGTAACTCTGAGTTCTACAAAAGCGCTTTACAAAACTACTATGTTTTATTATAACTATTATTACTTTGCTGCTGATACGGTCTTATTTTCCTGTCCACTCTTTGGTTGTGAGAACGTTTCCCACACACATTTGGGCATCAGCACCGTCTTTACTCACCCCAGGCATAGTCCTTAACGCTCTGCCCGTGTGTGACTTTGCAGCTGTACTTTTCTCCATCGGTGGGTGTGAAGCCCACGTTCTTGGTGAGATGGAAGCGCCAGTCAGGCTTGAAGGCCAGGTCGGTCTGCTCTGCGTTGGGCAGCTCCTCTCCGTTCCTGGTCAGCTGGATGCTGATGTCTGGGGGGTGGAAGTCGCTCACGTGGCAGATCAACATGTTGTTCTTCCCAAACTCTCCAGGGTCACGGCTGTACACCTGGACCTTGGGCGGAGCTACAGAGGCAACGCGGGGGGGGAAAGGAAAAGGATGTCACAAGCTTATAACAATTGATTGATTTTCTGCCACATTAAAAAGCGTAGTCAGCCATTCTGGAGAATGCCTGCTGTTGTCACAATCAGTGAATATCTCCTCAGGATTGGAGTGATTTTGGGGAATAACGCTTGTCTGTAAACGCCAAAATCGGTAAATTTCAATTTGGTAAGATCCGCTACCTGTCCGTACTATGGGTGCACTGAATGAAATCCAGTGTTAATACACAGCCTAGGCTCTGTAAACAGGCATCTTTCCAGCATAGCTGGGCCCCTTTGTTTACCTACCCATTTACAGAGCCTAGGCTATGTAATTAACACCAGATTGTTTTTCAGCAAGCACACACAGTACGGACAGGTAGCTGATCGTGAGGAGATATTCACGGATTTTGACAAAGGGTTATTTTGACGACAAGCATTCTCCAGAATCACTTTACCTTTAACTGGCTGAATAAAAGGAGCAATAGGAATAGTCCTCCACTGTCTTAGCCTGTCTCTACCAAGGCACACCGTATCTTTTTATTATCACTTTTCTGACTGCAGTTCATCTGAGGGTTTATTTCACTGATGTGGCTTTAAGAGATTCACCCTCTGGACTTTTGGGGATCATCCAAATACCAGTGTCCGTGTGTGTGTGTGTGTGTGTGTGTGTGTGTGTGTGTGTGTGTGTGTGTGTGTGTGTGTGTGTGTGTGTGTGTGTGTGTGTGTGTGTGTGTGTGTGTGTGTGTGCTGAACAGTGGAGGGAGAGAGGGAAGGAGAGATAGAGAGAGGGAGGGAGGGAGGGAGGGGGTGGTGACACAGTTGTTTTTACAGGAAATCGAAAGCAAACCAAACTGTTTAGGGGAATACCACCGAATTAAAAAAAAAATGTTTTATAATGTTTCTCTTTCACATTGACTTCTACATTAACCTCTCTGGCTTTCTAACACATCAGAAGCAACTTATTAAAATACATACACTTCTGGAATAAGGAGATAGCCCCCTGTTTTGATATGTGGCTCATGGAGTTCTCTACTCTATATAGGGAGAACATCCATTATGAGATTTCAGGGAAAGCTTAAACATTTAGACAGTTATGTCAGCCTTTCCTTGACTATATAACAGTACTGAAGTGACCTTCATGACACCTTTTTGACTTTTTATTTCTTTGCTTAACATTTGCCTTTAGTTTAAACAATGTCCTTAGAAACCTGTTAAGTAGAGTACGCCATAGTTGTTTATTTAATGTTGTCCGTTGTTTGTGTGTTCACTTTTTCAGTTTACATACAGTTCTATTCCTTCTATTCTGTATGTTTGTTAATAAAAGCATTAGAGCCTAATCATTAATCAAACTGCCATAAAGTGTGCCTGCAGCCATCAAGGGCGAGAGCCATTTTACTTAAGCAGTTTCTGGTATTCTAAGTTAAGTTAAAGCAAGTAGATGAAAATAAAGTACAAGTACTTACATATTTTGGTTTCCCCAAGGCAGTGGACAACAGCCAGCAAGGCAAGAACCAGGACCCTCAGATCATACATAATTCTTGGTTTAGTTTAACGCGTATGTGGAGCGTGTGATCCCTGTCAGTTCAGAGCTGGTATAAAGCGAAAGTATAGAGCTGTGCATATAGTCAGGCTCTCAAAGACAGCCCACCAAACACTGACACCAGCCAATCAGTAATTCACACTACACTGTTACCGGGTAGAATATGAGCAGACAGGTTTGGTTTTTCATGGACAGGGAGGGTTTGTGGGGCAACTCTCCAAAAATCAAAAACCCCTTAGTTCTTCAGCATCTTCATTAGACTGAGGAAAAACACACATTTGTTCTGCAGTAACGCCCCATAACAAGTGTGTATTTGAGTGCCACAGTTTAGAGACCATTCTCTATTCCTATTATCTCTCTCTCTGTCCCATCCTCCCCTCTGTCATTCTCCCGCCGTCTTTGCTTTTTTTTTAGTCTGTGTTTTTTTGTAGTCACAAGCAATAACTCAATTGCCCACAGTGTGTTTTCCTGTTTAGTGGTAGAGCAGTAGGACGAGTATAATACTTGTTCCGTATGCTATATAAATGTCTGTTCTTGTTTGATGAGTGTGGGTAAGTGAGACAGTCATTTCAATGTTCCCAAATCCCAATCCTCAATCTACCCAGATGTATATGCCACCAAATGGGATGTTTTGTTATTGTCATATATATATATTTTTTTAATAAAATACAGTTGTTATGTAAAGAAAAATGACTTGATTTTCATGATGCGTAAACTTTACCTGATTGATTCATCTCTATACTGAATGTTAAGCAAGAAGGGAAAAAAATCCCTTCTAGATCATACTCCAATAGTATGCCTGTTCAGTCCCCCTTCTTAACAAAAATTTCAATCCAGGCATGTGGACTAGTTTTTCCCCCCAACGTTTGATCCCATTGAGCCCTTTAGAAAAGAGTTAGAAACAATGGCAAAGAGACAGAGAGCATTAAAAGAAAACAAAAGCAAAGAGAACTGAAATGCAGCTTTGTGTACTACCCTGTTATTTATATAATTAAAAACTGGGTGAAAGAAGTTGCTCCGGCCTCCTCACAGCAGGTGAGGATGAGCTGCTTTAGCCTGTCTCATGTATAGTGTACAGTAGTGTATTGTCTATGTCCTTTGACTGTTTCCTTTTCTATTATTCTGCATTATGTCCTGTTGGTGACATGATGTGGTATGGATATACTTTATTAATGTGTGAAATGTGTTGATTTATGTATTATGTCTTTCAGCCTGTGAATGTGCAGGTTTCGTTTATAAAACATGGACAGAAAATGAAAAAAAAAATCCATCAGATCACAGGCCAGTGTTATCAGTCTTTATACAATAGGAATTCAGAAGTGCATAACAAAGTGTGCATGTGCATGCGCGTGGAAAGCACCTTTTTCCCCTCAGCGTTACAGTAGCAATGTGTTTTTTATGGCTGTTCTTTATCTTGGTCATGTGTCCCTGAGTCACCTTGCTTGCTGACTCGTAGAGCCTGTTTTTTTGTTGTTTGTTTTTTATATATATATAAATAAAGATTCACCAACTGGTTATGTGTGACTCTTGATGGTAAATGCTATATTGTTTGTTCTTTCTTCTGTTTGACTTTTCTTTCTTTCCAAAAGTTTAAGGAAGCAAGTTTATTGTATTAAATTTATTTAATTGTTAATTGAAATTAATTTCATGAAAAGCTCACCGTGTTGGCTCATAAAACTAAGAACAAAAACAAGCATACATGATCTAATAATTATTATAAAAAAATCAGCGGATCATAGATCAACTACATTATCTGTCGGCTATATGAAGTGTTGCTTTATACACAAATACATTCTCCTGTTTTCTACTTGTTGAGCAACGCATAACTATACAACTATAACCGCGCACTGCCTGTGAACATGAACCCTTGTTTCAGTTTCAATTTTAGTATTGTCCATTGGACATAATACTATCTTTTTTTTATTCTTTTTTAAACTGAGCTATCTGATGTTGTTCTGGAAAAGACAATCATTCATTCAAGTTAGAATTTCATTATATTACATTTGGAACTGTTATGCAGGACAAATTATGTAATACAAGGAAATTATGACAGACTGTATCCATTTACTGGTTCTAAACCATTATTTAAACATTTCTATAATGTACTGTTTAATTGTAATAAAACAAATTAAAATGTAAATTGCAAACAAGCCTTGAATGTTTAGAAATCTTTCAAATTTTTATCCCTATAGTTTATTATTTTTATTATTTATTTTTTAGCTTTTTTTATTTTTTATTTTGGTTTATAATGTATTCAATTACATTATTTGATGTTTTGTTTATTGATTACATTTTCTTACGTACTTCTATGTTTTTCAAATTTTATATATTTTTTATAGCTGCTCAGTGAACAATGTAAGTACGGAGCCCCTCTGGTGACATCTGGGGGAACAGATCTGTCATGAGAGGGGCTCCGTATAAGCTTTTTGGATGGTACTGAATACATTTGTGAATTCTCAAACTCTCTGACGTCACGGCCGAGCGCAGTAGGACTTCCGTGTTTTCTCCGTGGATTAACAGCAGAGCTACTCCGCCCGACTCAGTATCAGGCTGAGAAACGCTACATTACCACCATGAGCACTGAAAAATATCCCCGCTCTTCTATAGAAGACGACTTTAACTATGGCACCAATGTCGCTACAGCCAGTGTCCAGATACGGATGGGTAAGTAAAGCGCTGTCCAGACCGTGATAGCAGCTAGCCACGTCTGCTAACGCTGCTAGACGTCATACGCTGTGTGCCTGTGTACTGTTGTCATTGTAGCCATCATTAAACGGCAGTTATTACTAGCTGGCTGAACAGTTCCTATTAACATATAATGTTAACCTAAAGTTATATTAATACATGGGCAACGTTATTGTAACCTAGACCCAGAGTCAGCGATGCCACTATTGAAAGCTATCCAGCTGCCAGTAGCCTAGTGGTTCTAAAGACAAGGCGAATTGATAAATAGGCCTTGCACACGATGGCAATTCAAAGTGCTTTACATAACACATTTAAAATAGATGATAAAAGATGAATAAAAGAGGGAGGGCATCATTAAAAAGCATGTACATGAAGAATGAAAGGAGCTGAAGAATCACTATTATTAGAGAAAATTAATTATCTACTGTCTCTCTTTTCAGCTTTATCAATACACTGTAGCTACATTCAGTTAAAAGCACAGGTGAACATGAAGGTCCTCTTTAGTTTAATAGGCAGAAACGGTTTGGGCTGATCTGATTTCTTTATGTAGTTTATTCCAGCTGAAAGCAGCTCCCCCATATTTTAGTTTTAAACCTAGGAACAGTTAGCAGCCTGGCTCCAGATGACCGTAGACGTCTAGTGGGTCCATAGGAAGGAATCAAGTCGGAGAATTGTTTTGGCCTTCCATTATTGAGTGATTTTTAGACTGGTAAAACATTAGTGTTACACATTAGTTCACACACAGGCCATTGCCTCTGGTTGCTTACATGTATCCATCCAGCTGCTGTAACGTGTGTGTGTGTGTGTGTGTGTGTGTTCGCTTGTGTGTGTGTGTGTGTGTTCGCTTGTGCATGCTTGTGCATGCTTGTGCATGTGTGTGTGTGTGTGTGTGTTTCAGACTTCCTGCGGAAGGTGTACACCCTCCTGAGCCTGCAGATCATCCTGACCACGGCCACCTCGGCTCTCTTCATGTTCTCCACAACCATCAAGGAGTTTGTCCATGCCAGGTGACTGTCTAACAACATGTGAAGAATGACCCACTAGACCTAGAGAGCTTATAGGGCCATGGCCTCTTTACTGTTTCTGGGAGGTGATTCTGTTCTTGGTCAGTTAGACAATAGGAAATGCATATAAGGGGCACTCTACAGGGTAACAATAATGGCACAAACGCGTTATCGTATAAAGTATTTTCACGTTTTCAAAACTCAACTCCAGTGTCACCATGTGAATAGCATTGCTGTTCCCTGTGATAACTATGACATCACGGCTCCACTCCACACATGCGTAGGCATGTTATATCGCCACTTTGGCTGGTGGAAGATATGTGCTCTGCCGGCTTTTCTAGCTAAATAAACTTGTGTCACCACCGGTAATGCCCGGGACACAGCTTTCTACATTAAAAAAACACTATCTATGGAATCGATTCTTTCGACCAATCAATGGACGGCAGTGTGTAGCTCCACCTTTTCGGCACCCTTTCAGACGGCAGGTACCCCAGCGGAGGAGTACTGAAAATAGGAGCGGCTCAGAGTGGCTCATCTCATTTATTTTGGGACCCTACCCAACTTTTGGCAATGGAAACGCCAATATAAGCGGACTGAGCCGCACCAAACCAAGGCGCTCTGCTCGGTAGAAACAAGACAATAGTAACAAATCCAAATCACAATAATGATATTTCTTCAACTGCAGAGTGATATCAAACAGTGCATATTTTTGAACTGTGGGATATCTTTAAGGTAAGCTAGACCCTTGTGTAATGTATTATTTGTGTAGTCCTATTACTGTTGTTGACTGTAATGTTTAAACAATCATGTAGCTTGTCTTTATAACTGATGTACTGATGTTCATGTGTTAAAAGTGGCGTCTGTGTGGGCCGTGTTGTGCCTGACTGTGCTCTCTCTCTTCCTCCCCAGTCCTGCGGTGGTCTTGGTTTCGGCGGTGGGCTCCCTGGTTCTCCTGTGTGCCCTGGCTGTATACAGACACCAGCATCCAGTCAACCTCTACCTGCTCTCCGTATTTGTAAGAAGTCAATTGTTTGATCCTAGTTGTAGCTCAGTGTCATTTAGATCATCTGCTCCTCTTAAAACCCTGACTGTAACATTCACCCATTACTTCATAAGTTTGACTTTGTGATGCTAGCTCAGCTGCTCAGTCAATTAAAGTCTTTTATTGTCAGTTCTGATATATGCAAGACATACATCAGAATCAAAATGGCGTTTATCTCTGGCCCACAGTGCAGTTGGAACAATACAATAACAAAATATAGAGTTAAAGGTGCTTTAAGCGGAATGGTTCTTTTAGCTAACTTTCTGTCAGTGACTGCAGTTAGCAGTCCCCTCCCTCGTCCCCACATCACCACATTAATGCACTGCGGTCTTCAAGCAGCAAGTTATCTAGCATCATCTCAGATCCATAAGTGTGATAAAACATGATAAAAACCATCAAAACAGACATTGGGAAGGATGTTTACCTGCTCCGCCATTGTAGGTGCATACACATTCACCCATCTGTTGCTCTGGCGTGCACCGGCAGTGAGACCATGGAGTGTCGGTTTGTAGCGTTCTCTCTTCTAATTGGATAAAAAATTTTGGGATACTCCAATAAGTTTATTTGCCGATTACATGCAAAGCAGCTGACTGAGATCGGCTTTATGAAACGCGCACATTATGTAAGTGATCACTGTATGAATAAAGAGCGATTTAACACTTATATTAACATAAATAAACCGCTTACTTCACATTTAAATAAGATAAACATAAACAATATTTACATAAGATGACTTCTAAATACTAAGTAGTCCAAAGGCATTTTATGTGCAATATAAAAAACACTTGCTGCCCCCGCGACCCCATTTCGGATAAGTGGTTGAGGATGATGATGATGATGATGATGATGATAAAAAACACTATATAAAAAGTAGATAAGTTAAAATGAAATGTGATGAACAATATTTACAATGTGTGCAATATGCAATCAACTGGATGTACATCTTAAGTGACTGTAGCCTTGTTCTATCAGTGCCACTAATTGTGTGTGTGTGGTTTTTCAGACTCTGCTGGAATCAGTGTCGGTGGCCACAGCTGGTAAGTAGCTCTTGAAGGACTCTTGTCAATGTAACATTCTTTTTGGTTCTAGCACACTGTCCTGACTGTTGGTCTCTCTCTCTCTCTCTCTCTCCCCCCCCCCCCCCCCCCCCCACAGTGACCTTCTATGAATACTCCATTGTGCTGCAGGCCCTGTTCCTGACCTGCGCTGTGTTTGCCGGGCTGACCGTCTACACGTTCCAGTCCAAGAGAGACTTCAGCCGGATGGGAGCAGGGTGAGAGCGTGTGACCTACTGTCAGTGGTCCTGCACAGGGCGCTAACCAACAGTCTAATTAGTTTAGTTTAGTTTAGTTTATTTCACATATACAATCGCTTTTAAGAACATGTAGTAGAAAACCATTTTAATACATGTGTGGGTGTGGCAGAAACCTGTACAGGCAAATGTTATCTGATCTGTCCCTCTCATTCCAGCCTGTTCGCCTGCCTGTGGATCCTCATCATAGCAGGCTTCATGAGGGTAAGTTCAACTACCTCATCATCAAACTTTATTTTATTCTCAGAGGCACAATTGAGGGCAAGCGCTCATTTTCAATGTAGCTGAGATTACATTGAAACATGGAAGCAATGTCGGGAGGGAGCATTCCCCTAATGGCATTGGCCTTACAAATGAACAGACACCAATGTTCTTCACACCTCTCAGCTAAAGATGATGCTTTTGCATAGAGTTCACAGTGTTGAGTGTTGTAGCTATCTCCAGCTACATGAAGGAGGAAATGAAAGGAAAGAAAGACTCCCGTCAGAATGTGGCTGCACAGGGTTGTAAAATACTACAACCCTTTACAACTCTGTTAAGGCACATTGTATCTTTATTTTGTTTATTGTGAAGTGACCATCAGAATCTATGGTTATCTTCCAAGAATGTTTGCTCCCTTGCCCGATGATGTGGCTTTAAGGTGACACACTACAGGTGACTAGGGTAAACATTTTAACTTAAAGATTATGAAACTTTGCCAGTTGATTACTGACATTAAAACAATATTTTTTCATAAACAACATAAGAAGGAATTGTTCATATTATGAACAATTCCTTCTGTATTAACCTTCAGGTTAGTACAGATGAGTATTAGGGCCACAGGGAAGGAACAAAAATTAGGAAGTTTTTTATTTACTTTTTATTATTATTTTTTTTTCAATAAATAAAGGTTAAATGAAAATAAAAATACAATTAGCAAGTCAGTTAGAGACTCATAACGTCTAATATTATTTTCATAACTTAACTCCATGAATGGCCGAGCCCCAGAGTGATGTCTGGTGGAACAGGTTGGTCCACATAGCACCATGTGAAGGTTTGGACAGAGCCATCACACACAGCAGCAGTACTATCGCCTGTCTCTGCTCTCTCTCTTCTGCAGTTCTTCTTTGAGAGCGATGGTATGGAGCTGGTGATGGCTGGAGGTGGGGCTCTGGTCTTCTGTGGCTTCATCATCTATGACACCCACATGCTGATGAAGCAGCTGTCCCCCGAGGAGCATGTGCTGGCCTCCATCAACCTCTACCTGGACATCGTCAACCTCTTCCTGCACATCCTGCGCGTGCTGGACTCTCTCAAGAAACACTGAGGCTAGCTAGCCAGCTCTCCAGTGCCCCTATGCCCCACTGCAAACTGTGTTCCCCCCCTCCCCACGTGTTCATGTTCATGTTGAGTGCCCTGAAGTTCACCAAACATGAGATCTGAGAGTAGGCATGGGCCAATAACCGGTTTCAAGGTACAGCCGTGCAAAAAATTAAGAGACCAGTCTGGATTTTTCTTCAATCTTCATCTCTACATGATTTATTGAAAATGCTCTAAATGACAATATTTTTATTGTGAATTTGGTAGAAATGTTGTCAGTAGTTTACAAAATAAAACCAAAATGTTCATTATACTCAAACATATGCCTATAAATAGTAAAACAAGAGACACTGAACATTTTGAGTGGTCTCTTAATTTTTTCCACGGCTGTATATTGCCGTTTTAAAAAGTCAAGGTTTTTAAAACTGCTATTACTTACCATCGCACCGTTCTAAGGTATTAGCACCCTTCTACAGGATTTTAAAGATACATGTTTATTAAGGTTCTAAATATCCTTTATGCTGTTACGAAATAAAAAGATTTTGTTCAGCCGGGGGGAAAAAAAAAGTTTTTTCACCAAGACGTTTCAAAATAACACATTTTGGAGCTGTAGTCACAATACTGTGAAAACCGTGGTATTCTTGCCCGTCATAATATCATACTGGCCCATGCTTATTTGAGAGAGGAATGTCCAGTAAGAACTACCCTGCCTGTGCTGGGTGAACTTCACTTTACAGGCAGCTGCTTTATGTGCTTTACTCTATTCCTCTCAACCTACTCTTTGTAGCTGATCGTGTTTTTTGTTTAAGTGGATTCCTATCAACTCAGTTTTGTTTGTTTTTTAAGTTCTACTCTCATCATAATGACAGCTCAGTGACTGGTACAGTACATGATTTGATACATAGCCCACTAGCACCCCCAACTGGCCTCATAGCAGGTCACCTTAGTGAGTATTTGTGGCATGTTGACTTACCCTGCGTTCCAAATCACATACTCTTTCTTTTTACTACACTACATACTAAAGTACAGAAGAGTTTTAGGGCCACGGGAGAGAAAAAAAATCAGATAATGAAGATTTTTTTTCATTATGTCGAGAAATGTCAAGAATAAAGACGAATACTCCACAATGCTATTGGAGTTAGTGGGGCATTTATGTATTTTCAGCATACTACAATTGACGTGCATGTATTGGGACATCCTAAATCTTTTTCTGGCATACTAAATAGTAGACAGTATGGGGATTGGAACGCAGGTTAATTAACTTGAATGTTCTTGTACCTTTTGCTTAACATAGACTGTATACATACGAACATTCAAGTGAATTACTCATGTTCGACTAAATGAACCTTTTTGGAGGTTGATTTAAAGTAAACTCCAGAGCTCTATGGCTCAAGTGAATGTCAGGCTCGGTTTTGATCTTTTTCATGGGATTTGTTGCAAATAATATGAATGCAGTATCTCACAAACCTTATCCTTGAAATCAATTAAGAGATTTTATATTAATGTCCATTGTGATAATGTTTATATTCTGTGACCAGTTTGCTGCCCTGAGCTGGGACTGCTTGAGGTTAAAGGGACAGTTCAGTATTATTGAAGTGGGGTTGTATGAGGTACTTAAGCATAGTTAGTGTGTAACCTTATGGAGATGATCAGAAGTCAGCATTGTACTGTTGCAGATGGGGCCAGCCAAAAAGGTTTTTCCGCAATATATATAAGTTCTTACTTAAAAATGAATATCTGTAAGATTTTTTCACTGCTAAAACGCAAAAAGGTGTAGTAATTCATGGCTGAATACGCTTGAAAAAAGTGCAAAAATAAACAGTTCGCAAATCAGCGCTCAAAAAATCCTACATTAAGTGTAAAACTTAAGCATTTATATACAGTATGCTGTGAAAATAAAAAAGTTTTTCTCTTTGCACCCTCTGCGTCAGTACAATGCTGACTTCTGCTTCAGTGACATCTTGTGACTGCACTCATCCCCACCTCCATAAGGTAACACACTAACTATGCAGAAGTACTTCATACAAACACCACTTCAAAAATACTGATTCAAACGTGAATGCGTATATTTTTTTCTATGGATTTTCAGGTCTAACATTCCGCTTCTGTATTCTCAAATGTTTTTCAAAATGATGGTTGAATGTTGTCAAAATCAATAATTTATATTTCCCCAGTTGCACTGCATCCCTTTCAATTTCCATATCTATAAATGGTGAGCAAAGCATAAAGGTGACAGTTTGATGTGCATGCCCGGGTTTATTAATGTCTGTGATAGTACATATTTGTATATGGTAACTGTACAGCCTTTGTGCTCCAGATATGAAAAGTAATACTGAAGTCAGTGAAGAGTCCACTCTGAAGGCTTCATGGTGGAACTACATGTGTATGACATGTATGTGATTCTGTCCTTAAGAGGCACTTTACACTTTACACAGTAGATAACGGCACAAACGCAAAGGTATTTTCACGTTTGCGGCCTATCATTTACATGATAACAGCGTTCTCAGTCTTGCAAAGGTAAACTTTTAAACCAGGTTCCAGAGTGAAATCTTTTCAAAACTCAACTCCAGCGTCACCATGTGAATATCAATGCTGTTCCCTGTGATAACTAGCCTACATCACGGCTCCTGCTGTCAAACAGTCATTGAGACCAACCGCCACACTGGCTGGTGAAAGATGTGTGCTCTGCCGGCTTTTCTAGCTAAATAAACTTGCGTTACCACCGGTAATGCCCGGGACACAGCTTTCTACATTAAAAAAACACTAGGCTATCTATAGATCAGCGCGTAGCAGTAAAGTAACTGGTAACAAACAGAATTAAGGCTACGGCTTCACATTAAAAGCATCTCACTGGACAAACGTGAGTTGACTTTTATTTTGAAGCAGAAAGGGTCAGGAAGGTAGCCGCTGACAGCCCTGCAGCGCTCCAGTCACTAACAGCATGTCTTCTGTTTTCACAAGTTCAACGCAGTGAAACAAGAGGACAGAAAGCTTGTCATTTGCTATACTTGTAACACTAAGCTCACACCAAAAGCTTCATGAACGTTAGTGGCATTCATTTTGGGTTACAGTTAACAAATTGTTTACATGCACACATTTTCACCATAAGACGTTTTTGTCTCGTTTTTCGGAAACCGTGTGCATGATGAAAGTTTTTAAAACAATCGCGTAAACTTTTGAAAACATAAAGTGAGATTGTTACCGTGGAAACATTAACTAAACATCGGGATATGGAGAGATGCTGTGAACGCATTTGCTTCAACTGTTGACAATGACGGTCAAACAACAGTTATGCATAATCTTAAAAGGAAGTACTAACAGCTGATTGGTCCTTCTTTAATTGTGTTTGTTTAGTCGATTGTGATTATTGGCTGCTCTCCTTTTTCTCTTTGGCTGCTGTAAACTGGTGTTAACATTCTTCATGGAGCTGTGACAGTCACGTTGGAATAAAGATTGCCATGGTTTCCAAATGGAGAAGTCTTAGAGAGGGTTTGAATATTTCGATTTTCTTTTGTCCAGTTTGTGTGTGTGTTGTTGATTTGCTGGGACATCTTCGAGCTGCACATACAGATGTGTTGTCATATTGCTGCACAACAGCACACATATGAATATCAGAATTATATGTCTAACAATGCAGAGATTGGTACAATGGTGTGAAGAGTAGCTGAAAACCAGTAAGAGTAGAAATATAGACAAATGACTCTGTTACAAGTCACCTATTACACCACCTATTTTCAAAAGTATTTATGTATCAGGGTGATTATTTATGAAATGTGTAATGCTAGATGTACTGCTTAGTGGTAGAGGAAGTATTCAGACCATGTACTGTATTAAAGTAAAAGAAAAATACTAAAATGTTAAAATGACTCTGGTATGAATGGAATGAATACAAGTCCTGTATTGAAGACGTTACCCAAGTAGAAGTGTACACAGTATCTCACAAAAGTGAGTACACCCCTCACATTTCTGCAAATCTTTCATTATATCTTTTCATGGGACAACACTGAAGAAATGACACTTTGATACAATGTAAAGTAGTCAGTGTACAGCTTGTATAACTGTACATTTATTTACTGTTCCCTCAAAATAACTCAACACACAGCCATTAATGTCTTAAGTGCTGGAAACAAAAGTGAGTACACCCCTAAGTGAAAATATCCAAATTGGGCCCAAATTGACAATATTTTGTGTGGCCACCATTAATTTCCAGCACTGCCTTAACCCTCATGGGCATGTAGTTCACCAGAGCTTCACAGGTTGCCACTGGAATCCTCTTCCATGACAACATCACAGAGCTGGTGGATATTAGAGACCTTGCACTCCTCCACCTTCCGTTTGAGGATGACCCAAAGATGCTCAATAGGGTTTAGGTCTGGAGACATGCTTGGCCAGTCCATCACCTTTACCCTCAGCTTCTTTAGCAAGGCAGTGGTCGTCTTGGAGGTGTTTGGAGTCGTTATCATGTTGGAATACTGCCTGCGGCCAAGAAGGGAGGAAATCATGCTCTGCTACAGTATGTCACAGTAACCTATATGTTGTTATTCATGGTTCCTTCAATGAACTGTAGCTCCCCAGTGCTGGCAGCACTCATGCAGCCCCAGACCATGACACTCCCACCACCATTCTTGACTGTAGGCAAGACACACTTGTATTTGTACTCCTCACCTGGTTGCCGCCATACACGCTTGACACCATCTGAACCAAATAAGTTCTTGGTCTCATCAGACCACAGGATATGGTTCCAGTGATCCATGTCCGTAGTCTGCTTGTCTTTCCTTCTGGGACGACAGCCATGCAGACCAGTATGATGCAGTGTGTGGCGTATGGTCTGAGCACTGACAGGTTGACCCCCCACCCCTTCAAGCCCTTCAGCAATGCTGGCAGCACTCATACATCTATTTTCCAAAGCCAACCTCTGTGTATGACGCTAAGCACGTGCACTCAACCTTCGTAAACTGGGCCGCAGGGCAGAATTCCAACATCATAACGACCCCAAACACACCTTTGTGTGCAAACATTTTAATTGGTAAAGTAATTAGTATATTAAGTTATCAGTTTATGTAGTGGAATGAAAATTAGAATATATTCCACTGAATTGTAGTGGAGTAGAAGTATAAAGTAGCAGAAAAAAAACAGTCAAGTCAGGTATACAAGTGGCTCAATTTGTTCTAGAGTAAACTGGATTTGTATTAGGTCTAACATTACATTACATGTCATTTAGCAGACGCTTTTATCCAAAGCGACTTACAACTGGAGCACACATTCATACACCGATAGCAGCAGCTACCAAGCAGGGTGCTGGCAAACTATCAGGAGGGTTCAGCGTCTTGCTCAGGGACACTTGGACATGTGGCGGGGAGACTGGGGATCAAACCACCAACCCTATAGTTGCGGGTCCACACCCTATCCACTTCGCCACAGCCCCCCTAACATAATGTCAAAATAATATGTTTCCTCTTTGATTTCTTCTTAATTCAGATCCATGTGTGGGTCTGGGTATGTATGCCCCCCCCTCCTGTAGAGGTGTCCTTCATATGCAGAAAAAATCAGTGTTCTTTATTTGCCTATTGCGCACTGGGAGACAGGCTGAAAGGTTCCACTGCTCCTTTCTTCTCACAGTATGGTATTTTCACTGTTCTAAAGTGAGAAGGCAATGATCTTTACCCAGTTACTAAAACGGCCAAGATAATTTACAATATATCTAAATGGACTTTACAAAAATAGCCTATACTTAAGTTGGCTCCTTTGCTGTTTTGAAATCTGCATTTCCTAATAACCAAGTCATCTATGAGACACATTTCAAAATGCACAGTTCATACACTCATCCAGACATGTGTATTGTTATACTCTGAATTGCTATCAGTTGCTTGAGAGAAAAACATATTTAAGACAATGTGCCATTCCTTTGCATGCATTCAATCTTTTAGACACAGCACCAGCCTTAATTACTTGATGTCCTCAATGTCAACAGTTGTGCAGATTGGAATTATGACAGACACCTCCTCTCTTGTCTTGACAGCACATGGTTAGAATAGAATAGAATAGAATAGTGGGGGAGCCCTTAACTCAGTTGGTAGGGCGTCCCCCCCATGGGCCTCGGCCAGCAGCGGACCCGGGTTCGATTCCAGCCCGCGGTCGTTCTCTGCATGTCACTCCCCTCTCTGCCCCATTTCAACTCTGTCAATAGAAAGCTTTAATTGTCGTTATACACAGTACAATGAGATTCAGAGAGCAACTCCTTAAAAGTGCATAGTTATCACAGTATCACAATAAAAAAAAGTTGAAATACACACTAAAGAACCAAATTATGATGTTATGACAAACATAAACTGTGAACTGACCATCATTGCATACTGGGAAATATTCTTCCTGTTTATTTCCGAGCACTTTTGTATTTGAATAATCATAAACTCCATGTTTTATTGTGTCTTCTTCATCTTTACAAAACTCTTAATTACTTGATGACATATACAAAACTTGCATGTAAGAGCATATAAAATGTACGGTTGTGGGCTGTTCTCTTCATTTGTTATTAGATGATTTCTGTGGTTGAAGACAGTTTTTTCCCCCACCCGACCTGGAAATGAGTGCTCCACATTAGGGTACTCCACTCTCCACAATAAATTATTTAATTATGTTTCATCTACAGCAGAAATACGTAGGCCTACGTGTGTGTTGGTTTTAATATGGCTATTCCAATTAGAAATAATTTCAATTAGGCTATAGTTGTTTTGTAGGTATAGGCCTGCTATTGTTTAATTAGTGCAAGAAAAAAAATCTATCTATTTATCCTCCCTTCTCTAGAACCGTACTAGAAATAAGATATAAACTTTCTTTATATTATGTTATTAAAAAAGGTTTTAGATCGAGGAAATTCCTCTTGACTAGAATGTGAGCGTTCTCGTTTATAAATGGCTTACTGTTGACTTTGAACGCAGCCCAGTTGGTCCGCTGCCACTTCACCCCCTTCGTCATTTCCTTTACACAACCTTCTCTGAGAGTGTTGTCCAAGATGGCGTCGACGCAGTTAACGGATGAGGAGCTTTTCTCCGAATTAAAGCGCTTTGGTTTCACTCCGGGCCCGGTTACAGAAAACACACGGCCGGTGTATTTGAAGAAATTAAAGAAGCTTCGCGAGGAGCAACAGCAACGGGGCTCCAGAGCGGGTAAGACCCGTAGCAGCGGGGCCAACAACAGCACCACTGGCGGCGGCAACACGGCGGGATCCAGACAAGCCAGCCATGACGTCACGCACCTGAGCTCGAGCAGGAGACCGGGCCGGAAGTCCACCGTACTCGGGTTCAGCTCCGACGAGTCTGACGCTGAAGCTCCAGTGAAAAGAAAGGGCCTCAATCACAGCGGCAGGGCGGACCGAAGCCCTGCCTTTCAACAGCAACCGAAGACAAGGCCCGTTACTACACCGAACGTTGCTATCAAGAAGAGTCGGTATGGCGCTACTGCGAGTAACGTTTCGTTAAATAGCAACAATTCTTCCCCTGGCCCGGACGGACAGAGAAGTGTATCGCTGGGCTGGGGAGTTCGTGCCAGATCCAGCCCCGAGGCGGAAGGGAGGGATTACGACGAATCCGGAGACGAGGACGATTATGAGGGGGAAACGGAGAAGAACTCACACTCTTTAAACGGTTGTAGCGGGGCGTCTCATTTGAACGCTAGCAAGCTAGCCGCGGATTACTCAGACTCGGACGAAGAGGAGGTTGTGGGCCTTGGTGTTGGAGACCGACAGCGACAGGACAGACTGGAGTCTAGACGGAGCCACCCGAGAGCGGTGTTCACTTCTCACGGAGTCGGCCGAGGTTCCCAGACGGGAGGGGTCGACCAGCCCCAGAGTGCTAACATGGTGGGGAGCCGGAGGGAGGAGGGGGAAGACGAGGAGGCGAAGAGAAGGGAGTCGGACTCGTTGGGGGGCTTGCGGAGCCACAACTTTCCCAGGAAGTCCATCTACGTCTCCCTCGCCGACAACCACGCCGGAGAGACCGGCGGCAAAAACAACCACGTTGACGGCGAGCACGGCGCCTCAAGAAGCAGCATTGGCAGCGGCAGCGGCAGCAGCAGCAGCGCGAGTAGATTCAGCATCGGGTTGAGACCGCGCTTCTCCAACTACAGCAGCCTGGCCCACACCTACAGGGGCAACCACTCCAATCACAGCGCTCCCAACCACTCATACAGCCAGGCACTACTCAAGCACAAGCTGTCTGTGCCGGAGGATGAGCTGCTCCAGCAGTTCAAACGGGAAGAGGTGGCGTCCTCCGGGAGCTTCAGCGCTCACTACCTGTCCATGTTCCTGCTCACGGCAGCCTGCCTCTTCTTCCTGCTGCTGGGCCTCATGTACCTGAGGATGAGGGGCTCCGGAGCCTCTGGGGTGGATGGAGTCGGTGAGTATCTGACAATAATGTGAAACTTTTGCTTTACGTTTATCCCCATGAAGTATGGTGGACATAAAATATGTCCACCTGTCATTTGAAGCCACTATTTGATAAGGGCTAGTTTCATCAGTTCATGATACAATATTAGATCGATATATTAATTGGGCAATGAGGAGATATTTGGCGATATCAGACTCTGCCACAATGACCTCGATTTGATGCGATTCAGGGGCCTGTGGTAGACAACATCATATGCCCATTTAACACAACCTGTTACATTGATCAACCCGTTAAAAACCACTAACATATTATTTACCATTTTATTTCTGAGCTCTTCCAGACATTTAAATGAAAAACAATTCATTCTTTTAGTGGATATAATGGCACACACAGAGAGATTGTCAGAACATATATTAAAGACAGCCAAATGCATAGTGTTGGCATAACATCAGGAAGTTCGATCTTTTGCCAATTAATCAATAAATCTATATCCATGTATCTTACCCTGCTACTATTTAAGGTCTAACTATATACCCATGTGTCAAGGTGGATTGGTTTGTGGGTTTTTCTTTTGGGATTAAAGAAGACGGCTACATAAAATAATAAAAAAGACTACTTTCAAGCCAGATATAATGCTGCATAGTAAAAAGAAAATAACTTCTACTTACTTTACTTACTTTATTAGTCAATGGTTACATTGAAATGTGTCTTTCCGCATATCCCCTCTCAAGTCACCACGTTTCGGAGGGGGTCATAGCGCAGCCATAGTACAGCGCCCCTGGAGCAGGTTGGGGTTACGTGCCTTGCTCAAGGACATAATGGTAGAGCTGGTGGGCACCGTAGACATAATACCAGCCACTACTAGTTTTACAACTAACACCCTCCTGTCCGGTGCTGGGGATCGAACCAGCGACCACGTGTTTACTGGTCTCCCACCTTTCCTCTAGGCCATCCTACCACCATTCAGCTGAATAGAGCTCAGACATCTACTGTATCTGTTTAGCTGACTTCTGTTAGCATCACCTGTCCTAACCAGGATGCAAATGCGACCACTGATGAGTGTTCAGTCAGTCCCTCCTGCAGGTGCAATCAGTGGATGAACTTTGTTAACGGTGTGTTCACACTACTAGAGGAAATGCTGCCTCTCGCACGCTCCTGTTACATTGCACGCCTCATTTTGCATTGGCCGTGGATATTTAAAACGGCGTGAACTGATTTCAATTAAGACAAGAATCTAACCTGCCAATTGAATTTTTGCCGATTCACAATTTCCCACCCCGCTTATAACTAGTATACATGTACGAATTTAGGCTAAATGAAATAAGTTGTTGTGAATGTTTTAGGAGTATTTCTTCCATGGCTTGCACCAACAGCTTCAATGACGTCTCATGGTGCTGCTCTCTGCAGCTGAAGGTCCAGTTGCCTTTTCTAGCGAGTGTTCAATGAATATACATGACTGGCGGCTGCCACTAACATTCATGAAGCTCTTAGTGTGAGCGCACAGTTACAAGTACTGCACATTTCAAGCTTTCTGTCCTGTTTTCAGCGCGTAGAACCCATGACACTGAGGACATGCTGCTAGTGACTGGTGCGCTGCAGGGCTGTGAAGCGCTATCTTCCGGTTCTTATCTGCTTCAAAATAAAAGTCAACTCACGTTTGGCCAGTAACATGCTTTTACTGTTTGCACAAGCAGCAACTTATCTGTGTTAATGTAGAGAGCCGTGTCCATCCCATTTAGTACTGGTGGTGACACACCATTAGACGCTAGAATAGCCGATCGAGCCAAAGTGGACTTAATAACTTACCCGCCTAAGACTACATTTACCCACATTTGGCGAGTGTTCATTTTGGGCCCTCTAAGCAGAGTTGTGCATCGCTCCTCTGTGTCTAAAAGAGACAGCATCTCGTCATTAGCAACCTGTCGCACAAGCGCAAGTAGATGTGTATTTATCTTTGCACACAATACATTTTACTAGCAAATGCGATAAACTGTCGCACTGTACAGCCCTGTTTCACTCCATTCATTGTACCTGCATGATGGATGTGAATAAAACTTGATTAACATCCACAGAGTCAGATGGTGTTGTAGGCCGGACTAGGGATGGGTATCGTTTGAATTTGAACAATTCCGGTTCAGATTCCGGTTCTGACTATCGATTCGATTCCAATAAGATAAAAAAAAAGGGGTCAAATGTTTATGTAACAAATGTCTTTTATGTTTTTCTCTCTCTCTCAATCTTGTTCTTGTTAACAGGCAACATAACACAAATGAAACCCTCAGTCACAACTCCTCTCAGAGCTTTTAAAAAACATAACCAATGGGAAATATTGTTGTCTTAAATCAGGCTATTTAATAAGTCATATTTTAGATAATCAGAAGTGGAATCTCTGATATATTCTACCTGAAATCAACATAGTGGCTTATTTATTTATCTATAACTATTCACGTAGCCTATACTGGGGCAGCTCTTGCTGAGAGTGATCACGGTGCACTGCATGCTGTCTGCAGCAGCAGGCTGGAGGCTGCCCGCGGTCGTTCTCTGCATGTCACTCCCCTCTCTGGATACATCTTGCTACTTTTTTTTTTTTTTTTAAGATATTTTTTGGCATTTTTATGCTTTATTGATAGTGCAGAGAGACAGAGGTGAAATGGGGCAGAGAGGGGAGTGACATGCAGAGAACGACCGCGGGTGGGAATCGAACCCGGGTCTGCTGCTGGGCCCGGCCCGGGAGGGGGACGCCCTACCAACTGAGCTAAAGGCGCCCCCTTCCCTGGTCGCCTTTGACCAATTCATTCGCTCAGGTGACGGCAATACTGTTAACCCATTCACTCCTAAGACGCCTGCCATGCCCACGTCATCGGAGAGTGTTTGCAGTGAATAGAGATAAGGAGACAGAGAGAGGGCAAGTTTTTATTTTATATAAAAACATTTTTATTTACATACAAAATCCCCCAAAATATTGAGATATTATTATTATTATTTTTTATCAATATCACACCCCTACCATACACATACAGTATTAGTCAGTGATGAATGAATGTTTGATTATGGTCACCGGCTCATGATGTGGTGAGGTTTCAAGGTTTGAGTCAATGTACAGACACTGACTCACTGTGGTAGGTGATGTCTGAACTTCCTTCACATTCCACAGCCTCCAAACCGGCTGTCTCATTGTAAAAGACCATCCCTGCTGCGTTCCAATACCCATACTTCCCTACTATTTAGTATGCCAGAAAAAAGATTTAGGATGTCCCAATACATGCACGTCGTCAATTGTAGTATGCTGAAAATACATCAATGCCCTATTAACTCCAATAGCATTTTGGGGTATTCATCTTTATTCTTGACATTTCGCGACATAATGAGAAAATGTTTTCCTTATCTGATTTCTTTTCTCTCCTGTGGCCCTCAAACTCTTCTGTACTTTAGTATGTAGTGTAGTAAAAAGAAAAAGTACGTGATTTGGAACGCAGGGCAAGTGTTTCAGCCAATCCAGCGTGTGCCATCATCACCTGTGGTCTGTGTTGCTCTCACACAGTGGGCTTTCAGTGAGCATGCGTCCTGACCTAATCTCTTTTTCCTTTGTTGCAGTTAAGAGCCACCCTTTTGGAAGCGACTTTGATTCTTCTTATGTGAGTAGATATGTTCCTCTTTGATTTCTGTGTACCGCAGAGTCATGTAGCATAAGCTATCCTGCATTCCAATCCCCATACAGCTTGCCCAGTTGTGACATCACAGTGACATCACAACTGGGCAAACTGTAGGGTTAGACAGTGAGACCATAAAACACTCTTTCTGCCTTTTCTCGGGCTAGGATGAACCGATTTCAATTTTATTTTGCACATTTATACTACATAGAATCTCAGAGCTCAATACACCTTCATATTCCCACTAGTGAAGTAGGCCTTTATGTATGATATAAAAAAGATTGGATGTCCTAGTCTTGCACAGCCAGACCAAACTACAGCCAGTAGTAGTTTGCATGTACTGTATATGTCAATGTATGTACATTATATGTATATTTTAATATCCTTATATACACTTATTCTTTCTACTACGATATGGAGTACTTTTCACTTATGTAGTGCTGAAGAATTGTCAATAAGGTTCAATACGGAAAAAAAAAGAAAAGAAGAAAAAACACAGAGGCAAGATCAAGGCACAATGTTATGATGAAATAAATAAGTAAAGTGTGTGCCCAATTGTATGCATGGTCAGATGTAATATGTAGAATAGAAAAAAAGAAAGAGTATGCTATTTGGAATGCATGGCTAGTCTTCAATATAGCACAGGAAGTGCCATGTGTACACTTAGCATAGAATTAGATTGGAAGATAGGTCTACAAAATAACAAATAAATCCGATATGTTTCTGTTGGTAAAGTGGGTCCAGTATTTGATTGAAGTGTGTAATGTCTACAGAACAAGATGGAGAAGGAGCTGATCCTGAAGCTGCTGCTCAATCTACATGACCACCTGGCCCATATCGCTGGTAACTATTAACTCTGTGCAGAGAACTGTGTTTCCTGAAAAGTTAGTAGGGAGATCTTCCTCTGGAGTGCAGGGTCGGAGGTTCAATCCCCCGTCTCCCCGCCACATGTCGAAGTGTCCCTGGGTAAGACACTGAACCCCAAATTGCTCCCGATGGTTCAGAGGGCGCCTTGCATGGCAGCTACTGCCATCGGTGTATGAATGGGTGAATGTGGTAAGAATTGTAAAGCGCTTTGGGGCTGAGAAAATCGGCTAAAAGGCGCTATATAAGTCAAATCCATTTACCATTTTACTGTTGTTTTAAATTTTAAATTTGTTTAAAGCAGCAGGGCCCACAGTTTGGTTTACAAACATATTCTAGGCTTAAGTTTGGTTCCAGGTGCCTCAAAATGATTTATGATGATAGAATTATTGCACTTGTTACATCTCCATGTAGCACTTACGTGTAGCACTTTGTAGTTTGGTTTATTTGAAGCTATAGTACTGACGTGATTCCTGTTGTTCTGAGATTGTACCTTCATGGTTGAATGCACTCAATGGAAGTCGCCTAGGATAAAAGCCTCAGCTAAATAAAATGTAATGTAATTATTCAATACATCTAATTAAATGTACAGTAAATACGTTTTTAAACTAACCACAGGCTCTGTAGACTAGAATATGTTTGTAGACCAAACTGTGGGCACGCACTGCTGCTGTAATCGACAACAGTAGCTGTCCAATATCATAATTATTCTACATTTCTTTGTTGGTGGTGATGTTATGTGTAAGGTTAGGAAGGCTTAAGAACCACAGCAATTCTAATTTTAAAAGTGCAACAAATATACACAAATCAATATAGGTTTATCTTACAGCTTTGAACTGTTTGAATGCAGAACATCAGAACTCAACTTTTGAATTGCTAATTCTAATATTAATGTGTGCTATATCATCTGGCTATGGTCTTAAAATTTAAATTTCTCTCATAGTTAATAATTAATAATAATTAATTTCTTAAAAAAATAAAATAATAATAGATTTATTTTAGTTTTTTAAACTAATCAGTCCGATATGTAGATTACAGCCATATCGGACCCGACATTGTATGGGATCGGCCCCATCCCTATTTGTAATCTCCTTCAACATAAACCTTGGGTCACACAATCCAGTCTTTGTGCCTGTCAACATGAGTACTAACTAGGTTAACACAGGGTGTGAAAAACACATATTGTGTTGAACGGAGCAGTTGGCAGTAATGTGCTCTTTCATCAGTCAGAGCATTTACATGCAGACTCTTAATCGGGTAAATAAACGAAGAAGACTTCAACAGGACTTGTAAAATGCATGTAAACACCTTTATTCGATCTGGACGTGGCTCTATAACCACTTGTTGAAAGGGCTACAGCGCCACCTAGCATAGCGGAGTCAGGTATGCTCTGGAGAGTTATCGGATATTTAAAAGGCCACGTATACCCAGACAAGTGACACGGTCCGGTCGAGTGGCAAGTTCGGTATATGTGTTAATCCAATCTAGTTTTCCCATGGAAACGCACTGAGTGATAGTTTGGTAATGGTAATGATGCTTTGTGATTGCAGGCCAGCATGACTGTGGAGACCAGCAGCATCCAAACAGGAGTCTATCCTTGGAAGAGGCCTCGGCATATTTACTGGTAAACCCACACATTGATATGCTGCCTTGTTCAACACAACCTCAAAAGCCATCTCCTCTGAATCTACAACAAGCAGGTTTATGGTTCACAGTGGCCATGACGTTCTTGAGTCAGGGACACTCCAGATCTTAATACTTAATTTTTATTTTTGTGAAGTGTATATCTGGCAGAAGGAATAGTTTTCTACTTTACAGCTAAATGGAAGCTGTTTCCTGTGGTCAGGGTGTTGTGAGTCCAGTCTGAACACAGGCAGTGAGAGTGATTAGAGCACATAGCATACGAGGAACAGGCCCTGTGTTCCCAATCGCATACTCTTTCTTTTTTCTATTCTACATACTACATCCGAAGATAAAAATAATCTAGTTAGGATGCAGTAGGCATCAGTGGCGGCTCCTGACAATAATCTCAGGGGGGGCAATTGTTGCCATGATGGGTAAAATGACCCAAAATGAACCTAAATCAGATAGCTAATATGACAATGTCATATTGCATTTAACAGTTTGTTTTTCCTGTTCATCTGGCATAACCACTCTGGCAACATTAGAAAAGCATTGCACTGTACAGTATTTTTGGACATTAAGTTAGTTAATTTCTTGAATAAAATTATTTTAGCTCTAAAATGATTTAATTATCCGGCTGTGGCCATCACAGATAACTTGTCATCTACCAGCGTGCTCCTCTGATAGGCTTCCTTTAAAAGTGAAGAAACCTGCTCTACAATTAATCACAATAATCTGATTGACTTGACAGTTGTGTTCTTATTAAACAAAATTCGATGCTGGCATAGCATATGTGCAACATTAACAGTGCTAATCATCACATTGGTTTGGGTTACTACTGTCTACAGCACTTGGTAGGCGGGTTTATGTCGGACGGTGATAGCAGCTGTCAGAGTAAACGGTCATGGATCAGCTGTTGAACGGCGCAGGCTCGTCCATATGCAGATTGATGTTTTAATGTTTGTTTTACCTGTTCTGAGAGATGATGCATAGGGGTGACACCCGAAGTTATCCATGCGGTGTCAGTGCTGCCATCAAGATGGATAAAAAGCCAGTATACAGTCCATAATCAACATGCAGCGGCAGCAGGACATAGCGTTAGCTCCTTAGCATCCTGCTAGCCTCGTTAGCCGTTCAAACGAGCCCCGTGAAAATCCGCGTTTATACGATCCCCCAATCCATCTTGGTAGATACTTGCTTGATGGTTACATTTTGTCTGGGAAGGATCTAGTCCTCTTAATGACATGATCAAGTAGCTTGCCAGCCTAGCCTGAGTTGATATAAAGTTGTGTTGGTCTTGAATGTGACCGCTTTGGGCAGCAGACCGGACATGTGACTGTATCAGTCACTGTAATTGGTTCATTGTTTACTGTACGTATGACGACAACACGTTAGGGCGAGCACCCCCGGAACCCATAGAGATTGCATTGTGAAGCCTGCAGTTTGAAAAAAAAAAAAAAGTTTTACATTGAAGTCTATGAGAGCGCTGGGGGCGATTTTCGACCAGTCTGAAATCGCCCCAGAGTGACGGTACAGAGCACAGACGCTGATTGTACAATGATATTCAGACTTAGATGCAGGTAAAAACTGTATTGAAATCATAAATTATGATTATAAATACAAAAAATATATTTTTCATCATTATTAGCCTATTATATTTTTGTTTTTTGCTGGTATGGCTCAAGGAGGGCGTCACCCTATCGCCCTCTATGGGCGAGCCGCTGCTGGTAGGCATACATCGCCTCTGGAGTGCAGGGTCGGAGGTTCGATCCCCCGTCTCCCCGCCACATGTCGAAGTGTCCCTGAGCAAGACACTGAACCCCAAATTGCTCCTGATGGTTCAGAGAGCGCCTTGCATAGGGCGCTACTGCCATGATCGGTGTATGAGTGTGTGTATGAATGGGTGAATGTGGTAAGATATGTAAAGCACTTTGGGGCTGAGAAATGCTTTGAAATAATTGGACAGTTATATTCCTGAAAATGTTCTGGAGAAAGGAGAGACCGTGTTCAGCTCCGCGGTGCTGTGGAGAACACAGGTGGCACACACACAGGCTGCGCTGTGGTGGCACGGATGTGGCAGTTATTTGCAGTTGCTGTTTGACACAACGCTCAGTTTATTGCACTTGCATCAAAATATTTAACTTAGTTAAACTTTATTTTATCCATTTTGTGCCGTTTTGTACACGTATATAACATTTTAATCCACCAATCGAGTTCATTTGAAACGAGGAGTACTCGATTACTAACGCCCATCCATAGTAGCTACAGAACATATACTGTGCTGTGTAATAACAGCAGGGTTCGACATAACGCATGGCCCGTAAAATCATATGCAGGGCAAGTTGATTGGCCAGTCACTGTTCAAGTGGCCACACAAATCCATGAGTTGATTGACATGTATGACGTAGGATTTTTTTAACTGTTTAACCGATTATATTAATTGTCTAAAAGACCTCTTGACGGTTAAAAGGTTAACCATGAACATCCCCTACTGCAAAACAGTATTGATAAAGCAAGAGTGTGTTGAATGTGAATTGTGCCGTTCCTCTCATCAGTACCATGTGTCTCTTGTTCAGGCTCAGAATCCCAAGTTTGAAGGTTTCATTGCGACCTCTCTGGAGTGGATCATCCGAACAGGCCAGGATGTTGGGATAAGGTAATACACCATATGAAAAAAAAATCATGCTGATCACAAGCTGTAGCACGGGACATCTGTACTCAGTGTGTGTGTGTGTGTGTGTGTGTGTGTGTGTGCGTGCGCGTGTGTGTGTGTGTGTGCAGGCTGTCAGGGGAGTTAGCCGAGGACCCAGTGGCAGAGGTTTCTGAGATCTTTCTGCTGGAGTCCACACATCCCAAGATGCCCTTCACGTGCCGCTTCCGCCGAGCCTTCCTCACCGTCATCAGCAGAGTCTTCCTCATCGCAGTCGGTGAGAAAACGCTAATAACGAAATGAACTGTACAGCTCTGCGCCAGGTTTCTTTTAAGAACATTACAAACAATGCACATTTTGCCATTTATTTTTTGCATTAAGTCAAACTTTGCTACGGTGTTATACTCCAAAACGTCCTCCCTGAAAAAGTATTAATGTGCAGTAATATAGAAAATGAAGAATGCAACACATCGAGACTCCTTTTGTAATAGAATCGTTGACTGATGAATCGTAATTGACTAGAACAGTGATGATTCACACCAATAATAGACTTATTCATTTCTGTAAGCATTTGATTATGTATACATGTCTGGATCTAATTGTTTATGCATGCATTTATTAAGTTTTTAATAAGGCCCTTAAAACCGTCAATACACGACTAAATGCAAAAGTGAAAGCCGTCTGTTCAGCAGTTGTGTGTGAACCTGTGAATCCTGTGTGTGTGTGTGTGGTGCGCAGTGGTAGGCTGTGTGTGGAGCGTGGTCTGCTACATGAAGTATCGCTGGAGGAGAGAGGAAGAGGACACCAGGCAGATGTATGACATGGTGGAGAGGATTATCGGTAAGGAGCGCCACACCTTTACAGAGTGGGGGGGTTAGCTCTATGTCTTTAAGAGCGCACTCACACTAGGCCATCTGAAACATGCACAAGTACGTTTAACCAGTGTGAAAGGGCCAGCAGAGTACTAATACATAGACATTTAATCATATACCCAATACATGTATTTAAAGTACACAGGTATGTATGTATAAATCCTAATCTTCAAGTCTATATACTGAATATCACACTGTAAGTCATTTGTTTCAGTGTTAGTGGTTGATTGGTGGCGTTGTTTGGTCCTCATCCTTCATGTTGCCTCACTGTTGTTCAGATGTGATGAGGAGCCACAATGAGGCTTGCCAGGAGAACCAGGAGCTGCAGCCCTACCTGCCCATCCCCCACGTCAGAGACTCCCTGGTCCAGCCTCAGGAACGGTCAGTGCCACAGTCATCCTAGTGTCTAAATCCAGAGTGAGACCCTCTGAAAGGTTAAGAATTCTATATCGGGGCTTAACAATGAAGCTTTCACACAGCAGATTCAAGTCAAAACTAAAACAAATTAGTTTCCTATCAACTATGCCGCTTGCCGAAGAATATCGTCTTTTATAAATATGACAAGTTAAATCTTCTGCCCATTTGTACGTAAAAAAAACCCACCCGACATAAGGTTGTGAATGTCCATCAAACCCCGTCAATTTTTTTTTCCGGGAATCAATTGTGTAGTCAAGACTAAAATAAAACAAATGCTTTTCCAACTTTTGTATGTGCAAAAGTTAGTGAACCCTGAGCTGCATTGCTTAAATGGAGCAGGTAAACACAATCAGGTGGGCCAAACTGAGTGATGAAATGGACCAATGTATTGAGATCTTTAGGGAAGAAATTGGGCGGCACTAGATAAAACAGAGATAAAACCAGGTCAGTTTAGGCTCACCAAAGTGAACCCATACAGGTCAGACATGCCAAAAGGGAAAGAAAATCTCAGAGGATCTCAGGAATAGAGTTGTGATGTTGCACATTTGTCTGGGGACAGCTATACATTAATTTCCGAAACGTTTGAGCTCCATCGGTCCACCATGAGGCAAATCATCTACAAATGGAGAGCTTTAAGAGTGGCTGAACATCTGCCTAGAAGTGGACTTCCTTGAAAAATATCCACAAGAGCCGCCAGATGATTTTTCAGTAATAAGCCAACTCAAACATTACAGATGAAACTCGAAAAATTAGAATATCGTGCAAAAGTTATTTTATTTCAGTAATTCAACCTAAATGGTGAAACTAATATATTATATAGACTCATTACATTCAAAGTGAGATATTTCAAGCCTTTATTTGTTATAATTGTGATTATTATGGTTTACAGCTTATGAAAATTCAAAATCTCAGAAAATTAGAATATTACATAAAATCAATAAAAAAAGGACTTTAAATACAGAAATGTCGGCCCTCTAGAAAGTATAATCATGCATATGTACTAAGTACTTGGTTTGGGCCCCTTTTGCACAAATGATTGCCTAAATGCGGCATGGCATGGATGCTATCAGCCTGTGGCACTGCTGAGGTGTTATGGAAGCCCAGGTTGCTTTGATAGAGGCCTTCAGCTCGTCTGTATTGTTGGGTCTGGTTTGTCTCATCTTCCTCTTGACAATAGTCCATAGTTTCTCTATTGGGTTCATGTCAGGAGATTTGTCTGGCCAATCAAGCACAGTAATACCATGGTCAGTCAACCAGTTACCAGTGGTTTATGGTACTGTGGGCAGACAAAGATCTGGGCCTGCTTTGATACCTCAGGACCTGGACAACTCCACGTAGTCCAGAGAATCATGAGCCCCTTTTACACAGAGATTGTGGCATATTGACGGAACAACATCACTCCAAAATGCCGGCTTTGCTTGCTTCTGTGTTATTTACACAGAACCAAGCAACGCCGGCCTGCTGGCGCAACAGTAGCTCCTTTTACACAGCGTTCCGGAATGAAAGAGGTGCTTGTAAACAGCGTAAGGTGTGACGTAAACATTTAGCGCCGCGCCGGTCAGCTGCTTTACAACAACAACAACAACAACACTGGCTGATGAATTGAGGGCAGAAGTGCTGGAGCTTGCAGTAAGAGGGCCGTATTTTACTGTCCCCACGATGTGCCAGTTGATCTCGCTACGCGCTGAGTCCAACATCACTGGGACTGTTAACCAAACTGACAAAATCAATCCGCTTCACCTCTTCACGTCTTCAGTTGTGTTAGCAAAACAGTAGCTCTGTGGCTAACAGCTGAGCCGGAGCCTTCAGTCAGCTGAAGCAGACGGGGCGAGCAGACTATTCCCCCGTTACTAGGTCGTATCCTTGGTCGTTCCTATTTACTGGCGTACTACTGGCCGCAGCTTGACATAGTAACCGTTGCTACTGAGTGAGTTCCGACCGTGTAGCGGCTGTTGGCTGTTAAAACAACATGTTGCTTCAATGAATTGCTTTATTTTTTGTAGTAGCCATGTAGCCTAATAAGCGGGATAATGTATAGCGAACGGGTCACTTGCTAGAAATAAAGACCGACAAGCTGAAGCAGGAGCCCGACGCGCAGTGGAGGGCTCTTGTTCAGCTTGACCCGTTCGCTATACCCGTTCGCTATACTTTATCCCTTACTTAGCCTAGCCTAGCTTTCCCATTGTACAACTTCTCCTGGGCAGAAATAGACTCATACACTCTGCAAAATGAAGCGCGGGGGTTTGGATTGAGCAACGGACCTCATGATCAGATAGATTATACGCCGTTCCTTTTATTTGGTGATTTTTACGGGTCATCAGGCCGCCGTGATTAATGTTAAACACACGTCCTTCAACTGCTAACATGGTCGCATGTTTAGAACGTAGACTATGGAACGTTAAACGCCCCCCTGTTCCGCAACAACAAGCTGGAGCATTTAAACAGAGAGGCGGAACTGATTGTGTCGGGAATCTTACTACCCCCCGAGGTAGTAAAATTCCCGGAACAATCTCTCGCACCTTTCTTCCCTCGTTCCGCAACTGTCGCATTTATACAGCAGGGCGGAGGGCCGAAAGGCCGGCATATTCCCGGCTTTCACTGGCTGTGTAAAAGGGGCTATGAATTCTGTAATATCCTGGAACAAAACCTCAAGGCTTCAGTTATGAAGTTAAAGCTTGGCCCCAAATGGACAATGCAACATGATAACTATCCAAATGCATTCCAGCAAAACAACCAAGAAATGGCTGAGATACATGTTCTGGATTGGTCCAGTCAAAGTCCAGATCTGAATCCAATTGAAATTCTGTGACTGGACCTGAAGCGGGCAGTTCATGACAGAAGCCAGTCACACCTCACTCAGCTTGCATTCTGTGAGATGGAGTGGGCAAAGATCACCCAAAACAGATGTGAGAGGCCGATGAGTCGTTACAGAAAGCGTTTGGTTGAGGTTATTGCAGTGAATGGAGGTGAAATATCCTTTTAACTGAAGGGGTTCACATACTTTTACACCCATGAAATTTGACTTTGTTAAATCAATCTCTTTTGTTAAATGAACAATGACAATATATAATTTATTTTAGTTTGAATCAATTATTTGAAAAGTCAATGTTATGAACCGGAGTATAACTTATCATTTGAGTTTAGTATTTTTAAGGAAAATAACGGAACATCTCTGTAGGGTTCACAAACTTTCGAGCAACACTGTATATGGATCTACTGATTGAGGATGTGTTTTGTTTTTTACAGGAAGAGGATGAAGTCTATTTGGGAGCGGGCCGTTAATTTCTTAGCAGCCAATGAGTCCAGGATTCGAACAGAGACTCAGAGGATCGGTGGAGGGGACTTCCTGGTCTGGAGGTGGATCCAGCCTTCTCTCAGCTGTGACAAGACCTCCTCCATGCCCTCCAAAGTCTGGCAGGGGAAAGGTAACCCACGCGGAGAATGTGGGCGACTGTGATTCAGGTGGTAGAGCGGGTCGGCAAATGATTGAAGGGATGGTGGTTCGATCCCCGCCCTGCCACTTGTGTCATGGTTGTTGTGTCCTTGGGCAAGACACTTCACCCACCTTGCCTTGTGTGAATGTCAATAGTTAGCCTGCTATCGGTGTATGAATGTGTGTGTGTGAATGGTAATGTGGGAATGGGAAAAGGTCTCCCTTGAAAAAGAGTCTCCGGTCTCAATGGGATTTACCTGTAGAAATAACGGTTAAAAAAATTAAAATAAAATAAAAAAATGTGGTTCCAGAGAGCAATTCATTCTGACATCATCTTTAGGAAAAATGAACAAAGCTATGTATCATTGCTTCACATACTGTATTTCCAGCTGATAGTCAACTGCCCAACATGGCCATACATGCAAACTTCTGGGCAATACAGTAGCTTTAGCGTTTAGTAAACAAGCTACTTCTTAGGGCTCGAGCATGCTCCATGTATCATCTCAAGGTTTGTACACTACAATGTATGGTGCCAGTAGTAGGAAGCAGGAAAGGGACATTATTTAGTTTTATTATGTAGTGTCATTCTAATGGTCTTTATAAATATGACGATTATGGGTGCCTTTTAGACGTCAGGTAAAAAGGAACTGAATGAGTCTTGGTTCCCATAAACCAAAGAGGCAATGATCAACAAGTATGTGCTCACAGTTTGCACGCGGCAAGAAGCATCCCTTGGAATTTATTGGCCCTGGTTGCAGGCTGTGTGATGTTGACTGGGCTTTATAGAACCAGCAAGTCGTTTTTATTTATACTGCCCAATATCACCAATCGGATGGATTGCCAAGTTTGCTTTGGTGTGGTGGTGCATACAATATAACTAGGAAATAGGTAAAAGCATGTCAGCAAATATAATAAATAGGGACTCTACACAAAAGGTTCAGTAAGCGGAATGGTCTATTTAGCTAACATAGCTAACTTCCTGTCAGTGACTACAGTTAGCAGTCCCCTCCCTCGTCCCTACGTCACCACATTAATGCACTGCGGTCTTCAAGCAGCGAGTTATCAAGCATCATCTCAGATCCATAAGTGTGATAAAACATGATAACCATCAAAACAGACATTGGGAAGGATTTTTACCTGCTCCACCATTGTAGGAGCATACACATTCACCCATCTGTAGCTCTGCACGTGCACCGGCAGTGAGACGGGGGCCGGTTTGTAGAGTTCTCTCTTCTGATTGGTTATCAGTAGTGGGATGAATAAAGAGCAATTTAACACTTATATTAACTTAAATAAATCGCTTACTTCACCTTTAACTAATTGTTGAGAAATAAGCTGAATGATCAAAGATTGTGCAACTGATCAAAGTATGCTTTCTTTAAACGTGTCCAGCCTCATGTGGTCTGATTGATTGAGGTTGTGTCTCCTCTGCAGCTTTCCCTCTGGACCGGAGGAACTCCCCTCCCAACAGCCTGACTCCCTGTCTGAAGATCAGAAACATGTTTGACCCTGTCATGTGAGTCACCTGGCTGTGCTGCTCATATCATGCACTGTCACTGGAAACCAAACTGAAGTCTCTTTCCACCATTTGACTTTCTGCTTAAAAAAGACTCTTTGTATGTATGTGTAGGGAGGTTGGGGAGCACTGGGACCTGGCCATCCACGAGGCCATCCTGGAGAAGTGCAATGACAACGACGGCATTGTCCACATCGCCGTGGACAAGAACTCTAGAGAGGTACGCTCTCCCTTTGACTGATGACTGTATATAAGGCACCCCCTTTTACACTTCTTTTTACACTTTATAATTCCATGCACCTTTGACCTAGGTGTATCTATCCTGGGGTGTGTCCTTGGGCAAGACCCACCTTGCCTGGTGTGAATGTGTATGACTGGTGTATATGAGGGGCCGTAGGCGCTGAATGGCAGCCACACTTCCGTCAGTCTGCCCCAGGGCAGCTGTGGCTACTACCATAGTTTACCACCACCAGTATGACTGTGTGTGAATGAATAGAACCTGGATCCCTGTAAAGTTGAACAGTTTAATACGTTGCTGAAGACTCACTTTTGTTGCATTGGCCTTTAACACAAGTTGAGACTTTGACACTCCTAAGTCCTAACCTTTTTTTTCATGTATCTTATATGTTATTTTGTATTGTGTCTTGTACAGCACTTTGGTCAACTGATGTTGTTTTTAAATGTGCTATTGAGATCATTTCTACTTTTACTTTTGACTTTGATGAGTACACTACCATGCTTTGGGCTGCAGTCATGTCACACTGTGCTTCCTGCTCTCTCCACAGGGCTGTGTCTATGTCAAGTGTCTCTCCGCAGAGCACTCAGGGAAAGCCTTCAAGGCACTCCATGGCTCCTGGTTTGATGGTAAATGACACACAATAACACTTCCATTAAGAGCACATCAAAGAAAGAATAAGATTTGAGATGAAGCAGCCGTCATTATGGGGGTTAGTTGCTCCTCATCATACTATGACACATAATTATATATATATAGAAATATAACTTACTTTTAAAAATCACGATTATTTGCAGAATTTCAATAGTTAACTCTCAATCAGATTTATTCATCGCATGTATACCATTATATTTTTAGGGTTTTTAAGCCCATATTAACAATGAGAAGCAACTCTTACCACTATTTTGAATTAAATGAATGCAGAGAAATACTTTCATAAACTTATTGCAAATCCAAAGAAGTGCAAAGAGCAATGGATTGAATTATTTTTATTTGTTAATATTTCAACTTTGCCCATGCAGGATGTGTGGTGTGGAAAACCATTTAGTGGGTATTCCAACTCAATGAGGAACTTCTTCTCATCCATGGTTTACTATCTGAGAACATGTTGACTCCAGGCTCCCACACATGATGTTTGGCTGATGTAGTTGCGTGAAATACTATCTGGAGTCAGCAAGTGTTTGGTTCTCAAACTTTACCGGATCTTTTAATGTGGTTTCGCTGTGTTACTTCCTGTCTTGCTCGTCTGTTCTGTGCTGAATTGATGCTCCGTGCTCCGGCACACAGCACACATAGAAGCCTTGTGTACCTGCTGAGGAGGAACCAGTGAAAGAACACACACTCAGTGAGTTTCCATGGGACAACTAGATTGGATCAAGACAAATACCGAACTTGCCACTTGAACGGACCGCGTCTTTTGACTGAGTATACGTGGCCTTTCAAAGATTCGATAAATGGCCGGAGCTGTCGCCACTATGCTAGGTGGCGCTGTAGGCCTTTCATCAAGTGGTTACAGACCCACATCCAATTCCTTTCCGGCAACAACACTACTATTTCCACTTCCTTGTAAAATCCGCGGCAAGCGCAATTCTCGAGCAAGCGCAGAACGAGGACTCCGATGTGCAAATGCAATCCTGTATACATGCAGGTAGAATGCCGACTATGAACGAGTTATCTATGTGTTCTTATCCGACTTATAGATCCGAAATAGATTGGATAAAGGTGTTTATGTTAATCCAATAACCACAACGACAGTTGTTCGAGTTTAGACTTTTACTGAACGTTAGCATATCACATGCACAACCATGGCCGACGCCATTATTCACAGTCAGAGAACAGCAACCACGCTTGACGCGCACGCGCAGTAGATAACATGCAACAAGTCCTGCAGAAGTCTTATTAGTTTATTTACCTGATTTATGAGTCTGCATGTAAACACACTGAGTGATTAGAGTGACTACACCCATGAGTCAAACCTATCAGCCCCATAGAGGCTCAGTCCTCGTCACAGCGGCATGTAATTCCCCTCTCTACCAGTGTTCATTTCGTTGACTAAGACTACGACGAAAAATATTCGTCAACAAACCTTTTTCACGGATGTAAACTAAATAAAAACTAAATAAAAAGGCAGATATGATGACGAAGACTGAGACGAATATAACTGACACTATAGTCTACGAATAGGAACGAGACGAAACTGTTAGGGCGGGACGAATGGAGAAGAGATCCAATCAGAACTACTCTTTGTGTGGGACAAGTTGGGAAGAAATCCAATCAGTGCAAAGCAGCGAATGCAACCCTGTGTCGGTGAAACTCGACGGGAGACCGCGCCAGTGTGAGAGGGTGGAGTGAGCCGCTGTGCAGAAAAACTCTGCAGTTTGATGGACAAAATGATAGTCGGGGATATACTGCCCGTTAACGTTGTCTAGGGGAACGGCTAAGTTTTGATGCAAAAAAAGTCCGAACACACACAGCGGCAGCAGTGTTGCTTAAAGGAAAACGCAGTTGCTCAGTTTTATCAGCACCTTAACTGCGTGCTCCTGCTCCTGCCCAGGGGCGGCCTTAATGATCTGGAGGCCCGTTTCAAGACCTAGTGTGGGGCCCCCCACTTTTTTTTAAATATTTTCTTTATTTAAATTTTTTTATAAATAATGCTTGTGCATGCATCAAAAAGATTGTGGAATCCAGTTGGTTCATAGACAGATCATGAGATAATGGGTCCCCCGGGCACAGGCTCTTAAAGCCCCCCCTTCCTCCTATCCAGTCAGGTACACTGATTTTATGTGAGATTATTACGAATGAAATAGAATACATGTTTTGTCTGCTGTACATTTAGTCAACTAAAATCTGCTTATATTTAGTTGACTAAGACTAAAATATTTTAGATGACTAGAATAGGACTAAGACTAAATGGTGTGATATTCAAAAGACCAAGACTAAGACTGAATCAGAATTTGCTGCCAAAATTAACACTGCTCTCTACCCCATTCCATCTCTGTCTCTCCACACTGTCAATAAATGAATGGTAAATGAAAAAACTTATCAGATCCGCCGCCATGGTGGAGTAGAGACCACTAGCAGTGTGTCAAAAGAATAGCAACGCGCAATTTAAAATAATCCTAATTTGATTGATCACGATTTAACATGGATACACACAGTTTGTGGATTTCAAATTAAATCAACTAGTGCAGTGCCCGTAGGAAGCAGGTCTGCTGTGTCTGTCCCGCTCGTCACTCATTTCAAGCTTTGGTCGCAGCAGCCAATCAAATCAGAGGGAGGCGGGGTTTAGCCGGAGACTACTTCATGCCCGTCGTTACTGTGGCCTTCAGTGTGCGCATGTATTTGCCGCCAGCATGATATAAATATGATAACTTCTACATAATTGGTCCAAAACTTCATAATCAATCAAGGATGCACACCTTTGTGCCGTGCGCAAGCAACATCCGGAAGCTCAGACCGATCTGAATAACAGTGAGAGAGATATGCGAGTCACAAACAGACAGACAGACGTTTCTTGCTTTATAGATAGATAGATAGATAGATAGATAGATAGATAGATAGATAGATAGATAGATAGATAGATATGTATGTTATACAGGACCTAATATTTCTTGATTCAGCATTGATCATAGCTTGACGAACAGCATATGGAGGCGTTAAGGGATTGTTTGTAATGAGCAGTGTTTTAGAGTGATTTTTTTTGTTGTGGTAAAGTTTTCAGACTCATGGACATGGTGTGGGTTGTATTTCTACTTCACCTACACCTGTTTGTGTAATGGTAGGGGAACACTGTACCTGCAGCTGTGTGGCCCAGCTTATGACTACAGTATTATAGTCAATAGAAGAGATACAACAGAGACATTTAGTGTAGGGAATGGATCACCATGTTGCTGCTTGTCCTCAATCACTGTCTCCATTAGCCTGTGCCTCTACTGCCCCCCTCAGAAGGTAACTGTAAAGTAATGCCATGTTCTCTGCTTGGACAGGTAAGCTGGTGACGGTGAAGTACCTGCGTCTGGACCGATACCACCAGCGCTTCCCCCAGGCCCAGGCCAGCAGCACGCCGCTGAAGGCCTCCAGCCTCCACCTCCACACCACAAGCCCCATGAACACTACCCCCCGCCTGCAGCACCGCAGCCTGGCCAGCTCCTCAGGCTTCTCATGAGATCTCTCCTCTGTGACAGCACCAGTCTGCTGCTGCTCCTTCACTGCTTTTCTAACGGGGAAAGACTTCAGTCTGTCACGGGAGAGCTTTTTTACCTTCTTTTTTTCTTTTCTTTTCTTTGTTTTTTTTTTAATTGTTTTTCTTTTTTTTCAACACAGGATCTTTGAAAGACGTTGTTAAGCGGTGCAGTGTTTGTTTTTCTATAATCTTTGTATTCGAAACTGTCATGGATTTAACAAGGAAGCCAAGTTCTTCTGGAATATTTAAGATGTGTGCAAGAGACTCCAACCATCCCTTCCCCCCTCTTCCACAGTCTAACTGATGCCATGCTGGAGTACATGTGGGCACTATCTGGAAATGGCTGCATGTATCAGAGTATGCCTCCTATGTAAGCTATCAATACAACACAGTGTGGGTGTTACATTTCCTGAAGATGTTCAATGTACTCCCTGTTATTATTATTCCGATTATTATTATTATTTAGTGGAGTGAGGAAGGTATGAACAGACTGGTAGAGGGTGTGCTGTAAATACATGTGAATGGTGGCACAAATGTAATTACATCCTCTGTATTAAAAGCAAAATCATAAATTCATATTTTTACTTTGCTGCTCATTTACCACAGCAGAGTACATCCATAATCGGAGGCAAACACTCCACCGAGAGGCTGAAACAGCTCCCATACACACCCACACAACAGTAGAGCCTAGTGGGACACAAGCGTGAGGACTCAGCCACTGTGCTTGTATTTTTCCTCCATGTGTTCCATATATGGCCTTTGTTCTAATCATTTTGTCCTTGATTTTTGCCATAGCATCCATTTTTGCCATAGCATCCAGCAGTGCTCCTAAAACTCTCAACAAGGATATAACATAAAACAGCTTTTAATAGTCAGCTGAAGCTTTCCTCTCCAGATATTAACCCAATATATTCCCAAGTTATTATCATTGCTTATTTTATTATTTACCCTCTCTGAAGTTGGGTTATTTTCACTAATGGCGCGTTCCCCCTCATTCAGTTGTATCTCCACACCTGTTTCTGACTGGTGTGTGTTATTGTCATCTCTGTTTTCACGTGACGGGACGTTTCCAGTTCACTTTTACGGTCTTTGGTCACAGATATTTCCATGTTGAAATGATGCTACCACTCTTTTTTTTGTCTGTGCGGATGTTGAGCTTGTTAGCTTGTAATAATCCATTCCACTTATTTCCAAGGAGACTGTTTTGAACTTGGGGGATTTCTGATTGCTCGTGTGTTTTTTACAGCACCTGTGTATTCAGAAGATGCTCAAAATCCAGTCGTTAAATTTTTGTATGTGTGAATTGAAAAGTTGGAATTCAGTATTTGCAGTGGGAAAATCGTACAAATGATGCACATTTAAAATATTCAAAAACCGTGCTGCAACTGTTTTTTGCAGCAGACAACCCAATTGTGCCTTAAATGTGTGCTTTTTTAAGACTGGCACTGCATTACTGAAGAATGTCCTGGATTTCAGAAATGCCGAATCAGTTAAAAAAAGGGTGAGTTAAGGCCTGTCATAGATGTAGTTCTAAGTAAAGTTTGACATCTTCACAATTTGGTATTTTGTAGCCTTTTCCTTTATATTAAACCAAATGCTTCTCTATTTATTTATTTTTATCAGCAGTCGTGATGTACTATTTTAATGTCACTAGACCTGTTACATGTGTCGTAACTTTTTTTTTTTTCATCAAGACTGCAATTCATCAACCTTACATCCGCTTCCAAACAATTGTCAGGATGTGTAAAACAAACTAAATAAAGTGAACACTTTCAGAAATAAGCCAGCTGATGGTGCATCACTTTAGTCTATTTTTGTACGTGTCCAGCAGAATGGTGCAGCCGCGGCCACTCAGCCGACACTCATTGAAACAAGGCTGAACGGAAATGTTGGTTTGATGTGACAGCCCTTCTCCAGGCCTTGGCTCCACATTTAAATGCATCCTTTTTCTTCTGATGTATTTTATGTAAACACTGTACATTGATATAATTGTAATATGTACTATTATATGCAGCTTTATTTCCATTGCGTTGTATGTTTGGAGTTACCAGTATCCCTTTACCTGCTAGCCAGAGGTGTGGGGTGGGAGGGGGTGTATAATACTACAGACATTTAAAAAGATACAGATGTTTTAATGTAATTTGTCAATTGTACAAATGGCTCAAATTAAAGGTTTATTAGGAGTTTTTAAATTGTGTCTGTCTCTTTTTTATAAGATTCCCCATTGGTTGCCAATTTAGTGACCTGGGCCCACACAACGCAACGCAATTCAATTCAATACAAACACTCATTCTAAACGAGATTTGTTGCTGGACCGCAGAGCGAGGCCAGCCCGACAAACGCGGATGTCGCATTTGAAAGGACATTGAAAATAAAAGAAAATCAAAACTTAAATCAGTGAATATAAATTGAGATCCGCTGCTGAGGTCTGGGCCAATCGCCACAAACGTTGACTGTAATGGACCTTGACCTATTTCCCGCTCATCTGCAGAGGTGGCACATTCCATCTCTCCTGGCAAAGCAGGTGATGCCAAGAGGAGGTGGTGTAGACCAAGTCTTCAGGGAAATGGACTAGAAATCCATCAGGGGATCCCAGGGCAGGGAATCCTACTAGCTTCAAGATCATTAGGGCCAGATTATTATCAGGTAGACCAGAGTCCTTGAGTGGAAGAAAGGTAATCAAATTGTCTTGGAAAGTAGCTGGTTCTTCACAGTGTTCAAACCAGGTTCTCTGACCGGGACCCAAATCTCTAGTCACTTGACTATCAGGGAGGCACTGATGACAGGATGACAACACACATCTGAATAAAATCTTCTCTAATGTCTAGGATTTGTTAGCTTGACCTTATCCCCACTCATCTGCAGAGTTAGCACATATTACATTTCTCCTGGCAAAGCAGGTGCGGCCAAGCAAGGAAACACTATTGAGAAGTATCGAGAGCATCACTATGTTAAACGCAAATTCCCAGGCCACGGCGGTGAAAGGTTAGAATCCTAGCCACTAGACCATCAGGGAGGGCATGACAGCTATAGCTGCTTCCCAAGCTGTTGACCCGGGTTTGTATCCCGGCCAATGCATCATCAGAAAGAGCCTGCCAAAATCAATACTATACATACAACAAGTGTCCTTTTATGTAAAGAAGGTTCTCCCTGCAAATCTAGTAACGTTGAATGTCACAAGAGGAGCTGTTTTTGGCCAAGTCTTCAAGGAAATGGACTAAAAATCCATCAGGTGTCCCTTGGCAGATTTGAACGTCAAAATGATAATGATCAGGTATAGCAAAAGTTACAGGTTCTTCACTGTTTTCACCATGTTCCCCGACCGGGAATGGAACCAAGGCCGCAGCAGTGAAAGCAGAATGCGCAGTTGTCAGTCTGGTCATCAAGCCGAGTCAGCCAGATAAATGTGTCCCAAAAAAAGTGTCTCAAAGGCGGATACAGGCCGTGGTTAATGCCTCTCCACCTGCGTCATTCTGCTGTAGAGAGCGCATAGGTGCTCACCCATTAACTGTTGACAGTGTTCACGTCAAATCATTTATTCTGAATGTAGAGCATGGTCACGTTGTGTTAGGCGGCCATTCGGCCAATATGAACGACAACGCTGAGAATATTGATCTGATAAATGATGGATCAAACATAAAATCATCAGGAAAACATCCCGATGGAGATTTCTATGGAGTAGGCGTATCTGTGCCTAAACTGTACAAGTTTAATTTAATTTAATTTAATTTGAATCCAAAAAGACAAAAAGGAGAATACATAAACCAAACCACACACAGACAGACACATAGCCTATACACACACAAGGAAACAAATAGACCTTCCTATATAATAGTCTACATGTTTACAGTTTTTGTCATGTGCCAACCAACCCCGCTCAATGTTAACCAAATTTGAGAAGAAATTGTGTAAGCCAACTAAATAGCATCCCTCATCACAGACTAAAGGCCAGGACACACCGGCCCGATAATCGGGCGTCGGACATGGTCGGAGAGTGTGGAGGGGGCGGGGACACAAATCTGTTTGGTGTGTTCGGTGATGTCGGCCGTCGTAGATGTCGTCTGGCTTTTTTTCAGCCGATTCAACATGTTCAATCGGCGTCGGCCAGTCTTTCAGCCGGAGCAATCTGATTGGTGGAGGGCTCGCCCGTCTCTGCTCTGCCACGGCAGCGGAGCAGATATTAGTTTCACTTTTGTCAAACATGATTTAGGAAGCTATCGATAGAATCAGAGAATGTTCGGATTGTTATGTAGGCTAAACACAATCAGCACATAGCATTAGATTGTCCGTGCATGACGTTTTCACATGTTTTTGGCTCGGTGTGTTCCTCGCATTTTTTTGACGCGTCGGGGAGAATGAAGCTGCCTGCATCGGCAGACTCCGTTTTCTGGCGACGGTCGGTAGTCGGACCGGTGTGTCCTGGCCTTAAGAAATCTTACATCAAAATTAAATATGATTTTATTCAGGACACATGAAGATCCATAGTACAATGTATAAAAAATAGACTCAATACAAAAATAACAACAAAAAAGCACATCAATGCATGCAGATAAAAAAAACTAATAAAATAAGAGATCACCATACAACACTTGCAGTATACAAAGATGCCCTCCAATGTCTCCAGAGTGTGGATGAGAACCTGACAGAGCTGAGCCCAGGCTTGGCCAATGCCTGAATAATACTGTTTTCAGATGCTGTCAACCTTCACATAAAACAATACATCAAATTCCTAATTAAAGCATGACAGGTAGGCACACCAACATTTACAAACATTTGACTGGCACTAGACCATCTCGGTATTCTGAGAAGCATCCGCATTCCGTCATTATAAGCCACAGTTAGTTTTTTCATATTGCTTTTTCTGTAAGCGCGCCACAAATGAGCAGTATATAGCGGGGTACAGAATGCTCTAAATAGCGCAACCTTTACAGCAGTAGAACACATGTTAAATTTACGTGCAAGCATATTGGCTTGACCATACATCTTACGACACTGTCTGTTGATATCTTTATCATCTGACAAATCATTAACAAAATGGTGGCCTAAATACTTCACATCATCACATACTTTAAGAGCAGTACCAGATAAAAAGAACTCAGGAAATACCAATTTCCTGTCTTCTTTGCCTCTGACAATCATAATATTGCTTTTATTTGCATTATATCGAATATCAAAATCCACACTGTATTGGGAACAAACCTTCAAAAGTTGTTGTAAGCCAGCACTATATGGGCAAAATATAACCAAATCATCTGCATACATAAGGTGATTAATGAGACTATTGCCAATCACACATCCTGTATTTCATGCATTCAACTGCTGTGACAATTCGTCCATATACACATTAAAAAGAAAAGGAGATAGGATTCCACCTTGGAGTACACCGTTACCAACATAGAAAGGTTCTGACACAGAATCCCCCCATTTCACCTGCATAGACTGATGAGCGTACCAGTAGACTAAGATTCTAATACTGACTTTAGGCACTCCTCTATGATGCAACTTAAGGAACAGTTTCTGATGATTCACACGATCAAATGCCTTGGAAGCATCTATAAAACACGTAAAGATAGTGGAATTCAAGCTATTATATCGGTCTAAGATTTCCTTTAAGGCAAATATACACATATCAGTACCATGTTTACGTTTAAAACCGAATTGGTTATCTGTGGTAAGAATGTACTTTTCCAACCTGAAGGAGGATTTTCTCCAAGATTTTGGAAACAATGCTGGCTAAAGCTATGGGCCTATAATTGTCTATGCTGTTTATTTTGCCAGCTTTGTCCTTAAGAACAGGCAAGGCAAGGCAAGTTTATTTTTAGAGCACATTTCGGACACAAGGCCATTCAAGGTGCTTTACATAAGCAATAACAAAATACATCAAGTAAGAACAAAATACATCAAGCATAGAGCACACATTCAAAAAAAGAATTTAAGCAAGAAAAAAATACATCAAGTATAGAGCACACATTCCAAAAAAAAATCAAAATGAGAAATTAAAATTTCAGGTTAAAACGGAAACAGAACGGTCTTCAGACCTGATTTAAAAGAGCCAAGTGTTGAAGCGGACCTCAAGTCCCCTGGAAGTTTATTCCAGAGCTTGGGTGCATTAAAACTAAAGGCTGCCTCTCCCTGTCTGGTCCTTACTCTGGGGACTTTCAATAGCCCAGTCCCAGACGACCTGAGAGCTCTGACTGGTTCATAAGGGACCAGTAGGTCAGATATGTATTTTGGCCCTAAACCATTTAGGGCTTTGTAGACCAACATCAATATTTTAAAATCAATTTTTTGGTTAACAGGAAGCCAATGTAAAGACCTCAAAACTGGGGTGAAGTGATCTACTTTTTTGGTCCTAGTGAGGACTCGAGCAGCAGCGTTCTGAATTAGCTGAAGCTGTCTGATTGATTTTTTAGGAAGGCCTGCAAAGACACTATTACAGTAGTCAAGTCTACTAAAAATAAATGCATGGACAAGTTTTTCTAAGTCCTGCTGAGACATTAGCCCTTTAATTCTCGATATATTTTTAAGGTGGTAGTAGGCTGACTTAGTAATTGATTTAATGTGTTTTTTGAAATTCAAGTCGGAATCTATCACTACTCCAAGATTTCTAGCTTGGTGTGTGCTTTCTAACATAACAGATTTAAGCTGTGCACTGACTTTTGATTGTTCATCCCTGGCACCAAAGACAATTACTTCAGTTTTGTCGCTGTTTAATTGAAGAAAGTTTTGGCACATCCAGTCATTGATTTGTTCAATGCATTTACTTAGGCACTAATATAACTGGTAAAATGGCTTCAGGCAGAGACCCATGGCCTAAGAATCCTGTCATACATATAGCAAGCAGAGTAATAAGTTTCCTGCTAGCATATTTTAGATGTTCAGTAGTTATTGTATCAGCACCACAAACTTTGTTGTCATCTAAACCCAATACTGCAGAGTGTATCTCTTCTGAATTAATAACCACATTTTCATTATTATAAACATATCCAACCTCAAAATTATTCCTCCCATTACAGTTAAACAACTCATTATAATGTTGTCGCCACATCTGACAGATAGCATCTGATCCACTGACTCCCTCGATATCTGTAGGTAAGGGCAATTTACTATTGTTCATGGCTCTAATCTCTTTCCAGAAATCATTATAGTTTTTATATTGTAACTTACATGCCAGAGACTCAGACCTCAGCGAGTTCTCATTCCTTTTGATGTATCGAAGTGCGTATTTAAAATGTGCATTTGCACGTTTCTTCTGTTCAAATAAAGATCCCTGTCTGTCTCTACCAGACACTATCCAGGCTTTAAAAGCCCTCCTAGCTTCGGCATGAAGCCCTGCCACATGCTCATTCCATCCAGGCTTGATATTCTGAAGTCCACACTGGAATTTATAAAAAGGCCTACAGGCAGCATGAAGTGATTTCACAATTAAATCATATAAAACACAGAAGTCATTAATATGTTGTGAATTTTTACAGTTAATATCACAACATTGTATGGCATCTTTAGGCAATGAAATGTTTCCCAGCAACCTATCAGTATTAATTAAATAATTCTGGACATCTTCTTCAGTTAGCTTAGACCAATCCAGTCTCCCTGTGTTGATGCTACTAGCCACAGTAGACAAAGCGGGTAGCTTCTCAACATTCACAGACAAAGAAAATGGTATATGATCAGCATTTGCAAACTCATAATGAATCTCCATGGCATCCACTGAGTCATGAGCATCAGTTGTACCAACACAGTGATCTAACCATGAGGTAGAGTGCCATGCTTCACTGATGTGAGTGTAACTATCAGCAGGCAGGAGAACCTTGCTTGAGAGTATACAGCATCAGAGCAAAAATGAATTAGATGTCTAGCAAAGAGAGAATTCATATCAGAGATGTCAGCATTCATGTCTCCTACAACGAAAATACAGGTTGAGGCATTATCTTGAATAAAAGAGCCAAGAAATGCTAATCGATTAAGATATTCTGCTTCATTGACATGACACTCATAAGGAGTGTATATGTTTATGAGGATACACTTTGTATCATGACAATTAAACTCTATACCAATAGCCCAATCCACTCCCAATCTTACAACTGAAATAAGTGGATCATATTTCTTATTCCAGAGGATAGCTACACCGCCGGGTATCCTACCTCGGACCATTTGAGTAGTTAGATCAGTAGTAGAGTCCCCTACTACCCCATACAATTCATTATGTAATGCATTTAGACCTTCCAAATCCTGTTTGGCTAAGAAAGTCTCTTGAACACACAAAACATCACAGAACCCAAGAAGTTCATCAACGATGAAACGACGTGAACCTATCCCCTGGACTGCGGCCAAGACGGAGGCCACGCGCATTATACGACCCAACTCCAAACTTCATGATATACTTGTTCCACGGTTCAATTATTTAAATTGGAAGCAAACAATTTAATAATCTCTCATTACAGGGCTGTTTTTGTAAAACTACTATGTTTGAGCTGTGGACCAACATAATCAAATCAAACATTTCACTGTGACTTCGTCGTTATATGCCTACAGTCTATTGAAATCAGTTAAGAAATAAGAACAGCGCCCTCTAGGGTCACACATTCTGGCAGGTCACAGCTTTCGGCGCAACACCGGAAACTGTAGGGCGTAGCTAAGTCCAGGAGGTGGCAATAATGCAACACTACAGGCTACTATAACACTAAACCTCAGTGTAGAAGAAGAAGCAGAGCGGGGTCCTGTCCTGGCCATACTTGGATACGTGCGGGTCCCGTACATAGGCCTACAGGCTGTGGGCAGACCGGGGCAGACGGGACGTAGGATACGGAGAGTTAGCCTTTTAGCTTATGTGCCGACCGTACAGCTTCACTGTCACCTTCGTCTTGCTGCTGCTCTCCGGTATGTTACACTGTCTTTTCTATGTTGGACAAAATGTTAGATAACATTTAATAGTGACTTGGGGCGACTGACGTTAGTGCAATTGTTCCTGCATTTTTAACATTGCAACTCCAACATTAAACGTCATAATAACTTTGGAAAGAATTAGCGACCTGCCAGAAACACAGATAGGCTATGTCTGTGTCCTCCTCGGTCTACTTGTATTCTCACAGACAGGAGACTGTAACGCGACCTCACGCCATGGAGTAGAATAGCCAACAATCAAACGTTAAACTTGACATTTTTCAACGTAGCCTATGATAAATTGACTACGGTAGGCCTATTCTAGACCAGCTGACACTTTATCAATAACTGAGTGAGTTGCGATAAGACGCCCTGGTCCAGGCTCATGTTGTAGCCTATTTTATCGTGAGCCCTGTAGTTCTTTGATGACGTCAGAACGCTGAGGAGCTGTATTGAGTTGAAAGATATTAGCCTACAAATATTTTTGCCATATTGACCCCTGTCGTTATTCAACTGTTACAAAATAAACATACACACACTGTCATGCATTGCTCCGAAGTTTAAAACGAGACAGTCAACAGTGCTGCACCTATGACATCTAGTGGCAGCGGCCCGGTAGGCCTACAGCAGCTTTAGTATACAGTAATAACTCAATGAATTGTTAAAGGTTAAGAGCGATGTATTTATGTTAATATCGCCTAAGTTTTAAATCGCTCTTTATTCATACAGTGATCGGTAACACTTTACAATAAGCTACACAAAAAAGAGTAGCCTAGTTATTGTTCCAAAAAAGAACATTAGGCTACTCTTTTTGGAACAGGCACTAGGCCTACTCTTTTATTGTGTAGCCCAGGGCTATTCAATTAGTTTTGAATGGGGGCCGGATGGTGGAAATGATCCAAAATGAGGGGCCAGAAAAAAATGCCTAAAATTGATGAGCATCACATCAATAGCTACATATACTGTAAAACACTACAACGACATAGGAGTGCATATATTGTCTTTATTTGATCAAATAGAGTTCACCAGCTTATCAAAAAAAAATCCCTATTTGATTAACATAGGTTGCCTGTTGTTTAAGTGTTTAACAATCTTATCAGTTCAGGAAAACACAATAGGTTAACTCTTCAACAGCTTATCAAAATACATAGAAATAAATGTACTCTAAGTGCAACAGCTTATCAAAATACAGGTAGGCCTAAGTTTACTAAGAGTGCAACAGCTTATCAAAAAACATATAAATAAATGTAGGCTACTCTAAGTGCAACACCTTACAGTGGTTCCCCCCCCAAAATGTGTTTGTCAAGGGGTCACTGTCCAGGGTCATGGGAGGCGCGGCGCAGAGCGGCGCGGCAAAATTTTTGGCTGTATTTTGCTCAAAGATGCCAATGCACAGTACAGAAATAAACAACTGCTTATTTGAATACAAAAAAACTACAGACACTGACTTTACAGTTGTGCAATTTTGTTTGCTATGTGAAGGTACAAATTTTGTGCAAACATGCAAAGTTCTACTGGTGCAATATTATGCAGACACACTAAATACAAATAATGGACCATACACTTACACTGCGGTACAATCGCGCCCTCAAAGCTGCATACACAGAGCAGCTGATAGAGAAAAGCTTGGAGACACATGTGCACATTTATTTACTGCAGATCGCGGCCTTTCGTGCAGTTATGACCATGCAAAAGCACACATCACACGAGCTAGTACATTGATTGTGCACCACTAAAAAAAAAAAAAAAAAAAAAAAAAAAATTTTTTTTTTTGGTTCGGTCGGTAGTCAAGGCGGGGGCCAGTAAATATTCCTTCGCGGGCCGCACCTGGCCCGCGGGCCGCCTATTGAATAGCCCTGGTGTAGCCTATCTTATTGTAAAGTGTTACCCAGTGATCACTTATATAGTGTGCGTGTTTCATAAAGCCGATCTCTCAATCACTCGCATGTAATCGTTCAATACACTTTTCGGGGATCCCGTAACTGGTATCCAATCAGAAGAGAGAATGTTACAAACCGGCACCCGTCTCACTGCCGGTGCACGTGCAAAGCGACATAGGGTGAATCTCAATACAGGGGTTGCAACGAAGGCTGCATTTGAAGACCGATTGCGTCATAGCGGCGCGCAAAGGTTGTTCCATTTGCAAGGCTCCTCATATGCGGCCGAGAAATGCAGCCTTTGTTTCACGGTTTTGAAGGCTGCATCAGATGTATCCTTCGCAGCCCAACATATCCCATGATTCATTGCGTTGTTTCAGAGATGGCATACAATAAAATAAAAAATAACAAAACAGCAACGTGTTGCTCCATCTTCTTAACTTTTATCTTCCTTTCTTTTTTTCTTGTACTTTTTTTTCTTTTCGTCTGGTAGGCAACTTCTTTTTCTTTTTTCCTCTGTTGACAAGGCTGTTTCCGTTGGCAGCTATCAGGGTTGCTAGGCAGCACAGGAGCCGCGAGTCGTCACGCTAGGTAACGGCTTGTTACGCAAACCGGAAATGCTCGTAAACGGAGACCTGCGGAGACACGACTCTTGTCTGTCCATACGAGCTGTTTTTGTGAAAAATTATTGAGTCATTTTCAATATTGAGGTGTTTTTTCCCGTCCGTGAGGGTTAGCCTATGGTTAGCCTACAGCAGAAGGCTAACATTAGCTTAGCATACAGCATACATTAGTTAAGAGTTTTGTCTCAATATTGAAAATTACTCAATAATTTCTCACAAAAACAGCTCGTATAGACAGATAAGAGTCGTGGCTTTAAAGAAAGTAATGTGTATTTGTGAAAGGCATGTCTTATTACGTTTTTATTAAGTTTGTTTGCAGAATACTGTGTCATTCAATATAAAGTGAATGGAGCGCTGTGAATTGTTTTCCCCCACGATGGGCGTGGCCTCCGATTAAGACGCGTTCCGCACTGTCTCTATATGGGTGAATGTGTATGCGCAGCAATGGCGGAGCAGGTAAAAATCCTTCCCAATGTCTGTTTTAATGGTTTTTATCATGGTTTATCACACTTATGGATCTGAGATGATGCTAGATAACTCGCTGCTTGAAGACCGCAGTGCATTAATGTGGTGATGTGGGGACGAGGGAGGGGACTGCTTACTGCAGCCACTGACAGGAAGTTAGCTAAACTGACCATTCCGCTTACTGAACCTTTTAATGAGCTGATTCTAGACCATGGACCTATAAAGAAATGGACAGCGGATTGAAAACCGTTGTAACGTGACGCGCATTCATTCCTATGAAAGCTGCTCATTGGCACAGGACAACAATCCAGGAAGTATTCCCGTGCCAAACACGCCCCTAAAACATGACGTTTCGGATGAAGAAAGCAGTGTAACATTCTAATATGTCCATGCATTGTAAGCTAGGCGGAGACGAGCACAGTTGTATTGTTTATCTACCATGGAAGTATAAGATACTTATCCCCGATGATTCTCTATATGTAATCTTAAAATGATACCCCGTTGTTGTAAAGTAATATAGTGATTCACAAGCTAAACGAAGACTCCTCCTGCCATCAGGGCAGCAATATTAGCTAATGTAAGCTAAACAAGCTAGTGGGTTAGCGCTGTTTTCGTAGCGTGTGCTGTTATGTAGTGAGCAAAGTGAGCTTTTTAAAGTTTAATTATAAGACCAAATGTGTGGCTTTCAAAGCAATTACCTAATCAGAATGAGTTAGAATTAGTTTTCATACATTTGTTTCACTACGACTCTGTTCAGCTGTCCATCCCTCCTTCTCCCGCAGAAACAAACGGCTAAAACTGAAAGCCGTTAAAAGCCGTTGGGCTAATAAAACGCTTGAGGTGGCGTTTTGAAATGAGAAAACTTCCATTTTATTAGTACATGGTCTAAAGATAAGTATGAGCCTATGGTTGATATCCAGATTTTTTTTTGCGGAGACACAATCTGGTTCGCCGCTTGTGCTGTAGTGGGCGGGGATATCTGCGTCCGGGCTCGTATGAAAATAAGCCCCTCCCCACAGCCCCATCCACAGCCCATTGCTACCAGGCTTGGCCACTGAGCACTGCTGGATTATGAGAGAAGGCACAGTCCTGGGGGCCTGTTCTAGAGCTGTTTGTGTGTGTGTCGTGTTTCACCCTCACACAGTGTAACGTAGGGCTACATCCCTGCATATATACACATCTTTGCCTGTGAGTGTGTGGCAACTCACATGAGCTGAAAATCTCAGGAAAAGCGTTTGCCTAAAAAGGGTCGTCAGTGGATTCTCCGTCCTGGCTCTAGTTTTCATGGTTTGATTTAGGGTTGCATGGCTGACCTCATTGTTCAGCTGTAGCAGGGCATACAGTCACATACTGTATAGAAAGAGGACTCCCCACAGAAAACATCTTAACATATAGCAAGAAAGGCCAATGTGGAAAATAATCAACAAGGGCTGAATTCCATTTAGCTCCTTCAGTGTCAGCTGGTTTGGTTCATCCAGGCTTACTGTCACGGCTCACTGAATAGATAGGAGCCAGTAGCCCAGGGCTGTACAGTGCGACAGTTTTGATCGCATTTGCTACTGAAATTGATCACGTGCGATGATGAATACGAACCCATTAGCACTCGTGCGACAGGTTGATAATGAGCAGATGCTGTCTCTTTGAAACACAGAGGAGAGATGCACAACACTGCTTAGAGGGCTCTACATTAACACTGCGGGTAAATGAGTCTTAGGCAAGTAAGTTATTGAATCCACCCTCCACTTTGGCTGGTGAAAGATGTGTGCTCGGGATCTGTGCGGGTGCAGCGATTCTAGGTATAAAAACTTCACCAACGGCAATTACCGGAAGGAGAACGGCACATTACCGCAGTTAAGTTAGCTCGTGTACAAACAGAACATTTCCTGTGCGCCTTCACATTAAAAGCCTGTTATTAGCCAAACGTTAGTTGACTTTTATTTTGAAGCCGGTAAGAACAGGAAGTTAGCACTTTTTTCTAGCTTGAAAGGCAACTCATTCAGCTGCAGAGTGCAGTCAACAGTAGCCTAGTCTATTTACAAAGTTTTAAATAAGCCACTGAAAAGCTACTCCCAACACATTCACAACAACCTATTTAATTTATCCTAAATTGTACCAATATGTATACTTATTTATTTAATAGGCTATGTTTAATGTTTTAAAGTTTGGTTTTAATTAACAGAAGGACATTATAATAATAATTCTGAATCAGCAAAAAATTGCAATTGGCAGGTTAGATTCTTTTTTCTAAATCGCAATCAGTGCACCCCTATTAATTTTTCTACAATTATTACTGCACCCACTAGGATATCATATTAATTGTGAATCTCAAATGAGACCAGGATGACATGCTCAAAGGTAATTAGAGCAAAATGCAAGGGTTAAGGTTATGCAAGTTTTCAATCATAGCCTACTTTGTGTGCTACCAAATTTATTTTTGTGCTACTGAATTTTTTTGCTTGCTAGCACCAGTGCTACCACCTGAAAAAATAAGCGTACAGCCCTGCAGTAGCCCCTTTAACACAGCGAGTGAAAGCTGCGAAAATGCATCCTAGGCAAGTGCCTAGGGCCCATTTTCCACTAGGGGGCCCAGCAAGAGAACAAGAAAAAAAAGGAAGTTTAAAAAATATTTTTTAAATGTATTCCCAATCTAACAATTCATCTTAACTTGTGATCACTTTTAAATAATCTTTTTATATAAAGTCAACATGTTAAAAAGCTTCCTGCTTAATTTAACCTTGGCTTGATTGCAAGACCAACACAATGCTCACACTACACCTGAGGATGCAACATACAGACTAGAATGGTTTTTTGGTCCAGGCCTTAAATGCATTTAATAATGCTGTAAAAACTGCATATTTAACATTGGAGTCAAGGAAAAATTGCTCTGTTTTGAAACCGACCCTAGTGGCCACCGGAAGTTACTGCAATGTGTGTCACTTCCGCATTGGATGCTGGTAGAACTCGCTGTGGTTGGGGCTTGATTAAGACGCAGTTTGAGGCTCGCACCGGGCACAGCTGTCTGTGGCTGACCCCTGCTCTAAAGTCTGGTGATGGAAGGCCAAAGGAAGCATCTGCTGCCCCTAGTTGTTTGAGGCTGGCTTGGAGGGCCAGGGCCTTTCCAGGCTGCATACGGCTGGTGTGCTCTCTGGTAGAAAAGGGCTTCTCTGCAGGTTAATATTAGTCACACTGCTGGGAACACGGCCATATAAGGCCATCTTTGTAGAGCTGTTTATCTCAAAGCACCTCACTCAATAAAGTGTGAGACTGTTCTCTGGGATTTTGGCTCAATACAAATCATTTCTCGTAGGCCTACTTGGACAAAACATTGATCGAGGGACATTAAAAATAGCCCAGCCCTTCATCTGGCTAGGCAATGATCAGACTGAAACTATTCCTCTGGCATAAATAGCTTTGTTTGATGGTCATTATTTATGACTCCTTGTTTTCCAGAATGCGCGGATGCTGCTCAGAGAGGGAGATTATAAATTAGAACTAACTAAGTGAACAGTGGATGTTTTGGGGGTCACAGAATAACCCAACTAGTGACCTCTTCTCTCTCTCTCTCTCTCTCTCTCTCTCTCTCGCTCTCTCTCTAGTGTGTCTCATGGCTGTCCTCCTCAGACGTGGGCTCTCCGTGGCCCTGCATCGCGCCCTTGGGCAAGGCAGCAGCTCAGTGTGCCGCCCTGTACTGCCTGCTGCTCTTCTAGGTAGAGTACCCTGTTGGCTTTAAAGGGTAACTGAACCCCCTGTTTGAGCTACTGCACGATTTTGAAAAATGCTTTCAAACCATGGATTCTGAATTCTGTTTTAGAACCATTGTTTTTAAACATTCAGACATCAGCCGGCCGACATTCGGGAGGGAGGGGGCCGCACGGTGTCTGTGAAGGAGGGGGCTAGCTGCTAGCTGTCACTCAGGAAGATCTGAATGACATGACTTCCTTGAAAAATCGAGTGACACAAAGTCTAATGGCACTGTCACTACACGATGTGAGCTCATATGCCACACAGATGGGTCGTCTGAGGTGGAGGACTCTTCTTATTCTAAATTGTTGGCGGGTGTTTCTATCGTAGTGTTAGGAGACAGAGTAGCGCAAGTGAGCTAGCGGCAGTGTGTGTGTGTGTGAGCGAAGAGAGCGAGCGGTAGCGTGTGTCAATAAAGTGAAGCAATGAACGAGTCCGGGTCTGTGTGTGTGTGTGTGTGTGTGTGCGCGCACAAGCGAGATAATGCAGACACACTGCCGGTAGAAGTTAAGGGTGTTAACCCCCGAAATAACATCCTTGGAGGGATCTGTATAACAGTAGTAGCTCATGGACTAGCCATGGACCTGTAAAGAGCGTGACCGGCTTTGCGGCGACGTGATGACATACATGGGGTCAAAAAAGTCCCATGTACGTCATTTTTCGAACCCGAAGGAAAAAGTTATTTTCAAATCTTAGTAAAGTTCTAAAATAAATTACAATACAAAAAATTTCTTAAATTGCCGATATTTAACATATTGCAATTTTTTTCAATATTAACACCAGCATATATGTGTTCCTTAACAACAGAGTCATTTAATTCAGCTTCTATCTCAAAAAACAAGTAAAAGGGTTCAGTTACACTTTAACCTTACCATGTCCGGGTGTGACAGGGCAGTGCTGACTGTATAGCTCTTATGAAAAGAACATATGTTGGGCATATTTTTGTCTATCTCCAGTGGCCATGCATATATGTAAAGTAAACTTTTAAACGGCAGCACACTGCCTTTATAGTAGCAGTTGTGTTTGGATGGCCAGTCTGAGTCTATTGTGGAGTTGTCTGTTAGAAAGCCTGGAGGAGATCTCTTTGTTTCACCCATGTCGCTTCCTTCTGAATTGCAATGGATTTCTTGAACTAAAGTTTTGTTGTTGTTTTTGCTTTTCTCAGACGTACATTTTTACAGTTGTTATATTGTATTGCAGTGGTCAGGCTGTAGTTATGAACCATTGGATATTTGTGTACATTTCTATTTCCAACCCTCCATATTTGCACCTCTAGCTGGTACACCTTAAAGTGAGAAGAAAAATGCAATTTTCAGAGGGGTGTGGTGGAAAAACCTGAGACTGGAAGAGTGATGTTTTATAAGTTCAACTAGAATATATAAAACAACTTATTAAGTATGTAAAACTGTATGCACTGGAGACTTTCCACATTTATTTATTTATTTATTTGTTTATTTGACAGGGACAGTGCATATTAATAAGCATTTCTGTAAATATGCCAGATTTAGCCAGAAGGCAAGTTTCCATCTGCAGTCATTGGCCAGTTGTAACAATAGGCTCCCATCATAATCATCTCCCATCTTAAAGAGCACCTATTATGCTTTTTCAACTTTTATGACCTATAGTATAAACGTTGTTATAATGATTTATAGTCATGTTTAACCGTATTAAAGTGTCAAATAATGACTTGCATGCATTTAGACGTATTCCCTGCTGACCGTCTGGGGTGGCTGTGCAGAACGCCGGTAGCGATTCACTTGTTCAAATTTCCGGGATTTATCTACTTAGATCAATCCGTGATACGCAGGTATACGCAGTATACTCACTAAGAAAGCTCCAGCATTTCCGTATGCGAAATGTATGCCCACTTAGAAATGGGAAATGACACGTAACAATTTCGATAGTGACAGAACTCAACTGTCATACTTTCATTCATAAATTCAACCTGTGCACTGTGTCCCTGTGGAAGTCGCAACGGACTTATAATATATATGCGGGACCAGGCATTACCCCACGGCCAGTTTCATTGTGGACTGTCGGGTAAAAGAAAGGGCGATGTCCAACCCGAAAATACTGGCAGCGCGACGCAACATTCAGCTCAGTAGTCCCCTCGGGAGACGCACACGGTGCTGTCGGAGCACACCAGCGCGCAGGGACTTATTTTCTCCCAATGAGGAAAAAGTAATATTCTAAGTTTGCATGACCGGTTTGAAATTCATAGTAACTTTTGCGAGCACTTCAAGATCGGATCATAAGTGCAGTTTTCATAGGCTTAGGTGGCGATTGATTCACCCCGTCAACTCATGCACTGAGTAACATGAAAGAAAACCAGAGCCGGCCCGAGGCATAAGCGACTTCAACTGTCACAAATGTAATGTTAGGATGTCCACATGCTTGTTGTCATGTAGTGTTTGTATTATCATATGCCTAGTGTTAGAACTGGGTCTTAAACAGAATTAATTTGAGTATGTTTTTGGATAAGGTGTAAAATGTGGGCATGTACAAATAGTATATATTTTTTTGTCATAATAACTTTCCTTATTCACTGTGTTGAGCTGTCTTACTATTGTCACTTTATCATAAGTTCCAGAACAGTCAGGACAGAACAATTTCTCTGCTCTAACTGTGTGTGTTTGTTAGCAGGCTAGCTAGCTAAGTCGTTGGCTGTATGGCATGGCCCGACTGTTCAGTCCACCCCAGTGTCCACGCCTCTTATCAAGAAACACAAACTGTGTGATCAGTCGGTGAGCCGCTTTCTGCTCTCGCTGTGTGCCAGGTTAAGTCATGAAGCCTGTGACGTAGCATTGGTGCAGCAGGACAAACGGTTCATTAAAATACTCAGCTGTTAAAAAATGCAGATTTTGATTTTTTCTGCCATATTGCTCAACCCTTCCTCATGTCAATCATTATGTCAATCATTTCTAGACACAACATAGTTATGTTTTTGACTACAATGACATTGATTTCCCTACTCTCTTGTTACCTCTGATCACAGTCGCACGCACCAGTGCACCTTTTGTGAGGCTTATTGCTATTGTCACTGTTGCTGGCAACTGACATGGGTTGACTGGCGAAAACAGGAACAGATAGAGTAAGTGTTGTCTTGGTCACAGTGTTTAACTTCAGGGCCACTCCAAAATCGTTATGTTGTCCGGGGAGCAAAATGCCTGCAGTGCACAATTAGAAATCTCTTTAAATCAACTGTAATCAATTACTCCAGAGTAGGGATGGCCATTTAGAATGTTTTCTTTAACCGGTTAACCACAAGAATTAACGGTTATTAACCGGTTAACCGATAAGATTTAATGTAGCCTATTTACAGTATAGTGAAATACATGAAACATTATAGCAGGGCTCCCGACCTTCTTTTGTTTCAAGGATCTGCATATTAATTAAATATACATTTTGACATTCACACGGCACATTGTCTGTTGTGAGAAGAGGTCTAGTATGCAAATGTAGGAGCAGAAAATGAAATAAGTGACTGAAAAGGGACATTTACACACACACACACACACACACACACACACACAGGCTTAGGGGATGGGTAGCCTACCGAAGCCCGGTGCTAAGTAGTGCTGAGCACAGGGCAACATTTTGAAAGACTGTAGTATTGATAAGCTCCGACGTTATCAGTACAGCATAACGGTAGTTTACGCTTTTGTTTATGACGGATTTTCGCTATGTTAAGCTAGCGGGAGCCCACGCTGTTAATTAAATTATACAAACACATGGCAGGGGAGTGTTGTGACCATAAGTTGTGACTGGCTATCTTTCCGGGAGCGTACCATGGACCTATTATAAAGTTGAGAGTAGCCTACACTACTCTTTTCATTCTTTACCGACAGTTGGCATAACGGTTAACCAGTTAACCAATGACATCCCCACTCCAGACTCTTGCACACTGTGATGTCCAAATGGGTCCATTAAAGTGGTTTAAAGGTTCAGGGGGTTTGAAAATTCTTCTGGTTCTGAAGAAAATGGTTCAAGTTTAGCCACAAATAAAAAAATAATAATTCTCACTTGTCTTTGTAGAGTTTCAACAATCTATTTAAGACGGGATATCTCATGAAACTTTACCAGTTGATTACAGACATTAAAATAATGATTTTCCGTATTGAAGATTTTCAATTTTTTTTGAATATACATGCAAATTTGGCACACTAATTATGAGTACATTTTCATATTTAATATAAAAATCTTGATGTTGGATAAGACCAGAGTTAAAACCTTTATTGCATTTTTACAATATTAGTGTCCAAACAGAACAGATTTGGGATACAGCATTTTTTCATTTAAAAAATTTAAAAATACTATGGTCAGGTCTTAAAAATACATTTTTTGTATGTTTTTAAAGAACAAAATGTATCATAAGACAATTAACAATATATGAAAAATAATAACATTTGGAATAGTGCTAGGAATGATTATTGAATGTTTATTTCATGTTAGGACTTTAGCAGTTGCGATTTTAAAACTATCAAACCATGTCTATCTAACCACTATCAAACCGTCAAAATCCAATACAGATTTTCACTCTTGCTTTATCCAAAATATAGATTTGTTTTTTAAAGATTTGCAAATGTATGCAATGCATAATTAATGAAATATGCCAAAATAGCATACATACTAAAATACAAACAATTATTATTTTAATATCAGTAATCAACTGGCAAAGTTTCATGATTATATCTTTATGTGAAACAAATTCAATTCTACCGTCGACTTAAAGCTGGAGTGGAGGATTTGGGTAGAAAATAGCAGTTGGGATAGAGATTTGAATTCAAATACCTCAACCACTCCACTTGTTCTCTTTGGTCCCTCCCCTATGGTCCCTCCCTGACACGCTCTACACCAACAAAGTCATGCCAAAGTGAATGGACAGTCCCAACAGCCAATAAGAACAGAGAATCGGAGCCTCGCTCTGATTGGTCAAAGTGTACAGCTCATGTTAACTTTGACCAATCAGAAATCATATACCCCAGCTTTAATGCGTGGTTCTGATTTGCTATTTCCACCCCCTGTAGCTTTCCAGCAGGTAGTTGACCAAGTTGTCCACCCAGGTTGTGATCCTTGAAGGTCCTAGACATAATTTCTGGTGAGCAAACTTTTACAACATTCCATGCTCATAAAATCCCTTTGTCCCCTGGGTACATAGAATATTCTGAACATTAAAGCCACTACGAGTAACTTTGTCCGTTGGCGGCCCCTTTGGACAAAAGCGGTAGTATTTTTACGACGCCAGCTGTCGTAAAGCTGTTTTCTAGCGCGTGCCGGGCGTGCAAGTGTCAAATGGTTAGTACGCAATATAGTGCATGTCTGTGTGTTGAAAGTGTGAGAGTGGTTAGTGACACTGCATCAACTAATGCCAGTCAGTGCTACACACACCTGATTGCAATGAGTTGATGCAGTGTCTCCGAACTACTCGCACAGAGATGAAAGATTCTGTGTCCTCACAGAAAACGAATGAACGAGAGATGGCAGTTAGTATGGATCACGATGAGGTAATGTGTTTGTTGTAAATAATGACTATTTCCGATGAATAATGGTAATCTGATGATGGTGAAGCAAAGTAAACTTTGTTTTCTTCTCCTTATGGTGACTTTCATTTTCAGACATCACCAGCTGAAAGTCTTGAAAATATGTGGGTGTAAAAAGGAAAGGGTCACTCCACTTATAATACAGTACTAATGTTTTCACTTGTTCTAGGTGTCTGTGTGCGTCCATGTTTAAACAGTATCCTCCAAACTGCATGAACAGTGGATGTTCCCTGAACGGATCCTGATGACCAGCCCTTCTATTCCACATCTTGCCTCTAATGCTGTTCATCTATGTATCTTGACCTTTTGTTGTGTTGTTTATCCCTCTATCCACTCCCCCTCCATCCAGCCCGGTTGTAGCCCTGCTGAGTGAGGGGTTCTTTGGTGGGTGGAGAGAGATTACCAGCAGCCATGTCGGGCTTCAATCTGCTGCATCTAATAACCAAGGGCCAGCCTGTAGCTCTTCGGTCCTGCAGTCTCCCCTCAGGTCCACTGACTGGGTGCTGTGTGTGCCTGCTGTGCTCGGCCTCTCTTAAAGCCTTTAACACTTGGCTGGTGTGTCAGCATGTCTTTACTGTCCCAGTCTCTGTGTGTGTCTCTGTCTGTCTGTGTGTGTGTGTGTGTGTGTGTGTGTGTGTGTGTGTGTGTGTGTGTGTGTGTGTGTGTGTGTGTGTGTGTGTGTTCAGAGCGATACAAGCTGTGTTCAGGTGTTTCTGGTCCCCTCTGGGAACAGCAATGGTATTTTAACAGTCAACGATGCTTGAAAGCTCTCAATTTGGACCAAATGGGTGCAGGGCCGGTTATTGGAGCTCAGTGTGATTTGTAGCAGTGAGTATCAGAAACGTCCAGGTCATTACAACCATAGGACTGAAGGTCTCTTTGAGCAGACCTGATCTTAAAGTGTAGCTATGTCACTCAAGTCAGACCACAGTAAGGTGAAATACAAAACTACAACGGACATTGTCATATGTTTGCCTTTTGTCTGTGCATTTTTTTCGATTGCACTATTTTGAAAGCAGGGCCCATTTTTTTTTTCTCAAAACACTACACCCAATTATCTGAACACCGCAGACCCTTTGCAAAATGAAACACTCTTGCAGAAACTATACCCTAATTTATAAAAAAAACATGTTCTTACCATATGAAACACACACGTTTAATATGACTTAATTCTGTTTGAACCAGTTACACACTGTTTGCAATTCTACTTCTCAGTGATTAGAGTAATGTGAATGAAGTAAACAGAAAAAGTGCAAATATACAATAAGTTCACCATACACTACACAAGACCAATGCTGCAGACTATAATATAATTAATTTCTCTCCATATACCCAGATCAGTCAACAGGTCAACATGCACATACAGTGTGTCATACTGTAAAAGCCCAAAAGGCTTAGTCCTCTAGCTTAAATACATATATAAATAAGTTTGCTAGCTCAATGCTAATTTATGAATGGAAACGCCATGTCAACAGCCTCACACTTTTTGCAAAACAATACAGTGCTTAGCAAAGCACTGAACACACTTCTTATTCTGACTCCTTCCATTTTGGATGAAGGCAGGTGCAGGCCTGCTGCATTTGTATAGTGATTGAACCTGATTGGTGTGTCTACAATAAAGCAATCATGTGTTTGTGCACCTGATGGCTGTGTTTAACCAATTGGCTCATGTGTTTGGTAATTTGACAGTCAGTGCTTTGGAATTGCAATTAGGTGACATCATGATATACTTCTGTGTCTAATGTATTCAAGTGTGTTTAGTGTTTTGCAAATCAGTGTATTGTTTTGCTAAAAAAGTGTGAGTCTGACTTTATGCTTTATGGTGTGCACATCTGGGCCAATGCTTTTCTCCTTGAGTGTAAGGCTTTAATAATTGTGTAATACTCTGGACTTCATGCAATGGAAAAGTAAACTGTAAAGGAAGTATCAGGAAGTCAGCGACTCTGGAGAAGGCTTGTTGTTAAAATCACCTTTTTGTCAAAATCGGTGAATATCTCCTCACAATCTGCTACCTGTCCGTACTGTGTGTGCCCTGATAATGAATCTAGTGATACACAGCCTAGGCTCTGTAAACACTTACCAGGCGTGTTGCTAGCTATTGCCTTGTTAACATAGCCTTTTTGTGTATTACACCAGATTATTTTCTCAGTGCACACACAGTAAGGACAGGTAGCAGATCGTGAGGAGATATTTACTGATTTTTACAAAAATACATTTTGACAACAAGCGTTCTCCAGCATGGCTGACTACACCTTTTTAAGTCTGTCACGTCTTAAAGGATGATTATCTAGTCTCTTGTCTTACATGGCGGAATAAGGTGTGCCTGATATATTGGCTTAGTAATAGTTCATAATGCACACATGAAAAATAAAATGCATATTGCCGTTGCCTTTATTTTTTAGTTAGACTTTTTTACTAGGCATTTTAAACCCTTCGTTATTCGCCTGTTGTTCTCAAAGGGCAACACTCAGTTTTTGCTCATTAACTATACATCCCTCACTCTTTCCACAATAATTTTGCAAGCCATGCTATTAGGCTAGCCAATGTTTTATATGTCTACTGTTCCAAGAGTCCATTTAATTCTTCTGCACAGTATGAAACCCAATAAGGAGACTCATAAAACCTTCATGGGCTGTTTTTATAACCCATCACAGTAAACCATAGGCCTGCAATATTTTTTTTTTTTAACAATTAACATTATCGTGAGGTAACACCTCACACAACATCCTGAATTGGACTAACAATGCATACCTGATGTTCAACGTAGCACATTCAGGGGCTTATTTCTAAACTGATTCAAATCAAACGGTAAGTTAGCTAGCTTCTGGAGAATGCTTGTTGTTAAAAAAAAATTCAGTGTTTATACACAGCCTAGGCTCTGTAATGGGCATATTGGCTAGCTACGGTGGGCCCCTTTGAACAAACCTGTTTACAGAGCCTAGGCTGTGTATCAACACCAGATTTATTTATTTTTACAGCGCACGGAAAAGCAGTGGATCGTGAAGATATATTCACACATGTTTAACAAAGTGATTTTGACAACCGTTCTCCAGAATTGCTGACTCCACTTTTTAAGCTAGCTAACTTCCTGTTGGATTTGAATGGGTTAAGAACAGCACAGTGTTCTGTAGCTTGGGATCAATCAGCAGGTTTCACTGTTTTCACATAGATGTGGTCAAGCAATACGTTTTGGTTTTCTTGGATGCTTTGCTGTTGGTCTTAGTTGGCTTTCAATCATTTTCAGCCAAAGGTTGCCTTGACACATCCAACACATGGAGTGCAAAGTTAGCATTCTTTTGCAGTCATATTTTGCGTCCAAAAAATCACTCCAGAGATCTGAAAAATGTAGTTCTAGCAAAAGGCCTCTTCTAGGTTTCAGCAAAGTCATATACTGTATATATCAGTTGTGCCTTTTGAAACAAGGCCCCTGGGGTAGAAATAAGTCTTGTTCTATCTGTGCTAAAGCTTAGGGTCATACTGGCTCCACCATTGAACAGTTACAAACCACACCAAGCTAATTGTGTGTGTGTGTGTGTGTGTGTGTGTGTGTGTGTGTGTGTGTGTGTGTGTGTGTGTGTGTGTGTGTGTGTGTGTGTGTGTGTGTGTGTGTGTGTGTGTGTGTGTGTGTGTGTGTGTGTGTGTGTGTGTGTGTGTGTGTGTGTGTGTGTGTGGCTCTGCTCACAAGCTGATGTCACATAGTGCTAACAGAATAATCCAGCGATTCACTGCTTGGCTTTCCTGCAGCTTGCATGCACTGAGTGTTTTTGTTTTAACATATTGACGCTCCTCCTCCTCCTCAGAGTGTGCACAGTGAAGCACTGATGCTTCTCTCATAGGAGGGGACCAATCAATGTCAGAGCAGCGGGTTCACAAGAATATATAAAAGCTAGCTGCTGTGTGTGCCGCCATCACAAGTCTAATGAAAGCGCTGTTCATCTTTCCCTGTCAATGTTATACTCTAAGAGGATTGACTATAGCTGGATGCATAGTAGCAATAGCGAGACGCAGCGCTTTGTTTCTTCCTGTTGCCAACAGAAGACCTGCATAGTTAATGTGTGTTGTCCCCCCACCCTCCCCTATCTTTGTTCTCAGGAGCACGTAGAACTAAGAAGACATGGCCAGTGAGCTTCACTCAGGAGGAGCTGAAGAAACGCCTCACACCCATGCAGTACCATGTCACCCAGGAGAGGGGCACTGAGAGGTTAGACACTTTCCATGGCACAACTAGATTGGATTAAGACATATACCGAACTAGACACTCGAACGGACCGTGTTACTTGTCTGAGTATTCATGGCCCTTCAGTAATCGGATAAATGTCCGATGCATGGCTGTCTCCACTATGCTAGGTGGCACTGTAGCCCTTTCAACCATGCTTTCAACAAGTGGTTAAGAGCCACGTCCGGTTCCCTTCCGGCAATCATTTTTATATATACATATTTATATATATATATAAATTATTATGTATATATAAATATTCATTTATATTTAAATTTTTATATACTATCTATGCAATAACCCTTCGATTTTTTTTACGTTGTCTCCTTCCACTTCCTTGTGAAATCCTCTGCGGGGATTCTCTAGCAGGCGCAGAAGCAAACTCCGATATGCGATGTCCGATCCCTGTATACATGCAGAGAGAATGCCGACAATGAACGAGTTATTTAGGTGTTCTTATCCGACTTCTCTTGTCCGTTATTGTGCCGATTTGTGTGCGAAGTAGATCGGATAAAGGTGTTTACATGCAGTTTAAAAGTCCTGTTGAAGTCTTATTCGTTTAGTTACCCTATGAGTCTGCATGTAAACGCACTGATTGAACATCAAAAACAACCGCACAGTCAAATATCAACCCTGCGTTCCAATCCCCATACTTCCATACTATTTAGTATGCCAGAAAAAGATTTAGGATGTCCAATACATGCAAGTCAATTGTAGTATGCTGAAAATACATAAATGCCCCACTAACTCCAATAGCCTTTTGGAGTATTTTTCTTTAGTCTTGACATAATGAATAAAAAAACAATTCTTATCTGATTTTTTTCTCTCTCCTGTGGCCCTTAAACTCTTCTGTACTTTAGTATGTAGCGTAGTAAAAAAGAAAAAGTATGTGATTTGGAACGCAGGGCAAGTTTGCATGTGGTCTATCAGATTGACAGGTGTCGGTGCAGACATTAGTTTTGCTTTGAAACCTGGCTGAAAAGGTTAAGTTTGTGTTTGTTTTTTTGCACATTTGCATGTAAAATGGAACTCCATGCCCCGCTCAATACCAACATGTTTGGCACTGTTTTATCAATCAAATCCAGATTATTTGAAAAAGTAATATCATCAATACCCAGGGAGTACCCATGTGTGTTATGACTCATTTTAATCCTATTTCTCATAAATATGATGTTTTATGTATTATTTCCTTCAGTGCCTTCGCTGGAGAGTTCACACACCAAAAAGATGAGGGGACCTACACTTGTGTTGTCTGTGGGGCCCCACTTTTCAGGTAACTGCTGCTGTGTTTGTGTGTGTGTGTGTGTTTGTGTTTGTGTGTGTGTGTGTGTGTATGTGTGTGTGTGTGTGCGTGTGTTTGTGTGTGTGTGTGTGTGCGCGCGTGTGTGCATGCATGCCAGCTGTACTTATCAGTTTGAAGGAGAACTGGATGCAGGTTAAATTCTGGTGAGAAAGATGTTTTCATGATTAAATTGACACATTTGATCTAATTGACATTTTGTTTCCTTTTATAGCGCAGACACTAAATTTGACTCTGGATCAGGTGAGTTGAGTCGTCGTTTTCCTGAACAGGTCACATCTCTGAAGCCTGGAATTTTCGGAGAATGTTCTGATTTTCATGTAGGCTTAACACAATCAGCACATCAGTGTGCATTAGATTGTCCGTGCACTACGTTTTCACATGTTTTCAGAAATAGTCGAGGTAGTTTGGGCGAGGAGTGGCCACAGGTGTGTGTGTGTGTGTGCGTGAATGTGTGTTTCTCTGTGTATGTGTGTCTGCAGCATGCATTCTCTTTGTTATAATGACAGCCTATGTTATGATAACAGCCTACTTAATGTGACAGCAGCCTACTTAATGTCATCCCGCGCAAGCGCAGAACGTACGGCAAGCCTGTAGTCGGCTCGGTGTGTTCTTCACACTTTTTTGACCGTGTCGGGGAGAATGGAGCTGCCTGAATCAGCAGACTCCATTTTCTGGCAACTGTCGGTAGTCGGCTCGGTGTGTCTCCGCCTTAAAGGCCTACTTCACCGGTTGGAATATGAAGGTCTATTGAACTTGGAGATCCTATTTAGTATAAATGTGCAAAAAAAAATTAAATCGGATCATCGTAGCCTGAGAAAAGGCAGAAAGAGTGTTTTATGGTCTCACTGTCTAACCCTACATTTTTCTTACTGTGACATCACAGTAAGGGTTATAATTAACAGGACAGCTGGGCCAAGGGAAGACTAAGGGAAGACTGAGGGAAGAAAAACCTCATTCATTATATTATAATAGTGATTTTATAATGATAGAACGCTGGTTCCGTATGGGTGAAGTATTCCTTTAAGGCGAACACTAGTCCAAGTCAGAGCAGTATGATGAGCTGTGTTTTCACTTGGTGTGCGTGCTAACACATTCCTAATGTGTTCAGGTTGGCCGTCATTCTCTGACCTAGTGAAGGAGGATTCAGTCAGTCAGGCGGATGACTTCTCCTATGGGCTGCACAGAGTGGAGACCACCTGCAGCCAGGTACAATACAACACAACACAACACACCCTCAAAGCCTCTGTTGTTGACAATTGATATTTTGAATGGGCTCACTGATAACTGATGATGAACATGTATGACACATCGTTGTTTCATGTATGATTGACTCAAGTGGCCTCCCCCTGACTCGAGGAGACATTTTCATTGGTTGCTTTTTGTCTTTAAATGCATTCATTTTGATTATCCCGTTTACCTCAAGCAGCTTTTTACTTCATCATATTCACTCAGACACTCAACAACCTTTGTTTGTTGTCCCTAGAATATTTAAAGAAGTTGGGAGACAAGCATTTAAGTTTAAAGAACCTTCAAATTGGAATAATTGACCTTTTTCAATTCTTTACAAAGCTTCAAGATGTCTTTGCTCGTTTATCTTAAATCACCTTGCTCTTGTTTTTGAATGCACATATGTATTTGTTTTTGTCATTGTTGCTATTTTTGGAGATAATTGTGAGAGCCTGTGTATGTGCTGTATGTGTTTGTCTTAAATAGTTGTGTTTTGTGTATTGTATGTTTTTCTGAGGACCCCCCTCGAAAAAAAGATGCTACATCTGAAGGGGCTTATCCTCAAATACATTTTTTTAAATTAAAAATCAAAATTACTTAAATTTGCTTTTTTTCCATTGTTTTTCAGTGTGGATCCCATCTGGGACATCTGTTTGATGATGGACCCAAACCTACAGGAAAGCGCTACTGCATTAACTCGGCCTCTCTGGGATTCCAGCCTAAAGACACGGCCTCCTCCTCCAGCCCGGCGGCCCATGGCGGGGCTGCCAGGGGCCCAATGAGCGATGACAAGACAGAGCTCTGAAAACACTACCACTGTGCCTGTGTAGGGCTCCACATACTTTATATAAATAGGCCTGTGTTTTTGATTCACAATGTGAAGATGGAGTGTGTGGTTGAATTGCAATAGGAAGGTGCTCAGGCCGCAGACACACCCTGCGTTCCAATCCCCATACTTCCCTACTATTTAGTATGCCAGAAAAAGATATAGGATGTCCCAATATGCATGTCAATTGTAGTATGCTGAAAATACCTAGATGCCCCATTTACTTCAATTGCAATTTGGAGTATTCGTCTTTATTCTTGACATTTCTCGACATAATGGAAAAAAAAAATGATCTGATATGTTTTTTCTCTCCTGTGGCCCTAAAACTCTTCTATACTTTAGTATGTAGTGTCGTAAAAAGAAAAAGTATGTGATTTGGAACGCAGGGAAAGACAACTCATGCTTCAAAAACAGCCATGTTGTAGCCACAGTCAAAGCTGCAAGAACCACTGTATAAGATGATAAACTAAACAAGGAACTTTCAGCATTTGTCTTCCTGGGTGTTATTGTCACATGGTTATCTGTACTAACTATTGGTCTTTAAAACATAGTTGTAGAGATGAGGGAAGGGGAGCAAGAAGAGGATGATGAAACTACTTTTACCACTTGAGGTGATTTCTGTTGAGTTAAACTAACGTTGTTCTTTCTGGAATCTGCATTTCCTGCCTGGCTCCAACAGAGGGCGTGAATAAAATGTAATCATGACCCACTGTGGACATGAACAAATATGTAACACCCATGTTGACAAATACCTTAACTTCCCTCCATTTAAACATGGATTATGTGCTGTATAGCACACACACACACACACACACATACACACACACACACATATATATATATATTTGAATATTCAAGCTTAGAATATTTTATTAAGGTATATTTTTGGAGTGATATTTGATACTGAGAGGTTGATCTAAAGAAACTGCCTATGTAAGTGCTCATGTGAGCGCTGACTCAGGCAGTGACGGAGCATATTTTGACAGATGGCATCTTATTGTACTGTGGCCTTTAGGTCGCTTCCTGTATTTGCTCTTTCTTTAGTTCTACATATAAGAATATATTTTCAAGTTTTGTTCACAGCTTGCATTAAAAACGTGAATATACGATACCTAGAAGCACTGTATGACTTTATTGTTTTACTCTTTTATTTATTTAAACAGAAAATGAAGCCCACAGCCAAAACCTTTTGTTGTCTTCACCTTTTACCTTCACCTTTACGTTTTAAGCTTTAAACAGGTATCCTGTTCTGCACTATCAAGCGAACATGGCTTTTACACTCACCGGCCACTTTATTAAGTACACTTGTTCATAGCTTATAAAAACAAAAAGTTAATCTTCCAATCACATGGCAGCAACTCAATGCATTTAGGCATGAAGACGTGGTCAAGACAACATGCTGAAGTTAAAAAAGAGCATCAGAATGAGGAAGAAAGGGGATTTAAGCAACTTTTAACGTGACACGGTTGATGGTGCATGGCAGGATGGAGCCATGCTTTCATTGTTTATGCCAAATTCTGACCCTATCATCTGACTTTCACAACTGAAATCGAGACCAATCAGACCAGGCAATACTTTTCCAATCTTTTATTGTCCAATTTTGGTGAGCCTGTGCATATTGTAGCCTCAGTTTCCTGTTTTTAGCTGACAGGAGAGTGTATATCTGTATATTATGTATAATTGTGTATATTATGAAGAGTAGACAATAACCCTTTTGTTCCACTGACTGATGTGACATGCTCATGGGTATAGCGACATCTAGTGGCTATAATTTGCACTGTGGCTTTATTACTAATAGTTGTGTGAATTATCAAAGGTAGTAGCTCTAATAGTGCCTGTATGGGGCTGAAGAAGAATAAGCTCTTTTGGAAAATACACAAATATTAATAGTTAATGGGATATATAACATGTAACAGATAGAGTAGAGTATTTCCTCTCGGTGTGTCTTTTGCTGAATAATATTGTAAACCGTGATCATACATTCTAAATACTAAGTAGTGCAAAGAAATAATCCCCCTGAGAAATCCTTCATGGGTCTGATAGCTTCCCTCTTGTTTGCTCTTTGCATGCAGTGTTCACTTTAAGACTTGTTCATTTGACTGCTCACTTTTGAAAGAAAAAACAGGGAAGCACACGGTCCTTTCTTCATACCTACAACGTGTGAACATTTTAATTTCCTAATTAAGGACCTTTGGTGGCCTTGTGGGCATTAGCCTTGAAATCATAAGAGATACATGAATTAACCAACCATTTGTTGGGGAGTGAAATTTGTTTTGTATTTTGAATAACTGAGCAGAACAGGTCAAATGCAGCAGCTCCCCATCCCTTCTCCAAAGTGAGACAAAGAAACCTTTGGAAAACAGAAGATACAAGCCACTTTGCAACTGACATGTTATACTAGTAAATCCTCATGTGATTGGTTGTTTTTCGCACAGCCCATAGCAAACATGGAACCTCATAGGACAGTAAAGTAGTGGTGTGCCTACACTGAACCTGCTTGGGTGATTTCTAAGATGTCCTGTCTATTGTACTACAGGTAGAAAGGAATCAAAGTGTACCTTCCTCTCTGTGTTTGCATGTGAGGTTCATCCATTACAACTACATTGAGGTGGAGCTTGCTTTTTAAATGATCCCATCACCATTCATTTCTCCTCCTATATGGCTTGCATAATGATAACAGTCTTTCCCATTTGGGTTGGATTTAGTGTGAATAGATGTCTGCTGAAGTATGTAAACTGACCCACTGAGACCTAGTTGGTCTTAACGCCAGGTTTTAAGCTTTTAGAGACAGTACTTCAGACTGAGAGACTGATGTTTTATCTCAGTTTTTCATTTCATTAATTTATTTTATAATTTTGTATTTTATCTCAAAGAGTGATGCCGGTGCGCTCTTACAGCTATCACAGGTCGGGTCTACATCGGGGAACATACGAGCTAATTTAGTTTTAGATATGTGGATACAATGTACTACTTTAAATTGCACAAGAGCATGTCGGGCGCACATGGAGGTAGAGTGTATCCGACCCAGGACTGAATCCCACATGTGATCTGTGAAGGCAGAACCTCCAATTTATATTCCTAAATCTTACTTTAAGTCAATTGATTCTTTTCATTTGGGGATATAAAGCACATAGGATCTCAAAAGCCCATCTTCAGAAACCCAGGGAGCATGGCGGACTGGGGTTACCAAGTTTTTTACATTATTACTGGGCTGCCAATGCTAGAGTGATGGTGTATTGGCAATTTACATATGAAAAATACATTAGATCTGATCTGCCCCCTGGTTGGCAATTGAAAAAAGCTTGGCCCCAAAAATTTCTCTTACTGCCCTCCTTTTCTCTTCTCCCAGACCGCCTGCCTCCTTTAGAGGAGACCACTTTACCTTGTCCAACGGTCAGAGAATTTGGAATCAAATTAGGAAGGCCTGTGAACTATCGAGCACGACCATACATGCCCCAATCTGGCATAACCATGCCTTTCCCCCATCGTTCACAGATTCAGCATTCAGAGATTGGAGTCGGAAGGGAATAGTAACAGTTGAGGACCTTTATATAAATGGTCACGTTGCTTCATTTGATCAGCTAGTATCAAAGTTTTCACTGTCGAAAGCTCAATTCTTCAGGTATCTGCAGTTAAGGAATTATGTCAGACAGAATATACCATCCTTTGAATCTCTGCCCGCAGATGACTCATTGTCCAAAACTTTACTAGGCTCACCAGAAGCTAAAAACCTGATTTCATCTTTTGTGGGAATATATTTTTTTTGGGTGTTGTATTGTATGTGTTTACTTATTCTGTTTTTTTTGTCCATATGTATACAACTATAAAACCACTAAAATAAAAGTTAAAAAAAAAAAAAAATAAATAAAAATAATTGAACCGGTGTACCTAATAAAGTGGCCGATGAATTTATATCCTCTGTAAAAAATGTAGGGCAGTATCATTTACTCAGAGTATGGATCGACCGATATTGTTTTTTCAATGGCAGATAGCCGATATATAATGCAGATATCAAGTTTTTTTATTTATTTATTTTTGGATTAATTAAATACAACAATTTGATTAAGGACAACAAATGAGAGAGTTTATTAAATAAATGTAAAATTAAATAAATAATAAATATGCATTGCCTATTTCACTTGGCCTTCCCTGGAGCCGACTTTCTTAGAAATTGCCATAAGGGACTTATGGATTTCTTTCCAGCCGCCTGTGAACATTGAAATAGAAAATAAGGTCAAATTACAAGGTAAATATTTGTGATAAAAATAAAGAAACGCTAAGATTGCTCTACAGCAGCCACAAAGACAAGGCTTCCCGCAGTTTCATCAACTTAGTGAGAACAGATATCGGCCCGATTAATCGGTCTATCTCTAACTCAGCGTACATTGTAAATCGTTAGCCTCATAGCATAATTGCCTAAATCATATTTACTCTACTCTACTTTTACTCTACATCTACTCTACTCTACATCTACTTTACCCTACTCTATATAACCCTTAAAATATGACTTAGGCAATTATGCTATTAGACTAACGAAAAGTAGATGTAGATTATATGATTAGGCAATTATGCTATGAGGCTAATGAAATGTACTATTAATTTGATCAAAGTACCAGTTTTTCATTATTTTACTTGAGTGGCATGTCTTTAAAGTCACAGTACCATTATTGTAGTTAATATGATATAATTTCCCTAATTTTTCATTCTTATTCCAATCAGATATTTAGTTGGATGGTTTCTCATTGTAACATTAAGTGATTTTGGGTAAACAATCTGGAAACACAACATACAGTGCCTTGCAAATGTATTCATACCCCTTGACATTTTCGACATTTAGTCACGTTATAACCACACGTGATAGAACAACACACAGTGGCGCATAATTGTGAAGTGGAATGAAAATGAAGCGTGGTTTTAATTAAAAAAAACTGACAAGTGTGGCGTGCAAATGTATTCAGCCCCCTGAGTCAATGCTTTGTAGAACCACCTATCGCTGCCATTACAGCTGCAAATCTATTTGGGTAGCTCTCTACCAGCTTTGCCCATCTAGAGACTGATATATTTTGTCCATTCTTCTTTAAAAAATAGCTTGAGCTTCAGATTTAGCATCAGATTGGGTGGAGAGCATCTGTGAACAGCAATTTCCAAGTCTTTCCAGAGATTCTCAATTGTATTGAGGTCTGGACTTTGACTGGACTATTCTAACACATGACTATGCTTTGATTTAAACCATTCCATAGTAGATCTGGCTGTATTTTTAGGCTAGATGTCCCCCTGGAAGGTGAACCTCCACCCCAGTCTCAAGTCTTTTGCAGACTCTAACAGGTTTTCTGTCCTGTATTTGGATCCATCCATTTTCCCATCAACTCTAACCAGCTTCCCTGTACCTGCTGAAGAAAAGGACCCCCATAGCATGATGCAGCCACCACCATGTTTCACAGTGTTAGTTTCCGCCACACATTGCATTTTGCATTCAGGCCAAAAACTTCAAGTTTGGTCTCATCTGAATATACTGTGTCCCCCGCATGGCTTGTGGCAAGGGTTGGAGGAAGGTGCATACAGGGCAGAAAAACCTGTTAGAGTCTGCAAAAGACTTGAGACTGGGGCAGAGGTTCACCTTCCAGAAGGTTAAATACCCTAAACATACAGCCAGATCTACTATGGAATGGTTCAAAGCATAGTCATGTGTTAGAATGGCCCAGTCAAAGTCCAGACCTAAATACAATTGAGAATATCTGGAAAGACTTGAAAATTGCTGTTGACAGACGCTCTCCATCCAATCTGATGCTGAATCTGAAGCTTGAGCTATTTTGCAAAGAAGAATGGGCAAAAATATCAGTCTCTAGATGGGCAAAGCTGGCGGAGACATACCCCAATAGACTTGCAGCTGTTATTGCAGCGACAGGTGGTTCTACAACGTATTGAAAAAAAATTAAAACCATATTTCATTTTCATTCCACTTCACAATGATGCACGCACCACTTTGTGTTGGTCTATCACATGAAATCCCAGTAAAATAAATGTACGTGTGGTTTTAATGTGACAAAATGTGGAAAATTCCAAGGGGTATGAATACTTTTGCAAGGCACTATAGACATTTTATCACCATTGAAAGTTTATATTGTGAACATCCTTGCAGACATAGAGCAGCAGTATCATATGGTTTGGAGTTGTGTTTGTTTCACCTGATGAAGATAAGTCCAAAATTGGCCATTTATTCACAATGTAAATAGTACACTGTGTGTGTTACATTAAACTTTAGCGCTAAGCCTATGTTACAGGGAGGAAGGTTGTGTGCTGTGTGAGTGGGAGGTGTTGGGAGGTGATGGACTACCAAGGTCTCCTGTACACTGACCCAGAATGCTGCTATATCCTGATCTTTATTTGGTGCAAGGCATCTGGCAGTTACAAGCCACTGTTTATTTGTAATATTTGCTGTGATGTAGAACCAAATAAGTGCAAGCTCAGTTACCATCCTAAGGATACGAGGCAAGGCAAGTTTATTTATATAGCACAATTCAGAAACAAGGCCTTTCAAAGTGCTTTACTGGGGCACGATTAAAATACATAATACACATTACAAAAGCGAATGAATAGAAATAAAAAATTTAAAAGCTAATGAATAGAATTAGGACATTTAAATACAATAAAATTGCAGGATACAACCTTGAGTATGCAACACAAATCCTGTACTCGTGACTGCCTAACTGACAGTGGCTGCCATGATGCATGATAAGTCGTGTTTTGAAAACGTATGGCCGGCTGAAAAATAAATCTACTCAACAAATATATAACTGCCTTATCGATGGGCGTTGGTTTTTACTAGATGTATGTCATTTTCTTAATATGAAAAACAATTAGTAACCACTATGCGAGGTGTATGTGCTTGTTCTTGTAACTGTTAAATAAAGGGAGGTAAAAACAGAGGAAGCTCTGATGTGGAAAGTAATCTAAAGTGGTTGCTGATTGACCAGGTGCTTTGAATGCGGCCTTCTTCTACCTACAGATAAGTGCAGCACCACACCAATCTGTATCTGCTGACCTGCATCCTGTTGAGGAGGACAGAGTAAAGGCTTTCCATTCATGCATGAAAAGTCAAATGTTTGCCTGGCACAAATGTTATCTTTTAACTCCTGGAGAAGATAAGTGGTAGATGCCTGAGGTAGACCCTCTGTCACATACAATGCACTGTCCTCTTCAGCATCTAGACCAAAATGAAGGCTAGTCACATTTAGTGGTTGTTTGTTTCTTCACATTGGAAGGATGCAACTCATGGAGGGGTAATAAAAACCATGGTCCCTGGACAAAAAGGGGCCCCTTTGCCAGCTAACACACAGGGTCAAGTCTCAGCATGTATTACGAAGCGTTCATGTGGATTATTCTGGCATATCACCACATAACTGTATTTGAGCTCTGTTTTACACCATCCTTTTACGAAAGGAAACATAAATGAGAATTTCAGAGACAAAGCGTTGACCACACATCAAAACACAGCACACAGGTACACAGGCTTCTTCTGGCTCTCTGAGTCTTCAGTCAGGTGATCAAAGTCCAACTCTGAAGCCCAAGATGTTTATTGGATTCTCATGTTTCAAAAACGTGTTCATGTTACCAACAGATTTCTGCAGTGTTGATTATATTTTCACAAAATGCATAGGGAACAGTGTTAATATCGTGGCAGAGGGAAAAGTCTGAACAACAACTTTTCAACTTCTCAACATAATAAGACAAGGAGCAAGGAACTGACAGACCCAAATGGAGCAGAGCCATAACCAGGCAGACAAATCATTCTGTCTAAACACCATGGAACTAAGGTGTCCCTTCTTGTCTGAGACTGGAGAATCAGACTTGCTGTTAACATGTTAGGATGGTGGCTCCATTACTATGTGGTCAGGGGAAGCACCTTCAGCACTACAACCCATACCTCCTTCCTGTTCCCATCAACAGGCACGTACCTAAAATAGCACCTGGGTGTGTGTGTGTGTGTGTGTGTGCGTGTGTGTGTGTGTGTGTGTGTGTGTGTGTGTGTGGTTCGGAATTAACTCTAGTGAGTGTCTTTAAGGAGACTGGCTGACTGTTTAGCCCTTTAAGGTGGTTAATGAGTGCTGAGACTTAAACCCTATTTGTACAGGATTAGTGTTATAGGTAATGAGTTACCATCTCAACCTCTTTTTGGAATGTGCATTCACTCTGGTGATCACAATTTTGTGAGAAAAAGCCAGGCCCCCCCCCCCCCCCCCAAAAAAAAAATAGAAATAATGTAAGTAATAAAAAGGAATACACTGTTTTGGTCTAGATAGTTAATAACCTAATAATTGAATCAGTTCATCTGGGAGGTAATCCAAGGTTAACTGATCACGTCACGTTCACGTCCATGCACAGTGTGTATTGAGTTTATTTAAAAGTATTTCGAAATGGGGCTGCCCTCAGTTGCCCATGCACTGTGTATAGTCTACAGCCTATTTCAGCAATGTCTGTGGGAAAAAAAGATAGCTGACCAACAGAGCTCTCCTGCTTCGTTCCTCTCACTGCATTTAAATGCATTCATTATATTACAGAGAAATATGTCCCATACATAAAAGAAAAATAGCTCCAAGCCCAACCCAGAAGACCCTGCATAATATTTTGTTTTAAATTAATATTTGTATGGAAAATCCATGTGTAAATAATCCAACACAGTGTCTCCAAATAATTTTTTCACACAAATTCCTCAGATTTAGCCTCTTAATTTTCCTCTCAAAGTGCACCAGATACATACATTTCACTTTTATAAGGTAAAAAAATCTCCCGGGGGGGCATACCCCCTGACCCCCCTACGAGGATCGGGATCTCGGCTGGCTACTTTTTTCACCCAGCTGGACATTGGAGGCAATAGCGGAAGACACCGGTGGTCTGAATGATGTGGCCAGCGCTAACATTGCAGAGGACCCCCTAATCAAATTCTGCTTAGGGCCCCATGAAGGCTTGGGCCGGCTCTGGTGGTATGGAACCAGTCAAATCCGAAAGGCTGTGTGTGCTGTCGATTTCCAGCAATGCCTGTCTGCTGTATGTTAGCAGTGCATGGCATGCAGAGAAAGTAAAAGTAGAAAAAGCAAAACACTCACTAAAAAGAAGAAAAACTCAGCAATCAGCGGCGGAGCGAACAAACACGTCTGCTTTGCGGGGCGCCATCTTGCAATAAAAAAGTAGTAGTAAAAAAAGGCGCACTTTAGCTTGCACACATTAAAGTTCCTCTTCCAATGATCAGAACTTCTCTTTCATGGGTCACTCATTGGCTAATGTGATGGACCCCGTGCTCCTCTTGTGTGTAGCAGCAGGTGAAGCATCAGGCTAAGCAAACACGCAGGAAGCTTAACAGAAAGGGGCTCATTACTGTGGAACACATCCAACATGTAATGCCTTAATGTGTCATAGAGGTCTGTCTACACCCTTCCAGGACATAATGGCGCGGGGTGCATCTGAGCTTTGAGGGGGTGCACCAGTAGTAGGTTTATGTTGGCAACAGTGGCCGCTTACAGTGGCGATTTGAGAGTCTGTGGGGGCCCTAGGCATAAATTCCTAGGGGGCCCCTCCAACCAACCTTTATCACCAATGCCATTGTGTAATAAATAATAAGACCAAAACAATATACAAAAGAACAATCAAATCTTAAATAACTTCAATGTTGTCACATTGTATACATGATAAGGCCATACATACAGTATCTCACAAAAGTGAGTACACCCCTCACATTTCTTCAAATATTTCATTATATCTTTTCATGGGACAACACTGAATAAATGACACTTTGATACAATGTAAAGTAGCGTGTGTACAGCTTATATAACAGTGTAAATTTACTGTCCCCTCAAAATAACTCGACACACAGCCATTAATGTCTAAACTGCCGGTTACAAAAGTGAGTACACCCCTGAGTTAAAATGTCCAAATTGGGCCCAAAGTGTCAATATTTTGTGTGGCCACCATTATTTTCCAGCACTACCTTAACCCTCATGGGCATGGAGTTCACCAGAGCTTCACAGGTTGCCACTGGAATCCTCTTCCACTCATTCATGACAACATCATGGAGCTGGTGGATACTGGAGACCTTGCGCTCCTCCATCTCCTGTTTTCAGAAGCCCCAAAAATGCTCAATAGGGTTTAGGTCTGGGGACATGCTTGGCCAGTCCATAACCTTTACCCTGAGCTTCTTTAGCAAGGCAGTGGTCGTCTTGGAGGTGTGTTTGGGGTCATTATCATGTTGCAGTACTGCCCTGCGGCCCAGTTTATGAAGGGAGGGGATCATGTTCTGCTTCAGTATGTCACAGTACATGTTAGCATTCAATGAACTGTAGTTCCCCACTGCTGGCAGCACTCATGCAGCCCCAGACCATGACACTCCAACCACCATGCTTGACTATAGGCAAGACACACTTGTCTTTGTACTCCTCACCTGGTTGCCACCACACACACTTGACACCATCTGAACCAAATAAGTTTATCTTGGTCTCATCAGACCACAGGACATGGTTGCAGTGATCCATGTCCGTAGTCTGCTTGTCTTCAGCAAACTGTTTGTGGGCTTTCTTTTGCATCATCTTTAGAAAAGGCTTCCTTCTGGGACGACAGCCATGCAGACCAGTATGATGCAGAGTGCGGCGTATGGTCTGAGCATTGACAGGTTGACCCCCAACCCCTTCAAGACCTGCAGCAATGCTGGCAGTATTCATATGTCTATTTTCCAAAGCCAACCTCTTGGTATGACGCTGAAAACGTGCACTCAACCTTCTTAAACTGGGCCGCAGGGCAGTATTGCAACATGATAATGACCCTAAACACACCTCCAAGACGACCACTGCCTTGCTAAAGAAGCTCAGGGTAAAGGTTATGGACTGGCCAAGCATGTCTCCAGCCATAAACCCTATTGAGCATCTTTGGGGCTTCTGAAAACGGGAGATGGAGGAGCGCAAGGTCTCTAATATCGACCAACTCCATGATGTTGTCATGAATGAGTGGAAGAGGATTCCAGTGGCAACCTGTGAAGCTCTGGTGAACTCCATGCCCATGAGGGTTAAGGTAGTGCTGGAAAATAATGTTGGCCACACAAAATATTGACACTTTGGGCCCAATTTGGACATTTTAACTCAGGGGTGTACTCACTTTTGTTGCCTTCAGTTTAGACATTAATGGCTGTGTGTCGAGTTAGTTTGAGGCGACAGTAAATTTACACTGCTATACAAGCTGTACACTGACTACTTTACATTATATCAAAGTGTCATTTCTTCAGTGTTGTCCCATGGAAAGATATAAAGAAATATTTGAAGAAATGTGAGGGGTGTACTCACTTTTGTGAGATACTGTACATGAAGCACGCAAACTCATAAGCCATAAAAGAGGTGACATGTCCAAAAACAAACCCCTGTAGGGGGGTCTGGGGGCATCCCCCCCCCATAAGAAAATGTTGCGATTTGAACATGTAAAAGAAGCAATTTGGTGTATTCTGGTGAAGAGAATTAGGGACAAAGAAAACTTTTATTTATTTTCTCGTTGTTGCTGACATTTCTTTTTAAAAGGCGGCCGCATCCTATACTACTTTTTCAGCGGATCAGAATATTGTATATTTGTTGAATAAAATATAGCCTACTTATAAAAAAACTTTAAAAAAATGGTTGGCCCCCCCCCCTAGGGGGCCCCCTGGTGGCTCAGGGCCCCAAGCAGTTGCCTGCCTTGCCTGTTCACAAGCTGTGCCTCTGGCCGCTTACAACCGCAATGATAAATATTGTCAATGTTACCTTCCATATGAACACATTATGGCAATTTTCACGTTATGAAAGCATAAAATGTCTAGTGTGTTGAAAGTGCTTGGCTGAAATATTTCATCCAGTCCAAAGTAATCATTCAAACTGGTCATATTGAGTTCATGGTCATCCGAAAATGCCTCATCACCCACAGAAAAAGCACTAAGTGATATTCAACAACAGACCAAAGAAATGCCCATTTTTCTTGTTGCTGTTGTGGGCAGTAGATGCAGTGTTGCTGGTGACTGGCTTCAAACTAACATGTATGTAATTCACGCACACATCAGGGGATAGACAGTCCATATGTTTCTCTCTTGACCGGTTTTAACCGTTGTTACAGAAGTAAAAAAAAACTCAGCACGTTGAGTGCACGTTCACTACATGAGGCTGTGTGTCAGAGTGTGGGCGAGGGGCGAAAGTGAGAGAGAGACATCTTAGCTTTACCTTAGCAAAAGGCAGAAGTAGCAGGCTTTCGTACAGCAATTATACATTTATTAATATTATGTTTATAATATTAATAAATAGAGGGTGCAAAAAATTAAATTGGGGGGTGCAATGCATGCTTATGCACCCCCGTAGAACCGAGCCTGCACTGTACTCAAGTCTACACTCTCCACAGATCAACAGGTGAGTAGGCAGTGGCAAGGACTACAGTGCAAAGGGATTTGGACAAGCTGGGGTTTGAGCCAAACAGTCTTATCTTGTCAAACGTGTCATCTTTTTAGTCTCATTGGGCCCACCATCTGTGGCCCGAGGAAAATGAATGCAGCCCAACATCCACATTTCTGTTGTTAACCTAACGGCCTCTGCACACATCCTGCGTCTACCTCTGGAGCGCGTCGCCTTACCTTACTGCTGCGTCTCTTTTTTCTCGGACACACATGGAACGTCTCAGCAGCAGCTGCTGCTGCAGCGCTGCTTCTAAAAGCCCTGTCTTTCTACATATAGTTTTCATAGATAATTCCCATTAAAAAGGAAGTTCTTTCCTGTCATTTATGATGCATATGATTTATATTGAGTCTGGACAGTAATCCGTGCGCCCCATTGCCTTTTTCTTTTTTTTTTTTTAATTTTCGCTTGTTGGAAGTCTTATTTTGAAAGGGACACACCAGGAAATGGTGAAACTACAGCGAAAGTTATAGCAGAGAGACCCGAGAGAGACGCGCGGCTCTCAGAAAAAAATAGGCGAGCCTCCTGAGGTAAAGGGGAGCGTCGCTGCAGACATGCCTCCGACGTGCATCAGCAGTGCGTCTGAGGTTGGATGTGTGGCCGCTCTAGGTTGATTACACGGTCAGTGACAAAAAGTCAGACGCAGACGCGAGGTAGACGCGCAGTAGAGGTAGGATGTGTGTGGAGGCCGTAAGAGACAGACATACAGGGAGACAGGAACAGGACTTGGCCAGTAGTACTCTTCTCCTGGAAGGAAAGGCACTGATCTCATTCTGTTCTGTAAACTTTGGCCAAAAATGTTCTCTGAGCAACAGGAGAGAGCAGACAGGGAGGGGGAGAGCCTCTGGGAGAGAGCAGACAGGGAGGGGGAGAGCCCCTGGGTCAGACAGACTCTGCCCTGGCCTTGGGCCAGATGATGCAATTTGACAGAAACCACATGAAGACGGTCACAGCACTGCACACTGTAGCAAGATGTCTGCAGCAATAGCTGTCTTTAGTTTCAGGGTAACATTCAAAACCTCTCTATTCATGCATTCACAGGACATCACAGGATTAGAAGTAGCTCCCAAATGTAAAAGTTTTCAAACTAAAACCAAGCACTGTCAGCGCTCTAGGTTCTGATACTTGGCAGTCAGCACTCATAAAGCAATAACATTATTAAAGCTTATAATAAGAGGTGATGTTCTGAAGCAATAACATTATTAAAGCTTATAATAAGAGGTGATGTTCTGGATGATCACAAGACACAGAGCACTGGATCCTGTGCACTATGAGTCCATACACCAATGACATCTTCATGAAAAGAGTTACAATCTCTGTGCCATTGGCAGTGATTCGCAAATGTACAATTTGTTCAAAGCCATATTAGCAACAGACAACTGTGTTGAAACCCATTGTGTTTGTAAAGTAGCAAATGATATCCAAGATACAGGACACATGTATGGCCTAAATGTAGAGAAAAAAATACAATCTCGTCTTCAAGATAAAAATGTGCATCTATAAGCTAAAGTATGCCATACATACAACAGCAGATCTACTGGCTCCTCTGTCTACCTGGTGATCGGTAGGTAAACCATATGTTGCTGTTACACCATGAGTGTCGTTTCCAATCGCATACATTCTGTTTGCTGATTTAACAGTGCTTTCCTCACTCTGACTGAAAGCCAATTTAAACTGAAAATAAGAGAAAGAAACAAATAAGACAGAGAAAACGTGGACATGCATATGGAGACATTAAAGAGAACCTGCATGCCGTTTGCTCTCTCACAGCATGGCTAAGCACGGGGACACCAGCCACATGGAAAAATACCAATGCTGTTGAATGGGACTGGGACACTTTGCTGCAGTCATAAGTCACTTTTACACAGAGATTGCGGCATATTGACGGAACAACATCACGCCAATATGCCGGCCTTGCTTACTTCTGTGTTATTTACACAGAACCAAGCAACGCCGGCCTGCTGGCGCATCGGTGTGCCATTTTGCACAGCGTTCCGGATGGGTGCTTGTAAGCAGCGTCAGGTGTGACGTAAACATTTAGCGCCGCGCCGGTCAGCTGCTTTACAACAACAACACTGGCCGGTGAATTGAGAGCAGAAGTGCTGGAGCTTGCAGTAAGAGGGCCGTATTTTACTGTCCCCGTGATGTGCCAGTTGATCTCGCCACGCGCTGAGTCCAACATCTCTGGAACTGTTAACCAAACTGACAAAATCACTCCGCTCACTGCTTCACCTGTGTGTCTGTGTGTGTGTTTGTGTGACAGGTTGGCTGTGAGCGAGTCTCTTTTTGATGGCAGCGATCTGCCATTCAGACATACACACATTATAGTGTGTGAAGTCAAGTTACTGTAGACAGAAATAAAGTGTGGATATACGCTCAGACTTCAGGATAATTATAGCGGCGGCGATCCGGTCGCAGCCCAGCCTAGCCTAGCAATAGCTTTCCCACTTCATTGTACAACTTTCCCCGGCCAGAAATAGAAATAGACTCATAAACTCTGGAAAATGAAGCGTGGGGGTTTGGATTGAGCAGCGGACCTTATGATCAGCTAGATCAGAGCCGGCCCAAGCCTTCAGGGGGCCCTAAGCGAAATATGATTAGGGGGCCCCTCTCCAATATTAGCGCTGCTGGGTGTGTGAATGTTAAATATCATTCACACACCCAGTGTTTTCCGCTAGTGCCTCCACTGTGCGGCTGTGTGAAAATATTAGACAACCGAGATTCAGACCCTCCTAGGGGGGTCCGGGGATATGCCCCCCCAGGAGATTTTTTTAACCTTTTTAAAGTGAAATGCATGAATCTGGTAGCCTGGAAATCCAGACCCTGATATCTTGAACGATAGAGGGTCTGGCCACGATCAATAGTAATTTCCAACTCAAGGGGCGGCTCCTACTCGTGCATTTCAAATGCCACTGCACGCAGTTGTATAGCACTACAACCAATCAGAGCGATGCACAAGGTGCGATGCACAGCTGTTCGTTTAGCCAACAGCTGTTAAACTGTTCAATTAAACGTTTGCCGTTGTCGGTCTGCAAAACAGAACATTCCACTTACTTGCTAATGAAATATTTGAATGCCGTCTTCCAAATCGTTAAGGGTCGAGGCCAAAGCAGTCTCAAACTCACACAACATATCCGCAGCCATCTTTGATGTTTACTATCACGGCTTCGACGTCACATGCACGTCACTGTCGTCATCCGGTTATAAAGGGCTCTGGCGTGCCCATATTAGATAGAACCAATTGAAACCATAGCCAGATTTCTGGTTTTCTTGATAAAGCTTCAACGGAGCGTGTCCAGACCAACACGCGCAGCAAATTTAATTTGCCAGCGCCTAGTGGCAGGTCTGGGAATGCCAGGCTATGAATCTGGTGCACTTTGAGTGAAAAATTAAGAGGCTAAATCTGAGAAATTTTGTGTGAACAAATAATTTGGAGACACTGGGTCAGATGAATTAGAAGCTATTGAAGAAGGACACATGGTTTTTTCAAAAAAATATTAATATAAAATAAAATATTATGGAGGGTCCTCTGGGTTGGGCTTGGAGCTCTTTTTCTTTTACGGGCAACACAGTCTCACTCTGAACTCGTCGAAAAGCTCTGCTTGGTCAAGGGCTTTTGGCGTTAGCTGCTCTCGCCAAAGGGTACCCGTGTGCCTCTTCATTCCACGCAGGGGGGTTTTCAACTCATTTCAATGTAATCCATCCGCGGCATATATGAAGCCCTGGGAACGCGCATATTAACCTGATGGCATCACATAGAGACGCTATACCATTCATCCCATTGGCTAACGGAAGATATATATATATATATTTACCTCTCGGGGAATGTTTGATTGTATGTTAATAGTCCTACGATTTATATCAACATATAATATATAATAGGGCTATTTCAGTCACAAAGATGAGAAATGAGCTGCTGACTGGGGAACACAGGAGCGGGGGTTGGTGATGGGAGACGGGCGATTTATTTTTATTTTTATATCCAACTGTTGTCAGAGCGGGAGGTGTGCGTTGTCTGTGCGGCTGCCTTAACGGCTGCCTCAACTCCTACACAGCCCGCAAATTCATATGATCTGTCTGAAGTCTGATCATTCTCAAGAAATGTGCGGTACATGTGTGTTGATAAACGGGGCAAAATCAAAGATAGCACATACACACAGCTGACAAGAGCACTCCCTCCAATCTTTTTTCTGATTATTTTTTCACTGAGCACATTTTTGTTGTCAAGGGTTGTCATGGTGACACAAATATACGTCCCACTTCAGCTAGTGAGTGCATAAACATATGTTTTGAAAACATTTCTAGCCAGAAATACATCAGAATATCATTATATTTGGTCATTGGAAGTATCTAATTTCTATTTGGTTAGTTATTATGGTGGTTTGCCGACGTATTTACCACCGTTGCTATGTAATCCTACATTTCCCATCATCCTTTAGGGCTGGGTGGACCCGTTCGACTCCTATCACAAGAGTGTCTGCCGCATTCAGGGTGCATTCCATTTACAACTCAGGGCCTCCGCCGTAAAACCAAGGTTGGGTTCCGAATCGCATACTTTCTACTATATAGTATGTAGAAAAAAGATTTAGGATGTCCCGATTCTTATGGCCAGATTTAGGATGGTTAGAAGTACCCGGATGTCCTAGTTCATGCGGCCAAGATTGTTAGTGTTGAAAAGTGCATCCTATTTGGGCGATTCTGACCCACAATCCAGTGCACACGTGAAGTGACGTAACATCGACGAAGCCTCCATATGAAAACAAACGGGGATGCGACAGATATAAAAGCAAGAGGCAAGATCAAGGCGCAATGTTATGATGTAATAAGAGAGTAAAGTATGTCCCAATAGTATGCCTACTGCATCCTAACTAGATTCTTTTTATCGTCGGATGTAGTATGTAGAATAGAAAAAAGAAAGAGTATGCGATTCGGAACGCAACCCAAGTCAGATTCACACGGCTGACACTTCCGTTCTGCCCCTTCATAATAAAAGCACTTAACAGGAAGTAGGTTACATTATTCCCCTCCTCCGAAACGTCCCCGTTTCCACACAGAAACATCATAAGGGCCCTTAGGAATAATGGAACCACTTACAGAAACATGCTGCATTACCAAAAAATAAATAAAATAACTTAAATTTAACACATTCTGTATAGGCCTATACCCTTGTCCTTAAAGCATGTATCATTGTAGCCTACCCACTATTTTAGGGACACTATATTCTGTAAGAATTTTTTTTTTATGTTTTATAGCCTGTCTGGTTGTATAATTTAAAGTTTCTAATCAAAGATATGGCGGCTTATATATAAAATTATAAAATAATTAAATTAAATGTACAGTTTAAAATGTCATTGAATAGGCTTCTTGAATTTACTAAAGCAGTACTCTACAATGTGTGTGTGTGTGTGTGTGTGTGTGTGTGTCACATCTTGTACCCTGATATACAGGGATTTGGTTGTTTTCTTTTGCAACTGAAAGTATTTGGAAGGAGTAGGCCAGTCCCTCAAATGGGAGTAGTTTAAAGATTGCTTTATTCATGATTTTGACCTTAAAAGGTAGAATTTTAGGCAGTCTTATGAACAGTGCTTAATCAGTGTTTGCGGTGTGGTGTGTAGGCAGTGTTTATTATTTTCTGCATATGCAGTTGACTCAGTATATTGTCCCGTCTTAATGGTAAGTGGTCTTGACGGCGGTTTGTCCACCCACGGACGTAATTTGGGGGGGGGACACAGGGGACATGTCCCCTGCACTTTTTCAAAAGGCCGTTTTGGTCCCCTGCACTTTTTACCGTCCAAAAATAATGTTGCGCTATAGTAAACAGAGACATGTCAAGCACTAGGACCAAGCGGAAAACTGCCGCTCAAGCTGAAGCCTGTTTCCCTGAGTTTAGACCGCCCACAAGCTCCTCGATTGGCTCTGCCGTTTCTTGTGTGATTGGCCGTCCCCGCTGTCACTCCATCTTGCGTGCACACTCAGTACACCAGTCTGCTAGTTGTCCAGAGGGGTATACTACGAAGCGAGATTAAGGGTTGAGCGAGGTCTGTTGAGTGAGTCTAAAGCCAGCATTTTCAGTATCACGAAAGGTTTATCAGTATTTTCCGCTGCTCTCAGTGTATAGCTCTTACCCCATGATATGAATATCAGAGGTTTCATTTACATTGTTTGAATCGTGTCCATGTGCGTGCGCGCGTGCGTGCGCGCGTGTGTGTGTATGTGTGTTTGGTAATTAGGCGCCGACATGTCTAAAAGAAGAAAAGTGGATATAAGAGACTTCTTTAGAAGTCAAAGTGTAAGTTACTCAAATAAATGCATTACACCCATAGATAGTAATTACACCCATCCTGCAACACCTTCACTGGCTCCCAATAAAGCAGCATATCCACTTCAAGATCCTCCTCATCAATTAGCTACAAAGATCTCAATAACCTTGTCAAGTGTCTTTGAGTTTTATTGAAAGTGCTGATAAATAAAATGCATTATTATCATCATTATTATTATTATTTTAACTGTAGAGCCCCAACAATTGCAGCAAATATTTTAAAAAGCTTATATTTAATGCCAAATAGATACACTTATGTTCATGTATTATTTTTATGTTGAAAGGCAGCAAAAATGAAAAAACACCAACAATGAAAGATTAGGGAAATTACAATGAAATAGATTACAAATGTGATTTTATACATCAAAACTCATGATAATTGTGAAATTAGAAGTTTTTTCCTCTATAACCATCAAAATTGATGATTGTTGCACCCCAAATTGTCGCACTGTTCATGTTATGCATCAACATATTTTTGTCAGGTGACAGAAGGCGATACAGGAGGAGAGGCTAGAGGAGGGAGAGCAGGAGAGGCTGGAGGAGATGGAAGACAAGAGGGTGGAGGAGGTAGAGGAGGAGAAGCTGGAGGAGAAGAGGCAGGAGGAGGTAGAGGAGGAGAAGCTGGAGGAGGTAGAGGAGGAGAAGCTGGAGGAGAAGAGGCTGGAGGAGGTAGAGGAGGAGAAGCTGGAGGAGGTAGAGGAGGAGAAGCTGGAGGAGAAGAGGCTGGAGGAGGTAGAGGAGGAGAAGCTGGAGGAGATGGAGGAGAAGAGGCAGGAGGAGGAGAAGAGGCTGGAGGAGGTAGAGGAGGAGAAGCTGGAGGCTCACAGGTGAGGTTGAAAGAATAAACATATGTAAATCATGAGATTAAGCATTGTGACAGATGTTAGGGTGACGATAATCTGTATCAGAGCTTTCAAAGTTCAAACACGTGCATCTATATATTTTGTCAGATGAAAGAAGCAAACTGGACAGGTACAGTTTTATATTGAGGCCAGCGTACTAAAAAGTTGTCTAAATGTATTATTTTATTGGTAAGAAATAGTAGCGACTCAGTAGTGAGTTCATGAGCTGGGTCAGCAACTCACAGTAGGGAGGGAGTGACATTAACATTAGAGTTTTATTAAAAATGTGTGTCCCCCCCACTTCTGAAATCAAAATTTCGTCCTCCACCACACACTTGGCATGATATATTGATAAGGGATTTATTCTTGTTCTTTTCATACGGGCAGCGACATTACGCCTGTGTATCGCGCTGGACCTGTGGTGTGGCATTGGGAGAGGAAGCCTTGACAGCGCCCTGATTTAATCTGCATGATAAGGTTAAGATCTCTCTATAAAAGTTTTTACAATGACTCTAGCCTCTTTTGTTCAAACTGCCTTTGTATTTCACATCCCTCAATTATCTCCTGTCACTTTCACATGGGCCTATTTTAATGAAATATTCAGATGATTCAGCAGATGCAAGGTGTGTCAGTTCTGTATGCAGTTCACGGGACAGTGTACAGGGACAGGGAACAGGTGGACAGTAGTGTTATGGCATGGTAGGAGCTACACCCTCCTCTTAAATGTAACCAAGGTTGGGAGATGGATATGGATTTTGGGAGGACCAGGAGGACTAGGCTGAATCTCCATTCTGGGAGAAGAGGTTGAGGTGATGGAGGGCTACAGAAATCTGGGCATTTAATTAAACAACAGACTGCAAATGTAACATGGGGGTTGTGCATGGAGGGACAGAGCAGACTCTACTTCATGAGCAAATCCTTGTTAAACTCTTCAAGCCCATATAGTTGGTTGCCGAGAGAATGATAATGCACAAGCTGCTGAAGATGATGGACAGCATTACTCCTTCAGCTATTTGACCACTACAGAAAGTCATTCCTGATACAATCCACAATAACTGCTGCTACAATGCTACAATTTCCCTATGGCAATAAATAAAGTACATTATCCATCTATAATACAGAAAACAGCTGTCATCAAGCCACTCCTAAAAAAGAAAAATCTAGATACATCACTCATGAACAATTATAGGCCGATATCCAACCTACCATTTTTAAGCAAGATCATTTAAAAAGCTGTTCATCATCAGCTAAATAACTACTTAGCAATGAATAACTGCTTTGATGTCTTTCAGTCAGGTTTTCGACAACACCACAGCACTGAGACTGCTCTGGTTAAGGTCCTCAATGACATCCACTTAAACACAGACAGTGGCAAAAGCTCTGTATTAGTTTTATTGGATCTCAGTGCTGCGTTCGACACAGTTGACCACAGCATATTGCTAGATCGACTTGCAAACTGGGTTGGACTTTCTGGAACTGTGCTAAACTGGTTTTGAATCATACTTAAAGGAAAGAGACTACTATGTGTCAATAGGCAATTTCACATCCGAGCGAACATATATTACATGCGGGGTCCCCCAAGGTTCCATTCTTGGGCCTCTTCTGTTTAACATATACATGCTACCGCTAGCTCAGATTATGAACAAAAACAAATTATGCTACCATAATTATGCAGACGACACACAAACTTACATAACCATATCACCAGGAGACTATAGTCCGATTCAAGCACTAAGTAAATGCATTGAACAAATCAATGACTGGATGTGCCAAAACTTTCTTCAATTAAACAGCGACAAAACTGAAGTAATTGTCTTTGGTGCCAGGGATGAACAATCAAAAGTCAGCGCACAGCTTAAATCTGTTATGTTAGAAAGCACACACCAAGCTAGAAATCTTGGAGTAGTGATAGATTCCGACTTGAATTTCAAAAAACACATTAAATCAATTACTAAGTCAGCGTACTACCACCTTAAAAATATATCAAGAATTAAAGGGCTAATGTCTCAGCAGGACTTAGAAAAACTTGTCCATGCATTTATTTTTAGTAGACTTGACTACTGTAATAGTGTCTTTGCAGGCCTTCCTAAAAAATCAATCAGACAGCTTCAGCTAATTCAGAACGCTGCTGCTCGAGTCCTCACTAGGACCAAAAAAGTAGATCACATTACCCCAGTTCTTAGGTCTTTACATTGGCTTCCTGTCACTCAAAGAATTGATTTTAAAATATTGATGATGGTCTACAAAGCCTTAAATGGTTTAGGGCCAAAATACATTACTGATCTGCTGATACGTTATGAGCCGCCCAGAGCCCTTAGGTCATCTGGGACAGGTCTTTTAAAAGTCCCCAGAGCTAGGACTAAACGGGGAGAGGCGGCATTCAGCGTTTATGCTCCCAATGTCTGGAACGGACTGCCAGAGAGTCTGAGGTCCGCTGAGACTCTCAGCTCTTTTAAATCGGGTCTCAAAACGTTCTTGTTTCCCTTTTAACCTGTAATCTTTTTTTTTTTTTTTGGTAAAATGTTTTAATTCTTTTATTTAAATGTTGTATTTTTATCCATGTTTTAAATTTGTTCCTTTTTTGTATTTGTATTCTTTATTTGATTGTAACCCTGTGAAGCACCTTGAGTGGCCCTGTGCCTGAAATGTGCTCTATAAATAAAATTGCCTTGCCTTGCCTTGCCTATAAATCCATCCATCCATGCAGGTATATTTAAACAACGCCTATCTGGATTTTAGATTATGCATATGGGTTCTGTATTGTAATCTCTGAAGGACACACCTTTTGGTTTACTATTTCCACAAGAAAACAAATGAGCAAACAAAAAGCTTAATTTTCCATATTGGGCCTTCAAATTGATCAGAAAATCAACCTTGCGGTAAAGAACACCAACTGAATACATTGCTGGAAAGGTGTCAATGTTGTGAGTAACTTTTGTTAGTGTGAAGATTGTACAATTTTACATTTAAACACACCTACAATTCACCACCATGCTTTTGATTAGATTTAATTTATTTCCACAACAAAAACAACAAAAAACATAGGCCACAGAAATTTTTAATTTCATTTAACTTTTATTTATCCTCGAGAGACCAATTGAGGGGTGACCCTCATTTTCATATAAAATATAAAAACATTTTTAAAAGGCAACATATTGTGCAGGTCAAAAAAAAGTTGTGAATGAAATCTTACTTCAAAGGTAATTTTATGTAAAATAATGAAGAAAATAAAAGTAATTTAATCCACAAGGTTATACAGAGGTAAAAAGACAAGCAAAGTGGGCATATGGTTGTAGTTTTCCTGCTTATTTAACTGTAAAGGCCGCCTACAACACCCTATTCTTGATAACCATCAAACTACATTGTGCACATTTACTGAGTGACGATTGTGTTTCATTTCTCAAAAACAACAATGATCATCTCACAATGATATATGCTCTTCGTAGCTCAGGGCTGCCGCTATAGGCTCATTTCGCGTCACGTGACATTCCTCGACATTGATTGGTCTGTAGAGGGGCGTGCGTCTGACGTCACCGGTTTGAATGGACGAAAACAGATTTTTTTTCCCTGCAGCGCTGTGCAGTTCAGTAGTTTAACATTTAAAGCTGGCGTTTTTTTTTTTTTTTTGGAGGGGGCCCCCCAGGCAGTCGGGGACCCTAAGCGGCCGCTTAGTTCGCTTATGCCTCGGGCCGGCTCTGAGCTAGATTATACGCCGCTCCTTTTATTTGGTGATTTTTACGGGACATCAGGCCGCCGTGGTTAACACACTTCCTTCAACTGCTACCATGGTCGCATGAACGTAGGCTATGGAACGTCAAACGCCCCCCTGTTCCGCAACAACAAGCAGACGCATTTATACAGAGAGGCGGAACAGATTGTGTCTGCAATTTTACTAACCCCCCCCCCCCTCTCGTCCCCCGTTCCGCAACGGTAGCAATTATACAGCAGGGTGAAGGGCCGAAAGGCCGGCATATTCCTGGCTTTCACTGGCTGTGTAAAGGGGCTATAGACACATGGACTTTTAACAGCACTGAATTAGCCTACACCCACATCTCTGTGTCCTCCTCGGTGTGGTCCCTGTGTGGAAGCAGAGGAAGAGGTTTGTCTGTCAGAGGAGACAGTAGCACTGATGACAGTTGGGGGTGGGGAAAGTGGAGTGGAAACACATTTAGGCAAGAAGTGAGAGGCAAGTTTTTCTTAAAGCTGAAGATGTTTGGAATACGTTACCTACTCAAGTTTTAATTGATTAATTAAGAGCTTTAGAACGGTTGGGGGCGGATATGGGGACTGGGGGGTGGGTATTGGGGGGGGGGGGGGCACTTAGCGGAGGAAGCAGATATGGGATCAATTATGATCCTGGGGGGCTCTGGAGCCTCCTCTTTGTAGCCTCTGCTGACTTGTGAGAACCTGGGAGTGAATGACAGTTGGTCTTTATAAATACATGGCCATGCTGTAACACTGACCAGGGCTGTGGAGGTATTTGTCCTCAAATCCTTTGCCTCCACACTCACATCTGGAGGAAAAGACAAGATCAAGGCTTGGAGCCAGCCGCCGGGAAGAAAGGAGATATGAGGCCACCCAAGAGTTATTTATAGGAATGGCAGAATAGCAGCAAGAGCATTGGGTTCTGCTCTCAGTCATACGGACTGTGGGAAAACTGAGGGGAGTTTTAAAAGGGTAGTAAGAGAGGTATGCATTGATGGAAGAACAATACTGTACAGTATATTGTATTTTACTTCACAGTTCCATATTGTACATACACCTTGTAGAGGACCTTTTATTATCACAAAAGTTAAACTTGAAAGAAAATTGAACATTTAATGATAAATGAGATATTCTGTCTCAATAGCTAGCTAACACCAACACTTTAATGTCATTGAAACATTACAAAGTTGGAAGTATAACATTTAAAAGATAAGTGTTTTGACATTCATCCTCATACTCACATGCCTGTGTGTATACAGTATAAGTAAGTAAGTTATAGGTCAGTTAACTACTCCAGTTAGTTACTACTTTCAGACTCATTTGTTGTGAATGTGGTCAACACACTATGTTTTTATCTTGTTTTATTTTTTCACTGGTGCTTTGTGTTTTGTGTTGTGTTGTTTTACCTTAGTTCAGTTTGTTCTGTGATGCTCTGTTTTGTGCTCTGGGGTTCCGTCCCGTTTATGTTGTTTTTTTATCTTGTTTAATTGTATTTTCTTTTAACATTGATGTCAGGGGACTACAGATGATAAATAGCCTTTCGGCAAATTCTGGCATTTTTAACCCATGTATGATCATGTGTTTTATTAATGTGCATTGTCCTCTTCCTAAATAAACTGAATTGAATTGAATTGAGCAAGAGCACAGGGGCAGCTTCATCTGTGGAACTTGTTCCACTTCAATGTCTCAGTGTGCAGTTCCCTATCTAAACTAAGGGACAGTTACAGTATTATAAATAGTCTAGTGGTTGGAGTAATGATAATAAGAGCCAACTTCATTGTGTTAAAGAGTTATTGGGGTGGATGGATGGGTCAACAAAGCATCAGACTGCAGAGACTGCACTTCGTTTGTTGTTTTGTATCATCAGTCAACAATTTTCTTTCATTGTAGCAATGATGCAAAGCTCACCACAACCTTAGTTTTTTAACCCAAACTTTAGTCAAAAAGCTACCAAGCAGTTTTTGTACCTTAACCTAACTAACCTATACTTGTGTTGTCATATCATAAAACAGATGTATGATTGTAACAGATGTTCCAGAAGACGTAGACAAATGATTGTGTCATGCTGAGAGGTTTGTCAGATCAGAAACTGCTTTGAAGTGTCCTTAAACTAAATATCTTGTTTCATTTGGAGGACCTTTGGTTGGTTATTGTGGAAGATTCCCACTGAAAATACCACTTTTTTCAAAAACTTCATATCCATGATGTCAATACTCTGATTTGTCACTTATTAAAATTAAAATATCAAAATAAATCATTGGAAAATCCATAATCCATGAATGAACGCAATTACTGATCATTTCAGAAGTCTCACTGCTGAAAACAAGATGTCTCCTACTTTCTCAGTGTGTGTGAATTGGAGGCTTCAAGTCTCCACACCACGTATGTGTACGTTGCATATTTGAGCTTGATTGAACGATAATCAAAACACATTTTTGAAGCAGGGAGACTAGATGAACATTAGATTTTTCTTCTATTCCCAATTTTGTTAGATATTGCCTAATTTGCATATTTTATTACATTTTTTAGACTAAGTGTAATACATAAAGTATTTCTCATAATATGAAGATTAATCTGGTAAAAAAGTATGAGGATATCTATAAAGGAAAAAAAGTCCCATTCACCATGTAGTGTGATACTAGTGTAACCTGTTGTGGTCATTTTCAGGACTTTCGTCCCGGGTAGAGATTTTCTCACACATCCCATGTTGTTCAATGGGGTCATATTAGTCTATAACAGTTGAGATATTCTTTGCTAAATGAAGTGCATACAAATCGTATCCAGGATTTCTACTAAAGGGTTTATATGTAGGCTATGCATATTTAATGAGATATTGCCTCATTCGCATATTTTATTTTTTAGACAAAGTAATACAAAAAGTATTTCTCTTAATATGAAGATTAATCTGGTTAAAAAGTATGAGGATATCGATAAAGGAAGAAAAAAGTCCCATTCACCATGTAGTGTGATACTATAGTAACCTATTGTGGTCATTTTCAGGACTTTCGTCCCTGATAGAGATTTTGTCACACATCCCATGTTGTTCACTGGGGTCATATTAGTCTATAACAGTTGAGATATTCTCCGCTAAATGAAGCGCCTCCACTAAAGGTTAATTTTGGTTTAATTTTCACGGTGATTTGTTTGGATGAGATTGATCAATCAAGTTTTGAGAAGAGATACAGTCTCTCTATAAATAATAAATCCCAGTGTCACAATCATTTCATGAGAAGGTCAAAAATAATGTATTCCAACTTTATGGGAGATGATAATAAAAAAAAAAGTAAAGTTCCTCTAAGCTAGTTCCTCTAAGCTACGCTAAAAAGATAATGGGCCGGTTTCACAGACATGGATTAAGCCTAGTCTTGGACTAAATGGAATTTTGAATGGAGATTGTCCATTGAAAGTACAATTTAGTCCAGAACTAGGCTTAATCCATGTCTGTGAAACCGGCCCTATATGTCTGTGACCCCAGGTTTGGCACTTCTTCAGATTGTGCGAAATATTTACACTACATGTGTCGGCATGGTGAGCATTTGATTATCTTACACTGAACCAGCTATACCTCTGTTCTGCCAAAGACTAGCTCAATACTTCTGCTGCCTGTGCGGTTTGTATTACTACTGTGTGCAACTACAGCTTCTTCTTACTACTTTCTCCTAGCACTACTAAACTCTGATAACATGTCTCTGTCTGGATATCACAAGCTGTTCTCCCTCTCTCTCTGAGCTCTGTGTTGATAATGTCTGGACTGCTGAGTGTTACCTTGTTGAATTCTTGAGAGCAGACCACCATCCCCCCTTCCATTGCTTCAGGAACACAAACTTTCACCATGTAGCAGGCCCGAGATCCTCCTCTACAAACATCTCTCTGAGGCCACACACAACATCTTACTGGCTCGGCCTTAAAGAATCAGAATCAGAAATACTTTATTGATCCCTGGGGGAAATTCACTTTGTTACAATTGCTCCTATTAAGAATAGAAACACGTACAATGAAATAAGTGTAAAGAACATGTGCTTAAGGCCACAAGGTTGAATCAAGAATACAAATCTAACAATATAATATAACAATAAGAAGTTAATAAGTAAGTAAGTAAGTATGAACATTATACAATATGTACACAATGTTAAGTACTGTAAATAACTGGAGTATATTCAAAAATGTAAAATGTACAATACTGGCATCAGAAAAGTGTTACAGTGTCAGAAAAGTGTTATGAATCAATGTAGCATAATATCAATAATACTAAAACAGCGATTAGTGATGTGAATAAGGGGCGTAAAATACATTTTTGTCTCAGTTATCCTATGAAGAACCATTGAAGTGCCACACCATTAGTGCATTCCAGGGCTGACTGTCTTAAAATCTATGCTATTCCATATTGAAACAATATCCTGTGTCCTCCAAAGGAAGAGACAGGATATTGTTCCAAAAGAAGACTCAAAACTTTGAAACTTCAACAACTCGCTGATTTTATCTGAGCAATGAAAATCCAAGTAGCCTGCGTGTTATTCCTAAATTTGTAAGATGTTTGTTCAGAACTGTCGCCTTAAATGTACTTATTACATGGCACATGTAAATCCTGTCTACAGGTCTGTTATTTCCAGCTACCATTACCGCTGTCAAGTATAATCACCGCTGCTAAGGGCCTACGTCATAGTTTTGATGGATAGACGTCTACAAACAGTGAGGGCTACTACTCGTTTAAAAAAACAATGGAATACTTTTTCAACTTGACTTTGTGTATCAGGAGATCAGGGAACACAGGAGTCATGGTGTTATGTCCAAAAGGACTCCAGTCAAGACGACGTGAGTACGTTTTAACCGCATGTTGACACCTAATGTAACTTCCGGCTGCAGCCCGCAATACAAATGTTCGCCAGTTATTTTCTCTGTGAAATGTGTTATTGATTTTGGGGATAATGTTTAGTTAGCTAGGTGGAGCTGTTGTTAAACATATTGGCGGAATACATTTACTATTTGTACAGTGTGCAAATCTTGAATCTTGTTAGCATAACAGTAGCTCTGTGGCTAACAGCTAAGTCAAATTATTATTACGCTGATCATAATGTTTTGTTGTGTCCATATTTCTGAGTTTGTCTCACTCTTCATATCACCAATTTACTGATGACATAAGGCAGTGGTAATTTGAAGTTTCAGGTGTCATCGACAGGCGGTATTCCTTTTTTGATACAATACTGACACAGTGCGCTTCACAGGATGGACTTGTTTCTTTCATTTCTTTGGTGAATAAACCCTCTTTAAAAGACAAATTCTTATTTTAGTTTGAGGTTTTTTGATATTTTGCAGAAATAAAGTTGTACTCTAGGGAGTGGGTGTGTGTGTGTGTGTGTGTGTGTGTGTGTGTGTGTGTGTGTGTGTCTGTGTGTGTGTGTGTGTGGGCCTGGAGCATGTGAAAAGAAAGACAGAGTCTGTTGGCTTTGAAGTGAAATGTGTCTAACCGACTCTTATCACCGCTGCTGCTGTTACTGTACATTTCCTGCCTGCTTTAGGTAGCCTTCACAATAAGAACAACATATTGAAGGAAGGGTAAGGGCACTGGGGGCAGTTTGAGCCAGGAGGTCCTTTTAAAGATCTCCTATTATACTACTTTTCTGGTCTTAATTTCTCATTAATATAGAGCAACCTGTCACGAATCACAGCACAAAATACCATGTGGATTTTCGGGAAGCTCTTCCTCTCATCTCAGCAATTTCAGCATTCTGTGTACACACACTGCTTCGTCCTTCTCCGCCCCCTCGCCCCCCTCCTGCAAACCCCACTCCGTTGTGATTGGTTACCTTCCGGAACACTTTCAGCGGCTCACGGGCAGATTTGAGCAGGCAGGTGGGGGCATGGCCGGAGCGTGCCTGAGCACGTTGCAGCATTACCATACATGGAAAAATCCGGATTTTCTACTTAATTAATCCCGGAAATTTGAACAAGTGAATCACGACCGGCTGCCCTAGTGTTTAGCGCCCTGCACAGACAGACGGTCAGCAGGGAATACGTCTAAATGCATGTAAGTTATTACTTGACACTTTAGTATGGTTAAACATGACTTTAAATCATTATAACAATGTTTATAGGTCATAAAAGTTGAAAAAGCATAATAGGTCCTCTTTAAAGTTTCCTTGAGAGCTTTCTGGATGACTTTTACAAAACACAACAGAGACAGGAGAGATGATAGCTCCTTTTCTTGTTCTGAAGTGTGATAAATTTTGTTTCTAGATGGAATAAAGAAAGATAGTCTGGATCTGAGTTTTGTGCTTTAACACATCTAGTGTGTACAATCCAGTCATTTAAAAGACTCAATATACAAATATCAAATTCATTGTATGAAGCCAGAGAACTGCACTATGAAAGTTGACTGACTTAATATGAAACATTATTAGGCTTTATGTAAATGTTTATTTCCTACACCTTTACTATTTCGACAGGATCTTCGCAGCTCTGGTTGTCACATCTACAATCCTTTTATCATTGCAACATTTGTGAGGTGCATTTATTTGACTGGCCAATGAAGTGTGTTGCTTGGATCAAATCAAATCAAATTAGTTTTATTTGTATAGCCCAAATCACAAATATGTTGTAGACATTTGCCTCAGTGGGCTTCACATTCCGTACAGGATGACACCCTGTGCCCTTTAGACCCTTAGCTCAACTGAGCTTCTTCTCAGTTTATCTCCCAGTAAAAAAACCTTTAAAGTGGAAAAATTTAGAAATCTCAGAGAGTGGCATCATGCAATTGATGTCATGTGTATAGAAAATAATAGAAAATCACAAAGGTATACAATTATTGACTAAATGTTTACATACTGACACTAAAATAAAATTGGAATAGTTTAGATACCGGAGGACTTGAGATGCTGTGTAGGTAAAATAGAAACGGGCAAACAAAAAAGGCCCCCAAAGCGACGGCTCATTGTTTGATGATGTGTAATTTCTTTTACGGCAGGTTCCACCCATGTTCCAGGAACTACAAGGGATGTCAGTGTCTGGGGGGTCAGCTGGTTTGTCCACCAGAATGTTGACCGTGGAATTTGCAGGTTCACGGTATGATGTATGAATTAAACGTGCAGAGTACAGGACAAAAGCAGTCTGGGAGAGATTGTGCATTCATGTAAGGCATTTTTTAGCCTGTATGTTAACAAAACATGTCCTTTCTATGGGAGGGGATAAAAGTCATTGTCAGGGGAACACAAAGGCCTTTACTGTAAAAAGGCTGACTGCAGATGGGAAGAAACTATTTTTGCAGCAAGAGGATTTTGGTCCTAATGGACCTCAGCCTCCTGTCAGAGGGGAGGGTCTCAAAAACTTGGGAGTGGGGAGGGTCAGCCACCTTTCAGAAAACTCAAGGAAAGCAGTAATCGCAGTGAGGAAGTGCACACACTGTAAAAATTCCAACTTAATATTTTTGTCTCAAAAAAGTATCTTAAGTGTCTTAGACTTGAAAAAGTAAATTTAATTTTAAATCATATTTGACTTCTCAATGTAAGTAATTCCAGCAAACCATGCATGTTTTACGTTTCAACAGCATTTTGTAAGTTATCACGACGTATGTCCTTCAGTTGGGATGCACAACAAGTTCAAGACAAGTGGAAAAGTTCTGTCAACTCACACATCCTGTTACGGTTAGATGGTGGGCAAGCAGGACCAGGATGCAGACGTTAAGGTAAAAGATAATCTATTAAGCTCAAAAGTGCAACAAGAAGGCGAAAAAACAGAGAACACAGTTCTCGGTGGGATGGGGGCCACGACTGAAATCTATACAGAGCTCTTTAGTTTTAGAGATGTTAAGCTCGACGAACGCATCATTGCAGCAGGTCAGGAAGTCCTCTGTAACCTGGCCATGCACAGTCTCATCGTTGTTGAGTAGGCTGACAATGACCGAGTCATCCGCGTATTTGATGATGAAACACGTTCGTCGTGGTTACTGCGACAGTCATCAAATAAACAGAAGAGCAGAGAGAACACAGCCCTGTGGCGAACCAGTGGAGGTGGACAGAAGGCTAGACACTGTTGTGTTCACCTTAACACTTTGGGATCTTTTAGTTAAAAAATCCAGTACCCAACCCACTAAACAAGGATCTAGGCTTAAGATGTTAACTAGCTTCTCAACGAGAACATGGGGCTGGATCGTATTAAAAGCCGAGGAGAAATTCGACAAAAAGTAGCCTGGCATGCTTCTTACTGCCTTCAAGATGTTTAAAAAGCAGATTGAGAAGAGTAGCAGTAGCGTCCTGGACGCCTCTTCCCTCCCTGTAGGCAAATTGAAAAGGGTCTAGAAGGCTCTTGGTTTTTGCAACGAGCTCTGATTTAACAAGCTTCTCGAACTGCTTCATGACCAGGGAAGCAAGGGCTACGGGTCTGAAATCGTTGAGTGATTTTGGATAATCACACTTAGCAACGGGTACTATAGTGGACTGTTTCCAGAGGGAGGGCACTATCTGCTGACTGAGAGATCTGTTAAAAATCAAATTAAAAATGGGACCCAATTGATCTGCGCAGGTGTTTAATAAGCGGCCACCGATGTGATCGGGGCCTGGGCCTTTACGGGGGTTGCATTTTTTAAAACAATTTGTCACATCCTGTTCCTTAAAAAAAGGCCTAGAGGGGGGGTTTTTGATCACAGAGTGTTCCTCACTAAAATCATGCGTTTCAAATCTGACATAAAAATCATTGAGGCTCTGAGCAAGGTGCAGGTCACAGGTATAGTTGGCTAATGAAACCTTTTTTCTTTTATCTTTCAGCCCAGTGATGGTTTTCACGCCGTCCCAGGCAGAGCCCAGATTGTTAGTTTTAAGTTGGCTCTCAATTTTTTCCTTGTAGGTCTTTTTGCCAACCCAGACCTCTTTTAATTTATTTTTGCAGACGTCTCAATTCTACTGTATTACCTTCTTTAAAGGCTTTGTTCTTCATATGAAGAAGAGGTCTAAGGGACTTAGATACCCACGGTTTACAGTTAGGATACACTTTGACTGTTTTCTCAGGGATAACAATATTCTCACAGTACACAGACCAGCTAGTAACAACATCCATCAGTTCATTGATGTCAGCAGAGGACTCGGTGAACATGTCCCAGTCAGTGGCTTCAAAAAGGCCACAGAGAGTCTCACATGCGTTATTATCGTTCCAGTTCTTAATGCGGATGCTCTGCACTTTGCCCCTTTTAAGTGCAGTGCGGTAAACAGGAAAAAGATGTACACAGTTATGGTCGGAGGACCCCAGGGGCGGGAGGGGTACAGTTTTGTATGCGTCTTTGACGTTACCATAGCACATGTCTAAGGTTTTATTAGACCTGGTCGGACAAGTGACATATTGATGGAAGTCTCTGAGAGTCTTTTTCAGGGAGACATGGTTCATGTCACCGAGGATGAGGTTTGGTGCGTCAGGGGAGATTATCTGAAGTTTCTGTGCAATCTTTAAAATTTGCTCACAGGCCCTAGCTTCATTAGCTTTTGGATGAATGTAAACAACTGTAATAAATATCTGTGGGAACTCCCTCGGTAGATATGCTGGCCGCAGGTAGACAGAGAGCAATTCGACATCGGGAGTACATAAACTTTCCCTAACAATGACAGATTTAACATTGCACCAACGCTCATTAACATACAAACATACCCCTCCGCCAGTTGACTTGCCCGTGACTGAGGCATCCCGATCCAGACGAAAGGGTGACCCGAAGCCATTGATCTCCAGATCGGTGGCCAAGTCACGTTCTGATAGCCAGATTTATTCCTAAGGGACTGCGCGTTGGAAAGGATGATGGAAGGCAGCGGGATGCGGGAAAGGGGTTGTAGCTTCCGCAGGCGAATGCCTCCTCTCCGTCCTCGCCTTCTGGTCATTCTCCTCGTCCAGCAGGCTCCGGGAGGGTCGATGGGTCTCAGTAGATCCGCAGGATTTGGCCGAATCAGGTCCACGGGTGGCTCCTGTATGTTGTTCCAACGAAGTAGCAGCTCCGCGGTGTAATGGATCTGAGCTGGCCGTACGGGAGACAGCAGTGTGTGTCCCAGGCTCCACGTCAGCTGGAGCACCAACCACGTCAAACCCAAACAGGGTGGGTGGAGGGGAGCCAGGAGGAGGGAAACAAAAACAATTGGACTGGGTCAGAGCACAGGGGTGTCAGGCGGGCGGCCGGAAAAAAGCCCCAGAGCCTGGAAGGGAGCTTTAGGTGGACGGCCTGGGGGGCAAGCAGAGACAGAGTGAAGGTGGAAACCTTCAGGAGGCCGGCGGCAAGGACGATGAGGGCTCAGTCCCTCAGGAGGCCTGCAGCGAAGGCGAAGGCGCTGAAACCCTTCTGGAGGCCGGCAGCAGCGAAGACCCACAGGTCGCCGGCAGCGGTGAAGACGAGGAAACCTTTCTGGAGGCCGGCAGTAGTGAATACCCCCAGTTGACCGGCATCGGCAAAGGCGAGGATACCCTTCTGGAGGCCGGCAGTAGCGAAGGCCGACATGCGGCCGGCATCGGCAAAGACGAAGGCGAGGAAACCTTTCAGGAGGCCAGAAGAAGTGAAGACGAGGACAAGGGAACCCTTTTGGAGGTCGGGGGCGACGAAGACCCACAGGCGGCCGGCAGCATTTTGGAGGCTGGCAGTAGTGACGACGAAGACCAGGGCGAGAAACCCTTTCTGGAGGTCGGCAGCGACGAAGACCCACATGCGGCCGGCATCGGCGAAGACGAGGGACAGGAAACCCCTCTGGAGGCCGGCAGCCGCGAAGGTGGACCCCCTCTGCAGAACGGCCTAGGCGGAACCCCCCAGGACGCCAGCTGCCACGGTGACGAGGGTGGGCCCCCTCTGGAAGGCAAGGTACAGGGTGGACCCCCTTTGGCAGGAGCAGGTAGCGAGACCCCTCGGGCGGAAACAGGGGGCAGGACCCCTCGGGCGGAAACAGGGGGCGAGACCCCTCGAGCAGGAACAGTGAGCGAGACCGCTCTGGAAGGCAAGGTAGAGGGCGGACCCCCTCAGGCAGGAACCGCCTGAGGTCCCCCTCAGGCGGGAATGGAGGGCGGTCTCCCTCAGGAAGGCGAAGAGGCCGGTCCCCCTTTGGAAGGCAAAGAAGGCAGGTCCCCTCAAGAAAACGTGGAGTGGGCTTAGGAACTAGACAGGGCTCTTGTGGTTGCGTGGGCGCCTTCTGGAGCTGGTAGCTAGCATGCTGGCGCTGGTAGCTAGCATGCTGGGGCTGGTAGCTAGCATGCTGGGGCTGGTGGCTAGGATGCTGGGGTTGGTAGCTAGCGTGCTGGGGTTGGTAGCTAGCACGCTGGTTGCAGGAGGCCGGGGACTGGGGCTGGTTGCTGGAAGCCGGGTGCTGAAGCTTGTTACTGGAGGCCGGGGGCTGGAGCTTGCTGCTGGAGGCCGGGGTCAACTCGGGAGCTGGAGAGCATTGTGGAAATGGATGGCAATCCAAACTCACCCCCCCACACACACTCTGACAGAACTAGAACCACCAATTTGACCCGTGGCGGTTTTTCAATTGCCCATAACTATACTTTTATAAAATATTGAAGCCCCCCACTCTTTTCCTAAAATTGGGTTGTGATGCTCTCCCTATGGTTAAATAAAGTCACAATTAATCTGGATTAAAAAAACAGGCATTTATACCTAGAGCCGCCGCACTGGGTCAATTTGACCCGCACAGGAAAATGAAATATTTACTAGCGTTTTCGTTGGGGCTTGCTGTTCTTAAAGCCAAGCTAATTACTAATTAATTCTTGTCTGCTTTGCTTCTTTTGTCACGTTTGTCTTTCAGATTACATTGCAATGAAATGCAAGTTCACAGTCGAAGGAAAGGTGCTGTGTGCTAGCTCAACTAAAGGCACGCAAAATGGTATGTGTTGAAGATATTACTGACACAATATAACTCCTTCCTACAATGTTATCTGTTTTTGAGGCAGCTTGAGAAGAAATTCAATAATGGATACTTTTTCAGAGAACATGTCGCCTAAGTTTTTTATACATTTTATGTATGTGAATAAGAACAATTAAATTGAGCTAAGAAATGGGACAAAATATATCGGAATTAACTTACCATTGACGTTTTCCTGTTTGCTCTCTACTTTAGTACATGTTACTTTGATTTTGTAGTAATGTTTGTTATCCATCTCTTTGTGTTCAAGACAAATGACATAACAGCACATAGACAGACCGCAGCGTTGAAGGGCCTTCCTTTATTTCTCCATGAGTCTCACGAGAAGCTGTTTAGGAATTGTCTGGTGAGTGGTCATTAGTAGCAACTGTTACTTAGACTAATATACTGTTACTATATTGTAAAATAGACTGATTGGATAATGTTTATTCTGTAATTGACTGTAATTTCATCCAGTGTATATATCCATTTCAATGTCCTAATTGCCATCTTGATGTCAATGCATTAAGTGTCTTTAAAAGCTGTACTTTTAAAGACACTTAACATAACTCAACTTAACTTAACATATCGTCTTACAAGACCTCCGTGACCTGCAAACGGCCCTTGCATTGCTCAATGGGCTGATATACGCCCTGCACATCCAAATTAATTTAAGTACTGTTATGAGTATGGTTTTAAAGTTTTCTTATTTAAAAATTCAAAGTTATTTCAAGTTTGAGAAGTCAAGATTACTAAGGATTTAAAGTACTCTTAATTTAAAATTACAGCAATTTAGACTTAAGACGGGATGACTTAGGTGTCAAAGTTTTCCTAATTTAGAATAATGAGTTACTGCAACTTAAACTTAAGTAAAGATGACTAAGGTAAAGTTTTAAAGTATTTTCAACTTAAAATAACGAGTTACCACAACGTAGACATAAGTCAAGATGACTTAGGTTTTATAGTTTTCTTAACTCAAGATTATGAGTTACTGCAATTTCGGGTTGAGTTAAGTTAAGTTAAATTGAAATTCTAAGTTATACCAACTCTAAAGCAGAACTTAAAAAGTTCAGTTGTCTTTCCTAACTTAAAATTATATTGCAGTTTTTTGCCTTACAATTTTAAGTTTTCCCAACTTGACATTTTTAGGGTGCAGTCACTGGGCCTCTACGAATAGTCAAATCTCCTCTCCTTTAAGCCTCCTTTACTATACTTCAACCCTAAACGTCATCTGGGTCAAGGAGAGATTAAAAGGTGCCTCCTTTTTCAAACATAGGAAAAGACAGCACTGTTTCAAATCAATTCAACTCCACTTTTCCTAACCGACGTCATTGCGCGAAGGCAATTATTGCTGACATAAGTCTCTAGCGCAAAACTCTCCGAAAATGGACTACAACAAGCGCTCTTTTGATCCATGCATTCTTGTCATATTGATTTAAATCAGGTTGTCGCCAACAGTGAGAATCACATAGGTCGGACTTGGCCAAGGGGAATAAAGGCCACTTGAATCCCAATTCACAAAAAAAGAGGCTATACTGCCCCCAGCAGTCTTCATTAAATGTGAAGTTGGCATTTTATTTTCTTATTGTGTAAATTATGGGCTACAAAAATAACTATTATGATCTTATTATGTCTTTTATGATTTCTTTATTATATTGAGGGGGGGTATTTTGTTTTAGTCAAGTTAAATCTTCCTCTCTTCTCTTCTGTTTTACCGCGTCACTTGTTCGTATTTGTGTAGAGTCGGTAAACTCCGTTGGTGGCCTGTTGCTTTAAATCTTGCCGCCGTAAAGGATTATGGGATACCACTATCTCCTTTCCTTTCGTAAAGGTTGGTCAGGAGTAACCTATGCTAAAGGAGGGTTAAAGGATGCAGGAGGCTCCTTTCCTAAGCATTTTTAGAATTCAAACCACCTATCCACCAAGTACTTCCGGGTCATCTCGTTAGGAAATGAAATTTCCTATGCAAAAAAGAGAATCCGTAGAGTCCCACTGACTTTGGCATGTTGAACTTTCTCAGCTGCCGCAGAAAGTACATGGTCTGCTATGCTCTCTTGGTAAGGTTCCACTTGAGGTCCTGAGTGTTGATAGCCCCAAGGAAGTGGAAGGACTCCACTCAATGTTGACTCGGAGGTTCACAGGATGATGGGGCTGGGTTGTTTCTGAACTCTACAACCAAGACCACTGTCTTGTGTTGAGCTCCAGGTTGTTCCCTCTGCACCAGATCACCAGATGGTACATCTACCACCTGTAGGGACACATGTCCCCACTAGATATGAACGAGGAAGGTGTCATCTGCAACTGTCATGAGCTAGACAAACTGAGGACTGGAGATGCAGCTGTTGGCAAACAAGGCAGAGGGAAAAGGCCACAGCCTTCAGGGGAACTGGAGCTGATGGTCTGTGGCTCTGATTTTTATGAATTTTCCAGCTTGGTATACTGCTTCCTTTCAGGCAGGAAGTCTGTGATCCGAGGACTTCCGGTGATGGCACAGTGTTGATCATACGTGACTCAGTTGTCTCTCTGCTCTATTATTGTTATAACCCTTTAAAAAAAAGGAGACAAGAGAAAAGATAAATAATTGTATCAGTCATAATGGAGTGACTAATGCTGGGGACATTTTGGCTGCAATACACAGTTTAAAAAGAGCTAAAAGAAGACTCTTTTTGATTTTGCATCAAAATTTAACACTACGATGGAGTCAATAAAATCTATTTTCCCCTGGAAAGGCAGTGCAGTCCCTTACAAGATAGGAAATGTCAAGTCCACCCAGGCCTTGACCCTCCTACCCAGGCATGAACACTTGGTTTGGGGCAGACTCCCTGCCAAGTCGCCTATGTCACCTGGCAGCACTGTTGTCGTGGAGCAAACCAACTCCAAAGCCATGCCAGGAGGTGTCCTAGTGGGTTGTCTTGTCACACCTCTCTGGGGTGATAGATGGGTGCTAATCACAGTTGTGAACCCATCTGACAAAGCAATCACGCTGAAGAGGAATTGCAAGTTGGCTGATGTGTTCCCGTGCGTAGCAGTTGGGGATCTTGATGTTTTCCAGGGTTTACAAGCAGCTTCGGAGAAAAAGCAACCCGACACAGAGAAACAATAGCATGATGCTTCTTCCGGTGCTAGTCTTGCATCTGAGGCCGGCAAAAGTCTGAGTTGGGTCTGTAGCGGAGGAAACTGTTGAATGTAGCTTACCGCGCTGATTTGCTTGTATCACTGGTTTCACTTCAGAGGTGTCGGCCAGAACACCACTTATGGCCAAAAGCATCAAATTATAAGGATGAGACTAGGAGAGGAGGAGTAGGGTTTATCCGCTCTTTATTTCCTTCTTTACAGACACAGCACACAGCTCGCGGGAAAAGAACAAAGGCTTCGCTCGAGACGAGCCGTTACAACAGCTGTTATTGCGACCCTCGTATCGGGCCGTTAAACTTACATAAACTATAAATTATAAAAGCGATCGTGACTGCATGTCCCCACTCACACACGGGCGATTCCAACAAATCCAACAAACACGTTAAAACTGTAGAACGATCGCTCACTGCGGCAACACACACGCTCGGACATCTGACGGAGCGAGAGGAGAAAAGAAACTTACAATACACACTCTCCCGCCGACTGACGTCACCGCCCCAACTGACAGCTACCCACACTAAACAAAATATAACTTAACACACTGTAAGAAATATCAAACACTGTAAACCTATAACTTTGGGGCCTTTTCTACAGCCGCCCCCAAATGTATGTAGTACATTTGCACATCAATAAAGGCAACAAAGTTCTACTGTTGGGATGCAGCGGTAGGGGTAGTGTCCTCATCTTCACCAGAAGGAAGTGCAGGAAGCACAACCAGCCTGGCAACTGGCCGAGTGTAGACTCTCCCCTTCACCTTCACGTCAGCAGATCGGATGTGCCCGTCAGGGCTGGGATGTGTCTTGACCACCCTTCCAATAGGCCAGAGGGCTCTGGGGAAATGTGGGTCCACGATCATGGCAACACAGTCCTCCACGATGTCAGCTGGCGAAGACTGCCACTTCTGGCGAGCTTGAAGGCTTGGCACATAAAGCCGAATGAAACGGGCCCAGAAGTGGTCCGCCAAAACGTGAGTGTGCTTCCAGCGGCGACGACCGATGAGCTCATGCTCAGGGTAGATGACTTGAGGTAGAGAACCATCTGGCCACCCCATCAGAAGAACATTAGGGGTCACTGGATCTGGGTCGCTGGCATCGGAGGACACATAACCGAGTGGCTTACTGTTGAGGATCCCTTCCACCTCGATAAGTACGGTATGAAGCACTTCTTCTGGGACTGGTTGAGTACCCACTGTGGCATAGAGTGCGGTCTTGACTGAGCGTATCTCCCTCTCCCACACTCCCCCGAAGTGGGGAGCTGCTGGAGGATTGAAACGAAATGCAATCTTCTGGGGGGCGAGGAGCTGCTGCACCTCGGGAGCCATCTCCATGAAGGCCTCACGGAGTTCTCTTTCACCTCCCTTGAAATTTGTCCCCTGGTCGGACAACAGCTCTGCAGGCGTTCCTCTACGGGCAACAAACCGGCGTAGGGCCATCAGGAAGGCGTCGGTATCGATAGTGGTGAGGAGATCCAAGTGCACCGCCCTGGTTGTGAGGCACTTGAAGATGATCCCCCATCTCTTTTCCCGGCGCCGGCCAACCTTTACCTCGAAAGGACCGAAGCAGTCCATCCCCGTGGAGTAGAAAGGAGGCTTAAACAGGCGCAGACGGGCTGCTGGTAGGTCTGCCATCTTTGGTGGCTCTCCATCGTTGACAGTCAGCACAGCCGTGCTGGTAGCGACGAACAGCCTCACGCCCTCGCAGTATCCAGAACGAGCGTCGAAGCTCTGCAAAAACACGCTCTGGGCCCAGGTGGCGTAGACGGCTGTCAAAGTCTTGAATCAGGAGCTTGGTCACTTGATGACGTGGGTCTAGGATGACCGGATGAAGGGTTGACAGCTCCAACTCTTCTGCTCGACGGAGCCGTCCTCCAACCACTATGAGCTCTCCTCTTTCATCCAGCTCCGGAGACAGAGTGAGAAGCCGACTGCTTCGAAGGACTGGCTTACTGGCTTTCAGGAGGCTGTACTCCTGCTCGAAACTGTCCAACTGAGCTCTCCGTAGGATCAGCCGCTCGGCCTGACGATAATCTTCTGCTGTAGGTTGGCCATCGGCACTGGCCGCCCCGTGCAGCTCCTGAACGGTTGCTTCCAGCAGGTCCTTCCAAGAGCTGAACTGGCTCAGGTCTGGTGTAGACTGACTCGATGCAACTGTAGTGACTCCACAGAATGTCGCCTTGCGCAGCTCTGACGCATCCTCTGCTTGGTCAGCAACAGGGTCCTTTGGCCATGAGTCTGGACCCATCAGGAGAAACGAAGGTCCCTGGCTCCATCTGTTTGGCTCCGCTAGCTCTCTGAGCTTCTTCCCACGTGTCACGTCGTCAGCAGGGTTCCTCGCCGTATCAACATGCTTCATCGGCTCACTCACATGGGGCGCTACTGCTGTGAATAGGCACTGCTGTGGTCGGGCGAGGTGACAAACAACCCCGGCTGGGCCCTGAAGCGTCCAGCCCAGCCTTGTGCGGATGGCCGCAGGTCCTCCTGGTGGTCCCAGCCTTACAGGTTCAATAGGGGTGATGAGATGGGGGTAATCACTCCCAATGAGAAGCAAGGGTTTGACATTTGTCAGGGTCCGTATGGGCAGGCCAGAAAGGTGCTTGTACTTCTTGCGGAGTTGCTCCATGGGGTAGGTATGACTCGCTAGCCCGATGTGAGCAGTAGTGAATGCGCCTCTGATCTTAAACTTGGTCTTTGGCTTTACAGGGCAAGATATGGAGAATGACACTGATGCTCCACTCAGGCTCTGCACGTCCTGCCGAATAGTGCGAAGTAGTAGGTCCTCTGGGGTCCCTTCCATCCCTAGCTTCTCGGCCGCATCTGGCAACAACATGGTTCTCTCAGCACCGTCGTCGAGTATAGCGTAGGTGTTGAGTGCTTGGTTACCGTGGTGAATGCGGATCTTGACCACTTTGAGTAGGACCCTACTACCTTCACTTGGCCTGTCGAGGTACAGGATCTCTGTCGCGGCCCTTGTGCCTTGGCTCACAGCTGCAGGGGTTTCCACGGACCTTCTAGGTGGCCTGACATTGACCTCATGAAGCACCAGCAGGTGCTTCCCTTGGCAGAGGTTACATGTCTTCTTTAGGTTGCACTGGGCTGCCTGGTGCGGCCGTGCACACCGCCAACACCTTTTGTTAGCCTTAATCCATTCCGTCAACTGATCCTTGGTGAGCTTGGACACTGCAGTACACTGACTGAGGTAGTGATCTTCATTGTTGCAGAATGGACAGTATGGTTTGCTCTTGGTCCCCTTTGTGAAGCCACCAGAAACGGGTACATCTGGTTCCTCGGCTTCATCATTACCACTGTGGAGAACAGTGAGGTGGTGCTTAGCCTGCCGTCCGTCCGGTCTGGACGCTGGCTTCTCCTTAACCCCTCTGGCTGCCAAATGTCCTTCTGCGTCCTGGCACCATGACTCGTACTTTAGCCACTCGGAGAGATCGGTTAATGTGTGGGTTCTAGTGCCCTGATGGAACATGCAGCGGCGAAACTCGGCTCTCTGCTCTGGTGGCAGCTTACTTAGCAGACGAGCAACATGCGAGCCACACTGTAGTTCCACTTCTCCCTCTGGGCCCAATGTTCTCAGCATACCAACCAGCGACTGTATGTGGAGTGCAAACTTCTCGAAGGCGACAACGTCTCCTCGGTGAACGTCTGCAGCGTCCATCACAGCAGCGATACGCCTCAGCGCTATCTGATGTGGTTGGCCGAACTTGTCGTTGAGAGCAGCCATCGTATCTGTGAACGGCGTTGGGGAGTTAAGGTAAGCATCTGCGATTAACTTAGCCTCTTCCAGGTGCAGGTGGTCAACCAAGACTTGGTACTTGAACAGCTCGGTTGCGTTATGTGGCAATAGGTTCTCCAGTGAGATCTTGAGCCGCGCAAACTCACTTGGGTCCCGGCTCGAGAACTTGCTGATTGTGGGGCGGGGCCCACGGTAAAAAGGCTCTGAGAAGATGGGCTTTGGGTCCTGAAGCAATCCAGATGGTGATGGCTGAGTCCATAACATGCCTGGATGCTGTGGTGGGAAAGCTGAGTTACTGCCGGGTTCACCCCTTATACGAGCGTGGTCTGCAGCAAACTTGGTTTCGGCTGGTGTTAAACCGTGTGGCTGAGGTGGAGGCTGGACAGGCTTGAACTGAGGAGGTGGATAAAAGGCAGTGGTATGCCATGGTCTCATAGCAGTGGGGTGCCCACCTGCGGAGGGTAAAACCTGTGACTTATCCATCGACTGCCTAGCAGTTGGTGCTGGCACTATCTCCTCTTTAATGCATGGAGGCTCATCCGTCTTAATGTTAAGGTCCTGTAGCAGTGGCTGGTCACGAAGCGACAGCACCTCTCTAACCGGCTCTGGCCAAGGTGGTGGTGCTGGCCAATCATCCTCTCCGACGTCCTGAGGTTCACACTTAACCGGCGGTGGTGGTTGCTTCACCATCGGCTCTGGCTTACTGGTATGAAGAGGAGATGGGCTCTGTAGGTTACGGACAGCATCCACTAGCTGTTTCATGTCTGCTCGTAATGCTCTGAGTTCAACCATATCCGATGACATGCGTTGCTGTGCTTGCTGAAGAAGGTGCCTCTCTTGGCGAATATCATCCATCTCTGCTCTGAGATCCTCACGATGTGGTCTAGGGTGCATTGCTGGAGGTAGCGGAGTAATGCGATCACGTAGCCGCTCCACAGGCTCTCTCTCTGAATACAGCAGGGGGGCTAGCTGATTCTCATAGATGCGCTGTTGGTTTTCAGCTCCACAGCCCATATCCATCTCTTGAAGAACAGCATCCCTCATCTGCAGTTGACTCAGCTGGGGAGAGTCATAGGTGGAGGTGAGGGGGGTCCTCTTGGCCGTACCCTCCTGGCGAGTAGTCTCCGTATCCTCTCTGTATCTCTCACTCATGTAGCCTAGATGATCCACCTCATAATCTGCATAGCGAGCAGGGGGACGAAGGTGTCTTCTTGGGCGTGCACCACAAGCATTATAATCTGAAAAGGCTTCCATACTTGAAGTAAATCCTGTGAATCCGGCTCGAAGGACCATTAAATGTAGCGGAGGAAACTGTTGAATGTAGCTTACCGCGCTGATTTGCTTGTATCACTGGTTTCACTTCAGAGGTGTCGGCCAGAACACCACTTATGGCCAAAAGCATCAAATTATAAGGATGAGACTAGGAGAGGAGGAGTAGGGTTTATCCGCTCTTTATTTCCTTCTTTACAGACACAGCACACAGCTCGCGGGAAAAGAACAAAGGCTTCGCTCGAGACGAGCCGTTACAACAGCTGTTATTGCGACCCTCGTATCGGGCCGTTAAACTTACATAAACTATAAATTATAAAAGCGATCGTGACTGCATGTCCCCACTCACACACGGGCGATTCCAACAAATCCAACAAACACGTTAAAACTGTAGAACGATCGCTCACTGCGGCAACACACACGCTCGGACATCTGACGGAGCGAGAGGAGAAAAGAAACTTACAATACACACTCTCCCGCCGACTGACGTCACCGCCCCAACTGACAGCTACCCACACTAAACAAAATACAACTTAACACACTGTAAGAAATATCAAACACTGTAAACCTATAACTTTGGGGCCTTTTCTACAGGGTCTAAACGACATTGATAGCCTCATGTCAGGTTAGCGAAGCTTGTAAGTCCCAGCTCAAGCAACTGATAACGACTATCAAGACATCTGCTGGAGTTCATGGCCCTGAAGTGGAGTGTATGTGAAAAGTTCAGTCACTGGCTAAGGTGTCATAGCTGTACCGTTTGGACTGATAATAACCCGCTAATTTACCTTCTAATTAAGCCAAAACTGGACGCATGTGAAATCCGCTCGTTGTCTAAGCTGGCATCATACACCTTTGATCTCAAACACCTGCCTGGGAAGAAAAATGTGGTGGCAGATGCCTTGAGTTGCGAAGACCATTGACCAGAGGCTGCTTAAAGAGGACCTATGATACTTTTCGACTTTTATGACCTATAAACGTTGTTATAATGATTTATAGTCATGTTTAACCATACTAGCGTATCAAATAATTACGTACATGCATTTAGACGTATTGGGGCGGAGATGGCCGAAGCACAGGGAATGCTGAATCGCCCGGATGAGAGGAAGCGTTTCCCAAAAATCTACATAGTTTGTTGTGATGTGATTCGTGTCAGGTTGCTCTATAGCAGTTTTTAACAAGACATTAAGACCAGAAAAGTAGTATAATAGGAGATCTTTAAGGAGCTATATTCCACTCTGACTCAGAAAGCCAATGAGGTGGAAGAGGATTCTGTGCAGGATGTTTTCAGGCTCAGCTGCCAGTCTCAAACCCTCAGACTGGAGAACCATCCACTACCCAGTACAGGGTATGACAGAGCTGATATCAGAGCTCTTTGTCAGGCCCACTGTGCCTGGATTGAGTCCAGAGCACTCAACTTAACACAAAGTGTGCAACTACTTTCAAGTCTTCAGCATGCACTGCCCATGTGCTCTGCCCAGGAGCTACAGTTGGCTCAAAAGCAAGATCCTGTAATCTCCAAGGTACTGACTCAAAGGTCCTCAGATTGTTGTACTGTAGCTTTAAGAAAAGTCCATGTTTTGTGACGTTTATGCATGTACGTTTATATATATATATATATATATATATATATATATATATATATATATATGTATATATATATATATATATATGTATATATATGTATATATATACATATATATGTATATATATACATATATATATATACATATATATATATATATGTATATGTATATATATATATGTATATATATATATATATATGTATATATATATATATGTGTGTCTCACATTACCCCGTTCTCCCTTATATATATATAGGGGAGAATATATATATCTTTACTTTTCTCCCTTTCACCCGTGCGGGCCGCGTATGCAAGCTACAGGTGCAGCTCGGTGCAGCTGCGCACCACTTTTGCACCGGGTCAAAGTGCGATTAATCTGCGTTAATATTTTTAATCGTGTTAATTTTGTTACGGTTGGGTCTGGAGGACACAGGCGCAGAGACAGTGTGAGTAAAAGAAGATTTATTTTAGGAGAAAACCAGCAGGGTGTTAGGACCGGGATCCGGGGAGGGAAACTGGCTGGCATGGGGGTCCAGGGAGAGAGCAACGGGGCAAGTCCAGGGGGCTGAGTGGAAGCAGGCTAGAGCGGGCAGGCAGGAGGGGTCCGAGGAGTAGTGCTGGAGAGCTAGGGCTGGAGCTGGTGGCTGGAGTCAGGCCGGGAGAACTGTGGCAGAGAAACAGGGGTTAACCAGGAAAAAGTGGAACAGAGCATAGCTGAAAACAAGTGAGCGAGAGAGTGAACTGACTGTGTGAAAAACAGAAGCTACAATCTGGCAGTGTCTGGAAGGTAGGCCCGGGTATAAGTAGCGCAGTTGATGAAGATTGAAGGCAGCTGCGAATGTAGTTAATTGACTCCAGCACACCAGGCTCCACCCCTGCAATTAGCTCAGCACACAAACACAGGTGAAAAGGGAAAACACATATAAGGCCAAGGAGCCCAAACGGGATCATGACAAATTTTTCTGTGATTAATTAATCAAAATTAACGCGTTAATTTGACAGCCCTAATTAAAACACAGTCTGGGGGGCAGAACACAGGACCCTTAGAACCAGCTAGTGTCTGGGGGTCAGCGCAAAGGACAATCAGGACCAGCTTGAACAGCCTGGGACTCAGTACATAGGACTCGACCCAGCTGTCATTTTCCATCTTTTGAGTCTTTGATTAATATTTTTCTGCATTTGTTTTATTGGGATCATTCATTGAATAAAGACATATTACTTAGAGTCTATTGATGTTAAAGGTCACTCTCCTGTCCCCCACATACATACGTGCCAAACCATGCCCTTGCTGACACCCCTTCAACCATAAACCCCCACCTCCAGCCCACATTGTCGTTTGTCTTATTCAAACTAGTCTTCTTGCTACCTCAAATATAATGTATATTTTTATTAAAAGAGGGCACAGCCACTGTCTCACTTTACCCCACAGCATTTGTCTCACTTTACCCCACTGCCACAATTTGAGAAAAAACTACCTCTCTCAGCAAATCAGGCTAATCTTCAGTTATCATCATCACATTTCATATGTTGGTAGTTCATCAACATGTATGATAGAAGTTTTTCTACCTAAATCAATTTGCTTTGGCACAACAATCGATTAAGTTGAAAGCAAGAAAATGTACGTTTACATGAAAAAAATAAATTTTTGTGAAAAAAAACATGCTTACAACATTACCATGAGGTCCTCTCTTTCATGGCCAAGGGGAAATGAGAGGGGCTTGAAAACATATATCTCACATGACCAAAAATGTGGTCCATTGCCTAGATACAGGGGGTGTATCACATTACCCGATTCACATTCCCCCGTTCTCCCCTATATATATATATATATATATATATATATATATATATATATATATTGTATATATACTGTGTATATATATATATATACAGTATATATATATATATATATACTGTATGTATATATATATATATATATATATATATATATATATATAGACACACACACACCAGGTGTAAAGCATGAAGCCTGCAGACCAGCAGATGGAGATGGAGCTCTTCACTTCTACAGGGACACAGCTGTATGCTGCCTTATAAGAGATGTGAACAAAAGAAGAAAAAAACAACTCTGGGCATATTTTAAATGTTGTTTATTACTGATCATACACTACCCGGCACAAACAAAGTCACCACCTGGATTTTACTTGGCAAATAGGTAAGAGCCCTGCCTCAGTCAAAATCGGTTGGCAACAAGTTATTTAACCCTAACTGTTGCAGTGAATAGCTTCTTATTTCTTAAACAACCATGTCAGAAGACATATGCTGGTTTTGGAAAAGATGTAACTCTGTTTCAGAGGAGTGAAATTATTGGCCTGCATCAAACAAAGAAAAACTACACAGGAGAAGATGAAACTACTAAAATCGTGTGAAGAACTGGCCAACGCATTATTAAAACCTGGATTGATGGTGGTGAGCCGTCATTGTTAAAGATCTCCTATTATACTACTTTTCTGGTTTTCATTTGTCATTAATGACTCCTATAGAGCAACCTGACACGAATCACAGCACAAAAAAAAATTTTTCTTCCTCTCATCTCAGCGATTTCAGCATTCTCTGTCCACACTTGGCTTTGTGCTTCTCTGCCCCCTCGCCCCCTTCTGCAAACCCTACTCCGTTGTGATTGGTTACCTTCCGGAACACTTTCAGCGGCGCATGGGCAGATTTGAGCAGGCAGGTGGGGGCATGGCCGGAGCGTGTCTGAGCATGTTGCAGCATTACCATACATGGAAAATCCGGATTGATCTACAATAAATCCTGGAAATTTGAACAAGTGAATCGCGACCGGCTGCCCCAGTGTTTTAGCGCTCTGCACAGCCACCCCAGACGGTCAACAGGGAATACGTCTAAATGCATGTAAGACATTACTTGACACTTTAGTATGGTTAAACATGACTATAAATCATTATAACAATGTTTATAGGTCATACAAGTTGAAAAAGCATAATAGGGCCTCTTTAAGGAAGAAATGTGGTCGGAAAAAATCTTTAATGATCATGATTGGAGATCACTAATGAAATAAATTAACTGATTTGGTGGAATCAAAACTTGAAATATCGACAGTAGAACTCCCGGCTATGTTTAATAGTAAAAGTAAGAGCATTTCCACTCACACAATGCGAAAAGAACATTAGGTATATGGAATATGCAGATGTGTAGCATTAAGAAAACCACTTATCAGTGGGGCTTATCGGGATAAAATGCTTCGATTTGCCAGAGTGCATACAGATTGGACTCTGGAGCAATGGTTGTGTGGTCTGATGAGACCAGATTGACCCTGTTCCAGAGTGATGGGGTGCATCAGGGTAAGAAGAGAGGTGGATGAAGTGACGCTCCCATCATGCCTAGTGCCTACTGTACAAGCCTGTGTGTTACTGTACTGTACTGTGGGGTTGCTTCAGTTGGTCAGATCTAGGTTTTAAGCAACCAATAAAGCTTATCAAAATCTGTTACGGTGAATATGTACCTTAATCAAAGCTAAAGATGGTCCAACAAGATATTTGAGTGTGTGACTTTTTTTTGGACCGGGCAGTGTAAAATAGAAAGTGAAAAACATGTTTGTACAAACAAAAACAGCAGAAATGCTACATTACAGCTACATAGGGTTTCTAAATTAATGTCATGGCATAAATGTTTTAGAAGATCTCAGGTTATGGGCTAGACAAAAAATCTGATCCCCGCAGAATCTACCTTTAAGCAGCTATCTCTGTAGGGTAATAACAAAGAGATGTTTGGAGAAACTCTATGTTACAATGTAAACTCTGACCTGGGTGTGGTGGCTGGATTCCAGTGCAAATCTATTGGAGTTCAACTGCACCGCTTTACTGTAAATGTCACGGTTTTGTTTGGTTTGGTTTTTCGGTTTTCTTTTCCTTTATTTCCTTCTTGTTGCTGTCTTCCGCTGTATCTCCCACAGGAAGTAAACACACTACTTAGTGACAATCACACTTTTTATTGTGTCGCTGACTGGGTACAGGAGAATTACTACTGTAATTTTCAAAACATAATCATGTTGATGCACAGATGGTGTGCAGAGGTTTGGTGCAAGAATTCTTGTCATCTTCTAACGTTTCACAGAACAGCTTGCTGTTTCATTGTATAAAGAGGTCCAAAGAAGCTTCAATCAAAGCACTGACTTAAAGCCACTACGAGTAACATGGCACGTTGGCGGCCCCTTTGGACAAAAGCGGTAGTATTTTTACGACGCCCGCTGTCGCAAAGCTGTTTTCTAGCTTGTGCCAGGCGTGCGAGTGTGAACTGAGAAGGGCGCAATATAGTGCATGTCCGTGTGTTGAAAGTGTGAGGACTCTTTTCGGCTCCGTGAGAGTGGTTTTGACACTGCATCAACTAATGCCAGTCACTGCCACACACACCTGATTGCAATGAGTTGATGCAGCAGCGTCACCTAACTACTCTCTCTCACGGAGCTGAAAGATTACGTGTCCTCACAGAAAGCGAATGAACGAGAGACGGCAGTTAGTATGGATCACGATGAGGTAATGTGTTTGTGTTGTTGATGTAAATAATGACTATTTCAGATAATGGTTATCTGATGATGGTGAAGCAAAGCAAACTTTGTGTTAGTACCAACCGCTCATTCATTTAGGAGTAAACACTGCAGTCTAGTTTCGCTCTCGTGAAATTGTATACACGTTGCTTGGCAACGCCCTCGTCCCGCCCGTAGCCTATATCACTCTCCCTTTAAGCTTTTCTTCATTGCATTCTCTTTTTTTTTCTTTGATGGTTCAGCCCCGTTATCAGTCATTATGACGACAAATAACTGTCTCAAACTAGGCTCCCGCTCCCCATAGGCTTATCAAATCGCGTTGCAGCGCCACACTGAAATCTGCGACCAAAACGGATATGTGACCATAGAGCCTGCACGAGCGAACCGAAAATCGGACTGGGTGTGCGACCAGACCAAAAGCAGTAATAAAAAAAACTATTTAAAAACGTCTTTCTTTGCACTGATGGTCTCGTTTGCTGTTAAAGGTAATTTATGATTATCAGAGGAAACATGAGGCTGTTTATAAGATATTTAAATGTTACTCGTAGCCGCTTTAATATACCATCTAACATTCACAGTGATACTAAGGCAGGTCAGCGCTACTCCTACATACTGTATACTATATACTATATATTTCCGTTCCTACAACAATATACAGAAAATTCGATTTTTTCTGGTTTCTTCGAATTGTAGAATTAATCGTGATTAATCGTGATGAACCAACATTTAATCGTTTGACAGCTCTTATATATTTAATAAATAATTTAATATAATAAATAATGTTCCGGATTGGACCTCCTTTGGCCTTCAGAACTGCCTTCATTCTTTGTGGCATACTTTCAACAAGGTGTTGGAAACATTCCTCAGAGGTTTTTGTCCATATTGACATGATAGCATCATGCAGTGGCTGCAGATCTGGCGGCTTCACATCTATGATGCAAATCTCTGGTTCCACCACATCCCAAAGGGGCTCTATTGGGTTGAGATCTGGTGACTGTGCAGGCCTTTGGAGTACAGTCAACTCATTGTCATGTTCAAGAAAGCAGTTTGAGATGATTTGAGCTTTGTGACATGGTGCATTATCCTGCTGGAAGTAGCCATCAGAAGATGGGTACACTGTGGTCATAGAGGGATGGACATGGTCAGCAACAATACTCAGGTAAGCTAAGGCGTTTAAACAATGCACAAGGGGCCAAAAGTGTGCCAAGAAAATATCCCCACACCATTATACCACCACCACCAGCCTGAACTGTGGACTCATCAGACCAGGCAAGATTTTTTCAATCTTCTATTGTCCAATTTTGATGAGCCTGTGAGAATTGTAGCCTCAGTTTCTTGTTTTTAGCTGACAGGAGTAGCACCCGGTGGGGTCTTCTGCTGCTGTAGCCCATCTGCTTCAAGGTTGGACATTCAGAGATGGTATTCTGCATACCTTGGTTGGTTGTAACGAGTGGTTATTTGAGTTACTGTTGCCTTTCTATCATCTCAAACCAGTCTGCCCATCCTCCTCTGACCTCTGACATCAACAAGGCATTTTAGTCCACACAACTGCCGCTCACTGGATATTAATTATTTTTCTGACCATTCTCTGTAAACCCTAGAGATGGTTGTGGTGAAAATCCCACGGTTGGAACTTCAACAAATTGTCCTGTCCAGGTCTATATGCCTAAATACATTGAGTTGCTGCCATGTGATTGGTTATTAGTTATTAGTTATATGTGTTAACAATAAATTGAACCGGTGTACCTAGTAAAGTGGCCGTTGAGTGTGTATATACAGTACATAGGTGAAACTCGGAAAATTTGAATATTGTGCGTTATTTCAGTAATTTCAGTAATTCAATTACATGCAAAGTGAGATATTTCAAGCCTTTATTTGTTCTAATGTTGATGATTATGGCTTACAGATTATGAAACCCCAAATTTAAAATCTCACACACACACACACACACACACACACACACACACACACACACACACACACACACTCAGTGCTCTATGGACAGGCGGGCAGATGGATGGCTGTCTTTTGTTGCCGATATCAGATGCTGTCTGCCAGCTGTTGTTAGAGTAAGAGCATCCACCGGCTGGGCAGGACCACACAGTGTGACCATGGCCGTATTCTGCCGTCTGTTTGTAGACAAACACAGATCTGGGACCTGCCTTCACCTGTTATGTTACATGTTATACAATGTTTGAATCGCAGTGTGAAAGATTTTCTAACAGGTTTGTGTGTGAGAAAATAAGTCATTTTAGTAATTAGATATCAGGTAAAGTTTTTGGCAATATTTTTCCTCAAGGACTTTAATAGACCATGGTGCCCCTGGAGTCCACAATACACACACCCCTTTGATTGTGCTCTAACTGTTCACTACAGAGAAATGTTGTAGACATCAGGCACCGATCATCATTTGTCTGGATGAGCACTGTTCATGCGTATGGTCACCTCTGACATACATCCCCGTAAACCCTGGAACACCCCCACACACAGCCTGACATGGGAACAGCTTCTTTGATCTCCAAGCTTCTATATTTAATTTGTTGATTTTCTTCTTTGAGAGTGGGGATGACTGGATGGTAACCTACACTCAAAATGTCTTCTGAGAAAGAGTGATCATGAGGAGCGAGCAACGGTGTCTGCTACATTAAATTGGTTTAAGGACACCATTGTGGTGCGATGGTCTGTGGTGCGATCTGTCGGAAAATAATGTAATCTGAGAGTAGATAGAAATAGAAATCCGGTCTGGAGTGTTTGGCAGACAGCCTTTCAGCACTGTGCGCTGTAAATGCATCGCATATGTGCTGCTGCTTTGACCCTGGGAGGAACATATCTTGAGGGGAAACAGTGAAAAAAGCTAAGACTGTGGTTTAGTCAGATATTTTAGTGTGCTGTGGGCAATTCGTCCTGCTGTTTTTGCCCCCCAAAAAGAGACAACAATGAAATGTTTTAAATTAAGCTTTGTCAATTAGCTCTCAAAGAGGAATGTGATTTAAATGTTATGCAACCGTAAAGTTTGCTACATTGCAAACCTGTTAGTCTAAGGGTGTATTCACACTGGGAAAGTCCGCTAGTGCACTTGCTTTGGTCCAGACCAAATAGAGTTTTGATTTTTTTTGTTTGGTGTGGTCCACTTTCATATTGCCCCTTTTGCAAGTGAACCAGCATTACGAAGCAAAACCACACGTGATCTGAGGTCATTCATTCATTGGACAGACATTCTGGGGTGGAGAGAAACAGGAAGCACGAAGTTTAAACTGCGAAATATATATCATTGATATAATATGGGGCTAAAAATAATAAAAGGGCCTACATCTAACCTATAAATAAAGAGGAAAAACATCAAATTATTGTTGTTTCATATGGTCATAATGTGTAGCCTTATGTCAATGCCACGTTATGTGGCTTGTAGCCTACGATGTGAAACAACATTTTTACTGTATTTTTGGTGCTGGATGCGCGAAGAATAGGCTCAAGCTGACACTCAGCTGATTAAGCTGTGTATCAGCTGGGTCGGCGCAGTTCAGCTCCAAACTGACACGGGGATAGTATTGACGGTCCCGTACATGGGAAGCAAAATAAAAACACACACTTCTTGCGCAGCGTGAACCTGTTGGCACTGTGCGAGAGACGCTCCCCTCTCCTTCATCTGATCGCTGAACACATTCAGCATTTATATTGTTCTGGGCTCCCGGTCAAACCACAACTAATCTTCCTAATAATGGTGACAACAACACTTTCCCATAATGTGAAGCTGACAAATTCACACCACAAACGAACTGCAGCAGAGTGCGTTTGGAAACGCATCGAGACTACCTCTTCAGCTGGGTCTCGGAGCGTTTGTTTGGTCCGCACCCGAGTGCGATTGCTGTATTCACACCTGCCTGAAAGATGCGCACCGAAGGCAGAAGTGCATCTGAGTTCGTTTCAACCGAACTAAACACGGCATGTGTGAATACACCCTAACACTTTCTGACTTCCGTGTTCTTTCTGTGGCTGGCTGCTCACTGAAGTTATCATCAAATGTTACTCAAACAGGAGGAAATAGTGCACTTGTTGTGGACTATTTTCAGCGGATGTGTACATATTAAGGGCTCTTGTGAGTATTTGGAGCAGTATGGTGTGTGAGACATTGATTCTTTTGCAGCTTTCATGGAGGAAGGTGTGTCTGTGTTAAACATGTGGCTTCATCTGTGATACAAACTCATGTTTTGCTGCCAAGCAACAGCTCAACCCACAGAAATGTATTTTTCACTGCTCTGGAAGTCTAAAATGTGCCACAGTGCCAAATATGACAATCTGAATCAGGCAAGAAATCTGTGTAAAGGATATTCAACACATCTCTACCATTCAAATTAATAGAAAAAACAGTGTTTTGAAAATGTTTAAACATTGTTATAGTTCTAATTTAACATTGTTGATATGTTTGACCCTTGAACAAGCTGATATAGAACTAATGTAACACTGTCATACAGTGTGATAATAAATAATGTATTTACCAAGAACTAACAATAAGAAATTTAGAGGGATGTGTAGAATATTTCATTAAGCACTGCCCACTTTGATCATTACATAAAAATGTATGCGTGAAAGTTATATGTGTATATTTATATATATATATATTATATATATTTTACAATGTAGGTTGTCAGTTTATAGAAACAAACATGATACAAATATACAGTGCCCTCCAAAAGTATTGGAACAGTGAGGCCAATTCCTTTATTTTTTCTGTAGACTGGAAACATTTGGGTTTGACACCAAAATATGAATATGAGACAATAGATCAACATTTCAGCTTTCATTTCCAGGTATTTACATCTGGATCTGATACACAACTGAGAAGATAGCATTATTTGAAAAGGAACACCACATTTTTAGGTGAGCAAAAGTATTGGAACATGTAGACTTAAAATAAATTAAAGTAAATAAGACTTAACATTTTGTTCCAAAGCCTTCTCTTGCAATAACTGCATCAAGCCTGTGACCCATTGACATCACCAAACGTTTGCATTCTTCTTTTGTGATGCTTTTCCAGGCTTTCACTGCAGCCTCTTTCAGTTGTTGTTTGTTTACTCTCTTCAGTCTCCTCTTTAGCAGGTAAATGCATTCTCTATAGGGTTTAACTCTGGAGATAGACCAGTCTGAAACCTTCCATTTCTTGCCCCTGATTAACTCCTTTGTTGTGTTTTGGGTCATTATCTTGCTGCATGATGAAGGATCTTCTAATCAGTTTGGTTGGATCTTTCTTTAAATTGGCAGACAACATGTTTCTGTAAACTTCTGAGTTAATTTTGCTGTTGCCATCATGTGTTACATCATCAATGAATATTAATGAGCCCGTCCCAGAAGAAGCCATGCAAGCCCAAGCCATGACATTGCCTCCACCTTGTTTCACAGATGAGCTTGTATGCTTGGGATCATGACTAGATCCTTTCTTTCTCCAAACTTTAGCCTTTCCATCACTTTGGTAAAGGTTCATCTTGACAACAACACAGTAACACGTGATGGCAACAGCAAAATGAACTTAGAAGTCTACAGAAACATTTTGTCTGCCAATTTAAAGAAAGATGCAACCAAACTGATTGGAAGATCCTTCATCATTTTTTGAAGATAATGATCCAAAAAAACTGCAAAAACAACAAAGGAGTTCATCAAAGGCAAAAAAATGGAAGGTTTTAGACTGGCTAAAGCTGCAAACACACTGCACTGGCCGCGTGGCGAGATTACATACAAAGTCAATGTACTAGCGTGTTACCGCGCGTCCACCCAAGAATCGGCGTCCAGTGGCGGGCGTCCAGCGGCGGGTGTTTCCGCGGCGCGTGGCCGCCCCTCATTGAAGCGCGTGAATCGGAGGCGCGACCATTTGCGGCGCGGCCAACGCAGAAGATGAAAATATTATTTTTTTTGGCGTTGCCGCGCCGCGATAGCCAATCAGCGTTGAGATTGCCCGGTGGTCTGCAAGACGAGGTGGGCGTGTGGAGTGAGGACATTGTGCTTCCAATACATTCTGCATATATGTGTATTTTGCATCTGTTTAGCTGTTTGTTGTACTTTAACCAAGGTAGCGCCGGTTAGCATAGTGAAACTCACCCAGCTGTGTGCTGTTCCGGAGGATAATATGAACCCAAACTTGACGGCAGTGTCCGTGTGGAATTCCAATATAGTACAGCGAAGCACCGGTGTTGTCCTCCGCCAGACCCGGCGCACTTTCACTTTCAGGTAGGCTGATGTCTGCCTTTATTTTTGCCGCTGAGCACTAACTGCTGTTGTTATTGTGTTTAGTATGTTGCTGAATTGCTGTTAATGTGTGTGTATTTGAGATCGGGGTGCGTCTTCATGCTGTTTTAATGCTATTTGTGACATGACTGCCGTGGTTACACAGTGTACCTACATCTGTATTTTTTGGCACAGCTGGACCATGTTGTTGTTGTTGTTGCACCGTAAGTGTGACGGGTCAGATCTCAGAAACGGCGTCGGTGTCAGGAATACAGTATATGGCCCAATATGATCAAGCGGCGAGCAACTTGCGTTCACGCGGCCAACCGCCGCAGGGGACGAGTGCAGTGTGTTCGCAGCTTTAGTCAATCTCCAGACTTAAACCCTATAGAGCATGCATTTTACCTGCTAAAGAGGAGACTGAAGAGAGTAACCCCCCAAAACAAACAGCAACTGAATGAGGCTGCGGTGAAAGCCTGGAAAAGCATCACAAAAGAAGAATGCAAACGTTTTGTGATGTCAGGCTTGATGCAGTTATTGCAAGCGAAGGATTTGCAACAAAATATTAAATCTTATTCACTTAAATTTATTTTAAGTCTATCTGTTCCAATACTTTTGCTCACCTAAAAATGTGGTGTTCCTTTACAAATAAGTTGTGTATCAGATCCAGATGTAAATACTTGGAAATTAAAGCTGAAATGTTGATCTATTGTCTCATATTTATATTTTGGTGTCAAACCCAAATGTTTCCAGTCTACAGCAAAAATAAAGGAATTGGCCTCACTGTTCCAATACTTTTGGAGGGGACTGTATGTCTACTTTTAACACACATTAATACGGGGCGGGGGCTGGATATTTCAGTGTAAATGATTCAGCTGTTGACCGGCTGCTGTTGGAAGCGGCATGGCCAAGAAGTTCTTCCTGTCTCCCTCCTCTCTCTGTGTCTGACCCTGACTGTTACTCTCTGTGTAGAAGCCAGAGCTGACACTGCAATCAGCCAACTTCCTTATAGAAGAGTATCGTTAGCCTCATAGCATAATTGCCTAAATCATATTTACTCTACTCTACTTTTACACTACATCTACTCTATATCTAATATAATATAATATTATATATATCTAATAATATTAACGAGAAGTAGATGTAGAGTAGAGTAGATGTAGAATAGAAGTAGAGTAGATTAAATATGATTTAGGCAATTATGCTATGAGGCTAACGTTATGTTGGTTTAGCTGACAACCACACATGAAGTTGCAAGAAAGAGTGTGCTGATAAGCAGAGATTTCAACTTTTTAAGAATGTTATTAAGTTGTTAGAGTTGTGCCTCTGTTATGAAGCAATGCTTTGCAGATACATGAATAAAGGACAATCTAATGTGATCATATCAAGGTAACACTTTACAACAAGGGTACATTAATTAACTGTTAGTTAATGCTTTGTTAACGCTATTAACGGTCAGGTCATGCTTTTTAGGCATTAAGTAACTGTTATTGCTTACTTATCAAAGGTTAGTCAATGCTTGGTTACGCATTAACTATGCTTAGTTAATTAATGCTTAGTTAAGCGTGAACTAAGCATAACCATTAGTGAGTGATTATTTAATGCATATTAAACATTAACTTAGCAGTTATTAATGGTTAGTTATTGCTAAGCTGATTCTTATTAAGCATTAACTAAGCATTACGTAACAGTTAATGAATGTATCCTATTGTAAAGTGTTACCCACATCAAATATAAAGACTCTTAATTATTTGATTATTTTACCCATCATTATTATATGTATTAATATAGCATTTATTTATATTTTTATTTATATATATTTAGGCTCCATGACAACTGAGCAAACATCAGCTGAAAGTTGCAGGAGAGATCTAGTGAGTGGACCGGAATAAAGAATAAACTACTATTATTTTCAATTATAGTAGAGAATGAACCATTGAGTTCAATATGTATTTTCTGCAAATGTTTCAACAGAAGTGAATATTAATCAAGCAACATCTTCACTCCATGAAAGAAAGAGTACCAACACCCAAGATGATGACATCAACACTTGCAAAAAGGGGGCTAAGATTCCCTCCAATGTAAAGCTAGAAAATATTCATAACAGCTTCATAAAAATTCGACTTATTATAATACCAATGCTTATGTATTCATATGGTCCAGAAGGACACTTCAGCCAAACAAGGTGAAAGGTCACAGGTTTTTAGCAGTACAACGGCTTTGTGCGTCCCTGCAGCTCAAGCTTTCACTCTGCCACACACACACACACACACACACACACACACACACACACACACACACACACACACACACACAAAGCTTTTTCCATTTTTTAGTGCAATAACACATTTATTTCCTGCTTTCATTGTGCCTGGGAGCTGAGTGCCCACCACAGACGTGTGCATGAAACAACCCTGAGGTAATGGATCTGTGCAGCCATTGATTGTATTGGTTTGATGCTGACGCCACTCTGTCTGCAGGGGAGGGGCCTGCACACAAACCCCTTCTTTGGGGGTCCAAGGGGCAGTTTTTTTTATGAATGAAGTGAATGCCGGCTATGAATTCACTCACACACTCTCTCAATAAATCCTGGGGGAAGGAAGCCGCGCAGTTGTAAAAAAACAACAAATGTTTTGGTACAACAATGTGCATTTAAATGGTATTCCTGGTGAATAAAAAAAAAAAAATCAGAATGTGTCCGATGTGCAGTGAGCATTAAGCTGCATGTGCTTGCAGTGAGTGGCCAGTGTTATGCAGTGAGTGAGGGCATGGAGAGGCAGGCTAGCAGGACCGTGGGAAAGGTCCTCCACGTAAGACACTTTATTCTTTGTGTCTGTTGTTCTTGTGTAATTGATCTCACTCCACGTCCACAGCCGAGTGCTTCAAAGCCCCACACACACTTTTTTTATGGCTTTGCACCATTCCATCAAGTGAGAAATATGTCCTGAATGTCATTTTTTTAAACCCCCCCCCCCCCCCCACCCAAAAAAAAAAGTCAGCCTGACATATTTGAACCTTTGAAAAAAAAGAAGCGTTGGGGGTTCTCCTCTTGAATTTGTAAATAAGGTTTCTGTGGGTTTGGAACAACAGAAGATGAAGACAGAGAGAATTCTTGTGTAGAGATTTAAGTTGTCTGATGGAGGAGAGGGGGAAAAGGCACGCATAGGAACTCAGCAAACAGTTTGGTGAAGGTTACAGATATATTAACAGACAGGAACCTGAGGGAATGCTTCAGGAATGTTACATGTTTGCTGGAGTCTTCCTTTATGGACATGTCAGAAACAATTCACCGCTCAGGTTTTTCAACTGTTCGTGTGACTGTCTAAAATGACTGTGAGGTTTGTGGACAGGAGTTTTTTTTAAAGATAAAGGCAATGTGTTAATTACAAACGCAGAAGCAGCAGGTCGAACTATTTTTTATGAATAAAAGGTTCAGCTTCACATATGAAAATGTTCTTCTCAGTTGCAGGGGTTGGAAGATTTTACATTTGTAAAAGATGTTTCGCGTTGAAAAAATTAAAATGCACTAGACCTAGATCAGTGCTAAGCTAGGGTTTTTTAATTTCACACAGGCCTTTACAAAGTTTTAAATTTCACTATTATAATTTATGCACCTATGAATTGTTTCATGCAGGGTATATCATTGTTATAATGGTTTTACGCTACTTTGATTAATCTTTAAAGTTTTTTTAAGTGATGATCAGTCGCCTATCAGCAGTGCTGGTTATTTGTGGCAGCAGCTTGTTTCCGTTCTTATTCCGCTGTTGAGGCGTTTGATACTTTCTCCCAAACACCAAGCAAACTTCGCACTTCCCTCTCGTGAACTCTGAATGAATGTTCAGTGTCCGGCAGCAGCTGATTCTACTGAAACGTGTGAAAATGTGAATTTAATTCATAAATGTGGCCTTCCATGTCTGGCGCGCGGCCAGGATTCCGTCTCCTGTGTGTTTTTTCTGGCTCCCATCCAGACCCCCCTCCCCCGCCCGTGTTATCCACCCACGGGAGAGGTGATTTCTTTCTCTTTTTTTCTTCTTCTTCTTTTTTTTAAACCATCCTCAGTGAGTGGAGCCTGCTTTTGGAGTGGGGCTGTGGAAGCGCGTTATTATTATGCCCACACTCCTCAGACGAGCCGTGCCTCGCTGTCACGCCTCGCTGCTGCATGGTCCTTCCCGGTGCCGCGGTGTGTTGTAGCCGACTTTGAGTTGGAGCCGCTCGGCCACTGCGGCTCCGCTGCCCCGGTGCTCTGTCCAAACCTACCAGCTGCTTCACTGGCTCCGAAGCCGCCAGTCCTCCTTGCCTGTGGAACAAGACTTACAAGTGGAAAACCTGTGCCGTTGAAACTCTCCTCGTCGGCTCCCTACTTTGCCCCTTTTCTTTTTCTTTCTTTTTTGAAGCGTTTTGTGTTGACCAGGAGAACGGAGCAGCCGCAGCACCGGGAAGCATGAGCGGACACGGGGAAGAGGCTGGAGAAAGCTCCTGCTCCCAGGAGCCACCGGGGGCCGCGGAGCCGGTGAAGAGGAGGCCGGGGAGACCGAGGAAACCCCCCAAAGTAAGACTGAGCTGGTGTGTCGCTCTGCGTAAAGGCAAACGTTCTGTCGCTGCAAGTTACAATCAAATCCAGATTGTGTTGCTTTTATTGAAATCTGATGAGAGTTGAGGTAAAGCTGTAGCAGTGATTTGGTTATACCCTTCATACTCTATGAAACCACACAAATGGCACATATTCTGTCTTCGAAAGAACCGAACGGCAATTGCTCGTTCACTGTGACTTTGAAGCAGGGTGTGCAATCGAGCCTAACTTCTTCCTTATGCACCTTATGGCTCGTGTTATGTAGGCTACGTTTCTGTCTGTGTGGAGGAGGCAATTTACGAGTGCTATTGTGATATACTTTGTGTGCACATATACAGTATATAGTATATGGCCTACTTTGTGTGGGCTGGAAACACATCCTACTTCCGCACAAATAATGAGGAATGCGCCTCTTTCCAGGCTTGGCTCTGGCTGATGGTTTTAATTGACAACATGAGTAAAAAATAAAAGTTTGGGGATGAATGCAGATCTTTCCGCGAGTTGAATCATAGGCGCCATGACAAGTGAGGGCTTTGAACGTCGTTATGTGTTAGTGTTTATAGATGTGATTCATTGGAGAGTCACATTCCCAGTAAAGCTTCACACCAAATTCCGTCCATTGACACCACAGGCTGCAGTGTTACTGCGGTGGATAGAGACCGGACAGTGCGGCTTTCTTTCAGGGAACACAGCGGCCCACAGCTGGCTGTTATGGAGAATCACACAAATTCAAATATATGATTAATCACCAGGATGCGTGAAGCTTATTTAGTATTGTCAGTTCAGTGTGAAATTTTAAAGTGCAAAAAACAGACTGCATAGTAAATCCCTCTCAACCCTCCCCTCTATGGTGGTGCACATGCATGCGCACGACCACACACACACAAACACACACACACACACACACACACACACACACACACACACACACACACACACACACACACACACACACACACACACACACACACACACACACACACACATATACACATACAACCTTTGTCCCTTTTTTGGTCTTGACCCATGCAGCGCTGACCAAAGGGGGGTTCAAACTTTTGTTTCCTGTCTTTGACACCCATGTTGTGCCCCCTCCCTCCTCCCCCCCCCTCCAGGAGCCCAGCGGAGAGCCCGTCCCCAAGAGACCAAGGGGCCGCCCCAAAGGAAGTAAGAACAAGGGCCCCTCCAAGGCAGCGCAGAAGGTAAGGAGCCCCCAGCACCTGAATGACACACACATGCATTTGATCATGTTCATTCCATTTATTGACTCGTGGTTCATGAGCAAACACGGCTAAATGAGTGGACATGTATGGGGCAGACATCAGAATTGATATGTGACCACCCCAATCACATGTGCAAGAGGAAGACAAAAAACATTTAAATTTAAATTGGAAGAACAATTATAGAACGCTGAAGAAAACATCTTTAAAAAAAAACGCAGATGAAGTTGTCCTCAGTGCTCATTTATTTTAAATTAGATTTTTTTTTCCTAAGTTGATGTCATTGCAGAGTGGTATGTTATTTGAATGAATGCTATAAATGTTCCTTCAACTTTTTGGTTTGCACTATTCTTGACCTTACAATTTGATTCTGCAGGTTGTGGCACAAAGTAATTATAATGACCGACAGCTGTCGTGAAGAGCAGGACCATTTGGAGGCTATTTTAGCACAGCTGACCAAACTAAAGAATACTGAAAACTATCTAAAACATTTTAAAATATTTTTCTTCCTCAATGTCCGAAGAAGGATCAGTAAAATGTTCACTTGATATAGTTGTTGGGTGTACATACTGCACCTGAGTACTTTTTGCTGTATCAAAAAAAGTACTAATATATGAAATATATGTATAGAATAGAAGGACATTTTCGTTGATGAGAGATACCTTGTCTTCCAATACCCATACTTCCCTACTATTTAGTATGCCAGAAAAAGATTTAGGATGTCCCAATACATGCACGTCAATTGTAGTATGCTGGAAATACCTAGATGGCCCACTAACTCCAATAGCATTTTGGAGTATTCATCTTTATTCTTGACATTTCTTGACATAATGAAAATAAAATCTTCCTTATCTGATCCTGTGGCCCTCAAACTCTTCTGTACTTTAGTATGTAGTGTAGTAAAAAGAAAAAGTATGTGATTTGGAACGCAGGGATAGTTTCCTGTCCACCTCCTCAAGAATGCTAATGTTGGTTACTGACTGATCAGGTAGAGTATACAGCATGAACTGCATGTTCACACTACAAGCCTAGTGCTTTATTCTGATTTATTTCTCTGATAATTTTTTTTTTTGGCTATTCGCAATATTTTTTAAAATTTGGCCAACATCAGATTCCTCTGTGAACTGGTCCCAGTCCTGAATCTAGCCCGTGCACAAAGGACAATAACAAAGATGTCACACGCTGAAGGCAGAATGATTATTTTATAAATTGGTGTGCAGTGGACAAGGAGGAAGAGAATAATAACTTATGTTATTATGTAATTCATTATTGAAGTTATTTTTTTGTGGAGCGATGGCTGCTTCTTCATTCCGTACAAAGGTGTGTGGATGCAAAGTGGGAGCCAGGAGTGGTGGGATCCTGATGTGAACATCGTCATAGAAACAGATTTCACCCAAAATCTCAAGATTGCAAGGGTGACCCTGTCTGACCTTGGCTACCTTTTTCACTAAGACTGTTCAGACTGAGGTGGCCACACATGAAAAAGGCCAAATATGGAATTTTGTGTTGTTCGCATAAAAAAAAAAAAACAGATCTGAATCACAAATGAGCAAAATAAAATGCTTTTGCTGAGCCCACTTGACACGTGCACATTAGTCTTAAAAAGCAACTTACCTTAATGAAAAAATTCATTCAACTTTCAACAATAGGAATCCACACAGCAACGTATTTGTAACAGTGTTGATATGAAAAACATCCCGCCATAACTCAACAGCACTCTCATTCACTTACATACATATTTCCACCCAGACAATGAGACAGTGTGTATGAGAGAGAGATAGGGGTTGATGAATGATTATGGATTAAAGTGGCAAAGACAAAGTGATGCAAAGAAAAGCTTTTGGAATTTTTTTTACAGCAAGATCCCAGCTAACCTTTAGATAGTGTACATCCCAGTGCATGGAGGCAGGCTGGGCAAAGTCCCCGTGTCTTCATTCATTAGTTAGATGAAGCTGTGTTAGGCTCATGATGACAGCAGCCTTAGTGCTCCATTGCCACCCTGAACCACTGTAAACATTCCCAGCAGTTTGAACAGTGAAGCACTCTGCCTCTGGCCCCTATAATCCAGTCTCATCTCATCTGGCGTTGTGATGATAAACACTGGGCCATATCAATCGTTGCAGATGAAAGGCATCCTGGGTCCGGCCTACACCTTTAACATATACTCTTTAAAAGTTGGCTTCCCCCCGGCCCATATCAATCACTTCTACAGTCTCTGACAGATAGTATGGCAAGCTTGTAAGAAGAAACAATTTTACTGCACACCTTGATTGTGTATCACGTACCTTAATACAAAATACAGACTGTTTTTTTGTTTTCTTACAATGAATTGAATTGAATTGAATTTTTTTTTTACTTTATTTATCTAAAACAATAGGTTTACTGTTGAATATTAAATGGCGGAATTCACACCAAAGAGGAACATCAGGATAGGTCATTTGTTTCAAGTCTTTGAAAAAGAACGTCTGACAAGGCTTTGTGAATAATCAGTTTAGTCATTACTTCCATTAGAGTGTGGAGGTGGCTGGATTGAGTCTCAACGTGATGAAAAATGTATTTTTTCTCTCAGACAGTCTCTCCATGTAGGCATCAAAGGTGTTTAAAAGGTAGCTGTGGAAAAAATCATGACAAAAAAGACAAAAGTTTGAACACTGCCTATTTCTACTGTGTTAAATTGACCTGGATTCAGGGCCGGTTCTAGCCAGCTAGATTAGGGTGGGCTGATAGAAATAATAGGTGGACAGTAAAAAAATTAAGGATATACTGTATATACACAAGACTTTCCTTTCCTCATGTCGAAGCAACATGACAAACAAAATATGCAAGAATTAAACAACCCGTCAGAGTAGGGATGGGCATTTTAGGAAATATCCTTGATCGATGATCGGGAAAATTAACGATCAATTATCGATTAATCGTTATCTTTTTACATATTAAAAATTGTCTACAGAAACTCCAAAATACAGCGTTTTTATCACAGTGTATAAGAGCTTTTTTACTCAATGAAATCTTCATTCCAAGAACTTCTTGTCAAAGAACAATCCATTAAGACAAGGCAACTTTCAAAAATAAAATAATAATAAAATGCGGCGCTGGCCCGAGGCTATGAGCCAACAATCAGCTAATGCTACGACACTTTTTAAACACATATGAGCCTCCTACGATGCTGCCATACACTTTAAGGGCACGGTACGTTTCTCTGAGTGGTAAAGGACCTAACGTTACTTAATCTAAAAAACAAAATGGGCAAATAAGTTCCCTGATGAAGGCGAAGTAGGAAAGCATAGACGCTAAAGTTAGCCGCTAATGCTAGCGGAGCTAACGTGACACATTAAACAGGGTCGGATCGGATGTAGGCTTCAATGTACAAATTATACATAATTTGGGTGGTCCTGGTGTTGTACTTATAGCAATGTTTAATGAACTTGGTTATTGTTGGTTCTAAAACTGTCCGATGCCTAACTTTGCCTTGACTTCGTCATTGTTTATGTTTTGGCTTCTACGGCAGCTCGCAGGCTGCTGAGCCTGTTCTGTTGTTTCCCTACAACTACTTAAGTATCGCCCCCTGCTGGTAGGATGTCTCACTGCTGCCCATACAGTCTATGGTGCTGCCCATAGTGAAATGCATTGCATTGAATTGGGACTCACTCTGCGCAACACAACGGCTATTTGATCGATAAAAATTTCACGTGATCGACAAAATTCTTAACGATCAAGAATCGATCATCGATTAATTATGCCCATCCCTACCTCAGAGTAACATGGAAAGCAGGGCTGTCACTAGGATTTAAAGACGGGGTGCTTAGCCCCCAAGAGATCCCTAAGATGGGAGTGTGTGCATAGAAATTGTTTGCCCTTGCAAAGTCTTTGCGCACAGTGACTGTAATGTAAGCTTTTAGACACAGCAATGCTGTACGGGGTGGTTCACCATGATAGCACATCAGTATAACAACCATCTGCCACCTTCCATGAAAAGCAAAAGTATTTTAATTTTCAAATATTCTTAGAAAATATAAATAGATAAATATACCAAACCATTTGCACCTGTTGCTGTGGAAAGACCTTCACAAAGACACCTCAGAACTTGAGGAAATATCACAGTATCTCTGAATTGAAAATCCACTTTTGCTGACAGAAAGACTGATCTAGGGAATTTTCCAGACAAAAGTAGTAAGATTAAGTGGCAAAAAAAAATCACATTTATGTAAAAAGAAAAAAAAACAGTATGCACCATATGCAATCATACTTTGAATGTTACTGTGTGGGAGATTTCATTCTTGCATGTTTTATTTCCAACATCTTCAAGAATAAAAACCTTTCTAAACATCACTTTTATTTTATTTTTTTTACCAATCGCACACTGCAACAACCTGAAAACCTATGTTGACAGTAGGCATCCTGAGTTGGTTCAGGAGCAGTGCCCCTCTGATGTGCCAGCAGCAGCAGCATCACAAGAGGTGGAAGCAGCACTAGGCTTGTTTACAGGCTTAAATAAGCGATACGCTACACAGAAAGTTTTGTAAGTCAGTTTGGATAAAGTTGAAAATGAATGAGCTTTGGCGCAGAGCATTTACTAACTGAAAGAACAGGTTAACGTGTGAAAAAGTCGCAGAGAACACCAGCCTTGCCTGAATTGGATACGTTTGTCTTCAAAAGTTAGAAAATGTTACCAACACAGAGATATTGCTATCAATAAGCTATTTGAACAAGAAATGCAAATTTTTATTGTTTGTAAAAGTTTATTTTAAGTGTATGAAGTATATTAAAAGTGTGTCTAAGTATATCAACACCCTTATGTACTTTTTTAATATAGTTTAAGTATATTATTTGTGCTTCATATGTGCTTCAATGCACTATTCTAAAGTACAGTTAAAGTATGATTTTTATTAGTATTGTTAAGTGTTGTATAAATATATTTTTTCAAAAGTATTCTTTAATGTTTGGTTCACTTAAATTGCATTTAAGGGTGTATTCACACATGGAAAGTCCGTTAGTTCACTTGCTTTGGTCCAGACCAAATAGAATTTGGATTTTTTTGTTTGGTGTGGTCCACTTTCATATTGCCCCTTTTGCAAGTGAACCAGCATTACGAAGCAAAACCACACGTGATCTAAGGTCATTCATTCATTGGACAGACATTCTGGGGTGGAGAGAAGCAGGAAGAACGAAGTAAAAACTGCGAATTTATCATTGATATAATATGGAGTTAAAAATAATAAAAATGCCTACATCTAGCCTATAAATAAAGAAGAAAAAAATCTAATTATTGTTGTTTCATATGTTTATAATATGTAGCCCTATGACAATGCCACGTTATGTGGCTTCTAGCCTACGATGTGAAACATAATTTTTACTGTATTTTTGCTGCTGGACGCGCGACTCGCGTGAAGAATAGGCTCAAACTGAAACACAGCTGATTAAGCTGTGTATCAGCTGGGTGTCAGTTCGGCGCAGTTCAGCACCAAACTGACACGGGGACAGTATTGACGGTCCCGTTGGGAAGAACAATAAAAACACACACTTCATGCAAAGCGCAGCGTGAACCTGTTGGCACTGTAGGCTACGGGAGACGCTCCTCTCCATCTGATCGCTGATCCGCACGCATCATTATCAAATGTAATATTTTCGCTCGGGGCTCCCGGTCAAACCACAACTAATCTTCCTAACAATGGCGACAACAACACTTTCCCATAATGTGAAGCTGATGGCGATTTATTAAAAAAGAAAAGAAAGAAAAGGCGCAGTGCTTCCTGCAATTGGGTCGGATCGAGTCCGGCCAAATTCACACCACAAACGAACTGCAGCAGAGTGCGTTTTGAAGCGCATCGAGACTACCTCTTCAGCTGGGTCTCGGAGCGTTTGTTTGGTCCGCCCCCGAGTGCGATTGCTGTATTCACACCTGTCTGAAAGATGCGCACCGAAGGTGGAAGTGCACCTGAGTTCGTTTCAACCGAACTAAACACAGCATGTGTGAATACACCCTAAGTATAGTGCTATGTTTCAGTGTATTTCTAATGTGTAGTTATAAAAATGTTGTTATGTTTGAGAGTATTTCTTAATGTGCATAAGTATAGTTCTAAAAAATGTGCTATGTTTGAGAGTATTTCTTAATATGCTCAAGTAAAGCTCTAAAAAGTGTGTTATTTTTGAGTGTATTTTGTGTTAAAGTTACCGTAAGCATTAGAATTTAATCAAAAAATATCTCAAGAACAACAATATTAAAATTGATAAAACGCATTTATAGCTAGTTTCATAAGAGTGCTTTTATCATATACATTCCTAAAATGTAACCATTATATAAGGGGAACTCACCAATGAATGTTTTACCCACCGAAGATTCACTTTTTTTTATTTAGAAAAGTACACGTTTTTCTACATGATTCACATCTCCTGATATAAACCCTCTCTTCGCAACCAGATAGGGCATAGTAAACTATTTTTGAAATAATTTTGTATTATACATTTCAGTTACACAATTGCTCTTTTAGGATTTATTTTATTGTAATAAATGATGGTACCTTTTAATTCCGTATTGTGGTTTTTAACTCTCCTCACCCCTGATTAAAATTATTCCTCCTAAAAGGATTATTTTTTATTTTCGCTATTTGTGTATAAAAACCTGTGCAATAAAAGGAATTATCTGAAAATATGTAACAGTATTGAACATTTTATTACACATTAACATAGGCAACATTTTATACTGCTATGTATTAAAAATATGTAAATTGTATTAATTTTTTAATGTAATAACAGTATGCTAAATAATGGGGTACTACATTTATCAGTAAGAACTATTCAGCTGCTGTGGGGAAGTAGGTAGGGCATTAGAACCACAACTACAGGGTGGGTGGTTTGATCCCCCGTCCTGCCACATGTCCAAGTGAATCCCAAATTGCCCCTGTTGATTAGCCTGCTGTGTGTGGATCTTAACTTGAGAATGGGAACAGGTCTCCCTTGAAAAATGGGATTTACCTGTATGCTATTGATGAATAAAAAGCCTTTACTGAAGTGTATTTGTAAAATGCTAATAGTAAGCTATTAGTATACTTTTAATTAAAGTATATTTGAGTATAAAAGTAGTATAGGTTCAAAGGTATACTTAAATAGTATACTTAGGAACAAAATAAGTTGTATTATTTTGGTATGCAAATGAGGTAAAAAAATACACTTAAATTATGTTGAAGCACTGCTTAAGTATAACTTAAGTGCAACTTAAGTCGTTTCAATTTAACACAACTTAAAGTATATTGCTCATAAACACACTTTAATATATTAAGCATACTTTTTAAAAAGCTACTGAAATATTATTTTTGTTCACTTGCGTATGCATTTGTAAGCCATGAAAGCAACTCTAGCAAAACCCAATGTCCATTCCATGGACCATTACACATCTAGACCACATTCCATGGATACCCATGGAATATGGTCTAGATGTCTATGGTGCTCCGGAGGATAAGTCTTATGGCTTTTTGCAATGCCTTGATTTTTCCTTTAGGTTGCCATGTGTAGTTTTGAGTAGAATGTCTCACTTATTGAATGACTTCAAAATGTCTCAACGTGATGAAAAATGTATTTTTTCTCTCAGACAGTCTCTCCATGTAGGCATCAAAGGTGTTTAAAAGGTAGCTGTGGAAAAAATCATGACAAAAAAGACAAAAGTACCCCAGTACTTTGGTTTATGATATACTTGCAAAAAAACTGACCTAATCCTGAACATGAGCTAAACAACAATGTTTTAGCCCTCAGCTCAGTTATTAGTTTTTCACACCTTAATATGAAAGACAACTGACAAATACCTCCAGGGTGTGTCAGTGTGAAATATGACTTCTGTCGGTTGTGATATTGTTATTCATGTCATAACCTCTGTTGGGAGAAGGCCGGTGTGGATGGATGGGACAGCAAGCTTCCAATTTCTTGGACTGTTGGTAACAAGAGGTGTTACCAACAGTCAGTGTTTTGTTTATTTAACCACAAATAAAAAAGTATATTTTCAAACCTGAGCCACAACCCTTCCTTCGCCCGGATGAGTATTTATTCTGCCCAAACCTAACCAAACCTTGACCACAGAAGTGGTAAATGCTCACATTAATCTTTGTAATGGTTTAAGTGATCCTGCTGAAATGTGCGTTAGATCCCTGGGTATTCAGGGCTGCTGCAGACATATAAAACACACTGATGATTAATTCAACAGGGTGTTGTCTTTCAGACCATTAAATCTCCATATTAAAAATGCAGCGTCCCAAACAGAGAACCTGGATTACAGTACACAGATTGGCTAGCCAGAAAAGTGTCAGGAATACAGACACGCTAATGCACATCACATGACAAGACGTCATCAATGCGTTGTAGATTAATATAGGTCCTAGAAAGCCCCTGCTAAACAAATCCTCTTGGTTTGACTTTTCATTTTATAATACAGGTAACAGTTTGTTTTGCTCATTGAAAGGATCAACAAGAGGTGTTGGTCATGAAAATGACTTTATTACTGTTTTGTCGACTACATTGTCTTTCTCAACGCAACTCAAAGGACATGCAAATTAAAACTGACATTATCTTATTTTGGCGTTTCTCTGATTGGATGGTAGCCTGTCGAGTTGAAGCTAGAGTGTTGCGTCTGCAGCGACGCAAGACTACAGCTCAGGATTTTCCCCTTTTATTTTCCTTCTGTTTTTCCACCAGACAGCTAGCCTGGCTCCGCCCGCCTACCTACTTGCGCTCAAATTTCATTGTCCCTTCAGTAGTCAGTCTGGGGCTGCGGTGTATTCATGGGTTCCTGCTCGAACAGATTTCTGCCGGTCCAATCAGCGAACAGAGGGAGTGGCTGAGAACGATGACATCAAGGTTGTGCACCAGTTTCAGTTGTAGTCACAGGAAGACAATGGATGAGGATACGAGAGAAGCTATTCAGTCTGTTGTGGCAACGCTGCAGAATATCGATAAATTAAAGCCCGGAGCAAGAACAAGCTTTGCTGAGTTTTGTTGGTTACCGGCTGGTCCCGGCGCAAGACATACGTCACAACCAAACGCTATGCGATTGGTTGGCAGATCCGGAGTGGCACTGGGCAGATCCAATCATTTTAAACCTCAACAGACACCCGCCTTCAAGTGAGTTAACGTTTGTCAATTGAGCAGTTCCAGACCTTCTGTACAAATGAAATGAAGTAGGATGGTCTGGTAGAACCAGGCTACCAGACAGCCGCAGTCCTCCACCTAAATATCCAGAGAAATAATCTGTCCGGCGCCCGTGTTCACAGATCAGAGCAGAAACACAGCGCCCGTTGGCAGCGACACTATTCAGCCCTGGCTACACCGCGCAACACTAGCATGCAGTTAATATCCGCAGGTGTGATAAATAACGTGTGAATAATTTGCCCGGTCGCATGTATGACATGTAATTCCATAACTTTAACCACTGTGCTTAATGCGGACAGCTCAGGACTGCTCTCCTCCTCGGTGTGTGTAGTTGACCCGCGCTGGCGTGGATTCCTTTTGAAAGGGCAACAACCAGGCCGAGTAATATGACGTTAAGATTCTTCTGACCAAGTGCTGAATTTGGTCTCCTTCCTTCCACTCACTCACTCAGCAACATTGGCGTTTGTAGGGCTGGCCTCGCTCTGCGGTCCAGTCAATAAAACCTCCCACGATCATATAGGCCTATATGCGCAAATACAATCGGTGCCTGATATAATGTATCATATAATGGCGTGCAGTGCAGTTACTTTTAATGCTTTTCCATACGTCATCGGCCTGATTTGCATAACCGTCCTGGGACTTCAGACCCTGGTGGAAACACAACAACGGGCCATAGGAACCTTTAAGTTCCAGGAGGAGGAGTTCTTTTGGTGGGGAAGGGGCTTTACAGTGCAGGAACCAGGGGATACAGATGATAAAGATATATATGGATTGTTTACATACAGTTTCTGTGCTTTACAGACAGATCTAATCTGTATGTCATATCACATCATGTCATGTGTGCATAAATGTGAACCTTGATAAGAAAAGACAGATGCTCAAACCCTTTAGCTGAAAGTTTGTTTTGCTGTGAATACACTTCTAGAGAATCATGGCCAGCTGCTGCCTTTGTCTTTCTTTAATATGACGTGGGATATCAGTATCAGTCAGATACGTTACATTTTGTCACAACCAACACAGTCTCAATGATTTCTAACAGTTGACCAATCACGCTGAAAAGTCAAAGGAAAAGAAAACACCTTAGTTCTCTTTAATAAAGTAGTGGTCAGAAAACAATAGAATTGTGTATTTCACTACTATGTACAAATGTGTGAAATGTGCAGAAGTGTACAAGGACTTTATATTGAAGGTGAGGTGTTGAAACACTCTACCTGGAGGTGTGAACTCATTGTCAGGCTGAGAAAAGGAACCGGTGTTGTCGCTTGATACCAAACCTTGCCAGTCATCGTCTGCAAAGTTCATGGCACCTCACTTGACACTCACATGACACTTTGCCAGAGACAGAGCCATGGGACTGGCTATATCCCATCCATTATTCAAGCTGGTCTAGTCTTGCTAATTGGGGATGACTTCAGAGCTATGCACCCTGACTGTATCTAGGCATTCTGCAGGCTTCAATGTCTCTCCATTCCCACAAATGTCAAATCATTCTGTCATCTTAGTAAGACAGGTAATTCCCTTCCCCTTGAGCCAATCACACAGGGACATTCCAGTTGAAGGTATCCATTCCACAGTAAGGGAGTGCTATGTAAACATACACACTTGGCGTTTTCCATGTCTAGGCTAATCAGGATTCATTTGAAAATGTTTTTCTCTTTGTTTCAGCTCTCCAGGATTAACTATACACTGTTATCTACCATTAACAAGAATGGCAATGACAGCACAACATTCCCTTAAATGTAGATTTAAATGGTATAAGCAATCATTGCCCATACCCCTTTTTCCAATAGGATTACTGGATTTGTTTTATATCATGCTCATAAACACACTTAAATATCAGTTCAGTATTGATGAAGTGGGGTTGTATGGGTTACTTAGGTATAGTTAATTTGTAATATTATGGAGATGGCTGTCAATGCAGTCACTATAAGAGTTTGGAGGGAGAATTGGCGTTTGCAGAAGTTAGCCTTGTATTGTTGCAGAGGGGGTTAGATGAAACACGTCTTTTATTACATATACAGTATAAATGCTTACCTAAAACAAAAAATCTGTTCATGCACGCTAGATTGATGCTCTTTTTCACTGCTTTAGTTAGCCGCCAGGTAGCCATTTTTTTTTGCACTTTTTTTCAGGCGTAGTTCGGCCATTGTAATTACCACGCCAACTTGCGCTGGTACAGTCTAGCTAGCGTATCAAACTGCACTATCCCTTTAAGCAACCAGGACAATTCACTTAGACAACTTAGGCACTGATAAACAGAAAGAGGTGAGGGTACACATACTTGTTGGTCAGGCTTCTTGTCTGTAAAAGGTGGGATAAGCGATTCTGGAGAATGTGTGTTGACAAAATCACTTTTTTGTCAAATCAGTGATCATCTCCTCAAAATCTGGTGTTGATACACAGCCTAGGCTCTGTAAACTGGTATGTAAACAAAGGGAATGTAAACAACGGGGCCCACTGTAGCATGTGGGACCTGTTTACAGAGCTTCGGCTGTGTATTAACACTAGATTTCTTTTTTGGACAAGAACAGATTGTGAAGAAATATTCACTGACAATGCCAATACCGTGATTCACTCATTTCTACAATGACACACTGCTTAGATATTACTCTCTGCAAAAAAAAACTAAATCTGTTTGTGATGTCACTGACTTGTTGGAAGTGTCATGGTGCGTAATACAGCCGGGTCAAATCAAAATGTTTTAGCTGTTTTACTACAAATCTGTTGATCGTCATATTTGATTGTGTTTTGAAGTGACAAAGTGACTTAAATATTGTATGATAACACAACCTAAACATTACCCACTACCCTGTCTGACCCAAGCCTGTTGCTACCACGAGAAGACGTCAATCTTTCAACATTTTATTTTTTAAATCTAATGTCCAGTTGGAAACTCTTTGAGGGAATAGTGCATTTGTTGGGGACTATTTTCAGCGATGGATTGATCCACATTTGGTGCTCTTGTGAGTGTTTGGAGCAGCAGGACGGTGTATGTATGGACCGAGTCAAAATAAACTACAGTGACTGTTTTCACTCCGATGAAGGAACATGTCACCCGGTGCAATAGTGTGGCTCATTGATGTGTTTTTAATGTTTTTTGGTACATCAATAGATCCCTAGGGCACAGAGGAAGCATTGGATCATTTCCAATTTGTATGATCAACCGACTTTGTTGTAGTGATGTCATTTTGTGTTTTTTTAGTCTTGGTAGTCATATTGTGGGTAATTAAAGGTTCAGTAAGCGAAATGGTCAGTTTAGCTAACTTCCTGTCAGTGACTGCAGATGGCAGTCCCCTCCCTCGTCCCCACGTCACCACATTAATGCACTGCGGTCTTCAAGCAGCAAGTTATCTAGCATCATCTCAGATCCATAAGTGTGATAAAAACCATCAAAACAGACATTGGGAAGGATTTTTACCTGCTCCGCCATTGTAGGCGCATAAACATTCACCCATCTGTCGCTCTGCGCGTGCACTGGCAGTGAGACGGGTGCTAATTTGTAGCGTTCTCTCTTCTGATTGGTTATCAGTAGTGGGATCCCAGAAAAGTTTATTTGCCGATTACATGCAGAGCGAGTGACTGAGAGATCGGCTTTATGAAACGCACACACTATTTACAGTGTTTGCCAATTGCTTACACACATGTTGCAGACTTTGGCCCACTGTGTCAAAACTTAACACACCGGCCGAATAGGACAAAGCACATGGAGATAAACTTCTAACTTATACGGCAAAACTCTTGAAACAAAACCTAACAATCCCATTTCAAAACAGTTTTTAGCATCAAAACAATACACACATGCACCTTTGAATTACTCTTTCCTAGCAGCAACAACACACAGATGTGCTTTATGCAAAACACAGCTGTATTCAGTACTTTGGATGGTTTTTGACTTTAAAAGTCTCATACAGATTTTTATTTTGAAAGATTGATCCACTACAGTTGATCTAGACACATGAAAACAAAATGTAAACGCTTCAGATCTTTTATTTTATTTTGCCATTTCAGGTTTTTGCAAAAGTAAAAAAAAAACACAAAGACACACAAGAAATGGTACCACTAGAATGTTCTACAAAACATAGTGTTGTAGGGGAATGATTGGAAGACATTTAGGCTATGGATCCTGTCTCCTGTTGGCATCTGGCCACATCACCTCATCCACGTCACAGACAATGTCCTCCCTTGCCAAGCAACGGGGGAAATATCGCCTTGCGTGCCGTATCCAACCTCTTGAAGAATTTTTTAGAAAGATTGATCCACTATATTTTCAATTAGACACATGAAAAAATATAGAAAAGCTTCTGAAAAAAAGGATCGCAGTTCAACAAGCAATTCAGTGTGTCACTATGAACTCTGAAACAATTACAGTAAAAAAAAATAAGTGTTGTAAGGAATGGGGCGAGTGGATTATGAATCTTTTGGATACCGCCTCCCGTTTCCGTCTGGCCACATCGCCTCATCGACATCACATGCGATGCGAAAATATTCCTGATATCCAGTCTAAATGTCCTAATTATGGAGCTACTGTGTAGTTGGGCTTTATCTCAGACCAGCCTCCTATATTGTTAGGCCATGATTTATAAAATGGTCCACTATAGTGACCCTGTCTCCGTCTGTTGTCTCCTTTGTCCTCGTCCTCCTGCCGCTCTCTCTTGTCCTCTTCCCCTGACTCTTACTGTCTCACAAAGAAGCTGAGCTCACCTGAAGTCTATTTGTAGTGCTAAGGCTCACACTGATTGGTATTCAATTAGCTTTAATTTTTATTTTTAATGTGTGTGAATCTGTATGCTTTAGTTTAGTTGTGTTTTGTATTTTAAATAGATGTGTTTTCCAAAGGATTGCAGGAGATTTCCTTTTTTAACAATGTGTCTTATGTACAACACTGTGTGTAGTGTTTTGCAAGAAGTGTGTTGCAGAATTTCAAACACAGTGCAAAGCCTATTTTGTGTTTGTGGGGTTGGTGCTTGTGTTTAGGGCATGGTCACCAAAGTTAGAGGTTGTGATGCTTTGGGCCTAACAACCACTATTAGTGTTTAAGCATTAGGTAAAAACTGTATTATATATTTACACTTGCTCTGTGTACTTTTTATACATTACTCAAATCACTGAGAAGTAGAATTACCAAAAGTTTTTAAGGTTAGCAACAGCAGTGTGTAACTGGTTCAGACAGAATTAAGTAATATGAAAAGTGTGTGTTTCATATGGTGACAAAATGTGTTTTTTGTAAAATAGTGTATAGTTTTGAAAAGAGTGTTTCATTTTGCAAAGGGTCTGAGGTGTTTTGCTAATTGGGTGTTTGGTGTGCTAATTGTGTGTAGTGTTTTGAAAAATCGGGCCCTGTTTTCAAAATCGTGCTTAAGCAATCGAAAAAAAACTGTAAATCGCTTACTTCACCTTTAAGTTCGTGAACACTATCATAGCTGACAGGCGTGCACATGTAAGTTCTCAGAAACAGTGCTGTGACATCATTGTCACAGTAAGGCTTTTTGACTTTGAATACATGTAGTGACAGTAAAATTAGTTATAATAATGTTTGTTGTAATAATGATAATTCTTTCATTCATTTTGGCAGTGACACAAACACCGTTCGCACAATAAAAGTGTTATCCATCCGAGTTCAATAAAGCATCAATAAAAGCGTAGTTATAGTGAGAAAATAAAAGCATAGGTTGTATGATCCCAAAGACTAGAAAACACAGAGCTATGTCATTGGAATGAATAGGGTATCTTAGAACATGGTATCTAGTGCCATTACTACAGTAAAAACATCCAATGGCAAAACACATCCAAACATCCTAAATCCTGTGTGCCGGAGCTTTTTGTTACTTTTCATCTTGGCTGATCAGGTGTTTTATATAGAATGTATGTAATGAAGTGAAAGAGACTGATTGTGTTGCTCCCAATATGTTTCTTCACAGAAAGCTGAGTCAAGTAGACCCAGGGGACGGCCCAGGAAATGGGTGAGTGTGTGTTTGTCTTTAAGTCTGATCTTGTGATATGCTGGATACTGGGACACAACACGAGAGGTGTCTGTAGATAAAGGGTTGTACCAGTTGATGTAATCTATTTGTGGCAGGAGGGAAATGTGAACGGGAATGTCAGGCAGAGAAAGAGAAAAAAACAGGTATCTCTCTTTGGTTTTAAAGAAAACTGGGATGGACTGTTTCACTGACTCTCTAAACATGTTGTGGTCATTTCTCATTATGTGTGTGTGTGTGTGTGTGTGTGTGTGTGTGTGTGTGTGTGTGTGTGTGTGTGTGTGCGTGTGTGCGTGCGTGCCTGCGTGTGTGTGTGTGTGTGTGTGTGTGTGTTCAGGGGAGATCTCCCAAATGTTTTTGTTATCAGTCAAAGAAAATGTTTACCCTCCACGCTGACCGCAGGAATACTTAAATAATTCCAGTGACAGCTTGAAGGCCTCAGTGTTATCAGCTCCAAAGTAACAGGCCTGATTGATAGCGCAGGGGAAAAGCAGCCGGCAGTTACAAGTGCCACCGGGAAAAGGGTGAGGAGGGATACGGGGAATGTGAACTTTCTCTCTTCCATATATTATGTCAGGATGTTCATGTGTCAGGGGGCGGGGGAGTGAAGGCTACAGTTGGACTTCATAAAAAGTCTGCATTTTTACATTTAGGAGAATCAACATATTGAGTGTGTGTTTTTCACACTCTGCTGGTTTGGTGGTGAAAGATCTTGCCGAAACGTATCAGCTTATCAGTGGCGGCTTTAAAGTCTATGCAGCGAGTACATTGCTGGGTTTCACGTGCATGTGCATTGAGTCGTCAGTGTGCAGGGCCCCTCCTTCAACAACAGGCCAAGCTGCCAGGACCACACTGCAGGCTTTATGTCCAATCTAATGTCTTAGGAGAACTCACAGTGGCTCACAGTAGCACGCGAGTGGCTGAGACTTTCACTACAACACAATATTTAATATAAACCACATCCCCAATATTGCCTTACTAAACGTGAACATATATTATATTATAAATAAATAAAATAGACATTATATGTCCACCTAGCCTCTGCAAAAGCACCTCCTGTAATAGGGATCTACATTCTTATTAGTCAGTGATAACTGTACAAAGTTATCATGACCAACGAGTCATAATAGTAATCATATTAAAGCTGGGGTATATGATTTGGGAGAAAATAGCAGTTGGGATAGAGATTCGAATCCAAATAACTCAACCGCTCCACTTGTGTTCTCTCTGGTCCCTCCCTGACACGCTCTACCTGCTGTAGCTCCTCCCTCCCAACGACAGTTATGCTCGTTCATGTCTTTACAACTAGTGTCTTTCCCCGTCTTTCCTCATATCCTTGCTGTCTTAGTGGTGTAAGCAGTTGTTGTTTAACTGGAAATAGGACATTTAGGGGCCGTTGATTGTTGCCGTTTGTTGGCTGCTGTAGTGCCAAACTGGCAGACTGCTAGGGTCTAGGGCTGGCCCGAATACCATTTTACAGGCTTTGAATATTCGTTAGATTTTCCGAGCGAATATTCGAGTACTCGTTCTAAAAAAAACACACCATCAAAACCAACATTAATAATCCAAATGTACACGCTGAAACCGAGTGTGTGAGCCGAGACAGTAAGCTGTGTAGTTTGTTGATACTTTAATAACTTTCGAACGGTAATAAAGTCGGAGTTCTTACTTTTTCCCCGTGGAAGCGAACAGCTGTTGTTCCGTTCCAAATCTCAGCTGGCCTCTCTGTCACCGTAACCCGTACAGGAGCTTATCAATTCATCCAGGAACATGCATCTTTTTGGGGATTTATAAATCCATACAAAGATACAATATTGATAGTCTTTTGTGTCCATATTATATCCATTATTGACCGCGTATTCCCATGATGCAAGCAAGTCACTGTTGATGATGGGCGGTAGCTGCGCTGCATTAGGAACATAAACAAACGGCTAAGCTAACGTTAGCATTACGTCAAGCATTAGGCTACTTTTCCTTCCAAAATCGCGCTAGTGTTGTGTTATTGAGTTAAGAGGAACACATACTCTATTCTTCCTCCATCTCTCTCTCCCTACTGCGCTTGGTGCCGTTTTAGTTTGCCTCGCTCTGGTAACATCACGTAGCCTACTACAGCTGATATCACCGGTTGCGCTTTGAAAGGGCAGCGGCCAACTAGGTCAAAGTTCAAATAATTCGATAATATATTTTAAATGAAATTCTAATGTGTATTTTACAATTGTTGTATAACTTGTGTGTCTAATCATTATTTGCCGACGAAATATGTTGCAGTTTGAGGTGCTTTTGCAAAAAAATTATAATAATAATCCGAATACTAATTTATCAAACGAATACTCGGATATTCGAATAATTCGGGCCAGCCCTACTAGGGTTGTGAACGCTCACGCAACTGACGCAGCAACGTCGGTGCCAAAGTGAACGGACAGTCCCAACAGCCAATAAGAACGGAGAATCGGAGCCTCACTCTGATTGGTCAAAGTGTACATGAGCGGTGGCAATTTTTGGGGCTGGCACACAGAGAGCAAAGTGATGAGTAGATATTCTCAGACCACTTCAACTACATAAAGCTGAATGGCTAATATGACATTTTTGCCAAATATGACAGTGAGAAAGTTACCCACCCCAGCTTAATGGGAAATACTACTAATAGATACTTATCAGTGACTGATGGCTGATGTACCCTAGAACTTCCTTTAAACGTCACTCTGAAACACTGCCAAATCCACCACAGTCTGCCATAATGGTTACTTCATGTCATATGGAAGTTATTGTGATCATCACTTTGCAACTTGTAGTATTCACAGCAACACCCAAGCAGTACATCTGGCAACAGATTCACCTGATTGCTGTGATGCATAGGATTTGGCAATACACAAGTACGGTGGAAGTGGAGTTGTTAAACATTGGAATCTTTCCCCTTATTGTACGTCAATCCCATATGATGACAACATAAAATAAGTCCTGTTTCTTTGTTTGGTCGTGGTCAGTCAAAAATCTGGCCAGTCCTCAAATAGTCAAGTAACAATGTGTGTGAAACGCTGTAAAAAGTTGCAGAAAGGAATTAAAGCCTTGTTTAAAGCATCATTGTTATTATATACATAATGACTTATAGCATATAGCCATCATTCATTTTATTCCATTGTATGTACCGTATTTCGATTATTATTGTTCTCTTATCTTACTGATTGCAAGTAGGTCTTTTATTTGATCATTTTGACCATTATTCTTCTTCAGATATAATGAACTCAGAAGAAAATGACTACTTTAGTCACTAGGTGTAAGCTATTCATATTTTGCATACAAAATATATAGAATGTAATGCTTGGTCAGCAGTTAAGAAAAGTATGTCTGAAACCATCCGTCAATTCATCGGTAAGTTTGATTTGCCTCAAACAACTAAAACGGTGACATCCTGCCTTTACATTAAAACATGAGCAATACTAATCCAATGATATAATATAGTCATTGTATAAAAAGCTGTTTTGGCCTCAATCCTCACAAAGGGGTTTACAATAATAACAACAAACATACAGTTTATGGACAAAAATGTGAAGGCATAAAATCAATAGATATTATTGGTAACTAGGAAGATAGGACAAAAACAACTTAATGGTATGCTTTATAAAATCAGACAATAATGCAAAGACATTCAGAAACACCGCAATGATCTTCTGTCAGGAATCTGTAATAATATTGTAGATAATCAGCCAAGTATTATGATGCATCCTGGTGCATCAACAAGTCACTTTCTGAAATGTCAGGCTGCCAAAGAACCCTTGGACTGAACTGATTGAGGTTTACTGTAGTGTTTCCTTTGTAGGTGTGTGAGTGTGTGTTTGTGCGTGCGTCTGTCTGTCTGTCTGTCTGTCTGTGTGTGTGCCTGTGTGTGTGTGTGTGTGTGTGTGTAGGTGTGTGCTTGACAAGCGGCCTCTGTTTGCTTTATGTCAGTGTTTCTGGCTGAGCTACAGACAGGCCACACTGCTATAGTCAGTTGTGTATTGTAGATAGTGTACCCTACAGACATCATTAGGACTATCAGTGGTTCTGCCTCACAGCTGCTTTTTGTTTTCTCTGAGGAAATGTTTAACTAACACAACGCTCTATCAGCAGAACAGCTTCTCCTTCTGTTGAGATTAACCACATCCCACCATTAAAGGATACACGCAACAGCAATAAAGTAGTGAAGTGCACTTGACAGATATGAGTTATAGAAATGCACTGTAAAATATCAAAGAGCAATGCTACTGTCAGTTGTTACATTGACATCATGACAAACTGATCTTCAACATTTAGCTCTTGCCTCATAATAACAATAATGTTGATAATATACATACAACATATTAACATTAAAATATTATTTATTATTATTATTCCGGACAATTACACACAATACACAATTTTCTCTTTGCATATTCATACATATTACGTTGTGTGTTATCGTCCGAAGGGTGGCAGGAGAAGCCACTTACTATTACTATTATTATTACTTACTTAGGACAATGAGCAAACTCCACTGTTTGGACACTTGGACATGAGGCAGGGGGATGTGTAGTGGTAATGTGGTGGTGTAGTGTAATCTCTGGATGAATGCACCTGTTTCCTGGTGTTTCTTTGCTCTGCTGCCTGATTGGTTGAGGTTCAGGGGTATAATTGACATCATCAGGTGGAGTTAAGGTTGGAAACATGGAGAAAAGTGTCTGGCAGAAAGAAAAATGGGAAGTAAACATGATCATCCATCCCTCTATTATCTGTAACCCAAATAGTCTCTCAGCCATTTTAGGATAGGCCAATCCACTGCTCCTGGCGTAATAAGTAGCTATACTAATGGATGGATCAATATCACCATTTTTTTATACACAATATTTTTTTGTATATTCAACTCGAGATCAGCTGCTGAATATTAAACTGTGGGTTTACATTTGTGTCATTAAGTGTCATGCATTGTATATAGCTTTGTAGGACTAGCACACAGCTGGCAGGAAATGCTGTCCTGTGAGTGCAGGTGCTGAGATGGATAGGCTCTACGCAGCTGAGCAGCTTCCTCTGCTGGTAAAAGCTTGAACGGGGACTCCCCAATAGATTTCATTCATCAGTTGTGCACAGCAGTAAGCCGTCTTCTGCTGCCAAATGGCTGCTGTCTATTGGTTCCTCTACAGGCACGCTAAGAGCCTTTTCCCTGTTTGTAGATTTGTTACAGTAAAGCTTAGGCACTCTCTACATTTTGTGGCCTATAAGAAATGCCTTCTTTTTGCCATGGCAACAATGATGAAAACTGTTAAAAACCAAAGTTCCGGATGCTCCAGTGGCGTAGTTGATAGATTGCGTACCATATTGGCTCCGGCCTTCGTTGCAGTGGTCGAGGGTTCAAATCTGACCCGTGGACCTTTACTGCATTTTATCCCCCCTCTCTCTCTCTCTCTCTCTCTCTCTCTCTCTCTCTCTCTCTCTCTCTCTCTCTCTCTCTCTCTCTCTCTCTCTCTCTCTGTCTCCCCATTTCAACTCTGTACTATCTAATAAAGCTTGAAAATGCCAAAAAAGTATCGTAAAAAAAAATAAAAAAAGTTACTGTGCCATTTCGTTTTGAAGTTACTGTCAAGGAAATATCACATTAATGGCTTATTGGTATAAGACTAGTACCTGGAGAACTTTGTGTTTTATTATTATTGAGGCCGAGTGGTTCTTGCATCCTCGACAGTACTGAAACTGCTCTTGTTAGGTTTGGAGTGACATTTTTGCTGTCACAACCTCTGCACTTGTGCTGGAATGAGACATGCTGCATGTCAGGGTTATCAGTATAAGTTTAGTTTGGCTGAACTGTGGTCTCAAAACCAAAACTCTCCTTTTAGAATGATACCTTCATCGTACACAGTGACACAGTTCTCTCAAGTTAAATAAAACCAGTTCCTATCACTTTCGTAGCACTTTGAACAATTTACCTTGAATCTGCTAACCTAAAATAAAGACAGTTCATCTAGATTAATAAAATATATTCTTTGACATTTGTTTTATATAGGGCTGTCAAATTAACGCGTTAATTTCGATTCATTTATCACAGAAAAATTTACGCGATTAAAAAAATTAACGCAGATTAATCGCACTTCTATAATGCCCTTTGACCCGGTGCAAAAGTGGTGCGGAGCTGCACCTGTAGCTCGCCGGGCCGGGCGCGTGGGTTAAAGGGAGAAAGGTAAAGAGAGAAGCAGGGGAAAGGGGCCGACTCGAGGGCTCTATGGATGGTTTATGGGATGCATGAAGGTAGGAAGACATCTTACTTAATTCTCCGCAGTGTCCGTGCATTATTGATTTAGTGGGTGCAACAATGTAGGCTAGGCCTATCTCTCAATCTTCCTCCAATTTTGTTTGCTAGCTGTCTAGCACCCGCCCCGTGTGTGTGTGTGTGTGTGTGTCAATATTTTTGCCTATGAGTAGGCTACGAAATGGTGGCAGTGCAGCGCTGTCTGTTGTGGGAGATGGAAAGTCGTAATTTTGTCTGCTTGTTTTTTTGAGAAGATTCGGCGCTAGTTCATGTATAAAGCTGGCTGAGGGGAGGAGACAGAAGTTACGAGAGACGGAGAGCGAGCGCGCGCGAGAGAGAGAGACAGAGAAACAAACAGTAGTAGGCTATACAGCTGTTTACAAACAGGTATACAAGTGTCATATAAGTATGCGATTAATTTAGATTAATTAATCACAGAGCCTGTAATTAATTAGATTTATTTTTTTAATGGCTTGAGATCCTCTAGTTTTATATCATTCCCTGAACCAGAGGGCTGCTTGAGATCCTCTAGTTTTATATCATTCCCTGAACCAGAGGGCTGCTTGAGATCCTCTAGTTTATATCATTCACTGAACCAGAGGGCTGCTTGAGATCCTCTAGTTTATATCATTCACTGAACCAGAGGGCTGCTTGAGATCCTGTAGTTTAAGCTGCACTTCTGCAGCCATACCCATATTCATTGTTTTAGGGCAGACTAACAGTATCGATCTTTATTAAAAACAAAGGGGAAAAAAAGAACTAAGTGACATGTAAGATATGAATGATTTCACAGTTTATAAAAAAGTAATTGTGCTCTCTGGTGGACAGACTGTGTAATAAAGAGTAAATAACCTATCAATCTAGAAATGATCATTGGGCTTTTGTAAAATCTAATCTATTTGATAAAGGAATACAACACAAATAAATGAAGCAAAGATGATAGGTCTTGCAATGTTACAATTACGGCTAATAACAAGCATTTGTATTTGTGTAGAAAGGATAGAAAGGAGGAGGACACATCACACTTCTTTATTTGCCTCCCTTTCATTGGTCAGCCAGTTCCTCTCTGGAAGCCAAACAGTTTCCCAGTCCTTGGGCCATACTGCTGCCTTCCATACAGCTGCCTCTTTGTGTTGAGCTTTCTCTGTAGTCACATCCGAAGTAACTCACACCCAGGACACACTCATACCCATCTCCCCTTTCTGGGCCTATGCAAACCCTTATTTGTGTTAAATGGAGGCTACTGTGAGACTAATGCCCTGTGCATTAAAATGTGCGGAAACGACTAAGTGAATGGGCAAGGAATCACAAGTGCTTTGGCAATGAGTGTGTGTGTGTGTTAAGGGAGTTGATGTAGTGTGAAGGGGAGATGTCTACTCCTATCTCACACACAAGCCTTTGCTTCTCTTGGCCTTGGGTCAGACACTGAAGGCCAAGTGCCAAGCATTGGAATCAGAGCTCAGGCAGGAGGAAGCTATAGGAAAGACTGGCAGAGGTGGTGGGCAGCACGTTTAGGAGTTTGTCCGGCAGCTTTGAATAAAGTGATGAAGCTTGGAAGATCCTCAGAAAGGGACTCAAAGGAATAATGCAAAAGCATAGTCAAATGTAAAAGGTAAAAACAATATAATGGTGAACGTTGAAACTGCGATAAAGTGCGACAAATGCAAAATAATAAGTTAGACATAGTTTAGAAGCAAGTACACTCAAAACCTTAGTAGCCTCCTAATCAACTGATGATGTCCATACTGTGGAGCTTTAAGTATGTGGCATTCACATTCTCATTCAGCCAATTATGGGCTGAGACGTTTTTCTTTGTGTGCTAACCAACTTGGACATCATCCTCTTCTCTGTCACCGCCTTTTGATACTCCAGCTCAACTTCTCCTACTGGCGTTGAGCCGGCCTTTGAACTAACTTGTTGAGCCAGCCAAGACACAGGACAACATAAGAGATAGCACTGACAGCTACTCTGCAGCATCTGGTTGTCGGAAGCCTCTGAGCCTGCGCTCTGAGTTGGTCAACAGGGTTGATGAGCAACTCTGGGTTTTCGGTTTCAGAACAGTGGATCAGTGTTGGGTCAATCAACTCTGAGCGTGTTCACTCTGGGTTGAGCGCGTGCGTAAAAGCCATCGTCAATGGATCGCTGATGACATGATTCACCATGGAAACAGGAGAAACAATGCCTCCCACTAGAGTTAGAAAAAGAAACAAATGAGTTTATCGAAATTAATTAATTAATATATGCCGGCTCTGAGTGATGTTGTTCCGTCAATATGCCGCAATCTCTGTGTAAAAGGGGCTATTGAGGCTAAAATGTTCCTGGGGGAGGACCCCCAGACCCCACGCTGTTGTACAGACCCTATATAAACGTGCCACATCGAGTTTTAATGAAACACACGCAGAATCTCTTTTCTCGCTACGTTATAGTGCAGCACCCCCACATATTGGTCAAGCCCCTCCTTAGCCCCGGTGGAGAAAAAATCCTTGCGCCGTGCATGAGCTGTGGTAAATCCTCCTGATTTCACTGTGGATTTTCCAGCTTCTTCCTGGGTACCTTGGTCAATCTTCTGGTGAGGAGTTGCTCCTTGGTGTAAACAACAAAGCTTGTCCATCCATGGCTGGTACCAGGGAGCCATAATGTTTTCCCTGTGCCCTGGACAAAATTATCTTAATAGTTCAAGAAGAGAAAGCCCAAATGTCTCCATGTACCACTGTGCCAAATACAGCCTCAAAGGGGCCATTAGCAATACTGTAGACCTTAAAGTCTTTTGTCCGTCATTCGATTTTAAGTATTCATTTTCATTGTTCAAATGTTCTCCTGATGAACTTTGGTTTTCTGTAGATTGTTGGATTTTCTTTGCTCAGCTGTCCCATTCATCGGAGCTGAACATCTGTTGAATACAGCAGTATAGTATAGTTCTCACTATGTACGCCGGCGCTGTCCAAGTGACCTAGATAGCTCAGCTGTCCACGCTGGGCTAACTGGCCAGTTTCCTGTGGATCAACTAGACAACTGTGTGATAGCAGATATATTCACAGTTTAAAAATATGCTGATTTTGGGGCGCCCTTAACTCACTTGGTAGGGCGTCTCCCTCCCCCCCCCCTGGGCCGGGCCCAGCAGCAGACCCGGGTTCGATTCCCGCCCGCAGTCGTTCTCTGCATGTCACTCCCCTCTCTTCCCCATTTCACCTCTGTCTCTTTGAACTATCAATTAAGCATAAAAATGCCCCAAAATTATCTTAAAAAAAACAAAAAAAAACATGCTGATTTCGGAGTGTGCTAATACTTCTTTTGTTTATCGTCAATTGGAGAGTCTTATCATTAAGTCTTTGTGGCAGCGGCCGCGGTTTGAGCCAAGCACACTGCCTTTTTGTCGCATGTCTTACCCCTCTCTTCCCTGTTTCCAATCCACCTCTGTCCTATCTAATAAAAATGCATAAAAAAAGGTCCCACAAATGCAGTATTCATGGGTCAGTCCAGATTTCTGCATCTGAGAAGCATTTGACAATGATGAACATTTCTCATTGTTAAAGAGGACCTATGATACTTTTTGACTTTTATGACCTATAAACGTTGTTATAATGATTTATAGTCATGTTTAACCATACTAGAGTATCAAATAATTACGTACATGAATTTCGACGTATTCCCTGCTGACCGTCTGGGGTGGCTATGCAGAGCACTAAACACTATGGCAGCCGGTCGAGAACTAACTTGTTCAAATTTCCGGGTAGTTTCTGTCACGCTCGGGTAGTTTCTGTCATGTTTCCATGTATAGTAATGCTGCTCAGGCAAGCTCCGGCTGCATGCCCCCACCTTCCTGAAAATCTCCCGCTGCTGGAAGGAATGTAACCAATCACAACGGAGTGGGGTTCGCAGCAGGGGGGGGAGGGGCGGAGAAGCTCAAAGCAGTGTGTAGAGAGAGACTGCTGTGCTCCCTAGGGTAAGAGGAAGAGTGTCCCGAAAATCTACATAGTTTTTTGTGATGTGATTCGTGTCAGGTTGCTCTATAGCAGTTTTAACAAGAAATGAAGACCAGAAAAGTAGTATAATAGGATCTCTTTAAAAACCAAGAAAGTGTTTTTATGCCTTCCTCACAAAGAAACAAGACTGTATTTCAATGACCTTGGCCTCCCTCCCATTGTGATCACTGGCTACCTTCTTTTCTGATTAATTACAAAATCTGAATACTTATAGACGTGACCCATTGCTCCCTGAGATACACAGATGATTTGTTTCCCTTGAGTACAAAGATCTCAACCTCAAACTCAAAGATGACAGAGCGTTTGCCATTAGGACTACTACACTGAAAAAAATAAACATTGGATGAACTTTAAAAAATGTAAGTGATCCGTCACACCTAATATTTTAGCTTTGATTCAATGTAAAACATGTTATCAGGTTAGAACAAATGATTGTTTTACTTTGAATCAAAATATTAGATGTGACAGACTACTTTAATTCTTTAAAGTTTATCCAATGTTTATTTTCTTCAGTGTAGAATCTGTTACTTTTGTAATCACCTAAAATTTTTCTTTAACTTAATTTGATCTGTTCTTACATTATTTGTGAAGCACTTTTTAAACAGTGATTTAGAAAAAGGCCAGTATTATGCAGGTTTATTATTATATTATTATAAATGCATTACAGTGCTGTCTTCTTTAGTTTGCCTGAGAGCAATCAGAACACTGTTTGATGATCCTTAACCCATTGAATTTAAAGAAGTCATCCTGGTGTCATTATGTTTTTCCTTCAATGATTTGAACATTATTCACCAGAGATGATGTTAATGCATTGCTTGTTTATGATGACGATCAAGTTTTTCTTCTGTAAATTCCAAACAAACTGGTAACGTAAAACATATTGACAGCAGTTCTTCAACACTGTTGTGCTTCGAGCAGTAAGTATGAAAACCTCAGTATATACTCCTGGGGCCTCATTTATCAACCGTACTTACGCACAAATCTGTGCGTAAGGAGGGCGTAAGAACATTGCTACGCAAAGTATGGAATTGACCAAAATGTACTTAGACTTATGAATGTGTGTAAATGTAAGCACAGCTCTGACCATGCTTACGAACATAATCTAGTGGTAGAATAGTGATATTACAAGCACAAAGCAAAGCATTTAAGAGTGTCAACGTCTGCATTATCACTAGAACCGCCAGCGTTCTCTTTATATCTATAATCGCCACGCGCGTCAAATCTACCCGTGCATTTCTAGTGTAATTTAAAGTCATACATTTGTTTGTTTAATCATCATCTGTGTTTTGGACCTCTTGTTTTATAATCAAAGTTTCTTTAAGAACACTGATCACGTTTCGTGGCGACTCAGTAATGAAACTGAAAGTAGATATAATATTGCCAATATATCAATGAAAACAGCCGGTCAAAACAGTGTCCAAATGAGCTAAAATCCTAAATACAATAAATAGTTACATGGCACACTTATTTTTAGGTGAGCTCTAATTGATTATTCATTAAATGTGTCACACGTTTACATGTTTTGAAGAGGAGGATCCCTCTGATGCGAGTTGACTTTTATTTTTAAACAGATAAGAACAGGAAGACATTGCCTTGCAGCTCACCAGTCAATAGCAGCAATTTTCGTGTTTTCAGATTTACGCAGTGAAATGAAAACAGAGGACAGAAAGCTTGTCATTTGCAATACTGGCGGATGCAACTAACGTTCATGAGGCTTCTATAAAAGCTGCATGAACGCCAGTGATGCATTTTCAACGTATTTCCACTCAGGCAGGTGGCGGCAGTTGAGTAGGAGGTCCCTAATGTGGACAAAAGTCACATTGGTGTTCCCACTACCAAATGAATGCGGACACATCGGACACAAGCGACCTAAACCACCTCTCGAATGTGGTTTTTGTGATCCGATCTCAATGCGTCTAGAGAGTGTTTTCACCTGTAGTTAGAGCTGTATTCACGTGATCGGATCACAAAAACCACATGTTAAAGACAAATGGAAACGGGGTCAGAGCTGAACAGTGGCGCAAAACAAACGTTTCCCCCCCATGAAATATAGCGTCTGCTATGGGGATATTTAGGATTCGGGTACGGTGACGTTGAAGAGATAGAAGTGTTTAAAACTTGGAAACTTATAGTCACGTGGCGACCGGTGGCCGCTCACACCCAGTCTATCAACACATGAGACATCGCAGAGAAAAGTCAAATTAATGCATGAGAGTGAAGGGCCAAGCACGTTAAGTTTAAAGACACTGCTACTGTCTTTGCACTTTGGAGGAATGCATTTATTTTCATGGGGGGAAAAACGTTTTTTTTATTAAATTTTTTAAACCATAATTTTTATTATTTTGAAAACAGTATGCCTATAGGCTACTAGCCTATAGAAGCTTTATTTTATATATTTTCAATGATTCTTAATGTGTGCATGTTTTAAACTGAGATATATGGGTTTCAAAACCTGTAAAGTAACGTTTAAAGTAACTTGTAATCTAACTTAGTTACTTTTAACATCAAGTAATCAGTAAAGTAACTAAGTTACTATTTTAAGGGGTAACGAGTAATCAGTAATCAGATTATTTTTTCAAAGTAACTGTGGCAACACTGGTTGTGACCATATATGGTTAATTGGACGCGTTTCTGAATGCAAATGGTCCGAGCGTGAACGAGCATGGTACTTAAGAACATGTGGGATTTATCAAGATTGATGACTTACTGGTGTGCGTACGATAGGCCAGCGCACGTTTGATAAATACCGATTTTTTTGTACTTAAGCACATACTAAATTTCATTCGTAAGAGTGAATTTAGAACCTTTTCTACGCACTGTTGATAAATGAGGCCCCTTATCTTTATCACTATTCTGTTTTTAATAGTAAGCAAAATGGCTGATTATCTCTTTGGCTAGAAATGTGCAGCAGTACTGCCGAACACTTGCAGCATTCAGTTGTGAAAGTTTCATGTATCTTTCTGATGTTAGAAATGATTATGCATATAAAGAAGACAGAGTTTTTTTTTCTATAAGGATTGCTTTAATGACATATTTTTTAACTTCTGGGGGTTATGGGGTATGCGTTAATGCTATCCTGAATCATGTGCAATTGTTTATTTTTAGGTTGGTTGCTGCTGTATCGTACCCCCTTCCCCAGGCTATTTGTGTGAGTGGGAGAAAAAAGAGACATTAGAGACCACAGACAGAGAGACACTGAAAGGAGTTGGGGGGTGGGCAGAGGTTTTGCCTCATTCCCTACATTCTCAACCCCCCACCTTCCTCCAGCCTTCGTTTGCTGCTGTGCTGAAAGGCTGAATTCCAGCCACTAGAGGCCTTTTGTTCAGACAGGAGCTCCACAAACATCAGGAGTTTCTTTGGGACCTTAGCGGATTTCCACAGGTCACCTATTTCCTCCCTCCCCCAACTTCCACAACCCCTTTTCTCCTGCCGCAGCCCCTGGAAGAGTTTAATCGCTTCACTCTGAGTCTTCAGACACAACTACATGGCAGTGAGCTGCTACACACATTAGCATGTAGTATGCAGTGAAGTTAAAGGCTGCTTCACATATAACATGCTGTTCATCACAGGATTACTCAATCCCAATAGTATACAATACCATATTGGAATCATTTAATTTAATTACAATAAGGAAATTTAATATGAAAACTTTCCTGATAAAGAAATGATCTGGCACATAGTGATGCATCATATCTGAACAATTTACATGCACACATAATTACCTAGTTACATAGTTACATAGTTACCTGTATTATTTTTTATTTTTTATGGAAACAAATTGGGATATTTTAAACAATGTTTGCACTGTTGAATACACATTGCATTTTTCTTTTGTCAAAAATGTAACATACACAAAAAAAGGAAAAGAAATTGGCTTGTAAATCGTCTACAGGACTCCCTCAGAATATTAGGTCATAACTATCTGCAATTTCACAATTATATTTCAAACACAATAATGTCCCTCATAGTAAATTAAGAATTTGGTGAAAATGTTGAGTGAACATAGTCCAAAATGAGAGAATACCAATAAAAACAGCTTAAAACAATAACAACTTAACTTCTGCAGGTACATTGTAATGAAATTTGCAAAAAATTGCTCACAAACTCTAAACATAAACATTTTTAGCGCAGTTAAGAGAAGGAGGGCACTTACTTAGAGTACCCCTCATTCACTTGTTTGTTTTACACAGGAAGTTACACAGCCTGTGGTGTCCTGGTTGTTAGTGTAGCAATGGCTTGGCCTTTTTTTTCTCCTCCCTCCACAATGCAGTTCTTTCAAATTCCTTAAATAGATATGGACATTTATGTCATTAGAGTATTTCTGCTACCACTATTATGAGGCAGGAAGTGAGCTGTTCCAGGCACGACAGGTTAATTCTTAACATCTGCGACGCTCCTTTAAAACAAGGCAGAGCAGAGTGCCATGCCATAGAGTCCTTCCTGTTGCAAAGCAGCCACGCATGCACACTGGGAAACATCCACATGCATGTGCAGCCAATGCTTCCAAGACACTAAAGACCGCTGAGCTCACAACCATTATACAGGCACAACAAAACAAATGTTTTCAATTCTGAAAATGAAGATTTCAATGAACCGAATAAGAATCAAAGATAGATCAGCTGACATATTGCATTTACTTTTTTATGCTTCTTTTCTTTTCTCTTTTCCTTTGGAGATACGCTGGGAACAAGTTTCACTTCAAACAGCAGAGGCTCCTAAATGGAGCCGATCCAATTTGTCTGCGCCTTTCTTTCCTTTCAGAGCAACCCCCCAAAAACCATCCCAACAAAAGGCTGCTTGTCTACGAGGGATTTTTCACATTCCTCGCAACAACAGACATTTTTCTCCTCTACAAAGGGCCCTTCGGCAAATTCCCCCTAATCGCAGGGTTTAGTTGGACCCTGATAGGTGCAATTCACAACTCTCATAGGGCATTGGGTGAGATTTGGAGGGGGGGGATTGAGGATCTTTAAGGTAGTTCAGGTAGGTCAGGTGGTCAATGCTGTGCTTGCCCTGGTATATTTCTATCACTCCCTCCAGGTAACCAAACCTACGGCCTTTTATCCTGGACAATAGTTTCTGTTTGAGATAGAAAGTGACTGGGTGGCCCATTTATTCTCCTTTTGTCTTTAGCAGTGGTGTTGAGGTGTAATTTGGTCAATTGAATGCTTTTTTCTTTTGTCTAGGAGTGTTTTTGTCTGTGTGCTTTCTGGGGTTGAACAGTGATTGAGCCAACAGAACCAAAGTGTCAGTTCATTAGGCTGAGGGGAAACGTAGGGCTGTCAAGCCATTAAAAAAATGTATCTAATTAATTACAGGCTCTGTGATTAATTAATCTAAATTAATCGCATACTTTTATGACACTTTTATGCCTGTTTATAAACAGCTGTATAGCCTACTACAGTTTCTCTCTCTCGCTCTCGGTCTCGCTCTCCGTCTCTCGTAACTTCTGTCTCCTCCCCTCAGCCAGGTTTCTGCATGAAATAAGATTAGGAGCTAGCGCCGAATTCTCTCAAAAAAACAAGCAGACTAAATGACGACTTTCCATCTCCCATAACAGACAGTGCTGCACTGCCACAGATACGCATATGCCGATTCATTCACCATCGTCGTAATATTGACACATACACACACATACACACACACACACATACACACACACACGGGGCGGGTGTCCGTTTATGCGGGAGACGAGACAGCTAGCAAACAAAATTGAGACACACGGAGGAAGATTGAGAGATACTGTTTTGAACCTACATTGTTGCACCCACTAAATCAATAATGCACAGACACTGCGAAGGATAAAGTAAGATGTCTTCCTACCTTCATGCTTATTTGCCCGAAGCATCCCATAAACCGTCCATAGAGCCCTCGGCCCCTTTCCCCTACTTCTCTCTTTACTTTTCTCCTTTTTACCCGTGCGGGCCGTGTCTGCAAGCTACAGGTGCAGCTGCGCACCACTTTTGCACCGGGTTAAAGGGCATTATAGAAGTGCGATTAATCTGCGTTAATTTTTTTAAATTGCGTTAATTTTTCTGTGATTAATTAAAGCGTTATTTTGACAACCCTAATATTTTTATTTTGTTTTAATTAACCTTTATTTCACCAGGCAAAATTGCTTGAGGTCAAATGAGCCCTTTTCCGAGCAAGGCCTGGCCGAAAATGGCAGCAGTTAGAATGAATGAAATATAAGACAAGCATAAAAAGAAAGCAGACATGAGACAAAATACATTCCAGTGGGTGAAGAAGAAGAACAATTTTGAGACAATGATAAAATACTATTCATTGAAACATTGACACACTCCAAAATGTGCCGTTAGAAAACATCTGAGTCGGGTTTTAAAATCATGGATGGTTATGTGAAGCTAATTTTATAAATAATGATAATCAATATATCAATTAACCCCTTATTGGTATGGCTTGATTTTATAAATGGTTCTATAAATCTATCAGTTCAATCCATCCATTTGCAGTTGCTTATTCCTGATGGCGGCAGGCTTTGCTAGGCAGTCCAGATGTCCCTCTCCTCCAGCCCCTCCTGGCCAGAGTGCCATAGGTAAGGGTCAGAAGGTAGCCTGGCATTTCCAGACCTGCCACTAGGCGCTGGCAAATTAAATTTGCTGCGCCTGTTAGTCTGGGCACTCTCCATTGAAGCTCATTAAATATGTCATGAAATCCTGAGCTACCAATCAAATCGTTCTATCTGATATGGGCGGGCCACAGCCCTATGTATGGTGCTCTGGGGCGGACGTAACCGGATGACGACAGTGACGCCTTCAAAGCCGTGATAGTAAACATCAAAGATGGCTGCGGATATGTTGTTTGAGTTTGAGAGGTTTTGGCCTCGACGTTTTACGATTTGGAAGACGGCACTCAAATCTTTCATTAGCAAGTAAGAGGAATGTTCTGTTTTGCAGACCGACCACGGCAAAAGTTTAATTTAACAGTTAAACCGCTGTTTGCTAAACGAACGAGGCTTAATACGTCACCTTGTGCATCGCTCTGATTGGTTGTATTGCTATCCAATTACGTGCAGTGGCATTTGAAATGCACGAGTAGGAGCCGCCCCTTGAGTTGGAAACTACTATTGATCGTGGCCTGATCCTCTATTGTTCTAGATATCAGGGTCTGGAGTTCCAGGCTAGTCAGAAGGTAGATCAACTATTAAATCCAAGGCTTTTCCTTCCGACCCTACTCCCTCTTCACCATGATTATCTGTTACTCAACAGACATTTCACTTTAGCAGGCTGTGGATTCCCAAGTATTTAAAAAAAAAAACCTGCCAGATAAGTCAAATGTTGACCAACCTAAACACTCTATTAGGTAAAGTTGCATTTTAACAATTGAAATGGCAAACATTCCAGGTTTAACAGCCCACACTGTTTAACACAACCAACAACAAATTGATCACGGACATCCGTATCTTATCCCCCATAAGATACAGATGTCCGTAAAAGATTAGTAGGATAGGTTAAAAAACATAGCCGCCATTGACCAAAACGCTTATGCAGGGGCGGGGCTTAGCAGCTAATTGGCCTTAACTCATTAACCATAGGTCCTATCATCTTAAACTCGTGGAACACTAATATAACACGTGTGGTAGCATGTCCCCCAAGGCTTTTCGAGCCGAACCCATAGGGGGCGCCACAAATGCGAAAACCATATAGCTAAAAAATGCAATGTTTGACAGGCCACGCCCCTCGCCCCCTGACTCTGATGGACTTATACAGCTCAGGTGCTCCACAATAAAGCCTCTTGGATCATGGAGGTCATATAAACATAATATTACATTCGTAGTGATAAGAAACTACCATAGAGAATGAATTGTAAATGTTAAGAGAGATACAGGGGAAACAGCGCCCCCAAAAATCCCACTTGTGGCCAAAAATATATTACATCTGTAGTGATTAGGACTACCATAGAGAATGAATGGGAAAACACGGCCCGTGGCATGCTGTAGATCTGGGTTTGATACCAGATGAGGACGTTACAAATGATTAGACTTTTTTTTCTTTTCTTCTTTTTACCTCACTGGCCTTAATATGTTTTCGGTATTAAAAAGCCGAACCACTTAATAAATTCAGTCAATTACAATTGATGACATTTTCAAACTCTTATTAATTCTTACATCGCGAATGCCGGGCTGGCGGTCGGCGTCTGGCGGCCTGCACTTTTAAAATGTTGGCTATTTTTTTTTAGTTGATAGAATAGTGTTGAGGATCCAAGGGTACTATCACATTTGTAACTTGTCGGACATCTTTGTAGGCAGCTGCATTTCATGGGAGATAAAGGCTGCGTTCCAAATCACATAGGTTGCGTTCCGAATCGCATACTCTTTCTTTTTTCTATTCTACATACTACATCCGACGATAAAAAGAATATAGTTAGGATGCAGTAGGCATACTATTGGGACACACTTTTCTCTCTTATTTCATCATAACATTGCGCCTTGATCTTGCCTCTTGCTTTTATATCCGTCGCATCCCCGTTTGTTTTCATATGGAGGCTTCGTCGATGTTACGTCACTTCACGTGCGCACTGGATTGTGGGTCAGAATCGCCCAAATAGGATGCCCTTTTCAACACTAACAATCTTGGCCGCATGAAGTAGGACATCCGGGTACTTCTAACCATCCTAAATCTGGCCACAAGAATCGGGACATCCTAAATCTTTTTTCTACATACTATATAGTAGAAAGTATGCGATTCGGAACGCAACCATACTTTTTCTTTTTACTACACTACATACTAAAGTACAAGAGAGTTTTATGGCCAAAGGAAAGAAAAAAATCAGATAAGGAAGATTTGGTTTCATTATGCTGAGAAATGTCAAGAATAAAGACGAATACTCCAAAATGCAATTGGAGTTAGTGGGGCATTTGGGTATTTTCAGCATACTACAATTGACGTGCAATGTATTGGGACATCCTAAATCTTTTTCTGGCATACTAAATAGTAGGGAAGTATGGGGATTGGAACGCAGGGATACTGTATCTCACCCCCTGCAAATGAAGTTAGAGCCATAATACATGCTGATATCATATCACATGTATTGAAGCTACTACTATGAGCAGATGTCTCTTAACTCAGCTGAAACTTTACAAAAACACAGCAGCAGGATCCACACACTGCTCGCATTACAGATATTTAAAAGGAAATGCATGGGTGGTTGAAGAGTGTTGAACCAGATAAAAACCTTTCCAATATTGGATAATGGAGGTGTTATGGAAATTAATATTGTGTGAATAAATGAAATATATTTATACTATATTGTATTGTCCTAAATTGTGAATCTTCATACAATAGACCAAACATTTCTGACCTTAGTCTTATGTAAGATAAAGTCAGGTTGTTATAACTAAGATAGTATGTACTGGAGACTAGATCGCACCAACGTATGTTGTTATGTCTCACTATTCCAACCCTGAAAATCTGTTACGTAGGCTGATGTTCGTGCGTAATTAGATTTTGCTATAACTTCTGGAGAATGACTGCATTCTCCGGTCATTTCATTACAATCCCATTGCTGTATTGTTGTCTTGACTCATGTTTGCAAACAATAAAGATCTGTTTATTTTGTATTTAAACATTGTGTCATCTGGTATTAATTGCCTAAATCTCAGCTTTCTAGAGGGTTGATATTTCAATTCCACAACAGGGGTTTCTGCGATCAACAGTTACCAATAAGACAATCTGAGAAAACTAGGTGTGTGAAAGTGATATTTTATTGTAATGTTTAATTCAGCATAAGCCTCTGCATAGTCATATCTTGAATTGTTCCTGCTTAAACCCAAGCAAATACATTTTTTTTTTTTGCAAAGTGACTACCTGCATGGCAAACCCAACCAGCAGCAGCTTCAGTGCTCCGTTCAGGCGCAGTATTGAGTGGAGGCCACACACATGTTCACAGTGCTTTGAGCCCGACACACAGTCAATGTAGTTGCGTGCGTTACATGGAATAAAATAGATCTGAAGTGTGAAAATATGTTAGGGGCTCACATTTACACATGTATAGAGTGAGTGAAACGTGAGCCTGTGTAGACAGCTGGATTGTTTAAAATAGCAGCAAATCTGTTCCATCAGATGAACATGAGACAGCTGGAATACGTGTCTGAAACACCTCCTGTATACTAGACATGCTGTTAAAGCTTTGAGTTGAATCTATTTTACATTGATGTCCTTTAGTTCGGTTGCAATTTGTGTACACTTTTGGTGGTCAGGACCCATCATCACCTTTTTGACTGACAGCAAAGTGTTGAGACCCACCTTTCCAGCTGGTGTCTGTTAGGTTGTTTGATCTGCACCAGTTTGATTTATAGCTCACACACCACACACAACTACTGCGCTAAAAAGGAAGTATAGAAGAGTTCTGCAGAAATGAACCAACAGGTGAGGTATGAAGGTATTGTCAGAACAGCTTAAGAGGCTCGTAGTTTCTCTTTATTTGCCGCACCTTGGGGAAGTTTATCTCATAGAAAATATTCACGCTGCAAAAAAACAAATTGTGATAGATAGCATAGACTTTCCACTGCGTGGTATCAGCTCAACTCGGCTCCACTCAACTCGCAATTTTGCAAAATCATGGTACCTGGTACCTGGTTGCGGCTAGCTTTTTGGTATCACCTCGTTCTAGGTTCCAAGCGAGCTGAGCCGAGAGACTACCGGCTTCATTCTGTTGTATATTCTCCCAAACCCTCCGGGACTTTTCGAGTGTATTTTGTCACGCCACGTGCAGCCTTCTCTGGCTCTCTTTCATTTGATTTGCAATGAAATGTCCATATATTCGCTAAGCTCACCCAGTTGTGTTGGTTGTTGGGGATGTTACTTTAGACATACTGTATTATACATACTCCGTATTTTTGGCGGTTGGTTCAGTTAATATTACAACAACTGCTCATAATTTCTGCTTTGCTACTTGACTCGGGAGTTGGCTTTCTGCCCCTTTGTATGACGACCCCGTCCACATTCAGGAGGTACTATTTGCAGTGGACCCATGCTGCTACCAAACCAAGTTGAGCTCAGTTGAGTTGAGTCGAGTAGAGCTACATGTGCGGTGGAAAAGTGCCATAATAGACATAGGGGAGAGTGGGGGGAGTTGTGCCAGTGGGGAAGTAGTGCCACCCCGTGTTTCTAGAAAAACATAGAAGAAATTGTAAATGTGTCCACATATGAAGAGCCATCCATTTGACTTCTGTAAAGAAGGGGAGACACATGAAATATGATATATTTTTGAATATTGTGTCTGAACAATTATAGACATGTTTGAAAACCTTTGACACATGTTTTAGTGCTTTAGTATGCTACACTTTGAGTCTATACAGTTAGCACGATGTCAGCCCTAAACTGCTACATCATGCTAATTATCCAAAATGATGGGGTTTGGTGATTTGTGCCAAAGGGTGAGTTATAAGTAAGTAAGAAAGTAAAATGTATTTATAAAAGCACATTTATAACAGTTTGTACTGTCCAAAGTGCTGTACATAGTGCATTCAGTAGGTAAAAAATGAAGGTAAAATAACAATAACAAAAATAAAATAAAAGACATAAAACCCATACATCCACATATAAACAAAGATAGTAGTGCAGAGGTAAGATAGTTAATGGGGAGGAAAAGCCAGGGTGTACAGATGGGTTTTGATCCTTGATTTAAAGGCAGAAATGGAGGGGGGATTTACAGGTGGCACTTGGTTCCACAAGCACGGAGCAACTAGTGCAAAGTACATTTCTGAGAGTTGTGCCATTGACATGGCTGTATATGCTGGTCACCAAAAAGAAAGTGATTATCTACAGTAGCTCAGAAGAGACTGACATCTCCATTTCACTTAACGACACCACTGATGAGAGTTCAGATGGCCAGAAAGATGATGATGGTGACTTTGTCATTGTGAGCTTTGCAGGTAAAACCATTGGCTCTGCTAGGCCTTGCTTAAGAAAATTGACCTTCAACCTTTGTAAAATATTGACTTTATTTACTTTAAATAAACCTTAAACAAGTAATTGTCTAATGGATTTGTCTTGCATTAAAGTTTATGAGATATATATCAATGGCACAATTTACCCCATGGTTTTCTCGCCAAAGGCACAACTTACCCCGCGCCGGGGGGAAAGTTGTGCCACAAGACAACTTTTTTTTCCGAAAGTTATATTTCTTAAACAGTTTATTTCAGATCCAAAGTTATTGTTGCCGGGGATGCACCACATCCTGAAATATACATACAAATTTTCGTTGGAGACATTACTGTCAAGGCCTGACTTTAAAGTCACTTTGAGTAAAAAGTGGCCCGCTCTCCCCTATAGGGGCTTATTAATCCTAATGTTTCTGCTGGCCTTTTACCTTTATTTTCTAACACCAACATGAAAAACCTTAATAGAACACATTCATCACACAGTCCAATAGGCAAATTGTAAGACTTGCTAAACATATTAGTTTTTTTTTAACAACCCCATAGTGTTCTTCTAGGACAAATATCCTGATCTGAGGATTTTCTTTTTACTTTTGTAAGTCCTATCATGTTGTTTGTTCATACAATACTTTTAGATTTTGGAATGCACTGATCATTGCATACTCTGTGAAAGGCTGGCATTGTTTTCTTTAGACTTTGACTTGTTATCTTTCAATAATACTTTGTATTGGAAGAGGTTCTGGGGCCTGTTTCAGGTAGCTGGTTTTACATACTGATGAGTAACTCTGGGTTTTGGGTTTCAGAACAGTGGATCAGCGTTGGGTTTATCAACTCTGAGCGTGTTCACTCTGGGTGGAGCGTGTGCATAAAAGCCATCGTCAATGGATCGATGATAACATGATTGACCATGGAAACAGAAGAAACAAATGATTGATCCTCCCACTTCTCCACTTCTCAAAAAAGAAAAAAAGAAATCTCCGCTCCTCCCAGTAGAGTTAGAAATATTAACGAATGAGCTTATGGTAGCCTATGGAGAAGAATTAACGGGATATTGTCTCATAACTCTGATCTAATCTCCTCGACAATTCAGAAAAAAACAGAGCAAACATTTTTTGTCAAGATAATCATTTCGCTTCCGTATGAGAAGCCATAGTCTATTTTAAAAAGTTACGCATATCAGCTGTAAAGTAATAAAGCTGGCGCGGCACAGCATTGCTGACAGTGCCTAAAGCCTACTGTGCAGTAAACAGAACAGTTACAAGTGTAATAATTACAAGTGTAATAATTTTTAACTACATCAACCAGGAATCGAACCCGGATCTCCTGCATGCTGCATTTTCCCATGCATTCTCTATTGGTAGTCCTCATCACTACGGATGTAATATATTTTTGGCCACAAGTGGGATTTTGGGGGTCGCTGTTTCCCCGTTATCGCTCTGAACATTTGCCATTCCTTCTCTATGGTAGTTTTTTGTAAACGGCGGCCATGTTTCTTTAGCTATCGCGCCTAAACTGTATACATATGTGTATGTCGGTCCCCTAAGGCTGTTTACAAAATTTGGTAGTCATAGGTTGGAAATCCGTTTTGGGGTTTCTGGCACCCCCTATGGGTTGTGCTCAAAAATCGTTGGTGGACTTTCTACCAAACGTGTTTTGCACATATCGAGCAAGTTTTATGATGATAGGACCTATGGTCAATGAGTTAAGGCCAATTAGCTGCTAAGCTCCGCCCCTGCATAAACGTTTTGGTCAATGGCGGCCATGTTTTTTAACCTATCCTACTAATCTTTTACGGACATCTGTATCTTATTCCCCCGGTTCTTTGTGATCAATTTGGTGTTGATTGCATAAAAATTCGAAGAAGAAGTATGATGGATAACAATGTGGTAGCAAAAAAGACAAAAATCTCCAAATGTTCCAGTGCTTGAAAAAACAATGGTTTTGCCTGCAGTGTCTTGCCTGAATGATTATTGTATGTACATTCAGTTTGTTGGACAATCCTTAACTTGATTAAGAAGTAATGAAATAAACCTTTACTTTCTTTATTTTGCAGCCTGTACTGTGTGGACTGAAGCCATATCTCAATTAGAAATGTAAATGCACATACAAATGAATAGTATAGTACAAAAGCGGACCAGGGTGAAACTGCAGGCACAAATAGAACAGGGCAGGAGATAGAAGTAGGGCACCTATACCTGCCCAACAATAAAGGAGGGTTGAGCGCTCATGGTATCTTTATAATGCAGGATGGTGTTGACATGGTCTTCATTACTGTGTTATAGTGCTATGACATTCCAGCCAGAGCTGGCACAGAAAACACTAACTGTGTGAAATGATCTGGGGTAGATATGGGGGGGTCAGGGACATGGTTCCTCTTCTTAGAGCCAGCAGCTGAACAGACACCAGAGCTATTGGAGGGCTCAGCTGTTCAGCTCTGGTCCAGAGATACATGCAGTTGTTCAGGACTTCCTTCACCCGCGCGCGTGTGTGTGTGTGTGTGTGTGCTGTTAAAAGGCAAAAAAACATAATCAGTCAAGTTCAAACCAGATTGAAGAGGCATCTATCTTCACTTGCCTTTTGAGAATTTTTGCTTTCATCTTTACACATTTTGCAAACACACAAATGTGTCGGAGATCCCCTGAAATGTAAAGAGTAGATGCAAACTCTTATTTCAACTAGGTACGTCGTAGATGTTTTTCCACCTTTTTGACGTTCATAATTTGGCGACTCACCACAATGCCAAAGCTTGAGGAGAGCTGTAGTAGAGGTTTGGTCATGTAGGCTCGCTCTGCTTCCTTGCTTAGATTAAGTCAGAAGTGCATGCCACCGCAGTGCACTGTACTAAGTTTATATATAACACAAACAGTTCCAATTCAATATCTTATAGGCACTTTGGTGGGTAACATTTCTACTATAGTTTAACTTCATTCGAAATGTTTCATTCAGTAAGTTTTTACATATGGCTTTGGTGAGAATGATTGTCATCCAAATAAGACATCCATTCAGTCACAATTTGTCATGATTTTGAAGTGTGAGAGGCAGCTGCATCCTTTTTATACGTCATCCACCCATATCCCCCTGTGGTGTGCGGCTGCTTCTGTTTGGCTCTTTGCCTACAAACATTAAAATGTTTAATGACTTGATTTCTTGCCAGGCTGAAGGCAGGTTTAAACCAGCTGTGTATGTGTGACCTCAACTATTGAGCGCCAATATAACTGTGTCCATCATTGGACATTCTCCAATCTTCATTGGGAGGAGCCCTGTCTGTTAGTGGAAGGCAGCCCCTGATTGGTTCATGTAGTCATTAATCTAGCCTCCAGTCAGACCGGACCCTCCCCACTTTCCGTCTGTTAGTGGAAGGCAGCCCCTGATTGGGTCATGTAGTTGTTGACGTCAACATGGATCGATGAATACATTTGTGAGATATGGCTGATCTCACAGGGCTAGACTGACGACTACATGAACCAATCAGGAGCGGCGTTCCCCCATAACGCCCAGGCCACACATCCCGTGTCTGCTTCTGCTTCTTGTATACAAAAAAATATTAATTTCTTTCACATTTGCACTTACCTAGCTACTAACCCTAGGCTTATTTTACAGGAAAGGTAAGAGGTTAAAATTCCTGTAAATCATATTGAGTTCTGCCAAACCATCACGTAATGCTTTTTGTAAATAAAATCTAGAAACTGTTCTTCTTCTTAATGATAGCAAGTGGAGAAACAACCCTAACCCCTCCCTTTTGCTCTCTTGCAGCCACAGCAAGTTGTCCAGAAAAAGTCTGCTCAGGTAAGAGTTCCCAGGATTCATGCATTCACACACACAGACTCAAATGTCTTTGTAATCCCCATAATACTATTTTATTCTGTCGTCAAATGAATTGCTTGTCTGCTACATTTAGGCCATATACACAAATATTATTTTCCATTGCTTGCTAACAAATTAAACATGCATAATATTACTTGTGATACTTTACAATTTAAATTGAAGTTAAAGATTAGTGCTAAACAGTTTCCATATCTAAATGAATAAATCATTTTGATTAGGTGTTTTTTGCATTCTGGGTCAGTATTCTATTGTGCATCTACATCTATTTTTACAAACAACCCATTAGAGAACATTTTGAATAGAATTGTTTGGTATGAATGGATGTCTGGTCTTTTTTGTTTTTATTTTAAGTTAACGACGATTGTTGCCGCTGCATCCTTAGATTTCAGGAAACAAATTGGAAACAAAAATGTAATCAATCTTTACCTTGGGCTTTATCCAAAATGATTTACACTTTATCCTACATTTCCCAATTCACACAGATGTCAGTAAGCTAGCAGCAAGGTGGTGAAGAATAAGGATAAAAAGCAATTGAGGTTCACTGTCTTTGCCCCGGGGCACTGACATGTAGACGGCGGGAGAAAGTGCTGCCACAAAATATGATCTAGGGCTTAAAGAAAAAAAAAACTTTTCTCAAAAGGTGTCTTGTTTTAAAGTCTATTCCCTATAGTCAAGTTGTGTTCTGTGGTGCCAAACATAGGGAATCTGCAAGGTGGATGGCTAATGTGTGTTAAAGTTTAGACCTAAAATGAACAATGTGGATATGGTTAAGGGAAAGGTCATTTTCAGAGTACCAAAAGTAGTAACCAAGGTTTTCTAGTGCAAATTTTAACATCACGTTAATTCCAACTTTGCTCCTGACACAAGAGTCATAATTGAATTAACCACTAGAGGTCCTTGTAAGGTCAACATAAATAGTTGCTACTTTTGTTCTTTGGTTTTTTAACTGTGCTACAAGAAATGTGTTTATTGTGACTTCTTAGAGACTGTTTTTGCTGCATATAAAGCACAGTTGTAAATTAATATACTCTACACTAAAAACGTCCAGTTTCCGTTCACGTAATTTGTGTTCCAATGTCCTACATGTAACCCAGGGTGTTGACTTGGTTGACCATCTAGTTTTGGTAGAAAGAGGTGGTCGTTTGCTGCTGTGCAAAGACTTCAGGCCGATGTTTTTTTTTTTTTTTTTTTTTGGTTTATTTCAGGGACATTGCACTAATCAACATTCAAAATGTTAGTGAGCCAGAGTTAGCCTAAGAGGCTAGTTTTCAATGTTCATGTTCATTAAGTGCAGTTAAAGTTGATGGGCCAATGTTAAAATGACAAGGCCAATGATTACTACATTTCTATGATTACTATTGAAGTCACAAATAGCAAAGAGCTTCACCTGGAGCTGCCTGCCAAGGAGTGTAGCCACGCCCACATGCAAACACAAGCCCCTTTTACACAGAGATTGCGGCATATTGACGGAACAACAGCACGCCAATATGCCGGCTTTGCTTGCTTCTGTGTTATTTACGCAGAACCAAGCAACGCCGGCCTGCTGGCGCATCAGTAGCCCCTTTTACACAGCGTTCAGGAATGAATGAGGTGCTTGTAAACAGCGTCAGGTGTGACGTAAACATTTAGCGCCGCGCACGCCGGTCAGCTGGTTTACAACAACAACACTGGCCGGTGAATTGAGAGCAGAAGTGCTGGGGCTTGCACTAAGAGGGCCGTATTCTACTGTCCCCACGATGTGCCGGTTGATCTCGCTACGCGCTGAGTCCAACATCTCTAGGACTGTTAACCAAACTGACAAAATCGCTCCGATCACTGCTTCACCTGTGTGTGTGTGTGTGTGTGTGTGTGTGTGTGTGTGTGTGTGTGTGTGTGTGTGTGTGTGTGTGTGTGTGTGTGTGTGTGTGTGTGTGTGTGTGTGTGTGTGTGTGTCTGTGTTTGTGTGACAGGTTGGCTGTGAGCGAGTCTCTTTTTGACGGCAGCGCTCTGCCATTCAGACACATACTCATACACACAGTGTGTGAAGTCACGTTACTGTAGACAGAAATAAAGTGTGGATATACACTCAGACTCAGGATAATAATAGCGGCGGCGATCCGGTCGCAGCCTAGCTTAGCCTAGCCTAGCTTTCCCACTTCATTGTACAACTTCCCCCGAGCAGAAATAGACTCATACACTCTGCAAAATGAAGCGTGGGGGTCTGGATTGAGCAGCGGACCTTATGACCAGCTAGATTATACGCCGTTCCTTTTATTTGGTGATTTTTACGGGACATCAGGCCGCCGTGGTTAATGTTAAACACACGTCCTTCAACTGCTAACATGGTCGCATGTTTAGAACGTAGGCCATGTTCCGCAACAACAAGCTGGCCGCATTTATACAGAGATGCGGAACAGATTGTGTCGGCAATCTTACTACCCCCCGAGGAAGTAAAATTCCCGGAACAAACTGTTGCGCCTCTTGGCCCCCGTTCCGCAACGGTCGCATTTATACAGCAGGGCGGAGGGCCGAAATTCCGGCATATTCCCGGCTTTCACTGGCTGTGTAAAAGGGGCTACAGAGACACAACAAGGGGGAGAAACAGGAGGAAGAGACAGACTAGGGAAAACAGACAACACACAGAGGAGAAGGAGAGCCTGCCATGCCGTGAGTCATGACAGATCTAGTATATGATCGAGAATGATGTTATAAGATCCGAGATAGAACCTCCAAATTCAAGATTCCATTCAAGATACATTTCCCTCGTTAAATCGATTTCTAGGTCGATTGTTTTAATACCAGAGTCTCAAATAAAAGGGCAGGGCTCAAATATAACACTCGCCAAATGCAGGTACATTAAGTCTAAGAGAGTAGTAAGTTATTGAGACCGCCGCCATTTTGGCTGGTGAACGATGTGTGCTCTGCCGGCTTTTCTAGCGACTACTAAACGTGTGTCACCACCGGTAATGCCCCGGACATGCCTTTCTACAATAAAAAAATACTATCTATAGATCAGCGTGTAGCAGTTAAGTTACCAGTAATACAAACGGAGCATTTCCCAAGGCTGCGGCTTTAAAAGCATTCACATTAAAAGCATTTCACTGGTCAAACGTGAGTTGACTTTTATTTTGAAACAGGAAGAAACAGGAAGGTTGCGCTGACACTTCACAGCCCTGCAGCGCTCCAGTCACTAACAGCATGTCTTCTGTTTTCACAAGTTCAACGCAGTGAAACAAGAGGACAGAAAGCTTGTCATTTGCCATACTTGTAACACTAAGCTCACACCAAAAGCTTCATGAACGTTAGTGGCATTCATTTTCGGTTAAGGTAAACGGACTGTTTACATGGGCCAAATTGCATTGGAAGAGCTATCGACTAGGCTACAGGTGTCACCGCCTACTACTGGCTTGGCATGCGTATTACAGTGATTTCGGCCGTTTTTTTCTGAAACCGTGTGCATGATGAAAGTATTCAAAACAAATGCGTCTGAATGCAGAAGTTTTTGAAAACGTAAAGGAAAAACCTTCCCATTTTCAGGGAGACTGTTGCCATATAAACATGGCCTTATTCAGAACAGGATACCTTCTATAATTAGAATAAGGTTTTTGGTTGCTTGTGCAGGTGACAATGAAGGGAAACTGTAGAGAGGACCTTGGTTGTTTTGTAACACTTTACCAGGTTGCATTGTGGGACATTTCAACACTTCCAGTGGTGGAGAGGATAATAATGTTAAAGTGATTCACACGTTTTACGTGGAAGATAACTTTTGAGGGAAAGAAGCAGGGGAGAGAAACAGTGCTGACGTTTTTCAACTTATGAAATGTTGGGCCGGATGAGAACTGTGGCAAAAGTCACGAGTGGCTTTTGCAAGAAAAGGAGGTGAGACAAGGCAAGGAGTTATTCCTGGTGCTATAATTGAGAAATTCCAAAGGAAACTGAAGCAGTCCCTTTTCTTGTCCGACTGTTCCACATGTACAGATAATTAGATGTTAGATTGTTGGTGTGAGCACCTACATCAGAGGGGGAATGAAAGACGAATGGTAATAAGTGAGTGAAACATGACACAGGACCCCCACCCCCCCAGCATTCCCTCACACTCCAGGAATCCAACCAGCCTCCCTGTGTTCGCTGGTGCGGGCCACTTCTTGGTGTGAATGCATAACTTGCCTCTGATTTGTGGCTGTGTGGGAACAAGGCTGAGGTAGTTGGGAGGCGCAGTGAGGCCCTGGGAGCTGTAAGCCATAAAAATGTCATTTAGCTCTCCCACTTTGATAGGCTGTTTTATCTCAGCCCCAACCACCACAAGCCTGTACAAAACCTCAAAGCCCTTTTAGTCCAGTGCTAAGGGGTGGGATGCATAACCCGACCGAAAGCTACAGCCGTACACATAGCACATAGGCTAGCACAGTTTCCCAATGAACTTTTTAACTCCTCTTCTATTTTTTCCATAGCTTTTTCTTTTTTTACTCTTGAGTTTGAAAATATCTCCTTATCTCTTGGAAAATCAAGAGTGGGAACAACTTGCAACTAAGGCCTACACTGGACGGCAATAGCAGGCTTTAGATGTAATAAGTTATTTATGTCGCACAGGAGTATTCAAATATATTTTTGAAAGCTCACTATCCACAGTTAAATGCAACATTTGTTTTGTCTTCTCTGTAGTGGCAGTTAGCAGACCTGGAGTATGATGCAGTATATTACTACCATCACACAGTTGAAGAGATGTTGTCCCAGTTCAAAACTATAAACTTGCACCAAAAAACAATACATTATTTATTATGGCTTCCCCCCACATACCGATGGTCAGAATCCTCAGTGATGAAGCCAGATGTTTTTACTAACAAATAATAATCATATTGGATGACAGTAATGGAGCTAAAACTTGAATCTGACAACTGGGGGGTGTTTCAAGAAGCGGGTTTTGAGGCAACTCAGAGTTTGTTCGCTCTAAGTTAGTGGTAACTTCAGGAAGCAGGTTCAGCGCACCTCAGAGTCAGTTACTGCGGCAACATACGCCGTGGGTCTAACCTGCTGGATAGGTGATTTGACCTACTCTGAGTTTGTTTTCACTTTACGCTGCAGCTCCGAAGAAGAAGAAGAAGAAGAAGAAGAAGAAAGAGTGTCACTGCCACAACGCGTCCCTGTACAGTTCAAAGCAAAATCACTCCATAGAAATCTCCATCGGGATGTTTATATCATTTCCTGATGATTTTACGTTTGATCGAGCATTTATCTAATCAGTAGCCTAGTTCTCAGCCCTTGTGTCGTTCATATATCATTATTTCTAAAATTATATAACATGTAAAATTATTCGTATAACGTGGTAATCCCAACAAGCACACAAGTGTTTGGTAATGTTGTAAAGTTTATATGTTGACCTGCTCCCCTTGACTACCAGTTTTTGAGCTAAGCTAACCTGGATGAGAGACCTTTGCCTATGTCTATATTAAAAACACACGCACAGTTACAGGACCGTTTTTTTACGCCTTTTCTTGAGCCCGAGAGTGAGACAAACAGCTAAAAATTCCAAATGTTGAACTATTCCATAAAGTGACTACAAGATCACAGTGCAGGCCAACAAAAGTAAAACCCACTGTCCTGTGACACTGAACGCCTCCTATGCATGAAGCCCTTAACAGCATGTGGAAGTGACCTCCCCAGGAGAAGGTATTCTGTCTTGACTGCGACACTTCGTGAGGACTCCTACCAATTTCTTTTACAATATGTGTTAAAGAAATGAGCAGCCCACGCTAAGCTGCAGGCCCAGACAGCATACCTAGGCATGTGTTCAAGGACAGTGCTAACCAGCTGGAATATGTCCCTTGCAAACATCTTCAACAACACCTCCCTGAGCCAGACCACCACCATGCCTAAAGAAGGTCTCATTAGCTAGTGCCCTGTGTGCCTGACTCACAATCCCAATGAAAGGCTTTGCATTAAGACACATCAAATCCAAACTCCCCACCTCACTTGACCCTCTACAGTTTGCATACCGCTACAAATTGAGACGTTCCATGTGTGGCCAAATAAAAGCGCGAGAGAGGCAGCAGTGTTCTCTGTGTTGTTGTTCTCCATTGTTGTTCTACTAACTCTGGCAGCGAGGACGCTTGGTGATGACGTATGTATCGTATTACGACGTGATGACGTATGTATGATGGAGCAATCGTGCCCGGGCCGCGGCCTTTAGGAGCAGTGTGACCACGGGCCAGCGGGGAGTGGGGAGGGGGGGAAATCGTCCTGCAGCACGGAACAGGCAAACTTGCCTAGTGTGAGTGTGCCCTTAGACACCAGGAAAGGGGCCTACGGCAGACTGCTGCTTATTGACTATAGCTCAGCGTTTAATACAATAGCCCCCTCCAAGCTGGTCACTAAAATGAGAGATCTCGGCCTGCACTCCTCCCTCCTCAATGTTCTGACTAATAGACCGCAGGTGGTTAGAGTGGGCAATCACATGTCATCCCCCTCACCCTCAACATTGGTGCCCCCCAGGGCTGTGTGCTGAGCCCTCTGCTGTATTCCCTTTACACCTACGACTGCGTTGCCACTCCAACATCATGGTCAAGTTCGCTGATGTCACAGCTGTGGTTGGCCTGATCTCAAACAATGATGAGTCTACCGCTCTGAGATCAAGCATCTAGTGGACTGGTGTGAGGAGAATAAACTCAAGCTGAACGTCAACAAGACCAAGGAGCTTATAGTGGACTTCAGCAGGAAACAGCATTGGAGCTTCCATCCTCTCAGCATAAACAGAGCCCTGGTGGAGAGCTTCAAATACCTGGGTGTTCACGTCACACAGGACCTGTCATGGTCCTGTCACACCAACACCGGCGTAAAGAAAGCGCGTCAGCGTCTCTACCTGTCATGACAGGGGCGGCTGTGGCGAAGCTGTGGGGCGGTCGGCCACTGGAGTGCAGGGTCGGTGGCTCGATCCCCCACCTCCCCGCCACATGTCGAAGTATCCTTGGGCAAGACATTGAACCCCGAATTGCTCCCGATAGTTAGCTTGCACCCTGCGTGGTAGTTGCTGCTGTCGGTGTATGAATGTGTGTGTGATTGGGTGAATGTGTACAAAACAATGTAAAGTGCTTTGAGTCTGTGAAAAACCAGGGAAAAGCGCTATATAAGTGGAGTCCATTTACCATCTCAGACAACAGCAACCTCATCAACTTCCTGCCAAGACTGAAGAGGACCATTATACCATCTATACATATTTATTCACAATAATGGCTACCCAGCTCTCAGGGTTGACTGCTAAAACCTTCTTACACTGTGAGATAATCATATTGCTTATACCCACTGTTTTTATTCTGCTTCATTATCTATTTTATATTAGTATCCACATTGGACTTTAAATGTCCCACATTAGATGCGCTTCATGTATTTTTGTTTTTTGAAGACCTTTTTGTATGGTGTGCCTTTTCATGACTATGTCCTATTTATGTGTTAGCACCTTGGTCTGTAAGAAATAACACTTCGTTTTTGTAAACTATGTATAAAATGAATACAACTTTACTTAAAATTGTATGTTGAATGTTTCCTTATTTGATTAATGTGTGTACCTAAACTATTGGCTTCTTTTATTTTCTTTTTAAATCATGTATCTAAAGGTTGTGGTCGTAACTGAAAGAGTTTTAATGACATAGACTCTCTTGTGTTATTTTACAGGAGGAGGAGGAAGAAGAAGAAGAAGAAGAAGAAGAAGAAGAGGCCCAAGAGGAGGACTAAGCTTCCACACAGTGACACCTCTACCTCATTCAGCTGTCAGGTCTTTCAAAGGGAAAAGACTTCATTGACCACTTATTTTGGACCTTTCCCACGTTATTTACTTGGTTTCATTTGAGTTAGAGGATTTGAACAGGGATGTGCAGCACATGTCTGCTCTCTAAGTTCCTTTGATACATTTTTTTTTACAGTATACCATACAGAATGCAGCAACGATAACTTTAAGTAATTGCATTGCTGCTAGCTACATGTTGGCTGATAAAAACACTGTTGAGCTCCAGACAGTTGCTTGGTGGAAACAGACACATTTCAAGTAGGGACAAGACACGTCATCATCCCTGCTCACACTCCTCAATGAGAATAAATGAAAAAACAAAGAAGAAACAGACAGACATAGTGAGGAAGTGTTGGCCACATCCACAATGTTGAGATATGTGGTTCAGGATTCTCAGAGCATCAGCATATTCAAAACACTAGTGAGAGCATCAGCAGGGAGTGCAGCATTCTGAAGACTACTGTTCATCTTTATACTGAGGTGCAAATCAAATGCACTAACAGTACAGTACAGTCTCTCTCTCTCACTCTCTCTCTCTCTCTCTCTCTCTCTCTCTCTCGCTCTCTCTCTCTCTCTCTCTCTCTCTCTCTCTCTCTCTCTCATAGACAGACACAGATACACACACTCACCCTTCCACCCATCCCATCATTGTTGACTGATTGTCCAGACATTGCAGCAAAAAAACAGCCTGGTAATGTCATACTAAAATCTAGGGCATATGTCATCAAGTTTGGTTGTAAAGCAGCCTCCCCTCCCCTTCCCTCCCCAAACAGGCGTTAGACCACCAAAGAGAGGGAGACCAATATAGCTTTCCTCAGGGCAGTCTTATCATTTTGCCTTAAATACATTTTAAAAAGTGTGCTGCTACATTAGCTAGGATTTAACGTAAGCATCAATCTGACACTCTAAACATCATCTTTACATTTACAAAGTGTTTCTCATGTAACCATGAACAATACCCGACAGTTCCCTTAATCAACCATTAGTTAAAGGTGAAGTAAGCGATTTATTTATGTTAATATAAGTGTTAAATCGCTCTTTATTCATACAGTGATCACTTATATAGTGTGCACGTTTCACAAAGCCGATCTCTCAGTCACTCGCTCTGCATGTAATGGGCAAATAAACTTTTCGGGGATCCCACTACTGATAACCAATCAGAAGAGAGAACGCTACAAACCGGCACCCGTCTCACTGCCGGTGCACGTGCAGAGCGACAGATGGGTGGGTTAATGTGTATGCACCTACAATGGCGGAGCAGGTAAAAATCCTTCCCAATGTCTGTTTTGATGGTTTTCATCATGTTTTATCACACTTTTGGATCTGAGATGATGCTAGATAACTCACTGCTTGAAGACCGCAGTGCATTAATGTGGACGTGGGAGGGGACTGCTAACTGCAGTCACTGACAGGAAGTTAGCTAAACTGACCATTCCGCTTACTGAAAACCTGTAAACTTTAAGGAGTTTTTTGCTAAAATCAATAACTTAAACCATACACAGGTTGCACATTTTAGAATGTACAAGATGACAAACATATTAAACCTGTAAGGTAAATTCAACAATATTCAGTATTCAAAGGATGGTTGTCAAATTGATATCAAAAGTTTCATCAACAAATAATCTTAATCATTTAGAATTGATCAATTTTAAGTTATTTGGCTGTTTGGAAAAGACAAGAGCTTACTCATGCCACAAAAGTGTAAAATGACCACTGAAATCCTATATTGGCTGAAATTAGAGGCTAGCAAATTATTCAAACCTGTAATTGTTATTGAATATATTTCTTGCTATGCACTTTTTCTTTAGCAGAAAGCAATGTATGAAGGATTCAGGCAGCAGATTCTAATTTTTAGGCTGTGCTGACTGTTACTTTAGCCAACCTAATATGAAAAACATTACCAATAGCACATCATATAAGCTGTAGCTAATATTAATTCCTGAAATGAAACTTGGCTTCTGGTTAATGTGATTGTTGCAGGCCAACGTCTGTATTAAGCAAAGATTGATAGTTATAGACATCGCTATCTAACACCACTCACTCTGTGGTTAGAAGTGGACGGTATGTTCTTGCAATTTAACATGACAAACAGGTTGGCAAGTCTCAATCATTTTTCAGATGAATGCGGCATGTGAACTTTGGGCTTTGGAATGTCAGCTCTCATTCATATATTCAAATATGAAGCAATAGTGATTTCATTTTCCAATAATAGCGGCAAGGTGTGCAAATTATTAAGAAAAAAATATTCAAGTTTGAGTTATTTCAAAAAGCTGAACCAAAAGCTTTCAATTGATGGACAAATGATCAGTCTTTATGTGCATCGAGTCGCTTCTAGTCCATTTTCCATCAAATAAGCATTTCTGTTTATTTAAAAAGATAGACATTGCTCTGAATATGATTCCCACGTTTAGATGTTTGGGATGTGTCCAAGGTGGGAATCCAGCAGTGCCTCAAATATTTAAGTATGTATTTAAAGGTTGAATGTGGCTATGCCTAATATCAAGCCTTTACCCAGGAGGATAGATGGATAGAAGCACTACATGAACCCTGCTTTGCTCTCCCTGTTGTTGGTGGACTGACACGCATCTTTATTGCTTTAGAAAACAATAGAATCTCTTCACATCTTGTTGGTGCTCCACTACCAAACCGTTTGACATTGTATCAAACTACTGTATACCAATAGTTCACATTTACATCAAAAAGCTCATGTACATAGCTTCATCCAGTTTGTTTCTTATAGTGACTTAGCTTTAAAACCCTGATCTCATCATGTATGTCACACTGCAAAGAAATCCACAGACTTGGTTCTGCCTTACAAAAAAAAACCTCAAGAAGTGAAACCACAAGAACAAACCACACCTTACCTCATTAAACACTTGATACCTGGGATTAGCAACAGCGTGACATTGGAGGACTCATCTCGTACTGTAAACTCCAGGGAGCCTTATACGTTGAAGGACACCTGATAGTATGCCAGTGATATCTGGTCACTGATATGCAATATCTTCTCTTGATTTTCAAACTACCTCTGACTCAGCAGCACAACCAGCTCACGAATGCTGTTGCTCAGTACACACAAACAAATGCGCAGGAAGGCAGTGTGCATTCAGATATTTGATAGTGTTTGTATCTTTATACTGTACATTAAAAGCGAGGTCATCGCCAGTTGTTGTATTTCTCATGGGGGGAATTTTGTCTGCAACTGTTTTGTTTGATTCAGTCAGTTAAACCATAATTCATAAAGAAGGAAAAGTGAGATATGATAGCCATGTGCATCAAGTTTAAAGGAAAATTTGTCTTTTTTTCTATTGCTGCCTTATTTTTATTTTATTAAAAAAAAATTAAACTTTTGACCATCTTTCCTGTTGGTTATGACAAACCAGACAACTGCTTTGAAACGTGTCCATGAGGATAACTTGACAAATATTCTAACAAAATAATGATAATAAAAAAATCAGATTCAATAATATCGAAACAATATTTTTGAAAGTAAAAACAAAACCTGGATACCCCCCGAAAACTTCCCATTGGCAGTTATGTTATCATATAGCCTTCAGGCGTGATGGTCAACATTTAAATAAGACAGTATGGTTGCGTTCCGAATCGCATACTTTCTATTATATAGTATGTAGAAAAAAGATTTAGGATGTCCCGATTCTTGTGGCCAGATTTAGGATGGTTAGAAGTACCCGGATGTCCTACTTCATGCGGCCAAGATTGTTAGTGTTGAAAACTGCATCCTATTTGGGCGATTCTGACCCACAATCCAGTGTGCACGTGAAGTGACGTAACATCGACGAAGCCTCCATATGAAAACAAACAGGGATGCGACGGATATAAAAGCAAGAGGCAAGATCAAGGCGCAATGTTATGATGAAATAAGAGAGAAAAGTATGTCCCAATAGTATGCCTACTGCATCCTAACTAGATTCTTTTTATCGTCGGATGTAGTATGTAGAATAGAAAAAAGAAAGAGTATGCGATTCGGAACGCAACCTAAGTTTAAAAAAAAAGACCCAGCTTTTTTCCTTTAAATGGAGACTGACTTTAAAGCCTACAATCAAACATTAGCCATTTTCATATCCACATCCATATTTTATACTTCAAATATTAAAATAATTGTTTTTTTCAAGCATCAGTTTCAGATTTGCATGTTTCCATACAAAATATCACATTTTATATTTCTTTTTGAATACTTATATTACTTTACTCATTAGAATCCTTGTACATAATATTATGTACATACTCCTGTAAAGCAGGGTGTATTCTCAAATACCTTTTTTCCAATATATTTAAATTGTAATATTTTGGTCCAACCCACACATTCACAAGGGACGTTAGGATGCAGAGGTTGTCTCCATCAACACTTGTGCACTTGGCACTGACTGACTTAACATTTCCTTCTTTAGGTTCCTAGAAAAAGCCTGGATTCATTGTTCTTTTTTTTATATACGTAAAAACACAAAAGCAGCTAACCTTTTAAGTCATGTTTGTCTTATTAACCTTGATGTTAATTTGTATCTTAACATTGTAATGAAACATATTTTTTTTCATGTATTGCAAACTGGGATTTCTATTTTCGTCAAAACTGTTAACTTGAATTTATTTTGTATTGATTTACATAATGGTTTAATAAGGATCAAGTGTTTGTATGACACTGCATGCTATAACTACAAATGTTTTTTTGTTTTTTTTTGGCTTTGGCCTAGTGAGACTTGTTTTTTTCTGAGTGATGTACTACCTATATATATGTACAGTACCTCAAACAGACCGAGAAAAAAAAATGGACTTCAATTGACAAATACCTACCTCCAGTCTCGAAAAGGAATGACTCTCTGGTTTTGTAGTATGAGTTACACTGACGTATGATATGTTGTATATCAGGACTGCAGAAGCTCCGTACGTAAAGTATTGTTTCAGATCAATCTCAGTACATTTGGATTCTCACCTTTTAAATTGACTTTCAGGTTTTGAAACAGATATGTTTGGATTTTGTATATTTTATTCATGAATATGTTTTCTTGTTTTTAATTAGTAGGTATCAGTATACTTGATTAGCTGTTTTGTGTACTTCACACAAATGTGATTTTTCTTTTTCTTGTGTTATGGTTAAACCAGATATATATGGAATTGCTTCTTACTTAGTGATGGATTATACAATTTTTTAACCTGCAACCATGGCAACTTTGAAATGTTAATATGGTTTTCTTTTTAAAAAACTGGGCCAGAGGTAGAGCCTAGAGGAGCTATATTGATCCAGTCAACCTGCCTTCACCAGCGACACCAGTATGAAACAGTAGCAGCTTCACAGAGGTTGTGTTAATCTCTCACTATTCAGCAATCTGCACAGTGTTTTGGACCATAAATGTGCCTTACAACAACATGCAAAACACATTTTCACCTTGTTTTGTTTCAAATGTAACCCTTGTATGGTTTGTGCAGTCTGTGTTTATTCATCGCACATATCCAGTGTGATGTACAAATGTTAGCTGTAACTAGCTTAAGACATAAAGTACAACAACTGTGTGCACAGACTGTACCTATGTTTTTGTGACAGTGAAGTCTCCTACTTACTCCTACTAGGAAATGCATTTTGTTCTTATATTGTTCCATATACTGCTCCTACAACAATTGGCCTTTTCCATGTAAAACATTTCCGTGTCATAGTAGGAAAATACAGTATACAATTATAAAATTGCTTCAATTATGTTGCTTCCATTTTAGGGTCTTGGTATAAGTGCATGCTACAACAATAACAACAACAACTACAAAATATTTATCTTAAAAAAATCTGACAATTGTATTTAAATAATATAGAAAAATAAAAATGTTCTAATAGTAATTTTAGGAGATAGTGTTTACTTTCAACAGTATGACTTGCAGTGAAAGACTACATCTCTGCCAGTAATGACATATTTGTAAATTGATTCATTGATTTCTGTTGTCTTCAACTATAAACATATCCAGGCACTGTGCAGGTAATGCTGTTTCTGATAACCCCAGCGATACAAACAGACAAGTCAAGCTGCCATTCAATTGACCTAGCAAAGAAATACTGTGTGCACCTGTTGAAAGCAGGCTGGTCAGTAGCCTTGAATGAATGGCTTTGAAAACAGGCAGGCTTTATCATTTGAAGAATCATTAAACACCACGCCATCCATCCGCCAGACGGACCTCATATATACCTGGTATTAACATGTCATCTGCATCTATCTCCATACAGAAAATGCATGTTAACGCACACATTGTCTGATGCAATCAGAGTTTGATCGTACCCAGGCATGCAATACGAGGTCTGAATGGGCTCCAACAGGAATCACTGAACTCATCAAGATCCAAGTGTTGAGCTTTAGGAGCTTTTCATTTCCATCAAAGATGTGGGCTTGAACTCAGTAGATTGTACAATGACAGCCAAAGTTCTCTGTTGGGTGACAATACCTCACTGTTGGACTGAATGATTGTAAAAGCAACTGTTGATGAGCTTTCTGCTCTAGGAGTCTTAATGAAGTTGATATTTTTTCTCTTCATGATATCATGTTCTTGTACAATCAAATACACATTACTACCTCCAGAAAAGGCCTACTTTTACCTCATTTTCAAACTTAAATACTGTTTAATATTCAGGTGTCAGAGAGCATTTGGAGAACATCTTAATATTTTTATATATAGGCTATATCTATATCTATATCTATCTATATATATATATATATATATATATATATATATATATATATATATATATATATATATATATATATAAATAAATAAATACATTTATAGTTTATTTTTGTGGAGGATACATTTTATAAGACTGTTTTTCTCCGCCTCTCAATAACCATTAGGTAAGACTGGACATGTAACCTTCTAAAAGGAATTTGCCTACCGTATGCAATGTTTTTGTAGTTTGCTGTAAGGGAAGTACAGAGATTTGCTAGCTCTCCCTCTGCCTTGCTCTGTCTGTATTATTTCAAATCTTGTATTGCTTTCTCTATCCACATAGTATTACTCTTTTCAGTTTCACTACAAAGTTTGCTTGCCTGCTAAATAAAGTCTTAGATATTCACTGTCTTTTATTCAGCACAATAAAAAGTACAGCATCCATATCAAAGATGTGTGTGTGAGTTTTTCATTACAAGGAAAAAGGACAACACCTTATCTTAGAGTTCATTAAATGTCTTTAATTGGTTTGAGATTCAGAGTCAGGGTTTCTTTGATTGACTTTCAGGCATTTGTTCTAATCTAAGCAACCCAACAGAACTGAACAAAGTGTCAGACTGTCAGCAAATGTCATTACAAAAACAGGATAAAATAGTGCATATGTTGGTGACTATTTTCAGCGGAGTATTAATCCTTATGTTATGCTTTAGTGAGACTGTCAAGCAGCAGGATAGTGTCCTGATGCAAAAGGAAATAGTAATGAAATCCTATTAACTTTGTCTATGAAAATGTGTGTGAAAATTTTTTTCTTGAAAATTAAACAAAAAGTATATTACTGTAAGGCAAGCAGAGCAGTAATCAAATGACAATTTCTGAAATGTGCAGCAGGTATGGAGTGGAACATAAATGTATCCAGTTCCATTGTGTGTGTGTGTGTGTGTGTGTGTGTGTGTGTGTGTGTGTGTGTGTGTGTGTGTGTGTGTGTGTGTGTGTGTGTGTGTGTGTGTGTGTGTCTGTCAGCCTTTCGCATTGTCTTCACCAAATCTGAGGACAACACAGGTTTTAATGGGATTGAATAGACTTTTAAAGATGCCCCCCCCAGGTGCCATGTTGCAGCCTTTCCATCCTTCTATCAGACTCCCACTTCTCTCCAGAACATCTCTCTCCTTCTCCTTTTATCTGTGAAACAACTGGCTCAGGAGGATGTGACCACCTTGGAGACCCTGACCTCTGACCTCCATGGCTCCCTCCCTCACATCAAAGCTTGCCGACTCACTGTTCCCTGCAGGCCCAGTTACTCAGCAGCCAGCCCCCTCCCAATCTCCACCTCCCGTTGTTAGTGCTGGCGCTCATCATAAAGCTGTTTACTAATTCCTCCCCATTGACCCAAGCAAAGAAGGTGGTGTGTTTGTGTGGGAGTGATAGTGACAGTGGTGGTGGTGTGTGTGTGTTTGTGTGTGTGTGTGAGGGGGGGGGGGGGGGGATGAGCAGCTTAATAAACCTATTAAGTTTACTTATTTGTTTCATAAAAAACAATATAATGGGAAATAATAGCTTTCCTCAGCATTTAGTAACACCCATAGTATAAAGTTGACTTTGTTTTGGTTTTGGGAGAGGTAAAATTGGAGTCAGTGTTTTGTGAGATTTAGATTAGCAAATAAGTTGTTGAAAACGTAATGCGCTGATTCATACAGTATGTATGTGCAAAACATTAACTGTCATGTGAGAGGTGCCCAGACGGAATGATGGCAGGGGAGAGGTTTTTTTCAAATGCTGATGGGCTCTTTCAACTAGAAGAATTGTGTTTAGGACCCAGGTCAGGTTGTCCTAACTGTGCACCCCCAGGACCTTGGTACTCCTGACTGACTCTACAGCAGGGCCATGAAAGTGAAGTAGCTTGTTATCCAAATGGCTCTTCCTGAAATCTCCGGTCTGTTGACGTTGTCTGTATTGCACCAATTCACAAGTTGGTTGACAAGCCGGTTTATTGCTATTGCAGTTGAAACCTTCTTTTATCAAGTTGTTTGTGACCTTGGTAGCTGTGGCTACTACCGTGGCTTACCACCACCAGTATGACTGTGTGTGAATGAATAGAACCTGGATCCCTGTAAAGTTGAACAGTTTAATACGTTGCTGAAGACTCACTTTTGTTGCATTGTCGGGGTCTCAACTTCTGTTGAAGGACAATTTTGGCCTTTGGCACAAGTTGAGACTTTGACACAAGTTGAGACTTTGACACTCCTAACTTATTTTTATTTTTATTTTTTTTCATGGATCTTATATGTTATTTTGTGTTGTATCTTGTACAGAACTTTGGTCAACTGATGTTGTTTTTAAATGTGCTATTGAAACAATTTTGACTTTGACGTTTGATAATGTGGTTTCTGCAGTGTTCAGTCATGGCTGCTCAGAGGGAACAGAAAAATCTCAGGTCGCAACCCTGAGATGCACGATACCTTCACTTTTATTTTTAATTTTTTGTTGTTGCAATTTTTATGGATTTTCCATTAAACTATGTATCATTTTCTACCAAACACATACAAACAAAGTATAGCAGTATTATTAAAATCTTAATAAATGTGAAAGATACCCTCCCACCCCTATCCACCCCAACCATCCCAGCTTGTCCCTTGAAGTCCAGAACTTCACAGGAATGACTGTCCATTAAAGTGTTTGTCCAACGAAGGATTTCAGAAGGAGCATATGCATATATAGTTTAGTACAATGTTAAATAAGTGAGTATAATACAGTAAAGGACACATTGTAAGAAAAACAGATTAATGAATCGAATAATAAAAATAGATCAAATAAATGTATAAAAATATAAAAAATACTCTGATAAAAGCCCATTAGTCATCTTAATTTAACGGTATTTGCAAGCTCTCATAGTATTCTTGAAAGGGGGCCCAAATCTCCCTACATTTTTTTGGAAGGAACCTTTAAGGGTATAGTTCAGTATCTGATCTTTTCAAGCTTCAGGAAATACATAACATCTCCAATCCACCTAGTGAAGCTGGGGGGTGCGTGATCCTTTCAAGAAAGATGAGAAGTCTGGCAATCAAGGAGGTGAATGCTATAATGGAGTGATTTTCAAGGGCAAATCCAAATAGGGCGCATACTGTTATGATTACACGATGTTGGACCCAAGAGCAGACAGAGACAGGAGTTGGATTGATGAAAAAAAGGTTTATTTGTAGACCAGTAACGTGGCAGGGGGAATGGCAGGTAGTGGAATGAGGAAGCCAAGGTGAGAGTGAGTGAGGCAGGCAGGCAGGCAGGAGCGAGAGGGCTGGCGGAGACTGGCCTCAACTTAGAGACATGGAAGGTGGGGTGGACGTGCATAGATGGGGGTAGCTTGAGCTTGACAGCAGAGGGATTGATAATGGCAACAATCGGGAAGGGACCTACACAACGAGGTGTGAGTTGCTTACAGCCAGTTTGCAGAGGGAGATCTTTTGAAGAAAGCTACACTTGTTGCCCCACCCGATAGGCAGGAGCGGGAACCCGGGGGCGATCCGCAATGCGCTGGTTCTGTTCCACTGGGCTAGCGCAAAAATTAGCTTTGAGGGGAGGTGATGGGGGCACGGGGCACATACAGTAAATGTAGTATGGGGCATGGATCAAATGAGTTAGAAGCACACTCCATTTGCATCCATTTCATTTGATTTTTTAATTTAACTTTTATTTATCCTCGAGAGACATCCAGGCCTCACACCCGCATCCGCCCCCCCCTCCCAATCCAGCATTGTCTTTATATAACATGCCCAATAATAGTCAATAAAATTAGTTAGAGCTGTGTTTATTTTGAAAGCGGTAAAGAAATGTTGGTGACACAGCCATTTTAACAAGGTTAATTCAGCCAGCAAAGGACAGGGGGAGGTAGCCAGGTCTAGATGGATGAACCACTACACTATGAGCTCTAACCACTAGCCCATGAGCGCCCCCTACCTCTCACTTTTTTCTAAATTGATTTTAGAGCCAGAAAAAAGCCAAAGACATATAAAAGAAGGTCGTCAGCAGATAATTTGTGTGTCGTACACTACTGCAGGTCATCAAACAAGAATGTTGACATGGTTTACTGTCAGACTCTTTCAAACTAACTTTTTGTCATAAGTTAAAATACATATCCTTTGCAAGGTAAAACGTGACTGCAGTTACCTCTCTCCATAACTCACTTGTCTTTTCATACGGAGTGGCTTTTTCAAACGTGTTAGTTGTTGTGTCGTTTGTTTTGGTCTGGTGGTTGGAAAGTGTTCCACTGTTGCTGGCTGTAGCCTACTGAGTGGATCCTCATCCTTTGACTTTCTTTTGAAAAGGTTTGTCCTGTTCCTATACCTGACGTTGTAATTATTTCAGTACAAACTTTGTATCTGAGGGCGCACTCACACTAGGCCATCTGTACCGTGCCCAAGTACGTTTGCCCCCTTAAGTCTTTTTTAATGTCCAGTTGGCTAGATTCGGCTCCCACAGCTTAAAACTTGTTTAAAAAGGTAGGCCTTCTCCTGTTTTACTGTTCAACATGTATGCTCCTAAATTTGATGATGCTGGCTTTGCAAACAGATTACTTAGCAGCCTCCCAGCTTTAAATACACATCGATTACTTTTTGGTGGTGATTTGAACTGCGTTATTAACCCCAAATTAGATCGCTCCAGCCCCAGACTAGCTCATCCCTCTTCCATGTCAAGGGCATTTGCAGACTTTATGTTACAAAACGGATGCGCTGACCCATGGAGGTTTCGTAATCCACATGCAAAAGAATTTTCTTTTTTTTCACCGGTACATCGCTCCTATTCTAGAATTGATTATTTTTTTGTGGACGCTAGTCTCCTTCCTAATGTGGTTTCTACTGAATATTTGGCGATAGTTATAAGCGACCACTCCCCTTTGGTTCTTGACATGCTATTGACATCCCATCCAAGACCCCGTCCTTTGTGGAGACTGGACTCACAACTTCTCTCTAACCAGGGTTTCTGTGATTATGTTTCCTCCTCTATTGACGAGTTTGTTTCTATTAACAAAGATGATTCTACCTCTTACTCTCTACTAAGGGAGTCTCTAAGCACACCATCCCAAACCTCCAGCAACAAGCTCCAGTTCCAGTCTCCGGCCTCCAGCAGCAAGCTCCAGCCACCGGCCTCCAGCAACAAGCTCCAGCCACCGGCCTCCAGCAACAAGCTCCGGTGTCCTGCTTCCAGCAACAAGCTCCAGCCACCGGCCTCCAGCAACAAGCTCCGGTGTCCTGCTTCCAGCAACAAGCTCCAGCCACCGGGCCCCAGCAACAAGCTCCGGTGTCCTGCTTCCAGCAACAAGCTCCAGCCTCCTGCCTCGCGGACTATTAGAGTGGGGGTGTGGAGTTTGGAGTGCCATCCGTCTCCTCAGAACTCTCCAGCTTCGGAGCTGACTCCGGTCCCCAAACCTGTGACAGAGAAAGAACCAGAACCAACTCCAGAACCCGAGGTCCTTCCTGAACCAGAACCTGAGTCGGTACCTGAAGTAGTTCCAGAACCTGAACCCGTCCCTGAAGTCCATGAGGTGATTCCCAAGCCCCTGGTAGAGCCCGTGGTTGAACCTGTAGGTCACTCTGAGCCCGAGGTGGATGCTGTGGCTGAGGAGGGGTGTTGATCTCTGGACCCTCAGTTGAGTCCTCTCCACGTCGTCATGAGAGGGTCCGGTCTCCACATCTTGATGGGGGGGTCCGCCCTCCAGGCCTGCCAGGGGAGGCCTGTCTTCTTCGCCTGTCCGAGGGGCCTCCTCCTCCGTTCCTGTCCGAGGGGCCTCCTCCTCTGTTCCTGTCTGAGGGGTCTCCTCCTCCGTTCCTGCCTGAGGGGTCTCACCCCCTGCTTGAGGGGCCCAGCCCCCTGTTGCCACCCGAGGGGTCCAGCCCCCTGTTCCTGCCTGAGGGGTCTCGCCCCCTGCTCGAGGGGCCCAGCCCCCTGTTCCTGCCTGAGAGGTTTCGCCCCCTGCTCGAGGGGTCTTGCCCCCTGTTCCTGCCTGAGGGGTCTCGCCCCCTGCTCGAGGGGTCTTGCCCTCTGTTCCTGTCTGAGGGGGACCGCCCTTCGCTCCTGCCTGAGGGGTCGGGGGACCGCCCTTTGCTCCTGCCAGAGGGGGACCGCCCTCTGCCTCGCCTTCCTCCGGAAGGGGTCCGCCCCCGTCACGGTGGCCGCTGGCGTCCTTGGGGGTTCCGCCTAGGCCGTTCTGCAGAGGGAGTCTGCCCTCGCCGTGGCCGGCCGCCTGAGTGGTTCTGCCTTCGCCGGTCTCCTGCGGAGGTCCGTCTTTTCCGATGCCGGTTACCTGTGGGTCGTCGCCGCTGCCTGCCTCCAGAAGGGGTTTATCGTCGCCGCCGACCTCCAGAAGGGGTTTATCGCCTTCGCCGGCCTCCAGAAGGGATCCATCGTCCTCGTCCTCGCTGAGGCCGGCCTCCAGAAAGGGTTCCTCACCTGCATCTTCGTCGCTGCAGGCCTCCAGAGGGACGGAGCCCTCACCAACCAGGCCGTCCGCCCGAAGCTCCCTGCCGTGTCCCTGCTTACCCCCCAGGTCGTCCGCCTGAAGCTCACGGCCGTGCCCTGGGGCCTTTTTCTGGCCGCCCGCCTGACACCCCTCCATTCTGCCACACTCCAGCTCCCAGGCCAGCCCGTCACCCCGTGCACTGCCCCTCTCCAGCTCCCAGGCCAGCCCGTCACCCCGTGCAGTGTCCCACTCCTGGTCCCTGGCCAGCCGGTCACCCCATGCTCAGCCCCGGTCCATTTCTTTTTCTTTCCCTCCTCCTGGCTCCCCTCCACCCACCCTGTTTGGGTTTGACTTTTTGTTAGTTCCAGTTTAAGGTCGCCTGGTAGTCGACCTTTAAGGGGGGGGTTCTGTCACAACTTCAGCCAGTATTTAGTTTGTTTTCATATGTCTGTTTTCCTGGTTTCCTTTCTAACTCATGTCACTTCAGACCCGGCCACTCCCTCCTGCTCTGCACTCCCTGTTAATTACATTCACCTGGTCTGCCCCACACTCACCTGCTCCTCATCAGTTAATCAGCCCCAGTACATATCTCAGTTCAGTTCCCTCAGTCACTTGCCAGATTGTCAGATGTCTTTGTATGTTCACCCAGCTTTCGGATTTCATCCTGTGTTCCGATCCTGCTTGCCTGTTAGTGTTCCGACCTGTTTTTGGACTTTCCCTTTTGCCTGCCCCAACTGGACTTTTTTTGCCACGCTGTCTTACTACCTGGTTTGTCATCCACTTAATAAAAATCTATTTTTGTATCTGAACTGTTTCCTGTGTCCTGCAATTGGGTTCTTGTCTGTCGTTTCCCTGAAACCTTGACAACCTCTGTCTCTACACTGTCAATAAAGCATAAAAATGCCAAAAAAAATAATAATAAAAAATTCCTGAAGTTGTAATATCACTGGATGCAGAAAAGGCCTATGATCGAGTATAATGGCTGTATTTATTTACTGCTCTTAAAAAATTTGGTTTTGGTGACCGCCTTAGCTCATGGATTTGTCTTTTATATACTGACCCCCAGGCAAATGTTTGCACTGGGGACACTCGGTCTGATTATTTTCCACTATCACGCGGGACCCGACAGGGCTGCCCCTTAAGTCCACTTTTATTTGCCCTAGCTATCGAGCCCCTATCCATAGCCCTGCGCTCTTCCCCCCTACTTCAGGGAATCTATCGCGAGAGAATCGAACATTGTGTGTTATACGTTTGTTATCTCTATTCTAAATCTGATTTTCAGAGATGGAGTAACCTCCCTCTGACGCTGACAGGCAGAATTAACTCTGTGAAGATGACCATTTTACCCCGATTTCTTTACTTATTCCAATCCATTCCAATATTTTTACCAAAATCCTTCTTTCATTCATTGAATAAGCTTATTACATCATTCATCTGGGCAGGAAAACACCCAAGAATTAGTAGGAACGTACTAGAAATGAGTAAATTTGGAGGGCCCTGCCAAACTTTATGTACTACTGGTCAGCTAATATTCAAAAGCTGTTGTTTTGGTTCCATGCTGTTAACACCTCTTGAGGGTCCATTGAATCAAAGTCCTGTTTGTCAACATCTCTCTCGGCGCTGCTGTGTTCCCCTCTTCCAACTGTCCCCTCCAAGCACACCAAAAACTTGTGTTGGCTTCCCTTAAGATCTGGTATCAGTTCCGGCGCCATTTAAAATTCTCATCCTCGTCTATACTTGCTCCCATAGTTGGTAACCACCATTAATTGCCTCTTGGATTCATATGAAAGTGGAGTTTTTTCCAGCTTTACAGATCTGATTAAAAAATGTGGCTTGCCACGCTCACATTTCTTTCATTACTTACAAATAAGACACTTCATTTGCACGCAGTATCCTTCATTTCCCTCACCACCCCCCGCTTTGCCCTGGGATGAATTACTTAAATTAAGTCCCAATCAGAAAGCTCTTATATCCCAGGTATATAGCGGTCTCATGTCACTCAATGGGAGAAAGAATTAAATGTGGATTTCACAGATGACTGGTGGGCAATCGATAGAATGAGCTCAACATCATCCTGTGCTCGTCTAGGGCTCATACAGTTTAAGGTATTTCAAAGGATCCATTATTCTAAAGCCAAATTGGCAGAAATATACCCTGACGTAGACGATAGTTGCAACCGGTGTGGCTTTGCCCCGGCTGATCACAGTCATATTTTTGGGGTTCCCTTTGTGCCCTCTGCCCATTCTAGACCTCAAGCAGATGTTATTGCATTCTCATCACTCCTAGCCTGGAGAAGAATAATTTTTGATTGGAAGCTATCATCTTACTGGTTGAATGATGATTGTTTTTTGTCAAACTTGAAAAAATTAAATAAATAATAATAATGGATTGGATTTATATAGCGCTTTTCAAGGCACTCAAAGATGCTTTACAGGGTTCCAGGTTCCATTCATTCACACACAGTTATACCCGTGGTGGTAAACTATGATAGTAGCCACAGCTGCCCTGGGGCAGACTGACGGAAGCGTGGCTGCCATTCAGCGCCTACGGCCCCTCCGACCACCACCTCAAACATACAGCAGTCATACACATTCACACCAGGCAAGGTGGGTGAAGTGTCTTGCCCAAGGACACAACAACCATAACACAGGTGGCAGAGCGGGGATCGAACCACCAACCCTTGGATCATTGGCCAACCCGCTCTACCACCTGAGCCACAGTCGCCCGCCTCCCTTAGAGGTTTGTGGAAGAACGTTGACTGTAGGTGGCGCCCCTTCATATCCTATTTCAATAACCTTAAATCACTCCTTGATAGCTAGCTTTTTTCCGGCGCTGTAGAAACCAAGCTACTCCTTTTAAATGTTGTATGATTGTGTGTACATTTGTTGTATCTGATTGTACTTTTGTGTTTTTTTTTGTTTTTTTTTCATGTCACTTACAATTGCCCAAGGATTGTTTGGGGTGTGGGGTGGGTGGGTGGGGGTTTTAAATGTTTGTTTGTATGTTCACACAAAAACGAAAATTTCTCAATAAAAACATTTTGAAAAAAAAAAAAAGGTAGGCCTTCTTTGACCTGAATGGTCTGTATTTGAGGTGCACTATGCAGTTTCAGCAGAGGGAAATGTTTTGACTTTTGCAGAGCCTGCAGTTAAATATACACATACATGTATTTATTAATCTAAGTGTAGCCTGTTATATATGCCCATCATTCTTAGATTTTATTAATTTATGAATCAGAACAAATCATTTTGAGGAACCTAGGACTAAACATGACTACAATGTGTTTTTCAACAAAACTTTGGCCTCTGTTTTATTTTACATTCATTGTGGGCATTAAGTGTCTGTTTTGTGTAAGTATGTGTTACTATTTGATTTCTAAAAGTAGTCCATGTCAAAAGTAAACTATTTGGAAATAGAAAGTAAATATTGTTGAAATGATAAGAATTTGTGTGGTGTTGATGGTATTTGATAGATAAGGGTTCGCTATTTGATGCAGACATGAGGTTCGGACCTTTGCTGGAAGAAGATTTTAGCAACCGGACCCGTTTACATTTTAGTTGAAAATGACTATATCACCCCTGATATAGTGTTTGTACCCAAAAGTCCATGCAAATAAGTATTAAAAGCATCTTGACGCCATCTGGACATTTGAAGTCAGTTTAAGAAGTCTGTACTGACTGTGAGCCCTCTCGCAACAGACAAGCAGAACATTGAGCAGAATGTGCTGTGGCATCCCATACTAAACAAACGTTGTAGGATATACCCCACCACCTCCCAAAACACATATAATATACACACTCCAGACAGGCACTTCCCCAGGCCTCTTGAGAAAATAACCTAAATATCCCACTTCTTGTGTCAGGAAGTGCTACTTCCGGATATCTTCACAAAAGACAGTGAAACAATCACACGTCTGGCTTCTGGCTTCCTCTTGTTCCCAACATTAAGAATTAGTCCATGGGCCAAGTCCCAAAATGTCACTTATCGTTACCATATGGCTGGTCAAATTCTAGTTCAGCATTTATGTATCCTATAAATCCCAAGAAGAGGTTTTGATGTTTATGTAGGTAGCTTTTTAGTGGTTATCCCCTCAAGCAAAGGCTACTGTAATGGAGACGAGACACTGCAGGTGAATAGGGTAGCAACTTATAGATATCATGGTAACACTTTACAATAAGGGTACATTAATGAATGGTTAGTTAACTGTTAACTAATGGATCTAGTAATCATTTACTAATGGTGTTCATGTAAACTAATGTATTAATTACTGCATTATTTAATGTTTATAAATATCCTATATTAACCTTAGTTAATACATTAATTAACTGAAGCAACAGTTAATTAATATAATAAGCATCAATTAACTGTTAACAAATGTAAATTTTTTAACATTACTTAAGCATAATTAACCATTTATTAATGCTCTGTGTGACCCTTATTGTAAAGTGGGAACAATGTATCCATTAAGTAACACTTAATAAATGCACACCAGTGCTGAATAGGCATCACTGAAGCATGGTTAACCATAATAGGCATTACTTAAGTGTAATTAACCATTTACTAATGGTCTTTGTGACCCTTATTGTAAAGTGGGAACCATTTCTCATGAATTAACACTTAATAAAGGCATACTAGTGCTGATTAAGCGTCACTTAAGCATACTAAACCATTTCTTAATAGTATTTGTGACCCTTATTGTAAAGTGGGAACCATTTATCACTTGTTACACTTAATAAATGCAAAATAGTGCTGAATAAGGATTACCTAAATACCATCCATCAATCAACAATGCTCTTTGTGACCCGTGTACATTCTCTATAATAACAATATTAAACATACTGAAATTTTTCCAACTGGAAATCAATTCATGACAACAATCTGTTATCAACACAATTCAGTCACAATTTAAAAAAGAAAGAAAATGTTATTTTATTTAGAATCTTTAGTTTTATTTGGAAACACGGCTCTCACATTTGACATGAATACCATCAAAGAACTCCAAAATAGTTTCTTCAACAAATTATATCCAGTTTAATGATTTTCTCTGAAAGTAACAAACGGGAGGAAATGGATTACTAACAGCAATGGTGAAACACACTGACTCAACAGTTAGGTTTAACAGGTAAATGTGTATTTTCTACTCTCTTCCTTGAAGTGTATATCATTGTTGCAACATAAACAAAAATAAAATACACAAAGAACATAACAGTTCCATTTTTAATCATGGACTAAAGATAAAACAAAATATTGATCACTCTCTTGTGACTAAACACTAGTTTAACCTGGCCCTATCATTGTTATTTGAATGAGCACATATGTATTTAATTTAACCTTTATTTATACTCGAAAGATCAGTTGAGGGGTGACCCTCATTTATAATCTCTCGCTCTCTTTAGATCCAGTTCTTGGGTTTGCTAGCCACTCCAGGCCTGGGTGCTCCTCTCCAAATGAAGCAGTTGGGCTGGAATCCAAGAATCTTGTCTAATCACCAAGTTGATGTACATGGAAAAAATGAAAATAATCAGTTAACAGTTCAGATGCATTTTTGTTTCCTTTATCTAAATCATTATAGCATAGCATTACGGTTCCACATTATGTATTATTATTATAACATAATGCATTGCATTGCTGAAACTGAAATATCTTTGGTACCTTAATCAAATAAAATTCTCACTGAACCTTTAACAAGTTGACACTATTTTTTAATTCAAAAAACATGTAATCTCTATGACGATTCTACACAACACATGCTCAGTTTAAGCCCATTTTAGCCTGGAATAGCAACGTGCACTTTGAATATGGAAAATGCTTCCATGTGTTCACATATGGTTTGGTGTCTATAAACACTCACTTTATTTAGCCACCGCTACAATTACTGCTAAAAGTTACCTGTGAAGCTAGCCAGCACAAGCCTCATGCTAACGGTGCTATGCTAGCGGGAGGCTGCATCACTAATATATTTCACATTATTCATTTCTTACATACACACACACACACACACACACACACACACACACACACACACAGCTATATCATCTCACGAATACCTTAGTTAACTCACCAATAATTGTGTTGGGCTAATGGCAGCATACTGTAATTGTAACCACCACGGGTCTTTTGTGAGAATAAAGAACATAGCTGCTGGCCTGCTGCTTCACTGTCCAGACACACATCCTCTTTCTTGCTAGCTGATCGCTGGGCGAGTTCAAGTGCTTGTAAAACGTGGGTAATCCTAATGTCAATAAGGTTTGTAAAGAAATATTTTTCTTAAGTAAAGTCTCCAAACATATTTTCACCTTCCCAAAGTTGAAAATACATTGTATACATACATGCATTCACTCTACAGCCATTGTTGATTATCAATAGCCTATTATTGATCATATAAATCACCTATAGATCTCGTTTTTACTGGATCCTGGCCACTGGGAGGATAGAAAGACGGATGTGTGCCTGGACAGTAAAAGCAGCAGCTAAGCTACGTGCTTGAAGCCAGCTTGACCTGACCGACCCATTATTCTCACACAAAAGACCTGTGGTGGTTACAGTTATGCTGCCATTAGCCAAATGAAATTATTGGTGAGTTAATTAAGGTGTTAGTGAGATGATATAGTTGTGTGTGTGTAAGAATACTTTGAAATATATTAGCGACATAGCCTCCCGCTAGCATAGCAACGTTAGCATTAGCGCGCTGCTATATGAGCAGCGTTAGCATGAGGCTTGTGCTGGCTAGCTTCACAGGTAACTTTTAGCAGTAATTGTAGTGGTGGCAAAGTAAAGTGTGTGTTCATGGACACCAAACCGTATGTGAATAAATGTTAGCATTATTCCATATGCAAAGTGCATGTTGCTATTTCTTGCTAAAATGAGCTAAAGCTGAGCATGTGTTGTGTAGAATGGCCATAGAGATAACATGTTTTTTGAATGAAAAAATAGTGTCAACTTGTTAAAGGTTCAGTTAGAATTTTATTTGATTAAGGTACCAAAGATATTTCAGTTAAGCAATGCAATGCATTATGTTATAATAATAATACATAATGTGGAACCGTAATGCTATGCTTTAATGATTTATTTAATTTCATTTTCATTTAACTTTTATTTATCCTCGAGAGACCAATTGAGGGGTGACCCTCATTTTCAATGGTGTCGAGTTCAAACAAATTCCAAGGAAAAACAACAATGCATAGATAAAGGAAACAAAAATGCATCTGAACTGTTAACTGATTATTTTAATTTTTTCCATATACATCAACTTGGTGATTAGACAAGATTCTTGGATTCCAGCCCAACTGCTTCATTTGGAGAGGAGCACCCAGGCCTGGAGTGGCTAGCAAACCCAAGAACTGGATCTAAAGAGAGCGAAAGATTATAAATGAGGGTCACCCCTCAACTGATCATTCGAGTATAAATAAAGGTTAAATTAAATACATATGTGCTCATTCAAATAACAATGATAGGGCCAGGTTAAACTAGTGTTTAGTCACAAGAGAGTGATCAATATTTTGTTTTATCTTCAGTCCATAATTAAAAATGGAACTGTTATGTTCTTTGTGTATTTTATTTTTGTTTATATTGCAACAATGATATACACTTCAAGGAAGAGAGTAGAAAATACATATTTACCTGTTAAACCTAACTGTTGAGTCAGTGTGTTTCACCATTGCTGTTAGTAATCCATTTCCTCCTGTTTGTTACTTTCAGAGAAAATCATTAAACTGGATATAATTTGTTGAAGAAACTATTTTGGAGTTCTTTGACGGTATTCATGTCAAATGTGAGAGCCGTGTTTCCAAATAAAACTAAAGATTCTAAATAAAATAAAATTCTCTCTTTTTTAAATTGTGACTGCATTGTGTTGATAACAGATTGTTGTCATGAATTGATTTCCAGTTGGAAATATTTTAGTATGTTTAATATTGTTATTATAGAGAATGTACACGGGTCACAAAGAGCATTGTTGATTGATGGATTGTACTTAGGTAATCCTTATTCAGCACTATTTTGCATTTATTAAGTGTAACAAGTGATAAATGGTTCCCACTTTACAATAAGGGTCACAAATAACATTAAGAAATGGTTAATTATGCTTAAGTGATGCTTAATCAGCACTAGTATGCCTTTATTAGGTGTTAATTCATGAGAAATGGTTCTCACTTTACAATAAGGGTCACAAAGTCCATTAATAAATGGTTAATTACACTTAAGTAATGCCTATTATGGTTAATTATGCTTCAGTAATGCCTATTCAGCACTGGTGTGCATTTATTAAGTGTTACTTAATGGATCAATGGTTCCCACTTTACAATAAGGGTCACAAAGAGCATTAATAAATGGTTAATTATGCTTAAGTAATGTTACAGAAATGGCATTTGTTAACAGTTAATTAATGCTTATTATTATATTAATCAACTGTTGGTTCAAGCTTAATTAATGGGTTAACTAAGGTTAATATAGGATATTTATAAACATTACATAATGTAGTAATTAATACCTTAGTTAACATGAATACCATTAGTAAATGCTTACTAGACACATTAGTTAACAGTTAACTAATGGTTAGTTAAACCTTATTAAGCATTAACTAACCATTAATTAATGTACCCTTATTGTAAAGTGTTACGCCGCTAACTTTACACAAACGGAGCAGCTGAGTAAAACAAAAGTGTGTCGCGAACTTCATTCAAGAGGAAGAGTTTGTCAGTCTGAATTATTACAGCAGAAAACAGAGAGCCGAAAAAAACTCTTACTGCAAATAAGGAGAGTGGAATGCTGCCAGAATGGAAATGATTTATTTATCTTGCCGATCGTTCTCGCAGTGCGTAACGTGACATTATAAAACAATGAAACGTTGAACTCGGATTTAAACACTATACCATTTAGCCTAATATATATAGGCTACTTTGCTATATTTATAGCACTACGCCTATAGTCCCACACTTAAAAATGCAATTTAAGTCTGACACTGTCCCCAAATGAATAGCCTATGGAAAATCACTTTAGTTTTGGGCCACATCATAATGAATACAATTTTGATTTAGACTATTAGCCTTTTATTTCAATCTTACAAATACCAATAGGCCTACATTAAAAAACCTGTAGTCTGGATTTTTCGGACAAATATGAATCTACTGTGAGAAGCTTAACCTGCGAGTCTGCAGCGATGTCCGAACTGTGACAGCTGTCACCTGTCACGTCCCAACTGTAATCGCTACTGATGAAAAGAAAGAAGCCCACAGTGAAATAATGTTGCAAACTGTGATTTTATAGAACGCTTTATTAAGATCCAGTGTGTGTAGATCGCCAGGTAAAATCATTTGAGGTGAGAGCATAGAGTGGCGCTGCATACAGTAGGTCTAGGCTATTTAACATTTTCTGCATCAATAACTGTATGCATGTGGCAAAAAGCCCCAGCGATGTGACAGTTCCCTCTGCTGTAAGTAACATTTAAATATCTTTTAAACAGCGTCATGTTTCCTCTCATAATCATAAATTACCTTTAACAGCAAACGAGACCATCAGTGCAAAGAAAGACGTTTTTATATAGTTTTTACTACTGCATTTGATCTGGTCGTACACCCAGTCCGATTTTCGGTTCACGCGTGCATGCTCTATGGTCACATATCCGTATTGGTCGCAGATTTCAGTGTGGCGCAGCAACGCGATTTGAGAAGCCTATCCCTCCAGGTGAGGGAAGGGGAGCGGGAGCCTTGTTTGAGACAGTTATTTCTCGTCATAATGACTGATAACGGGGCTGAACCATCAAAGAAAAAAAAGAAAATGCAATGAAGAAAAGCTAAAAGGGAGAGTGATAGGCGGGCGGGAGGGCATTGCCAAGCAACGTATACACAATTTCACGGGACTGCAGTGTTTACTCCTAAATGAATGAGCGGTAGCGTACTAAAACAAAGTTTACTTTGCCTCACCAGCATCATCAGATGACCATTATTCATCTGAAATAGTCATTATTTACAACAACATAAACACATTACCTCATCGTGATCCATACTAACTGCCGTCTCTTGTTCATTTGCTTTCTGTGAGGACACGTAATCTTTCAGCTCCGTGAGAGGTGACACTGCATCAACTCATTGCAATCAGGTGTGTGTAGCACTGACTGGCATTAGTTGATGCTGTGTCACTAACCACTCTCACGGAGCCGAAAAGAGTCCGGTGCCCTCACACTTTCAACACACGGACATGCACTATATTGCTTCCTGATCATTTGAATCTCGCACGCCCGGCACGAGCTAGAAAACAGCTTCACGACAGCTGGCGTCGTAAAAATACTACCGCTTTTGTCCAAAAGGGCCGCCAACGTGCAATGTTACTCGTAGTGGCTTTAATTGATGAAAAATGATCCGATCTCTGTTCGGAACAGGCCAATCCGTAGTGCTGGCGGTAAATGTTTTCTCCACACTACTGGTGTAAGCATTTACAGTAGGCTATGTTGTACTGGGACTGTAGCAACATGACAGATGTTTCCTTGGTAGAGCATATAAGTATCTGTGACTGAATAAGATGCCTTTCCAGTATACCATTGTCCACTACAGTAACTGGAGCCAGTGTGTTGGCCGGGAGTTGCTATTAAAGCTATGAGTCAGGTGTAATGAAAGAGACTCCTGCTTGTGTCCTTACACTCCCTGAAACTGGGTGGATGTTCTCATCTCTAGTTTCCAGTCAGGACTGACCATAGAAACCTGCCGATGTGGGCGGCTGCAAGGTGTGTTTGAGTGTGTGTGTGTGTGTGTGTGTGTGTGTGTGTGTGTGTGTGTGTGTGTGTGTGTAAGCACTGAGGCTGCACTGGCAAAGGGATTGAAATGTGAGGGTAAAGGGTTAGTATAGGTTATTCAAAGGATTGTAATTAACACTGATGAGAAGAGTTAGCCTGGCACCGCCCACCTACATCCTTACGCTCAATTTTTATTTCCCTTCAGTAGTCAGTCTGGGTGTGCGGTACATTAGTAGGTTCTATCCAGCCAGATTTTTGCCAGTCGAATCAGCGAACTGAAGGAGTGGCTCAGAAGCCGGCGCATGACATACGTCACGACCAAACGTTATGTGTGGGGCACATCCAATAGTTTTAAACTTCAACAGACACCCGTCTTCAAGAGAGTTAACGTTTGTCAATTGAGCGATTCCAGACCTTCTGTACAAATGAATTGAAGTAAGATGGTCTGGTAGGACCAGGCTAGGGAAGAGTCACCACAGTAATGAACAAGAAAGTCTGCCCGATCTTAGCACTATCTATCCATGATGATGTTATTTTGGTTGGTTTGATTTGTGCAATAGAAAATAAATGGAATTCTTTGTTTTTGGTTCTCACAGTATGGAAAAAAAATACATTCTATAAATAGAGTCCCCAGTTACTCTTGATAATCCACCGAGTGCACATCTGCTTCTATTTATGGAGGTGTTCATCAGTCCAAGGGTCAGGTTTCTTTATGTACTTGAGTATTCCATGTTAAGGGGGCTCACAGTCCATTCCACAGACACCCTGACGTTTCCATTCCATCACAACCCTGCAGCATAATCCAGTTGACAATAGTTTACTTGTAGTTCTTTTGATGGTCATATACTGGTATATACTGTAAAGTTGATGTTATTTCCAGTACTTTGCAAACCTGCATCAGTCATCTAATTTACTAATATCCAGCAGGGGCAGATACTGTATGTCTGTCTGTCCTAGGGGCGCAGTAGAAAAAAAAGGGTGGTGGGGAGGGCACATGTGCTATTGTTGTGCCCTTATGGTTTTATGTTTGTGCAGTTTTAAACTTTCATTATTTCTAAACTTACTCTTTCTCTGCCATGCACTAGGAGAAACACTGTGTTTTTCAATGCATATGCTCTATGTACATTTGTCAAAGTGCAAAGACAAACATTAACTTTCTTGAACAAAACACCTCCATCCAAATGTACAATGTAGCCCACCCTAGCACCTTCCCTGATATGTATGTTAGTTTCCTACTTTTCTATAATCTTCAATTATTCCTTACCTTTTGCATTGTATTGTATATATTACTTAACTTTTTGATCCTTTGTACTTATTGCACCGTGGTTTGGAGAGAAATATTGAAGTATTTTTGATTCCTCTGTACGTCTGGAACATACGTAGAAATTGACAATAAAGTTAGACTTGTATATGACTGTTAACCAGCATGAGAGAATGGTCACAAATAAGATGAACACTCATCATTCAGCTTTCGTTTCTCCAGGCTGGAATTTCCACAAGGGATGGCCCTGATATGTTGAAATGTATTTTTGTATAATGCAGGATTAGAGCTAAATGAATGAAAGAGTCTCCATAAAGACACTGTGATACCTTTGGTTCTTGATGAAGTTAACACATAGAGCTACAAGGTGCTACAACAGTTTATCTACAGTAGTAAGGTGAGTGACTGTCTTTAGTTTTGGAGCGAGTGAGTGGGCATGGAGCATGACACATGGATGGCATGCAGCTCTGTGACAGGAGGCCATGCTGACTCACTTTCATTGGGTTCCGTCCCTCAGTGACTCAGTGCCCCGTCACTTTCACTATGGAGCCCAGTCATCCAGGAAGCATTTCCCCTCTTCCTCCTCCTGTGATACATGCATGCCTCAGTTTGCCCCCTTCTACAATGCCCCCCTCCCTCCCTCTCCTCCTCCTCACTTTTAAGGAATGACCTCAGCTTAATGAAGCACAGACTCCGAAGGCTGACCCAACCACAATGGAAAGGAGCCTCCCTTTCTACTCGCTGCTCTAAACCGCTCCTAAGTGGCATAACTGTGCATCATTCACATCCCAGAATCAAAGACATACGCTGCGTTTCAAAGATGGATCTGTACATTTTCTTGTAACATGAGTTCACAGGACTTGACTGACCTCCTCTACGGATTCAAGAAAAATGTCATTTCTGTGCACGGAGAAGACCAAGGTGTCTAAAGAAAATGTATGTTGGCAGAAAACTATTGTGGAAACCTGAAGCAGGTTTTGGGGGAATTCCACCGCATGTGTCTCATGACAAGCTGAGACTGTAGCGCGGCTATACTTGTGTGTTTACTTTGCACGGGGTGATCAGATATAAAGCTTTACAGTGACAAATAATATACTGCAAAACTACTTATCTCCAAGGAATAAGCACCTTTCAAAACTACTTTTTCATCATATGTCACAGAATTCTAGTAATTCAATTAGAAGATTTAACTCACTTAAATGCTCATTTCAAGGTTTTTAATTTTGGTAACACTTTACAATAAGGTACACAAAATTGTAGTAGCTACTACATACCTACTACATAGATATGTGTTACCTACTACATAGGTTTTTTTTGTGTTACCTACTACATAGGGTCTTTTTTGTGCTACCTAACACATAGGTTTTTTTTGTGTTACCTACTATATAGGGTTTTTTTTGTGTTACCTACTACATAGGTTTTCTTTTGTGCTACCTAACACATAGGTAGCACAAAAAAAACCTATGTCTTAGGTAGCACAAAAAAAACCCCTATGTGTTAGGTAGGTAGCACAAAAAAAACCTATGTGTTAGGTAGCACAAAAAAGACCCTATGTAGTAGGTAACACAAAAAAAACCCTATGTAGTAGGTAACACAAAAAAAAACCTATGTAGTAGGTAACACATATCTATGTAGTAGGTATGTAGTAGCTACTACAATTTTGTGTACCTTATTGTAAAGTGTTACCATTTTATTTTTATTTTCAATGCCCTGAACCACAACAGAATAAAGCACTTGTATCACAAGTGTGACAGTTGAAGGAAGGAATGGGATTTATATTGTTCAAGTTAACTTATTTCTTCCTAATATGTTATATTATATACAATATAAACAATAAGAAACAATTTTAGAAAAAAATAGACAATAGTCTGCACTGTGGAATATCACCAACGGATGCAAATGTCCATTTCAGTCTTTACGAGTCCAAGTTGGAGACATATTATTATTATTATTATTATTATTATTATTATTATTATTATTATTATTATTATTATTATTATTATTATTATTATTATTATTATTATTATTATTATTATTATTATTATTATTATTATTATTATTATCTGTTGTTGGCTTGAGTTGTAGTCATCAACTAGTCAGTTATTCATAAATCATATCCTCCCTCATATAAACCCTTTTTATGCATTGTTTGTAAACTTCTGCTCCTTTCCTACTTTACAGCTTTCTTTAAATTGATTACATTTTATTTCAGTGTTCATTGTCACAACTTGATCTTTCTTTGTGTCTTACCATGTACTTCTATCATTCTACACATTTCGGGGGAGGTCTGTTAAACGAGACATAGAATTCAAGGTTGTCAGAAATCCTTTGTTGGGAGTCCCGACAACATCACACGTGCATTAAGTATTTTGCCAAATCCAGGAACACACTGACATCTAGTGGAAGCTTTACTACATCATCAGTTCATCCACATTTTCTTTCAAATCACAATGAAGCCACAATCCTTTGGCAAAATAATAACCAATGAAAATAAACTGAAACAACACATATATCACCTTGAGTCAATGTCACATTATAAAAGACATGTCTACCTCAATAGTTATTTCATCTGTTACTGGGTCCTAAACAAGTTTTTCTTGAAACAAGCTAAAGTGAGCTGAGGTAAATGAAACTTTTTTCTGTGAGCGTATTCTAGGTGTGCTGTCTGCAGATCATCTTTAGGCATCCTTAGTTCAAAACCAAACACACTGATTAGCAGATACTCTCAATGGACAACATACTAGTGTTTTCACCTGTGCCTTTGTGATTCAAAAGTTATGTTTCATGTTTCATATGTCCTTATTTTAAAAGGCTCTATCTAAAATCAGATTTAACAATAGTCATTTTTAAATTTCATTTTATTTTTCTGTACTGGCTTAATAAATGTCTGGTGTTGGACCACCCACACAAAAGCGGTGTCACACCTCCCCTCCTTTACAGGGCCCAGTCACCACAAGGCATAGCTGGAAATGAAATGTGCAGTTTTCCTTCACAAGGATTATATAATAATACAATCCCTCAATAGCATATGTCTCCATAATATTATGCAGCATCTCCATAGCAACCGAGCAGGGTTTGGCTAAGGCCTGGGGTCTCCCAGCCACACATACTTTATGTGCCTCTGCATAAGTCTGGTATGCAACAATTACTTGATCGTCTAAAACTGTACGGGGTTCCGGTCTTGCAGGCTTGCTAACTGCTTGCAAGGCGAGAGGCTGCCTGTACACTTTAGCCCTTCAATTGGAATGTGAGTCCTCTATACTCTTCCTATTGGTCCTTGGAAAATACTAAGCCTGATTATCAAACAAGTTGATATGATTGGTGAACGGATTGATACACTAAGTTGGATTTGGCTTCCTAAACATTAATCTATTCCTTTTACAACTGAAAAAAAGAGCATTGTACTTTTCAATCAACTTTAATCACTGATTATCTGGTTATATTATCTGGTTTTATATTTGGTACAAAAGAACCAAACAATTGGTTTTTCATGGGTAATGGAAAGTCTACTGTAGGCCTACTTATGTGTGTGGTATTCTGTGGTTTAGGCCAACAACCACAATTTAGTCATGAATTACACCAAGCTGTGCTGGTGAAACCCAAACCCTTTAGGGACTATGGGCCACATCCACTAAAGGATTGCGCCACTGGGAGAAGAAATAGCGCCCTATCCACATATGACCTTTGTAATACTGCTTCTGCTGCTATTTGAATGAACCTCAGGAGGACAGGTTGGATGGAGCAGTGGACTGGATTTATTTCTTACATCTGCAACATGGGACAGTAAGCACAACCAGTGTGCAATTAATGGAAAAGCCTTGCAGTCTGTTCTCACTTGCACCACAGCGTAACAGCATTTTACTTCTAACAGTGATCGTATAGTGGTAACATTTGGTTGGAAAAACATACTTGTAAATAAAATATAAAAACATAAAATATCCTAATGATCTGTAATAGTGAGTAACAGTCCCTAATAAATGCTATTATTTGTATTGACAGCATTCAGAATTAGCTCAAATTATTGTTTTGCATTTCCAAATCAGTTTGACCACACAGCTCGATTACTACACAATCGAAAGCATTTTTTCATTACACTCGCGCTCAAATCTTACATTCATTCTGCCCACTCTGATGGAAGAAGGGGCTTGTGCCTTTGTCCAGTTAACCACTACATTACTGTTGAGACAGACAGGCTCAAGTCTTTTTGTTGTCCCAGACTCCAATGCCCCTCTTGATTCTGACTCTTTGCAGATATTCTTGGGTCAGAGGCTCAACCATTTCCTGTTCCTCATCCTGACCTCTATGATGAGAAATACACATTTTAACAAGAGTATTTGGTTAAAATCCAATAAAGTAAAACACACAGATCATCAAACAGGCCTAATTCTACGTAAACATTCTTTAATATACACTAATACATGTCCCAACCAGGTTGATGCACCCCCAATTCAAAAATTTAAATAAATAAATGCAACAAGCTTTTTTATAGCCATATTAAAGGTGGCATGTTTAATCATGTTCAAATGACCAGAACACACATATAATAAAATAATCACTATCACAACAATGCGCTCTGGCATTTGAATTCATCTGAAACACTGTAACACAGTTTCAATTTAATGCAACAAAAGTATGCGCCATAGGGAGTCATTTGGGATTAGGATTGGGCCCGTGGGTGTGTGTCACTTTAAGGCTCGTGCAACGTCTCTCTCTCCCGTCGCTTAGTTTAAACGTCACATAAGGAAGTGTCAACATGGAGGACGGGAGAGAAGATTCCACGGAGACACTTCTGAAAGATGGTAAAAGCGACTTTTCTAACGGCAGCGGTGATGTTTGCCGTATCTGAATGTATACGTCGATAGTTCTAAAACATATCATCCTCAGCCTTGTCAAACGTAACGTATACATTCATCCCGCAGCTCGAGACCACCTGCAAAACCCAGTTTCCTAGCTTACATCTTCATGTTTTTTATTATGACGTGGTTTGTTCGTACAGCGACGGTGGAAATACATAGTTTCTGCTTGTTATAATCGGTGTAATTGTTATGAAGTATACTTTCACATGAACTAAGAAATGTAGTCTGGGAGCTCAGCAATGATGCAGACAGAGAAACAATATATTGATACAGCACAACATAGCATCATGCTCCAATGGGCTTCACAAATCATATCAAGACAGTAACAGTGCATAAAGAGTAAACAGTAAAGACAGTCTACAAAGAATGCATAAAAACAAACAAAGGAAAGTTCTATGCATTAAAATCCAATACATGTACATTTCACAATTTATGGTTGGTCATATGAAAGTGAAAAGATGGGTTTTAAACCTGGATTTAAACATCTCAACAGAGCTCGAGTGGCCTACCTTATCTACCATGTCTGGGAGTGTGTTCCATAAATATGGGGCACAATGAGAGAAAGCTCTGTTGCCTGTAGACTGCTTAGTGACCCTGGGGTTTTTAGGAGGCCAGAGTTTTGGGAATAGAAGGGCACTTACTGGTGAATAGGGTATGATGAGGTCAGATGAAAAAGAAGGTGCTAGTCCATGCAATAATTTGTATGAAAGCACTGCAGTAGGGGAGAATGGGGTAATGTGAGACACTTTTTACATTTGCTCCCCTCTAAGCGAGCTAAAATTATTTATCAGTCAAATTTTCACATTTACCATTAATTCAGGATGTTTCCTAGAAACAGGCACTAGCAGAATTTATTCAGGACGAAGGGCAGTGAAAATACGATTGTTTAAAAAAAAAGTTGTCTTGTGTCTCACTTTACCCCAGCTGTGGGGTAAACTGAGACAGACCAGAGAAATCAAGAGGGTAAACTGATCCACTTTTTCCACTCTGAAACTACCATAACAACACATGTTGTAACAGTTAGAATCCTGACAGCTAGCTTGAAAACCAAATATTCCAAAACTAATGTCGGACTAGAAACAGAATCATGGGGTTTGGTCAATTAAGCAAAACATTTTTTTAAACACTTGAAAGTAATTCTGATCAAACACAACATATAATTCATATTCGATAATTAACATTCAAATGACAGATAGAACCAGTTAGATTAAACACAGTCTGGGGGGCAGAACACAGGACCCTTAGAGCCAGCTAGTGTCTGGGGGTCAGAGCAAAGAACAATCAGAACCAGCTAGAACAGCCTGGAACTCAGAACACAGGACTAGACCCAGCTGTCATTTTCCATCTTTTGAGTCTTTGATTAATATTTTTCTGCATTTGTTTTATTGGGATCATTAATTGAATAAAGACATATTACTTAGAGTCTATCGATGTTAAATGTCACTCTCCTGTCCCCCACATACATACGTGCCAAACCATGCCCTTGCTGACACCCCTTCAACCATCAACCCCCACCTCCGGCCCACATTGTCTTTTGTCTTATTCAAACTAGTCTCCTCACTACCTCAAATATATAATGGATTCATTAAAAGAGGGCACAGACACTGTCTCACTTTACCCCACAGCATTTGTCTCACTTTACCCCACTGCCACAATTTGAGAAAAAACTACCTCTCTCTGCAAATCAGGCTAATCTTCAGTTATCTTCATCACATGGTTTCATATGTTGGTAGTTCATCAACATGTATTTGGGGCGACCGTGGCTCAGTTGGTAGAGCAGGTTGGCCAATGATCCAAGGGTTGTCGGTTCGATTCCCGCCCGGCCACCTGTGTCATGGTTGTTGTGTCCTTGGGCAAGACACTTCACCCACCTTGCCTGGTGTGAATGTGTATGACTGCTGTATGTTTGGGGTGGTGGTCGGAGGGTCCGTTGGTGCGGAATGGCAGCCACGCTTCCGTCAGTCTGCCCCAGGGCAGCTGTGGCTACAATAGTAGTTTACCACCACCAGTATGACTGAATGGAACCTGGAACCCTGTAAGCCAGGGGTGTCCAAACTTTTTTCACTGAGGGCCACATACAGAAAAATCTACGAAGGGCCGGGCCACTTCGCAAAAATAACACATTTATCAGGACATGTAGCTGCTCTGATGTTTAGTTTCATAGTGTCTTCGTAAATTGTAATCCTTCTTCACGGCAACACTTTCCTTGCACATTAAACAGACACATTTCACCTCTTGTTTATATGGCAATGATACACCCAGTGTTTTCTGCCTTTGCGTCCAATGTCCAGCAGGGTGAAAATAGTATCCAGCCGAGGTCCTGACCCTCCTAGGGGCGTCCGGGGGTATGCCCCCCCGGGAGATTTTTTAAAGTTTTTAAAGTGAAATGCATGAATCTGGTGCACTTTGAGAGGGAAATTAAGAGGCTAAATCTGAAGAATTTTGTATGAAAAAAATGGAGACACTGTCAGATGAATTAGAAGCTATTGGAGAAGGACACATAGATTTTCCATAATAATATTAATTTAAAATAAAATATTATGCAGGGTCCTCTGGGATTGGCTTGTTGCTCTTTTTCTTTTATGGGACATATTTCTCTGTAATATAATGAGTGCATTTAAATTATTTAAAAATTAAAAGCGCCATATTACATTATATTTTTAAAATGTGCCCCGGGCCAATCAATCACTGTTTGACACCCCTGCACTAGTGGGTTAACTAAGAAATGCAAAAAAAAAATATTATTATTATTTTTTTTTCAAAGGGCCATATTACATTATATTTTTAAAATTGGCCGCGGGCCAATAAAAAGCGGGCCCGCGGGCCGTAGTTTGGACACCCCTGCTGTAAGCGCTTTGAGTCCTTAGGGAATAAAGCGCTATATAAATCCTATCCATTATGATATAAGTTTTTCTACCTGAATCAATTTGCTTTGGCACAACAATCAATTAAGTTGACAGCAATTACATTTACTTTTACATGCAAAAAACGTATTTTTGTGAAAAAAACATGCTTACAACATCAACATGAGGTCCTCTCTTTCATGGCCAAGGGGAAATGAGAGGGGCTTGAAAATATATATCTCACATGACCAAAAATGTGTTCCATTGCCTAGATACAGGGGGTGTCTCACATTACCCGATGCCTCACATTCCCCCGTTCTCCCCTACCACACGCCTGCTGTTTGTTAAAATAATGTGCACTGTTAAAGACCTACTTCACCGGTGGGAATATGATGGTGTATTGAACTCTGAGGTCCTACGTAATATAAAGGTGCAAACATTTTTTAAATCGGTTCATCCTAGCCTGAGAAAAGAAAGAGTGTTTTATGGTCTCACTGTCTAACCCTTCATTTTACTAGTGTGACATCACACTAGTAAAAATGTAGGGTTATGATTTACAGGACAGCTGGGCAAAGGGAAGACTGAGGGAAGAAAAACTTAATTCATTATATTATAATAGTGATTTTATAATGATAGAACGCTGGTTCCATATGGGTGAAGTATTCCTTTAAGAAGTGACCGGTCTACTGCTTTGTTTTTCAGAGTGCTACACTGATTTCCTGAATGAGGCCTTTGATGTGAAGACGTACACAGCTCAGGCCATCCACCATGCTGTCATCGCAGAGCAGCTAGCTAAGCTAGCACAGGGCATCAGTCAGCTGGACAAGGAGCTGCACACCCAGGTATGACACCTAACACCACAGCACTCACTGCACAGCCAGGTACAAACACAACACAACACTCACTAGAGATTTTACCCATCCATTATTTTTCAGTATGATCCAATTCCGATATCTGGGTTCTAGATGTCAGCCGATAACCGATACAGTTCTCGTAATTATTTCTTCATTGGTGGTGATGTATGTGTAATAGGGATGTCCATGGTTAACCAGTTAAACTGTTAACTGATAAGAATAATTGTAACAGATTAATACTATCAGTAAACAGTTAAAAAATTAAATAAAATTGCAGCACGTGTAGCCCAACATTTGTAACTGCGCGACTGTCCATGGAAAGTGTCCCGACTGTGCATGCTCTAGTACAGTACTCAACCCTGTTGCTGCCTGTCAGGGGTGCCCTCGAAAAATATTATTCCAATGTTGAAAAAAAAAAAAAAAGACGGTACCATGAAAATGCAACATCATCCGCCCCATCCTTTTCCCACGACACAACGTCAATATCGGGGAATAGCCTGCCACCAATAGGCCTTTTCTCTCTCACTCTCTCTCTAAAATCCGTGGTCTGACAGGCCCACCGGGGGCTCTGCTGCTCCCAGTGGGCCTGCCAACCGGGGCGGTCTGTTCTCAGCCTGGAACGTGTTTCCTGGTCGAGAGGAAACTCTGGTGGAAGCCTGCAGCGTCCTGACATGCAATATGCCTTTCTCCCCCTCCCTCTTTACCCCTTCATATAACAGTGAATTTTGAACATAACATTTGTACATGTGGAGGTCTTTAATGTGGAAATGCTGTGCGAGCGCTCATTTAGGCAAGGGCGAGCCATACTGAGCGCATCATTTACAGTATATTCTTTCCTTTCTTTTTATTCTTTTTAATTTAAATTTTTTACTGCCTCATGTATTTCCCTATTAACGGGCTACATTTAATCTTGCCGGTTAATGAGCGTCGGTTAGAGAAAACATTCTAAATGGACATCCCTAGTTAAAATGCATCATTTCCCCGGTGGTTCCAGCTCCTCCACTGTGAATATTTTCTAAGAAGTTAAAGGTGAAGTGAGCGATATATTCATGTTGATATACGTGTTAAATCGCTCTATATTCATACAGTGATCACTTACATAGTGTGCGCGCTTCATAACACAGGTCTCTCGGTCACCCGCTCTGCATTTAATCGGCAAATAAACTTTCGAGTATCCCACAACCTGATATCCAATCAGAAGAGAGAACGCTACAAACCAGCACGTCTAACTGCCGGTGCACTTGCAGAGATGGTTTGATGGTTTTTAGCATGTTTTATCACACTTATGGATCTGAGATGATGCTAGATAACTCACTGCTTGAAGACCGCAGTGCATGACTGACAGGAAGTTAGCTAAAAGAACCATTTCACTTACTGAACCTTTGAAAAAACGTATGTTTCTGTGTTAAATTAGATGAAAGGAAACATCTGAAGATATTGCTCTGTGGATTGTGATGGGCATTTCACAATATACTGACATTTTGTAGGTCAAACAATTAACGACTGTGGCTCAGGTGGTAGAGCGGGTTGGCCAACGATCCAAGGGTTGGCGGTTCGATCCCCGCCCGGCCACCTGTGTCATGGTTGTTGTGTCCTTGGACAAGACACTTCACCCACCTTGCCTGGTGTGAATGTGTATGATTGCTGTATGTTTGAGGTGGTGGTCGGAGGGGCCGTTGGCGCTGAATGGCAGCCACGCTTCCGTCAGTCTGCCCCAGGGCAGCTGTGGCTACTCTCGTAGTTTACCACCACCGGTATGACTGTGTGTGAACGAATTGAACCAGGAACCCTGTAAAGCGTCTTTGAGTGCCTAGGCAATAAAGCGCTATATAAAACCTATCAATTATTATTATTATTATAACGGTGAAACAAAAATGCCAGTTGAAGAATCAAAGGTTAACTCACACAGCCTAGATAAACGACAACAGACAAAATAATTGTGGGGAGATGAGCCATGTCATATGTTCAGACAAAGATGTTTTTAATTTGATCAACCTTATCCCGGTTTATAGCACATAACATTACAGTAAACTAAGCATGTGAAATCGCTAATGACCCCCACTCTTCAATGCCACAGTGTTGTTACCTACATGTTTAGCACCAATCCACCAACACTTAAGCATGTGTTATCCATTTATATTGCAATGAATGCTAGCTGGATGTCATGTTTCTAGACTGATTTTGTAGTTCAGAGGGAGCAGCTTGGTTCATCTCATTTAATGCCAGAGTGGAAGCTAATGCGATACTTGTCAAAGTATTTTATTGTCAGTTCTGATATATGCAAGACATACATCAGAATCAAAATGGCGTTTATCTCTGGCCCACAGTGCAGTGACGATAAAATAAATATTGAGTTAAAAAAGATAAACATAAACAATATTTACATAAGATACATTCTAAATACTAAGTAGTGCAAAGAAATGTTCTGTGCAATATAAAACAGTTAGTATAGAAAATAGAATAGAAAGTAAAAAATAGATCAGTTAAAATTAAATGTGCAATGTGATTACAAATATTTACAATGTGCAATATGCAATCAACTAGATGTACATCTTAAAGGTGCAGTGTGTAATATGACATCATCAAGAAAGTTCTACAAAGTTCTAGAATGCAACACTCCCTGGGTAACCCCAACCCTTTAGAATAATAACAGAAGCTACAGTGGCCTTCAAGGACAAGAACAATTCTAAATTTTAAACAATGCACCTGATGACATTCCAACTATGACACTTTCAAAATGGCGGTGACAAGGCCTTGGTCCAAAATATGCAGAAATATGGACATATATGAGACCCTTTATAAGGGAAAAATGAATAATAAAAAAAACAAAACGGCTATTATACACTAAATTAAATGTACTTATGGATATTATAATTACTTTCTACAAAATCTGCTAGGAAATAAAACCCACAATTCTACACACTGCAGGTTTAAGGCATTTTGATGTGCAGGCTGAGTAATGAATAGATTAACCCATTGATGACTATGGCAATCTAGGATGCATGTCCTTAATGCCTGAGGGTTTTCTGAAAAAATAGTACGAATTGTCAAGTCTACCAAAACCTTAATATCTAAGCCTGTGTAGCACATAGAAACATGAAATAAAATACATTTAAAAGTTAAGGTTCACATGTTTTATTTAAACATGCTCCCTTAGCGCTTACAAACCAACAAATATTTCTAAAAATCGTCAAAATTAGATGAATTAAAAAATTATTAAATATTGTTAATAAATAGATGCAATGTGTTGTGTGATTTTCGTCAGTAGTCTATAGTAGACCTTGATTCTGCGCACCAAACGCCACTAACTGTTCTGTCGCCGACATAGCTGGCGTATTTTTTTTATTATTATTTTAATTTTTAATTTTTTTGATTGACATGATTTTCGGCAAACCACACAACTTTTGGGTGGTCACGTGGTCTTAAAAAAATCAACAAAACCCACCTCATGTGTATTTGAACCAATGACAGTGCATTCAATGCTGGGAATGCCATGAAAATTAGATAAAGTAATAATGCTGCACGATGCAGCATCAGGCAGGAGAGCCAATGTGGCATCGCGCAGCAGCCGTCATCAATGGGTTAAGGGTTCTTGGTTCAGAGTTCTTAGTCCAGAGTTCTTGGGGGCAAAGGGATGGGTAACTTGCTTAAAGCAGGTGATACAGGAACATGTGGTCACCACAATAGAAGACCCATTCTCCCAATCTCTACTTCTTTCTTCCAGGTTGTGGCCAGGCATGAAGATTTACTGTCTCAGGCAACTGGGATAGAGTCTCTTGAAGGTAAAGGTCCTTATTATTATTATTATTATTATTATTATTATTATTATTATTATTATTATTATTATTATTATTATTATTATTATTATTATTATTATTATTATTATTATTATTATTATTATTATTATTATTATTATATGCTAGCATTTTCACTTGAAAACCAAAAACAGCTTCATAGACATGCTCCATTGGTTTCAGTTCATCCAGTACGCTACACAAATCAAATGCAGATACTGTGTTGAGATGAGTGAGCTATTATAAATTTTTAGCATCATGATGCTCAATTAGAAAACTCTTCCTGTTGCATTTAGGAACACCAGTGCATCAATGATATGGGTTGCTGTAAGAATACTTGCCAAACAGCCAATGACATCAGTTAAGGTTTATTTTCAGAGTACACTATAAGACTATTACACTCAACAGCATGTTTTTATGTAGCTCATTGTTACATTCTGGATGTGTCTTAATGGTACTGAAAACACAGAATCATTTAGAAAAGTTTGAGAGAATGTCACACACACACGCACGCACACGCACACGCACACACACACACACACACACGCACGCACGCACGCAGGCACACATTTCATTTTAATTTGACAGCCCTAGTAAAAACCAATGTCACACATTTCCACCAGCATATTAATACACATGGCTTCTTTAAATTGGTCTCATCTGAAAAACAATTTGACAGGAAACTATAGTGGGATGTTTGCAGAATTACCTGCAAGAGCGATGACCCAGTTTTTTTTGTCTGTCTCAACTAATGTAGTACTTGGGTTTAACCACAAGAGAGAGCTAGCATTCCTTAAATGAAGCCTGCTAACAAGGTTGATCTTAAAGCCAATAAAATGAACTGAAGGGTGTGTGATGTTTTCAGGGGTCCTTCAGATGATGCACACTCGGATCAGTGCTCTGCAGGCAGCTGTTGACAGGTAAATATGTTTACCAGTGGCTTGAGTAAGAGTAGATGGCATTTTTTTTTCTAGCATTTACCCAGATATGATTGGCTTTAGTGCCTGCTGCTTCACACAACTGTTTATCACCACCTTCTCTATTCTTTATTGACCTTTGACATCTATGATGGATTTATTTGATTACAGTTATTATTATACACTTATGTTATAAATGATTTATATCCCCCCAGAGGCTCAGTCCTCTTCGTATTAGACCCGTTGTTTCTCAGCATGTCATTCCCCTTGTATACCCCATTTCATCTCTGTCTCTGCACTATCAATAAAGCATGAAAAATGCCAAGAAAATAATCTTTAACTTATTTAAAATTCTAACACACTTAACAGGAGAGACAAGTGGGGATTGACAGAGAAAGGGAGAGTCAGTGAATACAGAGGCTGAGAAATGAACAGAATACCTAGGGGGCAAAGTGATTTTATGGACATGGAGCGTTGTAAAAGGTTGTTCACCAAAAATGACATCTAGGACCTTCCACAATCACAACCTGGGTGGACAACCTTGTCAACAAGCTGCTGGAAAGCTACAGCGGGCCGACATAGCAAATCAGAACCACTGTTTAAGTGAATGGGGATGGGCTAATGGGGAATTTTTTTAACTTATAGATATCATTATGAAACTTTGCCAGTTGATTACAGACATTAAAACAATTTTCTTTTGTATTACAGCATTTTACAAAATGTTTAAATAAATATGAAAAATCCTCAATATCTTACTAATGATGCGTAAATTTGCATATCTGCAAAGCCCCAAAATCTAGATGTTGGAAGAAAACAAAGTCAATTTGTTTTTGAATTTTGAAAACAAAACAAGTGTCCAACTGCCTGAAGCCTTTCCTAATCACAGTTCAAATTTGATCAATAACCCATAGAAAATAAATTTTTTACACAGTTACATTTCTTGTGCCATGGACCAAAAGTGTCCTTTTGGAGTCTCCAGCTGGTAAATTAGGAAACGGCTTGGGAAAAACAGTGTAAAAAATGTATTTTCTATGGGTTATTGATCAAATTTGAACTGTGATTAGGAAAGGCTTCGGGCAGTTGGACACTTGTTTTGTTTTCAAAATTTAAAAACAAATTGACTCTGCTTTTGTCCAACATCTAGATTTTGGGGCTTTGCAGATATGCAAATTGTATAAATCATTAGTAAGATATTGATGATTTTTCATATTTATTCAAACTTTTTGGAAAATACTGTAATACAAAAAGTTGTTGTTTTAATGTCAGTAATCAACTTGCAAAGTTTCATAATGATATCTATAAGTTTAAAAAATTCCCTATTAGCCCACCCCCATTCGCTTAAACCAGTGCTTCTCAAATGGTGGGACCGTGACGAGCTGCCTTGATTTCCAACTGACCAACCAAACTTTTTTTTTTTTTTTAGTGCTAGCTAGCGATGTGTGCTTGTGTATGGTCATATCCGCGCGAAAGGCCGCGATTTGCAGTAAATAAATGTCCACGTGTTTCTCCAAGTATCTCTGTAGGCTATTTAAAAATAAATCAAGCAAGTTAGTAGACTAATAATAACGTTAATGAATTATTGGTTATCACATCACAGAAGGCTTATTGGCCTATAATAATAAAAAAACACCACCTTAACTATGTTCACAGTTTAGATTTTTTTTGAATAAAATGCAAACCTCAGTGAATCATGTGCTCTTGTTTCTCTGTCCTGTCTCTGATTCACACAGACTGAGCAGTCTTGTTTAAATGTTACAAATTGAGCTAATAAACTGAACTTTGATTTTTTTTGCTGCAGAAGTTACCTCAGCTAATTTTTGTTTCTAATTTGATAATAAGGTGATTGTATGCAGAATGCTCGTGCCAGAAACTCATACAGTGGTTTTGTACAGATAAATAAATAAATATTAGCAGGTTCTCAACAGTATTTCAATTTAGGGGGGGGGCGCGAAAAAATTTCTGTCCCCTAGGGGGGGCATGACAGAAAGTAATTGAGAACCACTGGCTTAAACAGTGGTTCTGATTTGCTCTATGTCGGCCCCCTGTAGCTTTCCAGCAGCTAGTTGACCAGGTTGTCCACCCAGGTTGGGATCCTGGAAGGTCCTGGATATAATTTCTGGTGAACAACCTTTTACAACGCTCCATGTCTGTTTAAAAAAAAAAAAAAAAAAGGGGTTTTGCCCCCTAGGTAGAAAGAATGGAATGTTGAAGGGAAAGCGGGAGCAGGCTATTGAAAGTGTGTGACACAGAATAGCAGGCTCACTGACATGGTTTGAATTTGTTGTTGCCTCAATACAATATATGCCATTCAGGTGTTCTAAAATGCACATAGTCAGATCAGGGGGAATCACATTTTTGCTGGGGGAGCATGCCCCCAACCCCTTTATCAAACCCAGTTTGTGGCCCTCTGTATTTCTAAAACCCTGCGTACGGCCCTGGAGAAAGGGGGGTAAGTCTCTGCACTGTCAAAGGCCTGTATGACGTGCTTGATGATTTTTTAATTTAATTTTTTTAGGATAAGGACCAAGATTGTTGACCCGTACAACAAGATTGTTGCTCGGATCACCCAGCTTGCAAGACTGCAGGTAACGCTCCCTCCCACACTTTATGATGATGACAGTATTTTGCTCACTTTTCGGTGTGTGAATTAGTCAGTTTCCCATTTGAAATGACAGAAGGAATGGATAGACCAGGGGTCACCAACCTTTTTGAACCTGAGGGCTACTTCATGGGTACTGAGTCATACGAAGGGCACCCAGTTTGATACACTCTTCTGAAATAACAAATTTGCTCAGTTTGCCTTTAGTTATATATTATTATTAATGATTAATGATATTCATCTATGTGAAGACACTGATCATGTTAAAGATTTCTCACAATAATTATCAACAATGACTTAAAAAAGGTGGGAAACAGATTATTATGCTATTTTTAGAACAGGCCAGCGGGCGCCTCATATGGTCCTTGCGGGATATCTGGTGCCCACGGGCACTGTGTTGGTGACCCCTGACGGTTCCTTTGCATGGCAGTTCCACCCAATGAGACTATTTAACATTTGTTTTTACGCTTTACAAAACCCACGGATAAATGGCCAGTGTGTAGGAGAGAGGTGTGTGTGTGCGTGTGCGTGTGTGCGTGTGTGTGTGCGTGCGTGCGTGCGTGCGTGTGTGTGTGTGTGCAAGAGAAATCTTTCTAAAGGCCAGGACACACCGGCCCGATAATCGACGTCGTAGAGTCGGAAGGGGGCAGGGACACGAATCTGTTTGGTGTGTGCCGTGAAATCGGTCGTCGTAGATGTCGTCGGGCTTCTTTTGGCGGCGGGCAGTCTTTCAGTTGGAGCAATTTGATTTGTGGAGGGCTAGCGAATCAGTGAAGCTCGGAAGTGAGGCGGGTAGCACAAACAGCTAACAACAGTTAGCCATCGTTTTAATGTGTTTGTTTGTTTCGTTCAGCGAGTACTCACATGCATCAACCCTTGTTGACTGCTCGACACCATGCTCGACACTCTCTGCTAAAAATGGTGCTCTTTATGGTCCATAAATATAAATACGTATTTCTATCTATCTTTATGATCTAGAGAGCCGTCCCATCATTTCCGGCTTCCGTATTTTTTCGGGCCACAATACAGATTAGCGCCGCCTGCTGTTATGGAGACATTACGTCCCGCGCAAGCGCAGAGCGTACGGAAAGTCAGCAGTCGGTTTGTTGTGTTCTTTGCACTTTTTCGGCCGCGACGGGAAAACTGGAGCTCCCTGAATCGGCAGTCTCCATTTTCGGGTAGTCGGACTGGTGTGTCCTGGCCTTAAGGCATTTATCTGTCTCGAGTCATCATTTGAGTTGGATGGAACTAAAAACACAGCTGATCTGTTGCTACGGAATGGTCATCTGTGGTCATCATTTTTCCCCTCATCAGCAACACTGTGTATTTCTCCATTTCTGCCTGTGATAATAAATAGGAACACGCATGTTCTGGAGATATCGGCGACCTATGGGTTTAAATGAATGACAATTAACATGGGTTTGCTTCATTTGAAAGCAACCCATGTACCAAAATCCCCAAACTAAGTTCTAGAATGAACATGGTGTATTTCTTCTCTGAGCGAACGCTGCAGCACTGAGTGAAAACAGCACAACCACTGCCCACATCTCCTAATTAGTTCATTGATTTTGAAGTCAAACAAAAAAGCTAATTCAATTTGAAGTTTATTGTCAGTAACCTAATAATTCAATTTGTTGTCAGCAGACAGCCTGCTCTAGCTACGTTGTTGAATCCTAAATGCTCATGCTTTGAATTAGTGCTGCACTGCCTGTTGCCGTAGTAATCATCTACCTTAGACCTAGACGTTTTTTAATGCCGTCACGCTGGCGATAGTCAGGCATTATATGTTCGGGTTTGTCCGTAAGGTGAGTGTATGTAAGTCTGACAGGGGCCATTCTGGTGAACACGATATCTCATCAACACTTTGAGGGATTTCCTTTGAAACTTTGAACAAATGTCCACTCTGACTCGAAGCAGAAGTAAGCGATATATATTTTTGTTAATATTCGTGTTACATCGCCATTTATTCATACGGCGATCACAGTGTGCACGCTTCATGACACAGGTCTCTCAGTCACTCCGCTCTGCAGTGAGCAGAGGAGAAACTTTTCTGGTATCACACAACCCTTTACCCAATCAGGAGAGAGACACTATATGCTGTTTTGAGAGTACTGCTAGTAGTCCAGAGGATTTTAATATGTATTATTCTGGTTACCATGGCAACGGGTCAGGAGGACTGATTTGACTGTACTGCAGTTAAAAAAAGCAGAAGAAGCTCCATGGTTACCACATGAGTTGCCATTGCAACCTTAAAGCACAATATATTTCCTCCTGTTTTTTTAAAGGACGCATTATGATCATTAACCCATTGATGACTGGCAATCTAGGATGCATGTCCTTAATGCCTGAGGGTTTTCTGAAAAAATTTTACGAATTGTAAAGTCTACCAAAACCTTAATATCTAAGCCTGTGTAGCACATAGAAACATGAAATAAAATAGGCCTACATTTAAAAGTTAAGGTTCACAGGTTTTATTTAAACATGCTCCCTTAAGGCCAGGACACACCAGCCCGATAATCGCCGTCGTCAAAAAAAAAGACGAATCTGTTTGGTGTGTGCCGTGACGTCGGCCGACGTAGAGGTCGTCGGGCTTGTTTTGAGCCTGTCAAGTTCAATCGGCGGCCGACCGTCTTTCATTTGGAGCAATTTGATTGGTGGAGGGCTAGCGAATCAGTGAAGCCCGGAAGTGAGGCGGGTAGCACAAACAGCTAACAACAGCTAGCCATCGTTTTGATGTGTTCGTTTCGTTTTGCAAGTACTCACATGCATCAACCCTTGTTGACTGCTCGACACCATGCTCGACACTCTCTGCTAAAAATTGTGCTCTTATGGTCCATAAATATAAATACGTATTTCTATCTATGTTTATGCTCTAGAGAGCTGTCCCATCATTTCCGGCTTTCGTATTTTTTCGGGCCACAATACAGATTAGCGCCGCCTGCTGTTGTGGAGAAAAACGTACGGAAAATAAGCAGTCGTCTCGGTGTGTTAAGTGGCCGCGATGGAGCTTCCTAAAACGGCGACTCCAGTTTTTGAGTAGTTGGAACGTGTCGGACTGGTGTGTCCTGGCCTTTAGCGCTTACAAACCAACACATTTTTCTAAAAATCGTCAATATTAGATGGGGGAGAAAAAAAATAATATAAAATATTTATTATTTTATATTACCCGGGTCTGCTGCTGGGCCGGGTTCAATTCCCGCCCGCGGTCGTGCTCTGCATGTCACTCCCCTCTCTGCCCCATTTCACCTTTGTCTCTCTGCACTATCAATAAAGCATAAAAATGCCCAAAAAATATCTTTAAAAAAAATAAAATAATAATAATGGCCTAAACAAGGTTATAATCCTGCTTCCTTTTAGCATAGTAGTGACTGAGTGTGCAGTGGAGGGATAAAGATGGACAGATATAGGAAGGAGAAGATAGCTTTATTTTATTATTTAGTTCAGTTATCACTGGCACCATAAATCCGACTTCCCAGTATAACTGGAACGCAGACTGACTCTCGCTGTCGGGAGCCAATCAGCTGGTCCAAACGGCTGTACGGAGATGAAAACGAAACTGAAACTTAACTATCGCCTGGCTGGGCTGAATTTGAGTTGGAGCAGCAAAATATAGGGGAGAACGGGGTAATATGTCACACGGGTTGGTTGTCACAATCGTTATATCTCGGAACCAGAAGGCGCTGTCTGTGAAATGTTGGTATGTAAATATCCAGAATTGGGATCAGTGGTCACCTACATAGTCTTCCATGGAGTTAGACTGCTGCATTTGAGGTGAGAGGACTGTTTGTGTTTTTTATGTCAAATTGAAAATATTTAGCTCCTCAGTATTTTTCTTCTAGGCTTTTACACAATGGGTTTATAACAAAACACTTGTTACCCATAAAACGTGTGAAGGGTAAACTATAGTTTAGATTGTGGTTAGCAAGCTAATTAGTTGTCAGATGGTTGATGGCCTTGATTCTAGCAATAAATTCAAGTTGGGGTTGGTCGTCACATTTTTTGGGGGGTTGGTTGTCACATATTATCCAAAGGCTGCAGCCAGAAAAGGAACCCAATAACGAAATAAATTGTCAAGCTGTATCCTCACTGACACCCCAGAGAAGGAGAGAATAGAGCAGGAAAAGGCAGCTAGCATGCAAATTAAATGGATCAACGGATCAGAAATTATGCAAGTAAAGGCTACCAAATTTTTGGGAATTCTAGTTGACGAAAGACTTAATTGGTCAAATCACATAGACCTGGTTTGCAAAAGGTCCACAAAGATGATGGGCATATTAACCCATTGATGACTATGGCAATCTAGGATGCATGTCCTTAATGCCTGAGGGTTTTCTGAAAAAATAGTACGAATTGTCAAGTCTACCAAAACCTTAATATCTAAGCCTGTGTAGCACATAGAAACATGAAATAAAATACATTTAAAAGTTAAGGTTCACAGGTTTTATTTAAACATGCTCGCTTAGCGCTTACAAACCAACAAATATTTCTAAAAATCGTCAAAATTAGATGAATTAGAAAATTATTAAATATTGTTAATAAATAGATGCAATGTGTTGTGTGATTTTCGTCAGTAGTCTATAGTAGACCTTGATTCTGCGCACCAAACGCCACTAACTGTTCTGTCGCCGACATAGCTGGCGTATTTTTTTCATTATTTTGTTTTATTTTTTTATTTTTTATTTTTTTGATTGACATGATTTTCGGCAAACCACACAACTTTTGGGTGGTCACGTGGTCTTAAAAAAATCAACAAAACCCACCTCATGTGTATTTGAACCAATGACAGTGCATTCTATGCTGGGAATGCCATGAAAATTAGATAAAGTAATAATGCTGCGCGACGCAGCATCAGGCAGGAGAGCCAATGTGGCATCGCGCAGCAGCCGTCATCAATGGGTTAAGGAAAGTTTGTCCTTTAATTCATCCTTCTGCCCATTTAACTTTATACTATAGTTTTTTGTTTCCTTTCCTGAACTACTGTAATCTGGTCTGGGCAGCTTCATATCCCAACCATCTCAAAAAATTATAGATGAATATCTACCACATATGTCTATTCATTCACAAGTTTATTTACAGAAACCAAGATCTCCCGGAAAGCTTTCAGACTTTGTTTACTTATTCATTTAACGTACATTCACATCGCACTAGACAGAGCAACAATAACAACTTATCTTTACCCTTTTCCCGCACATCACATCATCAATTTAGTATATATTATAGAGGCCCGGCTTTATGGAATGTCTTACCTCCCCTTTTAAGATCCATATCATCCCACTCACTCTTTAAAAAGCAGCTTAAAAAACATCTTATCTTTTTGTGAATCTTCTAATCACCTCCTGTCTTCTCCTTTGCTTTTTTCTTTTTCTTTCTCATTTTTTCATTATCTTTGACATGTATTTATCACATTTTTTTCCATCTATTTTTGATTATTTTGAGTATTTATGTACCTTGTCTCCTTAATTTCTAGAGTTTATTTGTTAGCCTGAATATGATTTCATTGTGATTATTGATAGGGGTGGAACTCTGTACAAGCCCACTGGGCTTCGTTCCCTCCTTGCACCATTAATTGTTAATGTGTGCTAAATAAATAAACTAAACTAAACTAACTAAAAAAAGGTCAACAAAATCAGAACAACCCAGTGCATCCCAAACTAGACCAGCTGCCAAGGCTACAGTAAGTTATGTAGACCTATTTGTCAACTTGACAATGCAATTCAACTTTAAAATTTAGTTCTGCTTTCTTGCCTTCTTTTTAAGATTATTCCCATGAAGATAACATTGTGACAAACAACCCCATAGTGTGTGCCAACCGACCCCTTGATGGGCTTGGTTGTCACAATGTGTAAGGGTGTCTTTGATGATTAATTTCTTTTTTATTACAATAAGATAGAAAAAGTGAGGGGTACACATTTCAAGCCAACATTTTAAGCTTCAATTTAAAGCCACTACGAGTAACATGGCACGTTGGCGTCCCCTTTGGACAAAAGCGGTAGTATTTTTACGACGCCCGCTGTCGCAAAGTGCGTGCCAGGCGCGTGAGTGTGAACTGAGAAGGGAGCAATATAGTGCATGTCCGTGTGTTGAAAGTGTGAGGACTCTTTTCGGCTCCGTGAGAGTGGTTTTGACACTGCATCAACTAATGCCAGTCACTGCCACACACACCTGATTGCAATGAGTTGAGCAGTGTCACCTAACTACTCTCTCTCACGGAGCTGAAAGATTACGTGTCCGACTCCTCACAGAAAGCGAATGAACGATAGACGGCAGTTAGTATGGATCACGATGAGGTAATGTGTTTATGTTGTTGTAAATAATTACTATTTCAGATAATGGTTATCTGATGATGGTGAAGCAAAGCAAACTTTGTGTTAGTACCAACCGCTCATTCATTTAGGAGTAAACACTGCAGTCTAGTTTCGCTCTCGTGAAATTGTATACACGTTGCTTGGCAACGCCCTCGTCCCCCGTAGCCTATATCACTCTCCCTTTTAGCTTTTCTTTATTGCATTCTCTTTTTTTTCTTTGATGGTTCAGCCCCGTTATCAGTCATTATGACGACAAATAACTGTATCAAACAAGGCTCCCGCTCCCCTTCCCTCACCTGGAGGGATAGATAGGCTTCTCAATTCACGTTGCAGCGCCACACTGAAATCTGCGACCAATACGGATATGTGACCATAGAGCTTGCACTAGCAAACCGAAAATCGGACTGGGTGTGCGACCAGACCAAAAGGAGTAATAAAAACTATTTAAAAACGTCTTTCTTTGCACTGATGGTCTCGTTTGCTGTTAAAGGTAATTTATGATTATCAGAGGAAACATGAGGCTGTTTAAAAGATATTTAAATGTTACTCGTAGCCGCTTTAATGTAGGAATGACTATTGAAAGATGCTTAGGTGATGAGCAATTCTCACTGGAGTAAAAAGTGTGCCTACTTACCCCGTTCTCCCCTTGCCTAAATTCATAAATATTGTTAATTAATAAATAGATGCAATTGTGTGATTTTCGTCAGTAGCCTATAGTAGACCTTGATTCTGCGCTCCGAACGCCACTAACTGTTCTGTAATACACTATCGCCGACACAGCTGGCGTATTTTTTTAATTATTATTTATTTATTAATTTTTTGATTGGCGTGATTTTCGGCAAACCACACATTTTTTGGGTGGTCACGTGGTCTTAAAAAATCAACAAAACCCACCTCATGTGTATTTGAACCAATGATGGTGCATTCTATGTTGCGCACGCCATGAAAATTAGATAAAGTAACAATGCTGCGCGATGCAGCATCAGGCAGGAGATACAATGTGGCATGGCGCAGCAGCCATCATCAATGGGTTAAGATTGAGTGGCTGAAGGGTCCACATGTGTCATGATAATAATAGAAGTACAATTTGTGTTATTTTCCAGAAGGTTTGGATTTTAATTTCCGATAGCTTTTATTATGGGTCAGTGATAATGCTTTTTTTCTCCACAGGGGTTTAGACTTTCAAAACAGTTTTGCTTGAAATGTTATCATAGCTCAGACTATTTATTTCATCAAAATCTTTAAGGGTCATTTTACTAAATCAGAGTACCACAGGTTAGGACTTCTATATCTTAAGAAAGCTAGGAATGTCAACTATCTGACTGAGCAATTTGTTAATCTTTCAACTAGTCTGAAGGTGAGTTTTCTGGCGTATACCTCTGAATTGTTAGCCTGGAAATCCAGACCCTGATATCTTGAACGATAGAGGGTCTGGCCACGATGATTAGTAATTTCCAACTCAAGGGGCGGCTCCTACTCGTGCATTTCAAATGCCACTGCACGCAGTTGGATAGCACTACAACCAATCAGAGCGATGCACAAGGCGACGTAAGCCCCTTTCGTTTAGCGAACAGCTGTTAAACTGTTAAATTAAACGTTTGCCGTTGTCGGTCGGCAAAATAGAACATTCCACTTACTTGCTAATGAAAGATTTGCGTGCCGTCTTCCAAATCGTTAAGGGTCGAGGCCAAAGCAGTCTCAAACTCACACAACATATCCGCAGCCATATTTGATGTTTACTATGACAGCTTCGACGTCGCATGCACGTCACTGTCGTCATCCGGTTACGTCCTCCCCAGAGCACCATATAAAGGGCTCTGGCGCGCCCATATTAGATAGAACCAATTGAAACCACCAGCCAGATTTCTGGCTTTCTTGATAAAGCTTCAACGGAGCGTGTCCAGACCAACACGCGCAGCAAATTTAATTTGCCAGCGCCTAGTGGCACGTCTGGGAATGCCAGGCTACTGAATTGTATCTTCTTGTATATAAAAGAACATATTTCGAAAAGATTCATATTTTTACAGGAAGATGTAAGGAGTTGAAGATTATATATATAAATGTTTTTGGAGGTGGCAAATTCTATAAGTAAGAAAAGAAATAAGCTGCAAGGTCTGAAACAAGCACCTGAAGTGCTACTCCCAGATCAACCTCAACTGTACATCCACACGGACACGGCCGTGGTGTCTGGCTTCATGACAGCTGGGTGACTTTCACTAATGCTAACGGCGGTTAATTCGGTTAAAGCACAACCGGTACTGTATGTAATCTTGCGGCGTTAATCCCTTTATAATAGGACATTGCGAGCATCGCGTGCAGTCAGTGTGAAGGCAACTTGATAGACTTTAATTTGTAATGGATGTAGACACTCCCATCTCCCATGATCCCGTGCAACATTATGACGTCATCCAACTCCGTCTTTTGTTATTGTTTTCATCATGAGCCCCTAGCGGCGGAAAATTTCATATTGTACGTTTAATCTAATCAGAGGAGAGGGGAGGGAACAGACCATTCAAAGGACAGGAGAGGTAAAGGACCATTCAAAGGGCAGGAGAGGGAACAGACCATTCAAAGGGCAGGAGAGGGAACAGACCATTCAAAGGACAGGAGAGGGAACAGACCATTCAAAGGACAGGAGAGGTAAAGGACCATTCAAAGGGCAGGAGAGGTAAAGGACCATTCAAAGGACAGGAGAGGTAAAGGACCATTCAAAGGACAGGAGAGGTAAAGCACCATTCAAATGACAGGAGAGGGAATTGACCATTCAAATGACAGGAGAGGGAATTGACCATTCAAATGACAGGAGAGGGAATTGACCATTCAAAGGACAGGAGAGGGAACAGACCATTCAAAGGACAGGAGAGGGAACAGACCATTCAAAGGACAGGAGAGGGAATTGACCATTCAAAGGACAGGAGAGAATTGACCATTCAAAGGACAGGAGAGGTAAAGGACCATTCAAAGGACAGGAGAGGGAATTGACCATTCAAAGGACAGGAGAGGGAATTGACCATTCAAAGGACAGGAGAGGTAAAGGACCATTCAAAGGACAGGAGAGGTAAAGCACCATTCAAAGGGCAGGAGAGGGAATTGACCATTCAAAGGACTGGAGAGGGAATCGACCATTCAAAGGACAGGAGAGGGAATTGACCATTCAAAGGACAGGAGAGGGAACAGACCATTCAAAGGACAGGAGAGGGAATTGACCATTCAAAGGGCAGGAGAGGGAATCGACCATTCAAAGGACAGGAGAGGGAATTGACCATTCAAAGGGCAGGAGAGGGAATTGACCAATCAGGGGAAAAGTAACAGACCAATCAAAGGGGCATGGGCCAATCAGAGGACAGGAGAGGGAAACTGGTCGATGGACCAACACTGGTCTGGGGACTGGGGGTTGGGAATCGCTGCCGTAAAGCACCGTGCATTCTCGCGAGAGCACCGCTGCCCGCTGCCAAAGTTACCTAGTGCCTAAAGCAGGCCACCAGGGCGCTCTGTAGGAATGGCTCAGACACCATTACCCCTGTTTACACATGTTGGACTTTTAGACTGACTTTGAAAATTTTCTATTAAGGTGGAAAAATGACCTATTGTTGCTTTAAAGGGATTTTCTTCAAAGTTTGCACAAATATCGACTTTGACTTGAATATGAACTGATTAGATTTGGGAGGTCAAAGGTTGCTGTGACCTTACATATTGACAGGTCACAGTGGCTTTGTACCATTTCGTAGCTTCTTAGGAGCTTTAACTTCTTCAAAGCATTGACCACCAATGGACTCTCACCGTTCGGCAATGGTATGCCAACGGAAGCAGTGCCAAGCGGTATTCCCAGTTACTTGGTAACTAAGAAACGTTTTATCTCTCTGCACATGCTTGTACTGCCACTGACAATGACATCAAACTTGGGTTCACTCTCTCACTGGAGCACTGTTAGCAGTGCCCCACACATACTATTGTAGGGGGTCAAACCTATGGACAGCTCTGTGCCGCCACCGTGCGGCCAAAACACTGCAGTACACCTTTACCTCTTCAGGTGGACGTACCCAAACGCTAGCCGGAAACTCCACCCCGGTGGAAAGCCGGGACTTCAAAAGCGCCCGCACGGCGTCTTTTCTGTCTTTCTGGTGGCGGCCGTTGGCTGACTCACATATAGAAACAACCAGTCTGTACAGATCTACAGGGGACCTCTTCAGCCCCGAACCAACCACCACGTGTTTTACTAAAGCTATCGCCTGCGGCCGCGGCGATCTCGAAAGCAACAAAGTGTGTTGAAGCTGTTCCGTTGGAACGACCAGAAGAACACTGGAAGCAGGCAGTTTACCCAGAAACTCAGCCTCTCGGACCGCGGACTGGATAGCCGATCGAGTGGTCTTCGACCGTCATCCCCCGCACCAAATCAGTTGCGCCCTTTGCCTTTTTCCTGCGATCTGACGACCGCAGAGATCACCTCACCAGCTCACCGACCGCCAAAGGCTCGGAGGCTGGAGTTTGGATCGCCGTCTCGCGGGCCCCTTTCGCCCGTCCTGGAAAGGAGTGGCCTACCCGCCTCAACGACGACGAAGCAGTGGAAATTAAGTTTCCCCCAAGTGAGAGATTTTGGCTTTATAATTACCTGGGCAGATGTTTAGTTATTATTTACTTTTTAAAGTGTGAACAATACTGTTTATTTTCGAATTTGTGTTTGCTATTTTGAAACAAGCTGTGTGATCAATCTCCGTTTGTCCTCTCCCCCACGGAGAGCCAGAACGGAAAGTTCGATCTTTTCATTCAACGCTGCAGTGTGGTTTTATTTCTGCTGTATGTTTTAAAACCTCACACCTTTCTTTCTTCCCTCGCTCAAGCGTGGCCTTTCCTCCTCTTCCTCTCCTGCACGCACGTACACACACGTTAGATAACCCTTATGGTAGCCTTTATTTGATATAATTGGTGTTAAGATCTTTTGTAGAATCCCTGTTAAAAGGGCGAGTGATTTCGAAATCCCCCGCCCTCAGTCTTCTTCTTCTTGCCCCTTTGTTATGAAGTAGACGCCATTTTGAGTGACCGTGGTAGCTACTTCCCCTACCGAGTGGAAATAGAATAGCATCCAGGGACGCCATTTTGTGGCATTACTAACCTAGCCTATTTTGGGTCGCCATCTTGTGTCTGTCGCCCCAAGTCACGTGGGAGCTTCCCCGTCCCTTTTTCTCACTCACACACACACACACACACCCACACACTCACTCACACGTACACACACACTCACTCACTCCCACACACACACACACACACACACACACACACACACATTGGTACATGGTTGTATAAACAACAATGTTCTAGATGTTTTTCTTTGATTAAGTGTATTTGCTTTATGCGTGTATAAAACGGATGTTACCTTAAGTTTCATTGTAGTTAAAATAAATGTTCTTATATTGTAACGAGAAGTGTTTGTGATTTATTTGTGTGGATATTATTGGAGTGTCAACAATCAACAAGTGAAAGACTCTGTAGCCTTCAGTGTTAAGATCATATTACCAAATTTATAATAGTAATTGAAAATCAGTAAACCTGATTACATTATTTTATGGAAATGATCATTGAGACTAAGATTTGCTAATATTGATTTGTTTAACTGAACCTTAAGCTAATCAACATTTGAGAATAAATCCTTTGATTAAACGAGACAATTTGCTATTACTTTTCCATTCTTGAATGAATGGTGGTGCCCCTTTTGAACTTTAATAAATTATTAAAGTATTATTAATCATCAGATTAATTTCTAATAGCTGAATTAATCTGAACCACCTGTACCCGCTACACTATAGTAATTGCTTGATCCTTGGATATTAAAGTGTGATTGATGTGATGTTCCCATGGTGCTGCTCTAGGTGGCCTGTGACCTGCTGCGGAGGATCATCCGTATCTTGTACCTGAGCAAAAGGCTCCAGGGCCAGCTGCAGGGAGGCAGCAGGGAGATCACCAAGGCTGCTCAGAGCCTCAACGAACTAGGTAAGGAAAAGCATGGATATTCATGTCCAATCCATAGTACACACCTGTTTCTAAGTGCTGCTGTAAGCACACAAGCAACACTTGTGGTTGTGCAAGTGCAAGATCAACCAACAAAAGTGTGATGTTCAATGTATGGTATAAATGCTGAACATTTAGAGATTTTTTTTATCTAGAGCCCTCTAATAGGCCTTTCACACCAAAAAGAACCATGAGCCAGTTCCAGGCTGGTGCTGGGGTCAGTTCAAAACTGGTTACAGCCTTATCCCAGTTATGAACCGGTTGGTTTCACATCGACCGGAGACAGCCATGGAGCCGGCAAGAGAGCAACGTCATGACGTCACTGTAAACGTGTGTGTACGTCGCCCGACGCCGCTGCTCTTGTGGCTAACGCTAAAGCTACCGCTAGCTTTAAGCACAACAACAGCGGCGAATACGTCTTATTTTTACACGTGTTGGCTCTCGCTTTGCTTTCCTAACCAAACAGGACCGATACAGCGTATTCTCGCCGGTCAATTTGATCGCTACGTTCGGTAATTATGTTATTTTTACGTCTCGTAGTAGCGGTGTTTTTAAATATGGCGGGCATGAGGTTTGAGTTGGTCTGGTTGGTCAGGATAATCCCTCCCCCAGCCGCTGGTGCAAGCAGTTCTTATCTCAAACCCTGCTCAATCCTGGTGCTTGAGTTGAACCGGTTTTTACAGCCCGGAGCAGGCTCTCTGGCGGTGTGAAACCAAAACACTGTCTCTAGCTCCGAACTAGCCCAGAACTAGCGCCGATTTTGCGGCGGTGTGAAAGGCCTATTAACCAGGGGTTTTCAAAGTGTGAGAGAGTGAGCCCCCCCTCAGAGAACAAATTTCAGCGGAGCCTCTCCCCCCCAAAATTTTTTTTCTAAATCCCTGCTTGTTTTGAAAGATCTTTTAATTGTTTTACAAATTTAAACATATTTTTGAAACATTCTAAAATGTTTTTAATACATTTTAGCATCTTAATCCAGTGTTTTAATCCTGCTTCCTTTAAGCATGGATAGTAGTGACTGAGTGTGCAGCGGAGTGAGAAAGATAGGCAGACAGACTTGCCCAAATTATTGACTAGTTAAATGTCCTTCACACACCCAGTGTTTTTTCGCTAAAGCCTTCAATGTCCTGCTGGGGAAAATAGTAGCCAGCAGAGATCCTGACCCTCCTAGGGGGGTACGGGGGTATGCCCCCCCGGGAAATTAATTTTCACCTTTTTAAAGTGAAATGCATGAATCTGGTGCACTTTGAGAGGAAAATTAAGAGGCTAAATATGAGGAATTTTGTGTGAACAAATAATTTGGAGACACTGGGTCAGATGAATTAGAAGCTATTGAAGAAAGACACACGGATTTTCCATAAAAATATTAATTTAAAATAAAAAAATGTATGCAGGGTCCTCTGGGTTGGGCTTGGTGCTCTTTTTCTTTAACGAGACCCATTTCTCTGTAATATAATGAATGCATTTAAATGCAGTGAGAGTAACGAAGCAGAAGAACTCTTGTCCAGCTATGCCGTGATCTTAATATAAAAAATACAAACTGTCGCACTGTACAGCCCTGGGTAGAGACATACCCCAATAGACTTGGACCTGTAATTGCAGTGATAGGTGGTTCTACAAAGCATTGACTCAGGGGGCTGAATACTTTTGCACGCCACATTTTTCAGTTTTTTATTTCTAAAAAATAAATAAAACCATGGTTGCGTTCCGAATCGCATACTTTCTACTATATAGTATGTAGAAAAAAGATTTAGGATGTCCCGATTCTTGTGGCCAGATTTAGGATGGTTAGAAGTACCCGGATGTCCTACTTCATGCGGCCAAGATTGTTAGTGTTGAAAACTGCATCCTATTTGGGCGATTCTGACCCACAATCCATTGCGCATGTGAAGTGACGTCACATCGATGAAGCCTCCATATGAAAACAAACGGGGATGCGACGGATATAAAAGCAAGAGGCAAGATCAAGGCGCAATGTTATGATGAAATAAGAGAGTAAAGTATGTCCCAATAGTATGCTTACTGCATCCTAACTAGATTCTTTTTATCGTTGGATGTAGTATGTAGAATAGAAAAAAGAAAGAGTATGAGATTCGGAACCCAACCCATGTTTCATTTTCATTCCACTCCACAATGATACACCACTTTTTGTTGGTCTATCACGAAAAATCCCAATAAAATAAATGTCCATGTGTGGTTTTAATGTGACAAAATGTGGAACATTTCAAGGTGTATGAATACTTTTGCAAGCCACTGTATCTCTATGGTCTTTTTTGCATTGGCAATAACTGATTTCCTGTCACCAATGGATTATTTGTGGAAGAAATGGAAACAAAGCCAGAGGTGGGAGCAGTGGGCAGGCTGCACTAGAGTCTACAGTGTGTCTAGCATGTGAGGTGGTATTCAGTATCACAGACATTAGCTTGAGCGATGACAGGGCTGTTGACCTTTTTAAATCGGAGCATGTTGTGTCAGCTGCACGTTGCACTACATCCTGCTCCACAGATGAAAAACTGTTCACAACTTCAACCACACTCTTCCGTAAACGTACAAAAAGATCAGTACATCATTGTTCTTTTACCACTTAAGGATTTTTAAAAAAAAGCAACGCAGGTTTGTCTTGCAGTAATTCTGTCAGACTCATACATGCTTTAGGTCCAATCACCTTATGTAAGGCCTGAATAGTAGCTGACCTGAATTTACCATGAAGCTGTAAAAAACCTCTGTAGTCAGACCATGTTCTTCATCCTAGTTTTGGTTCTATCTTCTGTGATGTTAGTTTCAGGAACCATGTACCATCGTTATTATATATGTTCATATTGGATAGATGGGTACTTTACCTCATTATCAGGGAACTTGTCCTCTATAAGTCTAAAATTAAAAGTTATTCTAGCCATTGCTGTGCTTTTGAACAATATGTATGCAGTATTTAAAGCACTGTTTGGGCTATATATATATATATATATATATATATATATATATATATATATATATATATATATATATATATATATATATATTATTAAACATATTTTCTTTATTGCGGATAGCCTCTTACATCTCAGTGCTGTCATGATCTCAGTGGGTTTTAATGATGATGCTATTTCATGCTTTCAATTTATTTATTTTATCTTATTTCTCGCATTCTGCCTTGTTTTAAGTCATTAAACATTTCGTAATATGTATTTTGTTGCACCAGGTTTCTGTTCTTTCCTGTCCAGTAGAAAAACAGAATTTTAAATTCTTTGTGACTTTTGGCTGCCAAAAATGTATTTTAAAATCCTTTTTGGTAATATCTGTTTCTGATAAGAACTAATATAGTCTACATTTGTTGCCTACTAAGGTTTGATCATCTATTCATACAGCATGGAAAGGAGTCATTTCTAACTTCTTCAATGGCTTACCATCATTAAAGTTTAACCATGCACATCATTTTACACAAAGGGCCTGATTTACAAATATCCCAAATAGTGCTTAATTGTGTGGTCATTCCAACAGATTGTACGTTTTGGTTTCATGGGAGCTTTCTGCGGGTGATCAACTAAGAGTAACTGCACAAATCATGACCACGGGTGCAAACATGGTAGAGCAGTAGTATTTAAATGAGGGTTTTGCGTGTCTTACTGGTTTTCCGTCATCTCCAAAATGGTATTGCTTGATTTGCAATATGTCTGGATCAAGCTTGCTTCGGTCTATCCTAACATTATAAAACGACTAAGAAAATCCAGTTTTCTCCATATTCTTTCATGCCTACAGTATGTCTCCTCCTCACCACAATAAGTGCAGCCATCTGTGCACAACACTGTGCCAATTAGCACCTGCCTTTCAAACATTTTAAATATAGACAACAATTACAGTTACCAATTACCAGGCTTTCTAATGGCGCTTTTCCACCGCAAATGTAGCTCGACTCGACTCGACTCGACTCGACTCAACTTGGTTTGGTAGCAGCACGGGTCGTTTTCCACCGCAAATAGTACCTGCTGAACGTGGGCGGGGTCGTCGTAAGGGGCTGAAAGCCTACTCCGGAGCAAAGTAGCAGAGCAGAAATTGCGAGCAGTTGTTGCACTATTAACTGAACCAACCGCCAAAAACACGGATGAAAAATGTTTAAGAAATACCCCCCTTGTATCTGTTTGCTAAAAGAAGTAGAAGAATATTGCTACGGGCCATTAAAAGGGATGGTTGTTGTCCCGATGTGTGACTCTGCCACACAGTCAGCTGTAGGGATGCGTCACGTACATCCCTATGCACGTAAACACGGGCATGATAAAGTTGACTGTTTAGTGCTTGTTTCAGGATACGTGTTTTCAAATGCAAGCCGTGTCTCAGCCTGAATATTTTATTGAGGTAATCAGTTCAGTCCGAGGCTTGTAATGTAATCGCTCGCTATCATGTCTGTCCCAGCTGGCTACTATTAGCCTAGCTGCTATCTGCCCTACATGTCTCCTCTTATGATAAGTAACTTCCCCAACAACCAACACTGGGTGAGCTTAGCGAATATATGGAAAATAAATTCAGATCTGTGATGCAAATCAAATGAAAGAGAGCCAGAGAAGGCTGCACGCGGCGTAAATACACTCAAAAGTCCCGGAGAGTTGGGGAGAATAAACAACAGAATGAAGCCGGTAGTCTCTGGCCACTGATTGGCCAGACAATAGTCTCTGGCCAATCAGTGGCCGGCCGTCTGTCGACGTCACCTTTTAGCATCGGCTCAGCTCGCTTGGAACCTAGAGCGAGGCGATACCAAAAAAGCAGCCGCTACGTGGTACCAGGTACCATGAAATTGCGGTGGAAAAGCCAAAAATGCGAGTTGAGTCGAGTCGAGTCGAGCTGATACCATGCGGTGGAAAAGCGCCATAAATCAAAATGCATGCTAAAATACCTATTTGTATCTACTCCCAATATTTGGCGCACTCATGTAGAAGGACCTGATATTGTTTATGCATTAAGGCAAACGTATTAAATGGACAGCGCATGTTATTTGACTCAGATCCTCAGTGAGCCATGTTAAAAGATCAGCTTGCAGGTAAAATCCAGTTTGCACAAGTTTTTACATGCGCAAACCTTAAATAAATCAGGCCCTTCAATGAGAAGTAAGAGATATGGTCATTTTAGCTAACTTCCTGTCAGTGACTGCAGTTAGCAGTCCCCTCCAGCCATCTCCATCAGGTAGTACCGCTATGGAGAGCAGCGAGTCATCGTTCACAGGCACAGAGACCCGCCCCTTTTTAGCACTCTGTCTCCTGATTGAGTAAAAGCGAGCAGGATACTCCAAATTTTATCTGGCAATTACTGCAAAGCTGAACGACTGAGAGACTTGTGATATGAACTGCACATACTGTTTAAGTGATTGCTGTAGTAATATAGAGTGATTTAACTCGTATATAACAAAACAAATATCACTTACTTCTTCTTTTAATGTTCAGAGCAAAGTGTAGAGGCAACGGGGAGAACCTAGTGTGTGACCCATGTGTTGACATTTACTCCAATGTCAGTGTATAACAGCTCATTACGTTGCTTTAAACTCACTATGAAAATAAATCATTGTCCTAAAGTGATTAACACAACAGTGACTAAGTAATAGTGAAAAGTCATAAAGAAATAGCGGGTACTCATACACGAGTTTGAGGGAACACTAAACATGCAGTGAGGTTGCCTGTATAGTACAACATTGTCAGAGTCATCTTACTGGTCACCTGTTGAGTACTCACTGGTGTTTTAAGCTGTAATTCTTTGGAAACACATCATAAGGGTAGGTGTCTTTCCTATATTCTGACATTATTCACTGGTCACCCATTTGCTGTCTTCAGTTTTACAAGGTCGAGCCCTTCTGATAAAGTTAGAACCCAAGCCCTTCATCGTAGACTTGATTTCATTCTGGTGCTTAGAATGCTTTGTGTCTAACAATGGCTCTGGAGGTTCAGAGGGCTGTGTGACCTTCTGGTGTCAGCAAAGGAAATGTGCTATTGATGCACTGCATGTCACCGCCACCAGTTATCTATCTGCCACACTACTCTTAGCTATCACAATCGCATTGAGCGTGACAGGGCAGGCTCACAAGTGTTTTCAGAAGCCTGTGACCTCTTCTCATACCACACGCTTCTGGTCGCTCCTTTGGCCGTCAGTTTTGCCTAACTATCTCAACAATTTATCTAGATAGCGTTCTGCTTTTTATTGTGTTTAGGTTCACATTGTAGGGTCCTGGAATATATTAAGTAAAAAGGGGTTCATCTTTGATTTAACCTCAGTTGGGAAATCTTCAATCAAATATATATAGACACAGAATTGTGTCCACATACTTACATATACACTTTGGATCAAATACACTAGTATATAGGCAAACTTGTATTATAAAACCCATGAGCATTCATGACAGGGAAGAATGTCGCATTTTTCCCAATTGAGTCTATGTACATTTGGAATTGATATTAATTCTGTGACTAAAATGCTAATTAATAGTTAATGATTTGTTTTTCTTTACAGTTCAATAGTTCATGTAATTGTATTACAAAAAAGGTCAAATTATTCTTTAACACAAATTTTCCTCACTACATGAGGTATATTTAAATTACTCCTGCAGGGAAAGGGTAAAAATCACATAAAATTTTGAGCCGCACTGCTCTGATACAATTCCTCATGGAAAAGTGAGTGAGCAGAGGGATACTAACATTTATTGTGCCTTTGTTTATTACAAATAGTGACAAACAATATCAAGCTATTCTATGACTGCACATAGACATTTGTTTTTATCTTACACTAACCAGACAACAACACACACTGTTGCTTGGATACAGAGTTATGACTGAATTGTCCTGGATAGCACTCCACCACCATCTACAATAATTAGCTAAATAAATACCCAATCTGTCTGTATTTCCAGACAATATAAGTGCAACCCCTTGAAATCATACACATTGAGCTTCTGGTAGTTTCCGTTTTTACGCGATGTTGAAACTCTGTGCCTTTTTTGAATGTTTATTCCTCTGATCTCAGGGAACACATCTTCTCTTCTCATCAATGTGGTAATCTTTAGTAAGCTGCCTAAAATTGTAAGTACTCAGTGTTAATGATCTCACCTCCATTTAGCTTGTTTAGAGTTGAAGTATATTAAATACTATAGCAATTTCAAATACTTTCCATATCTCTATTTGCATTCAAAAAAACTCCTTTCTCTCTAAAATACCATTTAGAAAAGAAAAATGTTTCTCATAGTCTGTGACTTCACTTGAAATGTAACAGTTCCCATTTGCTGTACATACATTTGAGTTGATCACATTACTCTGTATCCTGCGAGCATATACATTTTTGTCTGGCTTCTGTGTCCTGGAAGGTGACCTTCTTGTTTCTCCTGGGGTCGATCCAGGAGTTATGAATGACCACATTGTTCGGTGTGGGCTCAGCCTCCACCACAGACACGACCCTCTTCTTCATCTTGCTCTTCAAAACCTTCTGGAACTTCTGGCGCGTGAAAGCGTAGAGGAGAGGGTGAAAGATGGTGGTTCCATAGGCCATCACTAGGAAGCCCAAGCGTAGACGGACAGTCAAATCACTGGGCCCGGTGCTGAGGATGACCGTGTTGAGCACAGTTATTGGAGTCCAGCAGAGCAAGAACGTTGATATGATGAGAAGAGACATTCTAAAGACTCTTCTCTGCCTTTCCCGTCTCTCCCGGTGACGCTTTACCGCTCTCCTTAGTGCGATGATGACGGACACTGACGCCCTCATGCCCAGAGGTGCGTTTCCACCTGGCCTGACCGTGCTGCTCTGTGAAGCGTCGGTAGACTCTGCTTGTGTCGCCGTGCTCAAAGATATAGTGTTCTTGCGCTTTGGCTTCTTTTTAGGTAGGTTGTGCTGGAAGCGTGTCCCAATGCGGATATTTAGCGCTTGAAGGATTTTGTAGTAGGTCACTAGCATGACCACAGCAGTAAAAAAGAATATAGGGATCTGTGCGAGCAGGTGATAGTACAAACCAGGCTCCGTGTAGTACTCATTCTTATGAGCCACCGTGATCACTGCGGTCTGGTTCACAAGGTCCGAACTAAAGTTGATGAAGAAACCCACTTCCATGAAGGGCACCAGGAAGCTGAAAAAGGATAGAGCCCAGATGGATCCCAGCAAAGCTACAGCTCGGCCCATGGTAAGCACACGGTTCGCTGGGCGCACTGAGATGTCATAGCGGTCTAGAGTAATAGCCAGGACATTGGCAGCAGTAGCCACACTTGCAAAGGAGACACAGGCCTCATGGAAACAGCACATCATGGCCGTCTCCGCCTCCGAAGGAAGTAACACCACCACGACTGTGAGAGGGATGCAGCACACACACACCTGGTGAAGGAGAAATAAATTCATTATCTTTACTAATCTTGAGACTTTTTAGATAAGGAACAAATACAATCAGAACAAAAGCTTTGTATTAATAGTAACCCATAATTGCTCTAACATTAAATCGTCAGTCCAGTCAACATATTGAAATTAGTATACACGTCACGCACAGCTGAATTGCTAAATGAACTAGAGATGCAATTCCTGAAGTAATTGCGGTGTGAATTCTGATGCTGCTGAAGCTGATGCTGAAGAAGCTGACGCTTCACTGCTGAATGTTGGAAGGATGAATATATCTAAATGAAAAGAATAGTTGAATAATACAATGTATTTCCAATGGGAAAAATGTTGTCTAATAAAACATTTTTTTTTATCTCTGAAGTAATGAATTTTATGATAAAATAGTGAATTATGAGAATGTTCTCCTGAACAAGACGAACATGTTGAATGGTGAATGAAGTTTCTACGATGAAGTAAGAACGAGTAGGAGGGATCATAATTTAGCATGAAAAATTAGTTTAATAAAAAGTTGAATATCTTTGGAGTTATGAATTTAATGAAAATTATTTTTTGAATACCTAATGTCCTGAATGAGCTGGACATTTTGAATGTTGAATTAAGTTTGCCGGATGAAGTTTTTTTTTAAATGTTTTAATTATTATTATATTTAATATGAGATGCTGATTTATCATGAAACATGCAGATGTAACCTACTGTCCTTTGTCATAGCCCAGTATGATTGCCGGTGGCGAACTTGTAGCTTGCCGGCACGTTTACTTATGTCCGTCACTTTCTGACTGAACTGAATCTTGAATCTTGAATCTTCAATTCGACTCAATTCCAATTCTTGGGTCACTAATCGATTCAAAATCTATTCTCGATTCAAAATCTATTCTCGATTCAAAACTATTCCCATTTCAAAAAATGTTAACAGCTAGTTGTAAGGCAGTTTTAATGTTTGTTTTTCTTTGTTCTTTTGTCTTTGCATTGCAATTGAGGGTCACCGCTCAATGATCATTTGAGTATCAATAAAGTTTATGAAGTTGCCTGTCAGCGATTCAGCTGACAGAATGATATTCAACTGATTATTCAAATCATCAACACCTAAGGCAGCCTTAGTTCCTTTTATTTTGTATGGCATTATACCACATGGTCCACATGAACTGAATGGAAAATCCAGTCCCAGTAAAACTTACTAACACAGTTAATGTGTAAATGCACAATGGTGGATACGTGGTAAGGTAGCAATGCTAAGAGGACAATTTTTGTATCCCCAGTCTCAGTATCCAACTACTTTGTGTTAAAAGAAAAACCTCAATGAAAATGAATGTCAGGACTCACCAACACATCTACCACATGCAGGTTCATGGTGGTGATGTTAGAGACCGAGCTGATGAGGTTCTGTTTCATACAGTAGAGGACTAGTACAGTGAGGTTGGAGCTCAAGCCCAAAACTATCTCCAAAAGCAGGAGCCCTGTTAGAGAAACCTAACAACAAGACAACAAAGTGGCATTTAGTGTGACATTCAATCTAATTTAAGTCGTAATAATACAAAATGTTAGTAACAATGTGGGAGACTTCAAACTATTCTTGATATGACCACAAAGTATTCTCTAATACATTAATGAGCCCAACTTTTCCCTTTTTCTGAAATATCCTATACCTAAGAACATCTATGTGGATTGACTTCCTTGCACGCCCATTGAAGTCATTGCCTGAGATATGTGTATGAGGCAGTAACATTACCTGGAAGCTAATGGGGTAGGTTGCCTCAGAGGAGGTTGTGTCAGGGTCATATGGGTCAGCAGTGTCAAGCACCGTCATGTTGCTCATGGTGGCTGCAGAGATCAGCACTGGGGATGTGTGCATTATCCTGATGAGAGAAATCGGTCAAGGCCAAGTAAATACATTTTGAAGGTATATACAATTCTACCATATTTTTTTTTGTCAACCAGGGATTTGTTAAATTGTCACCAGAATAGGCCTTTTGCTTTAAGGCAAGAATGAGGGTAGGGTCAGGACAACAAGAGGTAATGAGGCTACTGATAATATATTTTTTACCACTCCTAACTTACAGCTGCAGAGTAATTTAGTGTTTTTCATTGACTAAATCTACTTTAAGTATTATTCTTTATTGAAATGAAAAGGAATAGAAAAGATGGTTTTGTGTTTAGTTAGTCAACATGCACAGTTAGTGTCATTTGAATGCATCTTATTAGGTTTGCGTGTGATTTCTTAACAAGGTTTAAGTACAACTTTGGAAACACGTTGAGTTTTTAGATGCATACGTAAGGTGGTCAAAACGCATGTAAACGCATGTAAAAGAACACCCCTTAGTATTTTTAACATGGTAGTAATTTGCTTTTCTTGGAAGCATTAGGAATAGAGTAGTCTTATTGTGTAAATAGACTTTGTGACACAGCATGACTGAAAAGGCAATTCCCTGACTAAATTCAATAATGAATCGGGTAGGAACATGTGTCTCAGTTTAGTGCATAGCTTATGTTAAATTACTTTACACGTTAAAGGAAGGTTCTTCATATGGCAGCGGTCAGTCATACTGCACACACTTGTGAAGAAATAAATGCCAATAAACACTACTTTCTTTACTTTATAATAAGAATTCTGGTACCTTTTAGTTTACTCCATTAAATACTGCTATATTGTCTGTGGTGGGTGCCATACTAATTTGCAGTTTGAGCTTGGTAATATTGGTTTAAACACCAGAGAAGGTTAGTTTTAGTAACTAAGTAAATAGTCATATTGTATATCACACTTAAACTTACCACTTACTCCCAGCAGTGTCCTCTTCAGCTCAGCAGCAACCAAAGTGGCCACAAGGATCTTGGGGGAGCATGTCAATCTTTTTCATTATATATTAATTCAACAAGATCAATCTTCGCTTCATCCACTTTGCATTTGCAGCATTCTTTCTACGAACACAGCGGAATTTGACAGTGGATGAAAAGTCTTCTGTGGGCTTTGTCTTGACTGACTTTACTCAGGCTCGGGGAAAAGTCTGTTTATGAAACTCAGAAAGCAACTCGCACCCACCCCTCATTCGGGGGCATGTGGTTTGCAACATCAGCGCGGTGCACTAAGATCAATGCTTTCTTTCATGCATGGCTCTGTCTCTTCATTGTCCGTTGTGCTTGAACCATTGCCTCCAGTCTCATCCCCGCCCGGAAATGATGCCAGTGCCACAACAATCCTTCACTCTCCACTACTCACTCCACTTCTCAGGTATTGTATGTCCACCAAACTTGTCTCTTTATCTTTTTGGAGATGGTGACGGTCACAATGTGGTCTACACCACATCAAGTTTGTGATTTCACATTGTAGAGAAAAGTAAAGGTAGGTTAAAAAAAAGACATGACTGAAAGGAGGGGAGGTTCAAATCATGATTGGAAAACATGGTTGCTGTATTGTCCTTCTGGACTTGACCTGGTCCAACCCTTCACTTCACTGTGGTCCACAGAGGGGCACAGTTGCACCAAAGGTCTGAGACCTAATACGTGTGAGTCCCTGGAGACCGGTCAAAGAAAGAGATCCTGTGACTCTTGGATATTAATAGCCTTCTTACTTGTACTTGATCCTTCATAGACCGTAAGAGAGGAATTGATTGAAGGTGAAAATGATGTCATATCCTCTCATAATCGTCATCACCTTCTTGGTGTTCTTCCTCAGTCATATTCCATCTTTGATCCTGCATCCGGGGAAAGGATGGTAAATTTCAGTTCAATCATAAGAAAGAGAGACATTTGTCACATTGAAACCCAATCGGTTTCTGGTAGGCCTGTGTGTTGCATCACATTTATGCTACCTTATTTCAGCTCATTTATCATCCCCTGACAGACAGCTTGCTCTTGCTGTGCTAATTGGACGCCTGTCCTCTTGAGAGTGCATGTGTCCTCGTGTATGCGAGTGTGCCCAATGTGTTTAATCAGTTTTTGATGCCTTGTCATTGGTCTTTGATGGTTCTCGTCATGTGTTGTTTAGCAAATGGGCTGACTGCGCACTGCTTCTCTGCGCACTGTCTCAGTGTATAAAATCATATGCTGACTGATTGTCACAGCAACTGGCCAGTGGCCACACACTGCAATATTTTGCTCTTAGTCAGTTCAGGACTGGAGCTGGATAATCTTGGTATTGTACAGTACATTTGGAAAGATTAGACTAGTTGTTTTTGTGTTTGTGTTCAGACATCACTGAACATGTTAAACTTTAGCTTCAAATGCTAAAAAAAAGACTGTTTTGCAAAAAATATGTTTTTGTTTTTCAAAATAAAGCATTAAAACACTAAAAAGTGACTTGCTCAGTTAGGTAAGTGTTGTTCTAGTAATATATAAATAAATATACTGTACAGTATATATACCATGGACAATGCTGAATTCACATTGGCTATGTTAAGATAAGTGTGGAGCTCTGACTAAGCATCCTTATCAGGGTCATATACTAGATAGGCCCAACATTTTTTATGCAATAGCTTCTCCTGCTTAATATTTTATTAAAATGCATTTGAAAGTTGACATGGTAGCTATTAGGGATGGGAATTTTAAGAAATTTCATTAATCGATCATCGGGAAAATTAACGATCGATAAATCGTTATCTTTTTTTTACATAGCCTATTAAAAAATGCCAACAGAACATCCAAAATACAGCATTTTTACCATAGACTGTATACAAGAGGTTTTTATTCAATTACATCTTTATTCCAAGATCTTCTAGGCAAACAACAATCTATTAAGACAAGGCAACTTTTTAAAATAAAATTATAATGAAATGCGGCGCTGGTTAAAGCCCGAGGCTATGAGCCAACAATGAGCTAATGCTACGATACCTTTAAAGTTTAAACACATATGCGCCTCCTAAGATGCTGCCAAAGACTGCATAAGGGCACGGCACGTTTCTCTGAGTGGTAATGGACCTAACGTTACTTCATCTAATCATCATCTAAAATGTGCAAATTAGTTCCCTGATGAAGGCGAAGTAGGAAAGCATAGACGCTAAAGTTAGCCGCTAATGCTAGCAGCACTAACGTGACACGTTAAACAGGGTCGGATGTAGGCTTCAATTTGCAAGTGGTACATAATTCGGTTTGTTTAAGTGGTGTACTTATACAAGGTTTCACAATGCTTAATGAACTAAGTTATTTTCGGTTCTAAAGCTGTCCGGTCCGATGCCAAACTTCGCCTTGACTTCTTCCTGTTTATGTTTTGACATCTACAGTAGCTCGCAGGCTGCTGCCTGAGCCTGTTCTGTTGTCTCCATAGATAGTAAATAACTAGTTGTCTCCTACTACTAGTTAAGTATCTCCCCCTGCTGGTAGGATGTTTAATTGCTGCCCATACAGTCTTTGGTGCTGCCATATAGTGAAATTCATTGCTGTGCTGCCGGACTCACACTGCACAACACAACGGCTATATGATCGATAACAATTTCACGTGATCGACAATATTCTTAACGATCAATTATTAACTATGCCCATCCCTAGTAGCTATATGCTGTTGTTTTACATCAGTTGGTTCACATTTAAACAGTAGGTTCCAAATAGGCCTGCAGCTAAAACATGGCAATAGATTGTGGGACATGTTGACAGTCATGGGCTTACACAAATCCTTAACCAGGCGAAAATTTTACTTAAACCCAACAACCAGACGAGCACATCTGGTCTGTTGGAGCACCTACTACTGTCAACACACCTGCAGGGGCGGCAGTGGCGAAGTGGGTAGGGAGTTCGCCTCTGGTGTGCAGGGTCGGAGGTTCGATCCCCCGTCTCCCCGCCACATGTCGAAGTGTCCCTGGGCAAGACACTGAACCCTGAATTGTTCCCGATAGTTAGCTTAGTTAGCTTAGCACCCTAGTGCTAAGCCTACCCTGCGTGGTAGCTGCTGCTATCGGTGTATGAATGTGTGTGTGACTGGGTGAATGTGTACAAAAACAATGTAAAGCGCTTTGAGTCTGTGATAAACGGAGATATAGCGCTATACAAGTCCATTTACCATACCATATTACCATACTGATATTCCCAGGTTCACTGAGCTGCCTTGGGGTTGCAATTACATAAAGTATGTCTCTAAAGGGATGCCTATGCCTGAGCAAGGTGTCCGATCAGGGAAATAATCAACAAGGAAAAGCTCTTTTATCCATAAGATGCTGAACAAAAATAAATTGCTTACATTTTTAGAAATCTGTAAATCATTTGTGATTTTTTTTTTAAAGACAAGATGAGAACATGCTAAACTAAGCTAAGCCAAGTTCAATGCCTCCCAAAGAGACAAGCTCTCTTGAGGTAGGAAAGCTCATACAACTCACAGAATGTGAAGATTTTTCCTTTTTAAATCTATGGGTTTGCTGGACAGAACAAAAGGTCACCTTGGGCTCGTGAGCTAGAAACATTAATGAATATAAAAATAACCACTGACTGATAATCAACAACAATTTAATAATTTGCTAAATACAGCCTAGGAGTTTCTTGTATTAAGTAACATTTGCTTCAGCTTTATTTTTCTTGATTTCTTACTTGCCTGTTCTTGTTCCGATACAGAGTTGATTACTTTTAGCTCTGTTGTCTTCTTTTTAACTGTTAAAGAAGGAATTTTGCACATATTATTTAAATTAAAATTTTTGCCTGATGAATGAATTCACTTTTTGTAATTAACCTTTTTCCCTTGATTGTATTTTCATCTGGGTGACCTCACTGTAAGAAATTTTTTTTCCCCATCTGCAATCATTTAGTTGTGAGTTGTATGAGCTTTCCTACCTCAAGAGAGCTTGTCTCTTTGGGAGGCATTGAACTTGGCTTAGCTTAGTTTAGCATGTTCTCATCTTGTCTTAATTATTCTCCCCTCAATAATAATCAGTGCTTGAGAATGGGGACTCAACAACATGTCAACATGCCGTGTGTGTTTATCTCTAGCAGCTTTACAGTACCTTCGTGCAACACATTCACATCGCCTTATTACTAAAACACCAGTTACATCGGAGTGCATGGTTGTAGTGGCTGTTAGTTTACCTCTTGACAAAGACCATTCCTCAGTGATCCTTGGCTCTGTCCGAGTGCTTCTCTTCTCTGTTAGACTTAATTTCAATCCCCAGAGGTTGCGCTGTACCCACAGGTGATAAAACCTGATTGGCTGAGGTTTAGTTCAGTAGTCCATCATTCCACGATCTCACGGTGTGGCTTCAGGATGAATATTTTACTGGTGGAAGGCAAACCAGCCACAGAGCCTAGAGGGGAGCAAGATGGATAACTGACGCTGCTGCTGCTGCTCTGCCTCCTCTTCTCTTCTCTCCTTTTTCCTGTGACTGTGTCTCTCTGTCCTGCTTTCTGACTCTGTATTTCTGTATTTCAGTAGCCCTTCCTACTCATCCATAGCTCCCTCCCCCTCACCCACCCTTCTTCCCTCTCTGAAATTGTTTTCTCCTTGTCTTTTTTTCCTTTTAACTCCTATGCACTTGACTAATTGGACTCACAAAGCAGATTTAACACTCTCTGTTATTTGTTCCACTCTTAATTCGTGTGATTCATTCTTTCATTTGTAATCTTTAAGTGTCTTTTAAGCTGCCTGATGAGCATAGAATTTTTGTTCTCCCCTCTCCCTTTTGTTTTGCTCTCTTTTCTTCTCCCCATAAGTTTGTTTGCTCTTACCAAAGAGCCTAGGTAAGAGACGGTGGCCATAACAATCCTTATGGCAGCATCCTTTCTTTTAGGACTTTGGCCACTCCTCTGCTGTTGTGTTTGCACAGCATTTTGCCAGATAGTGCATGCTTAATTGTTCCCAATCTGGCTTCCATCGGAGCAGTCGACATGATGCTCTTACGGACCTGGCAAAGCAAATCTGCAAGGTAGCTAGTGAATGACTAATTAGGACTACTTGGCATTGGCATGGCAACAACAGCTCCAGCAGCCAAATTGAAATCAGGGCCCATCTGTTGTGTCACGGAATACTTTTTTACGACCGATCAAACAAGAACTCCCGATCTCTCACATCTTCCCCCTGATCTGGCCATTGTATCCGAGCTCTTCATCTATCACCCTTCAGTTGTTTATTCAAGTTGTAGTGTAAGCAGAGATGACGCTTTCCAGTCTGGCTGTTTTAATAGCATGCACAACTGGGTGGGAGGCATCTTTTTCCCCCAGATACAAGTCTTAAGCGAGATGGAGATATATGCAGAAAATGCGGTTGTATGCATCTTTTTTTTTCCTAAACAAACATGAGCATGACTTTCATGTGAGACAGAGATAGAAAACTTAGATGGAGACAGCTTGGAGACCAAGAAAAAAAAGTGCAGTTCCAGTCCCTTTTTCACCCTAAGCAAAGATTACGATGACGTGTGAGCGGCCAGTTTCACACCTGAAATAGCTTTAAGCGCAATGGAGTCAAACAGAACACGTCCATAAATGTTTAATGAAAGCATTACTATTTCAGCCTGATATCTAGGCTGTCTGCTGGCTAGCCTAAAGGCTGCTGGCTTTTGTCTTGTCTCCCCTGCTTTGTCAAACAGAGGTTAAAACAAGTTTTTTTTGTGCATGTGAAAGGGCGCTCATGGTGTTTGTGCTTCAGGGACAAATGCCACACCAGTAAATGCTGATGTCTTGATTATGGACCGGAGGCACAGCTGTGTACTCAAGGTCGCCAACTAACTAATGACTGAAGAAACAACTAGTGGGAAAGGAAAGGAAAAAAGCAAACACTAAAAAATACATTTGAATTCTGTCTCCACAAAAAAAAAATCCTTTTTTCTCCCCCTCTTACCAATAGACAAATTAACACTTTTCGTTTGCTGGTGTTTATACACTTGTAAGTTTATGAAATAACTTCTGTCTCCTGTTGTGATGGATATTTGTCATTATATTTGACATATTTTGGCTAATTGTTTATTAATTGATTGAGATAGTCAACACATTATTTAGGAATATGAAGTTAATTGCTTGTTGCAACCCAAGGCTTGAGTAGATGTGACACGAGACGATACATTATCCATATTTTTTTAAGTGTCCTATGAAGCTGCTGTGAAATTAAATGATTTCTGTACTGACTGTATGTGACCCTATATATTTAATATTTTTCACGTTTCACAAGTAAACTAGTGCATTGCCCGTAGGAAGCGGGTCTGCTGTGTGTGTCCCGCTCGTCACTCATTTCAAGCTTTGGTCGCAGCAGCCAATCAAATCAGAGGGAGGCGGGGTTTAGCCGGAGACTACTTCATGCCGCTTCATGCCCGTTGTTACTGTGGCCTTCAGTGAGCGCATGTATTCGCCGCCAGCATGATATAAATATGATAACTTCTACATATCTGGTCCAAAAAACGAGTGAGATATGCGAGTCACAGACAGACACACAGAACGACAGACGTTTCTTGCTTTATAGATAGAAGATAGATACGTGAAGTCCAGATAAATATAGTTTGAAGTAGTTCTGTAATCGTGCTCATGCTGGCAGGTGGTAACGCTGGTGACTACAGGCTACAGGAAAATGCCGCTGCTTCAAGGAAAAGCTTTAGAATGCTTAACTGTTGAACAGTGAAATAATGTGTATGTTCACACAATCACATTCAAACATAAACTAATGACCACTATGTGATTACAGAGCAGAGTGAGAGAAGGGGTTCCTGCTGTGTTGGTGCCTGATGTTAATAGAAAAGTTAGAACTGGAAAAAACATTCAAATCAGAGTAGGACTAACACGCTATTGTAAAATCTGAAATATTCATTACTACCGTTTTGTTCCATTCTAATATCCAATTTCATCCTTGCTTGCATCAAATTACCTTGCATTTGAGAAAATGCAAAAAACCCAGAGTCACATCATTGTTTAAACTAGCGGTGACACATTGCTGCCTGACAGTTCCACAGCCTTTGTATTTTTTAAACGTTATGTTTAAGAAGCTTTTTCAGGCTTTCTTCTTCTTGAGAGCTAAAAGAAAACGTTCCTGCAATAAATCTGTTGTTGCTACGCATTTCTAATACACTAAGTGCTTGTCAGACAGTGTGTGTTATTTCAATGGTTTATTATTAGTGTTTTACTTTTATATTTGAAATTAAAAACACTTTATGATCCTCCTATTTTGGAAACATATTGGTTTTGCAAGTACATCTGTGCTCGGATATGGAGTTATGTCATGGTCCACACTAGCTTTTTTATGGATCTTTAAACCTTATCTCACAGCCTTAAGAGTAGAAAGCAGAGATTTGAATTGAACAGATCTCAGGATGCTTTCTATGGATGCTTTATTAGATTTTATAGATTCACTAGAGGAATATATTTCATCCATTGTAGCTGTTGTGAATCCAACCTTACTGCTACCCTCCTCTCAAAAGGAGTACCTTTATGAGCTACCTCTCTACCACAGGGCGCATTGTTTGACGCACTACCCAGTTATTTACTTTAATTTCTGATTTTATTCTCAAAAACTCTTCCAAACTCTACCTGTACAACTACCCACGGAAGTTACCCGTAATACTTTTCCCTCCCAACACACACACACACACACACACACACACACACACACACACACACACACACACACACACACACACACACACACACACACACACACTCACGCACACTCGCATCCACTATTTCAATATTTATTAATTTGTATTTCAAACAACCCCATAGTGTGTGACAACCGACCCCTTGATGGGGTTGGTTGTCACAATGTGTTAGTGTCTTTGATGGTAAATGTCTTCTTTAGAGTTTAGAGTTCTTCTTTTAAGTTAGAAAAAGTGAGGGGTTCACATTTCAAGCTAACACCTTAAGCTTCAATTTAATGTAGGAATGACTATTGAAAGATGTTTAGGTGATGAGCAATTCTCACTAGAGTAAAAAGTGTGACTAGTACTAGCCCCGGTCTCCCCTACATGAAGATTTTGGTGTGAGTGAAGGGTTACAAGTAGGACTTTTGCAAATGACAACCTTTCTTTCTGTTCTTTCACCGCATAGCCCCAGAGTCCCACACGGAAGACATTAGTAGTGACGGAAGCGCTGCACAGGGGGCTAGAAAGTGCTAGGTTCCGGTTTCTGCTTCAAAATAAAAGTCAAAGGTGCTTTTCCAGTTAAACGCTTTTATTGTGAAGTTACGCTATATGAAATAAACTAACAGTTACTTAACCGCGAGCTATAGTTTGTGGTGTAGAAGTTGTTGTAATGTTACTAGTTGTTGCAACAGCATGTGAAAAAATTACAACGTTTGCTCGGCCAAAAAGAGCGTTAATCTCACGATAAAAAAAATTAACGCCGTTAAAATGGGTTTGCGTTAACGCCGTTAATAACGCGTTTAATTGACAGCACTAATATAAATGCTTACCTAGAAATTAAATATCCGTTCAATGCATGCTAGATCGATGCTCTTTTTCACTGCTTTAGTTTGAAGCCAGACAGCCATTTGTTTTTGGACTTTGTTTTCAGTGGTATTTCGGCCATTGCATTACCACGCCAACCCGCGCCAGAGCAGTCAAGCGTATCACTCCGCCAATCAGCTGTTCGACTCAGAGCTACACTAGTTTATTCAAGAAAATAAACTTGCTCTGAGAGTCAAATATTGCATCGGTTAATATATAAATAAACATGCGTTCTATGGACATGTTATACCTAACCTTTAAGTGCTTGTCGAACAACGTGTTCAGAAAACATTTTGAACTATTTATGGACCAGTCCAAGAGATTCCAGGTTTAAAGTGGGCTTACATAGTTTTTTATTCGAAAGCATTTGTTTTTGCTTTTAAGTATGCCTTCGGGTGTGCATGACCGCTACCAAATGTATTCAGAGTTCCTACTACTAGTTGTGCGCTCCCTCAGAAATAATCACAACTGGGCAAACCGTAGGGTTAGACAGTGAGACCATAAAACACTCTTTCTGCCTTTTCTCAGGCTAGGATGAACCGATTTCTAAAGATTTTGCACATTTATACTACATAGGATCTCAGAGTTCAATAAACCTTCATATTCCCACCGGTGAAGTAGGCCTTTAAAGTTTAGTCACACACACCAGTCTGTTGTCTGTATTCTCCCATCATATCTTATCTGTGTCTCTGAATAGATTTTGAAGTTGGCCTTATCTCCCATGTTTTCTATGATAAAACATTATCCATAACATTTTCTATAGGTCTTAGAGCCTCAAATACGCTGCTGTTTGGCCTTCTTTGTAAAGGACTGTAGAAAGCAGTGTTTACTTTAGCGTTGACAGCATCAACAAAGGTCATGGCAACAAATTCACTGCTGGACTCACCATAGTAGAGCTCAGTTGTTCGCTGAAGGCACTCGTGATTTGTCATACAGTCACACTCTGCTCTGACCCAAAACAGGATTCAGTTGCAAGGCAGGTCAATAAGTCTTCCTCTAATGGACGCTCAGGTTTTTCAAAGCAGGTGGGTGGACAAACAAAGCAGTGGCACAGAGCAGAATGGAAGTATTCAACACACACTCAGAAGTGCTATGTGCTTCTTTGAGACAAATGTGAAAGACTTATCTGTCAAGCTGACTAGCCCCGCTGTCATCTTTTTGATATTGAAAGGGTGTCAGATCATTTGCAGCTCTGACAAACCTTCTAAACCAAAATTATTTCAATAAATAATTTTACAAAAGTAAATGCCTTTCCAGTGAATCTTGACATGATTCAGGATACATTCAGGATACATTCCTTACTGTACATGTTTACATGTCACCTCAGCATCGCTTCACAACCAAAGCTTTTTCACTCCACTGGGCTGTAGATCATTCCTCAGTTGGACCTGTAACGACAAATGTAAAACAGGGTGTATGTTACGAGTTTAGAGAGTTTATGCATAAATACTTAGCTCATATTCTGTTATTGACTGTCTGTGACACATATAAACTGTATTTACCTGAGGATAATGTCAGGGAAACCAGAAATGTTGATGCCATTTTCAAATTTTTCAGCTCAGACTCCTGCCTGAACCGGTTCAGTTACCGTATTTTCCGCACTATAAGCCGCACTGGACTATAAGCCGCAGGTGTTATAATGTTTAATTACCATATGTAAGAGTTCGTGCACAGAGGGGATTGTCGGGAAAGAGATGGCTGCTTGAGGAAGCTCCCATTTATTAACATTTCAACAAACAAGTTGCATATTTGCATAACGTATTCAAGTGTTACCATTTAGAGCAATAGTAGACTAGCTACAGAACATATACTGTGCTGTGTAATAACAGGGTCGAAAAATGGGGAAAAAGTTGCGGCTTATAGTCCGAAAATTACGGTATATAGTTTTTGGTTTAGAACTGGTGATGATATTTGCGGAAGCTAAACTTGGTTACATTGGTCTCCATGCTGCATTGGCCAAAAGTAAAAAACATACAGTCGGGCGGTGCCCATGTAGGCAGGTATAAGAGTAAATAAACAGTGCGGTGCATGCACGCCCATGTAGATCTGACCAGTCAGAGCAGACTAGGCTTTTTGCGAAGGGGGGTAGATGTCAAAACCAAGCTTTTGAGATAGAGGCAAAAAAGTCTGGAAAAGGCAATGAAGGAATGGGCAATGGTAGACAATGTTTTTTTTTTTAACCATAAACCATTTAAACCTTTACTAGTTGATCTCGGAAATACACATTTGAGCCAGAGAATTAGCATAATATGTCCCCTTTAAGAGAAAAATATAGCACATACTCTATTGTTTTGGGTCTATACTCATGTATGGAGCCCCTAAACTGACAAAGGACAGTAAAACTCAAACATTTCTAAAAAAAAATAAAAAAAGAGATTAAGCTGTCATTCAAATAAGTAAAATTATGTCCAGTCTAAAAAAAAGTAAACAACTTTATATAATAACATAAATGTATACTTTTTCTTTAACTTCCAATCAGTTACAAAAATCTAAAGTATAATTTAAAGTGTAAACTTCATTATTTTATTCTCCTATTTATCTGTAAACCACAATTTCATTTTTGAAGTTGTTGGTATTATTCATTTATGTATTTAGTTATACGTTTGACTAATCAAAGCATTTTATACTCTGCGCTTCTGTACATTGACGCTCATCCTAAAGGTTGTTGGAGGGCTTTCACATTATGTTCACGTTCAGTGTGTGTGTGTGTGTGTGTGTGTGTGTGTGTGTGGCTGTGTGAGGTGTTGTAAATAACTATATACTATTCCTAATATTGTATTTATCTTATGTATGTTAAAGGTGCTACGTGGAACTTTCAAATATTTCTGAAACAGTCTAATTTTTCCTCTGATCATAAATTACATGTAACAGCAAACGAGACCATGAGTGCAAAGAATTCCATTCTTAAATTGTTTTATTAATGCCTATGTCATTGGTATACGGTCACCCAGGAACAACAGCTGGCATGGTAAAACACTACCGCTTTTGTCCAAAGGGAGCGCAAGAATGAACACAAACTGAATGTTCCTCGGAGCACCTTTTAAACAATTTTTTTAACCGTCACAAAAACCCCTGTACTTTTTCTTGCAGACTATCTGTCCCAAGGTGTGGATCTAAGTGGCATTGAGGTGATTGAGAACGACCTGCTGCTGATTAGCAGAGCCAGGCTGGAGGTGGAGAACCAGGCCAAGAGACTGCTTGAGCAAGGCATGGAGATTCAGGTACACACTCAACACACACAATTACTGTGTGATGGTGCTCACTCTAGATTTATAATTATCAGGAAATGTTTCAAATATCAGTGTCAAATCTTTAAACTCTCTTTAACAGTCGCCTGCCTCATTATTTATCTCACCTGGTTTCTGTGGCAACCTTAACACATATTAATGAGAGCGGACACCTTCATGTAAATACACTACCCATTCAATTCTCATAAGCATCTCTGTCCCAGCCAGCTGCTATTTCTGTTTTCTGGGTTTTAAAGGTGATGTAAGCGATTTATTTATGTTAATATAAGTGTTAAATCGCTCTATATTCATACAGTGATCACTTATATAGTGTGCACGTTTCATAAAGCCGATCTCTCAGTCACTAGCTCTGCATGTAATCGGCAAATAAACTTTTCGGGTATCCCACTAACGATAACCAATCCGAAGAGAGAACGCTACAAACCGGCACCTGTCTCACTGACGGTGCACGCGCAGAGCAACAGGGGTGACTGTTCATGCACCTACAATGGCGGAGCAGGTAAAAATCCTTCCCAATGTCTGTTTTCATGGTTTTTATTATGTTTTATCACACTTATGGATCTGTGATGATGCTAGATAACTCGCTGCTTGAAGACATTGGCCCTCATTTATCAACCTGTGCGTAGACCAGAAAAGTGGGTGTAAAGTCATCGGCTACTGTGCCGGGTAGCCGATGACTTTGTTGGACAATTATTAGAATATAATACAAATGCAGTGTTTGCTCAGACCGAAATAAAGATATTAATCACTTAAAAATTAGCAGTTTATGGTGTGCAACTGAGTAGGAGAGCTGATTCAATAGTGCGCACACCGGCCACTTAGGAGCGCTGCATGGGACTGCGTAAGGGCAGTTGTCTTCATCTTGGAGCAGCTGGGGGGACACTGAGGCACAGGGGCTGCATTCATTCAAAATGTTAGCCACAGTATTAAATATGTAGTAGGCCTACACTGCTCTTTATGATAAAAAATACACGGCACAACATTCAGATTAACATTTTATTTATTTGACGCACTTTTTAGATGTTAGTTCCTCTTTTAATGTGTCATTGATCGCTTAAGCGAGCGATTTATTTCCACCGTTAACCGGCACGTTTTTCCGATCTGCTGGTGGAGCAGGACAGTGGGCGCTCTCAGAGCTGATCGTTGCCGGGTCGGCTTGTGCAGCTGACGGCCGGGCTGACCACTCGTGCCATGCGCATGCTGTCATACAGTAAAACGCAAAATGTGCTATTTTTTGTTTTTAAAACCCTTTTGAGTAGTGCTATCTAAAAGGGCCAATTCATTCTTATCATTCAAATCTCTGCAGACGTGTATTTCTTTTATGGGGACCATTATCGGACAGTTGGTGCGTCTTTTTCTCCTCTACCACTTATATTATGCCCGCACCCTCAGTTGGTTGCATCTCAGAACAGCAACACGCTTTTTTTAGTGGCGATTTTTGAGTCAGACCACTTTTTCTTCATGTATGTAAAGAAATGCCGACATATAATTGTACATGCTGTTTTATAGCATTTGAGCGATAGCCTACTGATGTAAACCTCAAATGCAAAATCCTCAGCTGGAGATCGTTTGTTGTCAACACCAACGCTGTTGATCGCAGCAGTTATTTCCTTCCTAACTGCTGCCTTCTGTCGTTCTTTGATGCCGCTTGTAATGCTCCGAAATGAAACTCTTTTTTTCTTCTACTTTTGCTGTTATTCTGTCAATTTCTACTTCAGAGAAGTTCCTCTTCTGTGCCGTAATGCGCATATCCATGTCGTAAAACCTCTGGGCGAGGCCTCTAAACTGAGAAAATATAGGGGCGTGATACGATTGTTTTCAGCCGCCGCATTTATCAATAATGGCCTGGCGTACGCTGAGATTGGCGAAATACGACTGTTTGATAAATCCCACGCGATACCTGGCGTAGGGAGGTATTTGCACCAGAATCTGCACCAGTTTCCACGCAAGTTTGATAAATGAGGGCCATCAAGTGCATTAATGTGGTGACGTAGGGATGAGGGAGGGGACTGCTGCAGTCACCGACAGGAAGTTAGCTAAACTGACCATTCCGCTTACTGAACCTTTAAAGGGATGGTTCAGTATTTTTTGAAGTGGGGTTGTATGAGGCATTATACAGTTAGGCTGTTACCTTATGGAGATGGCCATCAGTCAGTCACTATATGGAGTTTGGGGGAGACGTCTCTGTAGCAGAACTCACCTTGTCTAAAAAATAAATATAAAAAAAATTCCTACATTTAGTTTACAATTGAAGGGATATTTTTTTAGGTAAGCATTTAAAAACTGTTTTTCTGTTGGCCCCCCTCTGCAAAAGTACAATGCTGACTTCTGCTACAGCCATGTCTTCCCAAAACTCCATGACTGCACTGATCGCCATCTCCATAATGACCTCATACAACCCCTCTTCTAAAATACTCGTCTATCCCTTTAACAATGCATACCCAATCTTTGAGCGAATAAATTGATCGGAGAAATTGTAGCAAGCCTTTAGTCTTGGTGCATTTTACATTTACTAGTAGAAATAATCATGTTTTCCCTTGAGACAAGTTCATTCTTTGCTGTTGTGATTTTTGTTTATTGCAAATATTTTTTTCCCACTTGTAAGACGGCTCACAGCTGCCCTTTATAACTCTTAATTTCTTCCTAGCCCAAATTTTATGCGTATTCAAATTATTTTTTAAATGTGTAGCTGTTGGTTCTGAGTGTAACACCACAGTAGAACAGTAGAAAATAAATGAAAAATTATGTACAGTCCCCTCCAAAAGTATTGGAACATTGAAGCCAATTCCTTTATTTTAGCTGTATACTGAAAACATTTGGGTTTGACACCAAAAGATGAATATGAGACAATAGATCAACATTTCAGCTTTCATTTCCAGGTATTTACATCTGGATCTGATACACAACACATAAGATAGCATTATTTGTAAAGGAACACCACATTTTTAGGTGAGCAAAAGTATTGGAACAGATAGACATGAAATAAATTAAAGTGAATACAACTTTATATTTTGTTGCAAATTCTTCTCTTGCAATAACTGCATCAAGCCTGTGACCCATTGACATCACAACACTTTTGCATTCTTCTTTTGTGATGCTTTTCCAGGCTTTCAACGCAGCCTCATTCAGTTGCTGTTTGTTTTGGAGGGTTACTCCTCTTTAGCAGGTAAAATGCATGCTCTATGGGGTTTAACTCTGGAGATAGACTTGGCCAGTCTAAAACCTTCCATTTCTTGACACTGATTAACTCCTTTGTTGTGTTCTGTGTCATTATCTTGCTGCATGATGAAGGATCTTCCAATCAGTTTGGTTGCATCTTTCTTTAAATTGTCAGACAAAATGTTTGTGTAAACTCATGAGTATATTTTGCTTTTGCCATCATGTGTTACATCATCAATGAAGAATAATGAGCCCATCCCAGAAGAAGCCATGCAAGCCCAAGCCATGACATTGCCTCCACCGTGTTTCACAGATGAGCTTGTATGTTTGGGGTCATAAGCAGATCCTTTCTTTCTCCAAACTTTAGCCTTTCCATCACTTTGGTAAAGGTTCATCTTGACAACAACACAGTAACACATGATGGCAGCAGCAAAAGGAACTTTTCTACAAAAACATGTTGTCTGCCAATTTAAAGAACGATGCAACCAAACTGATTGGAAGATGCTCCATCATGCAGCAAGATAATGATCCAGAAAAACTGCAAAAACTTCATCCCCTTTTGCCCCTGAGTTCATCAGGGGCAAGAAATGGAAGGTTTTAGACTGGCCAAGTCAATCTCCAGACTTAAACCCTATAGAGCATGCATTTTACCTGCTAGAGAGGAGACCGAAGGGAATAACCCCACAAAAAATTGGCCTCACCGTTCCAATACTTTCGTAGGGGACTGTATATATGTCGTCCTGTAAATACATGTGAGAAAGGAGGTGGAATAGGAGTTCTTCCATCCTTCATTTGGCCCAGAAAGCTTTGCACTCAGGGGGGGACAGTGTTCCATTAAAGGAAGTGTGTTCTTCCGTGTATGTGTGACAGTTTCTCCAGTGTACTTGATGCAACGTGGCCATTGTCCTGAAGGGTGTTGTAGAGGTGTTTCATGTGGTGTGCCAGCGCTGCGGCCATGTTCGGCTTTTGTTCTTTCTCAACACAGAGAGAGAGAAGATCAAATGCTTCTCCAGCAGCCTCTCTCTCTCCCTCTCCCTCTCTCTTTCTCTCTCTCTCTCTCCCTGACCTGCTGAAGCACATGTCACAACCGTGTGGGTGTTAATGTCACAGCACATCTCACATTTTACCATTAACACCTCTCATCATGCTGTCGAACAGCTCTCATTTCAATTACTACCTTCTGTGCTAAATGTAGACTCAGGGCACACTCACACTAGGCCACCACCGAGCCTTCTGCAAAAAAATTAAAAATAAATTAAAGGAATAATTCACCCATATTGAACCGGCGTTCTATCATTATAAAATCACTATTATAATATAATGAATGAGGTTTTTCTTTCCTCAGTCTTCCCTTAGTCTTCCCTTGGCCCAGCTGTCCTGTTAATCCTGACCCTTACTGTGATGTCACAAGAAGGGAAATGTAGGGTTAGACAGTGAGACCATAAAACACTCTTTCTGCCTTTTCTCAGGCTAGGATGAACCGATTTAATTTTTTTTTTTGCACATTTATACTACATAGGATCTCCGAGTTCAATACACCTTCATATTCCAACCGGTGAAGTAGGTCTTTAAATATCCGTTGCTACGTTGATGTATTGGGTCGCGGGGAAAAGTCTCTCTGAAAAAGCTCTAAACAAACTAACACAAACCTGCTTGATTGTATGATAATATTGCCAGCCACAAACTTTAATAAAACCCCAAAAAATTATTAAACACTTCATATCCAAAATACAAGCCAACTGTAGTAGTTTGGAAGTTTAACTTGCATCATCATTAGCTCAGCTGACGTTAATGTTCAACATTGTGAATATTGCGGACGTGAGCTACTGTAGGCTACTAAGGCAAAATCACACAACACATTAATTCTGTTTGGTTACAATATTCATTTGTTTATATTTAAAGGTTCAGTAAGCGGAATGGTCAGTTTAGCTAACTTCCTGTCAGTTACTGCAGTTAGCAGTCCCCTCCCTCGTCCCCACGTCACCACATTAATGCACTGCGGTCTTCAAGTAGAGAGTTATCTAGCATCATCTCAGATCCTTAAGTGTGATAAAACATGATAAAAACCATCAAAACAGACATTGGGAAGGATTTTTACCTGCTCCACCATTGTAGGCGCATAAACATTCACCCGTTGCTCTGGCGTGCACCGGCAGTGAGACAGGTGCCGGTTTGTAGTGTTCTCTCTTCTGATTGGTTATCAGTAGTGGGATCCCCGAAAAGTTTATTTGCCAATTACATGCTTAGTGAGTGACTGAGAGATCGGCTTTATGAAACGCGCACACTATATAAGTGATCACTGTATGAATAAAGAGTGATTTAACACTTATATTAACAAAAATAAATCGCTTACTTCACCTTTAACTGTACCAGCTTAAGTTTTACTTTCATTTTCATCTCCGTGTCAAACAGCTGATCCGCTCAGCTGATCGGCTCCAGCTAAAGTCAGACGATCACTTAGAAGTCAAAAAGCAAAATCATAAGATAAAGCTCTCTGCCTCTCTCTATATATATGTCTGCTTGTCTGCTCTCTCCACTGCTCACTCAGTCACTCCGACCGCATCAGATTAAAAAAAAAATTCCGATCGTGCCATCTATCACCGATGGACAATTCCATCACCCATGGACACAACTCTACGCCAATGTATTCGTGCTTTTGTCCGTATGTGTGTGAATGCAAAGAGGGGAAGAACGGGTGTGTCACTCAGAATGTGGTGTCATACTGTGATGCAGCAGAGATACTGTCCTAAACACTTGTTTTTACTCCTATGACTAAGACAATAAGCTGTTTATCCAAAAATTAGGACATGCGCTCTCTATCTCACCTTTGAATCACACTCACACATACACACCCCGGTCTCCCCTGTGTATTCCAAGTATTTATATGCTGACTACTGCTAGAGTTGGCTAACAACTTCTGTCACTGGGTTATGTGTGTGGACATATTGGGCCCTACAGAGACGCACGCACACACACACACACACACACACACACACACACACACACACACACACACACACACACACACACACACACACACACACACACACACACACACACACACACACACACACACACTCACTCAGTGACAGCCCAGGGAGTTGTTTATGGTGAGTGTTATGTAAGCAGTTGGACATGCTGCCTGGGCTGTGTGGGTAACTATAGCCTCACCTCAGCGCTCTGATAGTGCCAGCACAGAGACTCTGTAAGCCCATCTGTTGAGTGGGAGCACAGCTGACCCATGTACAAAGTCTCTCCTCTTCTCTCATCTCATCTCCAAGTTTTTCTTTTTATGTTTGTCTTAGTTTTTTCAAAAATAGGTAATATAGTTGAGCCCAGTCGCTAAAAAAAGGCACCAATCAGAAAAACCGTAGGGTTTATTCAGATGATGTGACCCGTTGCCTCTCCAAACTCCTTTTAATTGAGCAAATATATAACATTAGGGACCTTAGTTGAAGTCATGTATTTGTCACAAAGACTAAAACCATATTTAAAAAGCATTTACAAAAGGTTTTAAATATGTTCACTCTAAGCTGTTGACGGTAATGTTAGTTCAAAATGTTCCTGCATGTAATTGAGGGCTGGCAAGAGAGGGTATACACACCTCTAAACCAAAATTGGATTGTGGATTATTCGCTGGAGGCTGTTTAATGGTTTTATAAGTCGATGTTTCCGGAAAGGATACTTTTTTTGTTTAAGTGTTTTTAACCAGAGAAAATAAATGAACAGGGTTCAAACGGACAAGTATCTAAAATAACATCCTTGCATTTCAAGCTAACTTGGGTGAGAGCTTCAATCGTAGGCCTAGCCTCTACGGTAGGTGGCAATACAGTTTTCAACAATAGATCTGCAACTAAAAATTATTTAAATTGAGTATTATTGCAAAAAACTACCAAAGGTGATGCATTCAAATAGTTTATTTTAATGGCGAACAATCCAAACCACAAAGGTATTTCATTCATTATGATGTGAGGAAGCAGAACAACACATGCAATCAAACTGGAGAAAAAGATTCCACCTATTTTTCTTTCTCCCTTCTTCCTTTTCACAGCTCTCTCATTAATTCAATGCAAGGCGTATTTTTAGCTGCTGCTGTCACCTCTGTACTCACTATGTGTGTGTGTGTGAAAAACTATCAGAGCCATTAAGTTGATTTTGTTGTGTTAAAAACAGCACCCACGGGCCACTGCCAACCTCCTTTATCTCCCCCCCCCCCCCCCCCTTGTGTCTCAGAACCCCAGCCAGGTGGGCACGGCCCTGCAAGTCTTCTACAACCTGGGGAACCTGAGAGAGACCATCAGCTGTGTAGTGGGGGGCTACAGGAGCACCATACAGGACAACGTCACCAGTGCTCTGGACATCAAGGGCCTGACACAGCCAGCCAACCCCAGAGGTAAGAGTTTCCCCTATAAAACACTTCAAAACGTCAAGTCAACCTTATTGTCAATTTCTGCAATAGTATGTGCCAGACATACAGAGCGTTGGAAAATATATTACATGAATACAAATCAAAAGTTTTTCTTTTGTTTCTAAAAAAAGGCTAATTGCTGCTACTTTTATCCCATTGTTAGATTATGGTGATGTATGTACATGAATGCCTGCTCTACTTCACTGCATATGCTTGATGCTACATATCATTGTGCTTTAAGATTCATTACCGGCTGTAAATCACTCACCCATCATTGCACCCTGTATTCTAAAGTAGGCTGGCTGTCCTTGTCAGCTCACAGGCTTCTTCACTGGTACACCTTCATTTACAAAGCAATTACTGGACTACTCCCCTCATATCTCTGCACATACCTCACTTTTAAATCAAATCCATCATACAGTTTACGCTCTCTGGACTTTCTTTCCACCTCTGTCCCCAGAACCCGTACTGAGTTTGGGAAGAGGGCTTTCATGTACTCTGCTCCCTCCGACTGGAACACTTTACAAAAAACACTCAAATTACAAGAACTCATCACTATGAATGATTTTAAAACCCGGCTCACAAGTTTTTTAATGGCGAATTTTGGAGTGTGTCAATGTTTCACTGAGTAGCACTTTATCATTGTCTGAAAACTCTTCTCATGTCTGTGCTTTCGTCTCTGTTTTCTCATGTCTGTGCTTTCTTCTTGTCTTGTATTTTATTCATTCTAGCTGCTGCCATTTTGGCCAGGCCTTGCTCGGAAAAGAGGTCATTTGACCTCAAGCAATTTTGCCTGGTTAGATAAAGGTTAAATAAAAAAAGGATCAAATTAGATAAGATGAGATAGGTAATACATACATTCTAAAAAGTAAGACAAAACCAAACGGTATAGAAAAGTAAATACATTAAAATGTGCAATCTGAGCAACATTATCTACAATATGTGCAATACGCAGTAACATTGGCCTCATTTCTAATGAGATGAAAGCATTTTAAGGCTTTGAACTAGTTCATTAGTCTGCTTGATTCCAAACTAGATTATTATAGCATCATGGCCGCAGAGAATATTCAAGGTGTGTGTGTGTGTGTGTGTGTGTGTGTGTGTGTGTGTGTGTGTGTGTGTGTGTGTGTGTGTGTGTGTGTGTGTGTGTGTGTGTGTGTGTGTGTGTGTGTGTGTGTGTGTGTGTGTGTGTGTGTGTGTGTGTGTGTGTGTGTGTGTGTGTGTGTGTGTGTGTGTGTGTGTGTGTGTGTGTGTGTGTGTGTGTGTGTGTGTGTGTGTGTGTGTGTGTGTGTGCGATTTCCATGGATGTGATGCAGCAGCACATCATTGCTCTAATCAATGCACACAGTATGTTTACAATGACCCACCCTGATTAGACTAAGGATTCTTCCCTCTGGCCTTTAAAGGCCAGGACACACCGGCCCGATAATCGCCGTCGTAGAGTCGGGAGGGGGCGGGGACACAAATCTGTTTGGTGTGTGCCGTGAAATCGGTCTTCGTAGATGTCGTCGGGCTTCTTTTGAGCCGATTGAACATGTTCAATCGGCGGCGGGCAGTCTTTCAGTTGGAGCAATTTGATTTGTGGAGGGCTAGCGAATCAGTGAAGCCCGGAAGTGAGGCGGGTAGCACAAACAGCTAACAGTTAGCCATTGTTTTAATGTGTTTGTTTGTTTCGTTCAGCGAGTACTCACATCCCTTGTTGACTGCCCGACACCATGCTCGACACTTTCTGCTAAAAATGGTGCTCTTTATGGTCCATAAATATAAATACGTATTTCTATCTATGTTTATGGTCTAGAGAGCCGTCCCATCATTTCCGGCTTCCGTATTTTTTCGGGCCACAATACAGATTAGCGCCGCCTGCTGTTATGGAGACATTACGTCCCGCGCAAGCGCAGAGCGTACGGAAAGTCAGCAGTCGGTTTGGTGTGTTCTTTGCACTTTTTCGGCCGCGACGGGAAGACTGGAGCTGCCTGAATCGGCAGTCTCCATTTTCGGGTAGTCGGACTGGTGTGTCCTGGCCTTAAGGACGACTGGTTAGGATTACATCACTAAAAAGTCAAACTAGCAAACATGAACAAAATGTGTCATGCTTTTTTTTTAAAGTCTGCTGAAATTCTCTACCAAATCTTAAAGACCGAAACCAACAATACGTTTATTTAGTAACAACTAGATGCTAGTGTTGTCTCAATACCAAAATGATGACTTGGATACGACACCGGCCTAAATTAGCTTTACCACGGCAACTAAACACATCATCAAAATAAATGATGTCAAAAAATTTGATTGACACAAATATTAGATACCAATTACTACACTGAGTGCTCTTATGAAATACTTTTCTAATAACAGAAATTATAATTGACATTGACAATAGTTTTTTTTATTATATTACCAGTACTGACTGATTGAGTATTATTGCTCATTTATACCTGGACGTATGGCTGTAAACTTGTGACCAGCTTGCATGGCGTGGTAAAGTCCTAGTGTTTGTAGGATGACAGTTTTTATAAATAAATCAACTTTTTTGATTTATTTGCATATTCTTGTTATCACATTGGGAAGTAAACTAAAAAGCTAAAAATCAAACCATAGCCTATGCTTTGCCTTGTGAAAGGTAAGTGTGTCACAAATAAGCTCTGGTTTGACTTATATTTCAAAACAGACATCAGTGTGAATGAGAACTTCCTCAATGATCTATTGAGATTAAAGTTTGAATGGACTGAATATATCAGTTTTTCATACAGAATTTGTTTCTAACTGGTAGCTTGGACTGCTGAAAGTAGTTGCCAAAACATTTTTTATTTCCTCCTCTGCAATCTGTTTTGGGAAATACCTGTTTTAAAAAAAGAAAACTGTGTTTGTGAGCATTTTTTTTGACAACATGGAATATATAGAATAACACCAGACTTATCATTTGATAAAATGTGAGATAGCTATTGAAGAAATGTATCATCATGGTGCTAAGACAATCTTAAGATTGGTGAAGATTGGTTTGAAGATCTCCTCCTCTGGTGTCCTCCATTTGTTTGAAGATTCATAATTGCCTTTCTGTATCAGCCATTTGGTTGGTCAGTAGATAATGACATCACATCCAAATGTTCCTCCAGGAGCTCCAGGCAGAGCGGTGCTGCCCACCCCAGGAAACACTGCAGCCTTCAGGGCCGCGCTATGGACCAACCTGGAGAAACTCATGGACCAGATCTGTGCTGCATGCAGACAGGTATGCAGAGAGCACAGGGCACACACATGCTCAGTCATTTCAATACAGAATGTTGAATGACACCTTCAAACCAAAGTGGAGGCAGCTGGACTGATGAAAGAGGTCTGAATGGTTGTTTGCTGCATGTTTTTCCAGGTTCAACATCTGCAGAAGGTCCTGATAAAGAAGAGAGACCCTGTCACTCACGTTTGCTTCATCGATGAGATCATTAAGGTTGGTGATACACTACCTTTGGTATAATAGTCATTATTGACTGCAGTCAGGTCAGCTGTCTGACCATATATTTATTAGAACAGAAAATATAAAAAAAAAATCTGCTGTTTGTCTTTCAATTCTTTGGACAAATCTTGATGTATTTTAAAGTTTGATGCATTGCCTCCCTCAGTTAGACATCTTAAATAGCGATGGATGCAGAGTGGTGCCCAAATATTTCCAAATTGCAGTCTGGGCTCCCTCTTTAATGAGTAGCGCTTTCTTCCATCTTTCTTTTTCCCTCTCCCTGATAACCTCTCAGAGCTGTTCTGTCTTGGTTTCCATGCTGACCATTCATTCAGCATGTGCCTCGGCTCATATTACATAGTGTTGATTCTGGGTATGTCACGGCACATTAAAACAGTTTTTTAATTCTATAATAGAATAATTCTGAACCCCTTAACTCACACATTTCCCAGGGAAACACTGTAGATGCTAATGCGACAGATTACATCTTTAAAGGCAATTTGTGGTCAAATACAGTATATATAAAGATTCTTATAGAAGTTGGGGAATACAGTTCTATTCAGAGGACAGCAAAAAAAAAAAAAAAAAGCAAGCAAAAAGATGCTGTCATAACCAGCAGGCTATTGGCCTTTGCACTTAACCAGTAGCAGTAGTACTATCAATAGTAACCATGTCAGTCATTAACTTATTACGACTACCATCAGCCACTGCCTCTCTCTCACACACAAACCTACATGTCAAAATGTGAGCAGGGGACTGTTACTATGGAAACAAAGCTCTCACCAATTACCCAGAGACGGAGCTCTGAGTTGAACACCTAATGACATGTTTAAATGAGAAGCAGCACTAGCACTCTGTCACTGACCAAGAGTGCAATATGTCCACATGCAGTATGTCGCTTCAATCTGAAAATAGATATAGAATTACCAAGAGGGAGATAATTAGAAGCATACGGACACAACCTGAGATATAAATTGTGACTAAAGAGCTGTTCATTACGTTTTAATGGAATCTGGCGTGGAGTGGAGATAAGATACGAAAACTTTATTTTCCGTTACATTACATGCAATGGTAAATTTTCCTTTGGCATTCTGGCATGTAAAAACACAATGAGTAAAGACTAAAATGCATGATAAAACATACTGTAGATATATTTTGGGCTAAAACCTGCAAATCCTCCAAATTGAGAAACAGCTCTTCCTAACCCTGCATAGTTGCACATGGCACTTAGTAGGCAGCCCTGCTCTCTGGGATCACTCCTTTTGTTTCTTTACTTCAATCATGGTTCCATCATGTGCAAACAGCCATCAGCCTCACCGCCTACTCACTGGACAGGGAGAGGAAGAAAAACAACTGTTGCTTCTTTAACGCCAGTCTCAAAGCAACACGATCATCCGTGGTTTGATCACTGTTTGACTGCCTTCATTCAGCTCTCAGCAGGAGGAAGATCTCTGCTGCCAGGCTATTAGCACCATCCAAGACACAGCACTGTGTTTGTCCAGGCTATGCTTGTCCCTGTCCTTTTTGTACAATTGATTTTCTGATTGTTAACACTGTGTTTTAAGCCCTTGAGTGTGATCAGGCTCCTGCGCTCCTATATGTCTAAACACTACCTGTGATTTACCTTGCCACTAATCTGTCGATAACCTAAAAAAAAAGGAATAATAAATTATGTTCCTCTGTTTCCTTTTTAACCAACAACAGCCGGACATTGCAACAGAACATTGGGAAAAGCAGAGCATTGTTGAAAGAGAAACATACCCTGCGTTCCAATACCCATACTTCCCTACTATTTAGAATGCCAGAAATAAGATTTAGGATGTCCCAATACATCCTACGTCAATTGTAGTATGCTGAAAATACATAAATGCCCAACTAACTCCAATAGCATTTTGGAGTATTTGTCTTTATTCTTGAAATTTCTCGACACAATGAAAAAAAAACTTCCTTATCTGATTTTTTTTTCTCTCCTGTGGCCCTAAAACTCTTCTGTACTTTAGTATGTAGTGTGTACTAAAAAAAAGTATGTGATTTGGAATGCAGGGATAGTGTTATGCTGTATAGCGTTCTGATTTCCCTTCAAGGCGAAGGTTGAGGGGCTCAGATCAAACATTAAGTGTTGTTCCTGATATTTCCTATTCTCAGCTCACATGCAGTTGGCCCAATGAGACAGAAGCAGAGTGTCTCAGAGGTTAAGGTCTGAGAGAGTGAGGATATAATGGAGAGGTCAGTGAGCCGGGCAGCTGACCTGCTACAGGCTCACTGCTCTAATGTAGGATTACAGGACAATATACAGACACACATGTCCCATCCCATTAAATAATTATGGCAATTTCCTTAGTCAGTGTGTTTGTGTGTGTGTGTGTGTGTGTGTGTGTGTGTGTGTGTGTGTGTGTGTGTGTGTGTGTGTGTGTGTGTGTGTGTGTGTGTGTGTGTGTGTGTGTGTGTGTGTGTGTGTGTGTGTGTGTGTGTGTGTGTGTGTGTGTGTGTGTGTGTGTCGATGTGACAGCACTTACTGTTCTTTCTGTTCTCAATTAGTTATTAGAAGGAACATGGTGAAAGAAGGGGATAAACAATTTCGGGCCATTTTGAGATTATATCTAATGCTGATGGATCAGACATTCAACTATCCTAAGAAACACCTCTTGTGCTGCTCTTTTTTTTTATTTATTTTGTTAATCAGCCACAGTTTTCAGATATGCTGAATTTCCTTATTCATTTAATGTAGTGCATTCACACTTTGAGCCTGGTCTTGAGGCTCTTCAGTCCCAGGTATAAATGTAGATTAAGGAAATGTAGGAATATGAAGATTTAGCACCTAACAGTGAAGGGATGGGTTAAATGGTACATTTATTTCATATTCATAAGGTTCAAAAAGTGTAAAAAAAAATCTATAGGACCTCATTCACACAACTCATTTAATTTTATAATCTTAAAGAGGCAAACAGAGAAGTGTCTTATCAGGAAAAATGTGGTGAAGTTCCCAATCAAGTCATCAAGTCAAAAGGCCTTCCAAAGACATCCACTAATCAATGTGTTTGTGCCGTGTGTCCCTGATGACAGGACGGCCAGCCTGACATCCTCTACAGCTTCTGGAATGACGTGACCAACACTCTGAGTGAGGAGTTCCACAGAGCCACTGAAGGTAATAATATAATAATAATAATTCATTAGATTTATGGGCACCTTTCATGAACTCGAAGACACCTTACACTTAAAAACCAACACAAATATATGAACAATCAAAGTTAAACAAAAAACCAAGTATCCACGAGTAGACTGTGAGAAAGGGTGAGACTGCTCCACTCACAGGTTGAAGAGTGGGAGGCTTCATTAAGCCTGCCATAAACACCAGGCTGTAACCAGGGATGCACCGATCCACCATTTTTAATTCCAATTCAGAGTTACGGGTTTTGGATATCGGCCGATACCGATACTGTCCGATATCATACTTATTCTACATTTCTTTGTTGGTGGTGATGTTATGTGTAAGGTTAGGAAGGCTTAAGAACCACAGCAATTCTAATTTTAAAAGTGCAACAAATATACACAAATCAATATAGGTTTATCTTACAGCTTTGAACTGTTTGAATGCAGAACATCAGAACTCAACTTTTGAATTGCTACTTCTAATATTAATGTGTGCTATATTACATGGCTATGGTCTTAAAATTTAAATTGGTTTCATAGTTAAAATGATTTTTTATTAATTTTTTAATCAGAGTTGTCTGAGTAGTCTGATATCTAATAGGTGCCAATAAACCTAATTTGCAATAGGGGTTGCATAATTTTGATTTCTCTCTCTCTCTCGGTTTAAAATGTTTGTTGAAAGCTTTCTATATGATTGATCTTTTGGACTGATACTGATGAAGAGCCCTTTCCTCTGTGCCTGTGCTTGTGTGGTGTAGCCTCGTCCTTCCTGAAGCAGGCGTTTGAAGGAGAGTATCCCAAGCTGCTGCGCCTGTACAACGAGCTGTGGAGGCGTCTGCAGCAGTACAGCAGCAGCCTGCAGGGCCCTCTGGACCCAGCTCTGGACATGACAGAGACAGACAGCCAGGACCTCTTCACACACGCCAAACAAGACTACAAGTAAGCACACACAAGATAGAGTCAAAGTCAAAAGTCAAAGTAAAAATGATTTCAATAGCACATTTAAAAACATCAGTTGACCAAAGTGCTGTACAAGATACAATACAAAATAACATATAAGATACATGAAGAAAAAAAAGTTAGGAGTGTCAAAGTCTCAACTTGTGTTAAAGGCCAATGCAATAAAAGTGAGTCTTCAGCAAGTCTAGGTTGACGAGATAGGCTACTGTCTCATTTAGACAAGGAGGAGCGATGCACAACACTGTTTAGAGGGCTCTACATTAACACTCGCCAAATGCAGGTAAATATCATAGATAGTATATAAAAGTAAAAACTCTTAGGCGAGTTTATTACGCCACTCTGGCTGGTGAAAGATGTGTGCTCGTCGGGCGGCTTTTCTAACGTCTGATACACTCTTGTCACCAACACCAGTACACGGCTTTCTATATTAATTACTGCATGTGCGAACAGAATATTTCCTGTGCGCCTTCACAGTGATTTCCGTGTTTTCAGATTTACGCAGTGAAATGAAAACAGAGGACTAGAGCTGCAACGATTAATCGACAAATCGATTATTAATCGTTTATTAAAACAATCGCCAACTATTTTGATAATCGATTAATCTTTTTGAGTAATTGTTTTATAAAAAAATTCCAAATTCTCTGATTTCAGCTTCTCAAATGTGAATATTTTCTGGTTTCTTTAATCCTATTATGACAGTAAACTGAAATATCTGTGTTTTGGACATAACAATACATTTGAGGACGTCAACAATGGGCTTTGGAAAATGTATCAACATTGTAGTGGCATTCCGTCTGTATACTTCAAATTTCGATACCACAATCCAGCTGTAGGCACAGTAACTTACTCTGACGCGAATGACATGAGATATTGTTTCTGGTTCAAAAGATTTACTGAAAAAAGGTCAAAAAATATACAAAATCACACATCATACGGTAAAGAAATATTATGCTCCCGTGCCTATGGGCAGCTGTCTTCCAAACTAAAATGGCGCATATAATACGTCACAAAAATAAAGCATTTGGCCTAAACATATTAAATATTACAAAATTACTTTAGCTGAAAATACACTTATAAAAAGCAAATAACATGAACTGTAAATTATTATGAATTATAAAAAACACATATTACTTCCACAAATATTATTAAACAATTTCTTATGTTTTATGCAATCTGGCTCTTACATATCCGGCCCCTAATTGGTTAAGCAGGAAGATTAAACAATTATCAAATTAAATTAAAATACCAAGAGCCATCAAACTAAAACAACAGAATGCAATTAACTAAGTTTCTCTTTTCTTATCAGTCCATTTCTTCATGATTCAGTTCACTTGTCTTCACGCTGCTTCCTGCAACAAGCAGAGTTTATTTACAGGTCTCTCCAGTGTGCTGGTTTTGGTCCGAAGCTTCACTCGGCGTACTGTTCCACTGGAGTCAGGTATGGTTTGGATTATTCTTCCCATAGTCCATGTGTTCCGTGGAGATGAACTGTCAACCACAAGCACCACATCTCCAGGCTCGAAGTTTCTTTTCAGACTTGACCACTTCTGGCGCTCTTGGAGAAGAGGCAAGTACTCCCGAGTCCATCTAATCCAAAATAGATCTGCAAGATATTGCACTTGTCTCCACCTTCGCCTAGCATACAGGTCATCTTTGCTGAAGGTTCCTGGTGGCATGTTAGGTTGCGTCTTCATGAGCAGCAGATGGTTAGGTGTCAAAGGCTCAATATCACATGGATCATCTGATGGGCTGGTGATAGGTCGGTCGTTGATTATGCTTTCAACTTCACACATGAGAGTTTGAAGACTGTCGTCTGTGAGAGTCTGCTCTCTCACCAAGGCATTGAGTATACGACGTACAGTGCGGATTTGCCGCTCCCAAACCCCTCCTTGATGAGAGGCCGCTGGAGTATTAAAAATCCACTTGATGCCTTTCCTCTGCATAGCTCTTTCAATCTGTGATTGGTTCAGGTTTTCAAGGGCCTCTCGCAGCTCCTTCTCTGCACCGACAAAATTAGTGCCATTATCGGAACGCATGATGGTGACCTGGCCTCTTCTGCTTATGAAGCGACGCAGGGCGTTGATACAGGAACTGGTGTCGAGACTGTCTGATATTTCAATGTGCACCGCTCTGATGGTGAGGCAGGTAAACATTACACCATACCTTTTAACAGTTCCCCGGCCCCGTTTAACATCAAACGGGCCAAAGAAGTCGATGCCTACATTTGTGAACGGCGGCTTGTCTGGTAAAAGTCGGTCTTCTGGCAGATTTGCCATTTTTTGTTCTCCAACTCTGGCTCGAAGTCGTCTACAGACTATGCACTCTGATATAAGCTTCCTGATGGCTGAGTTAGACTGAGGAATCCAAAACTTTTGTCTAAGCTGTGACAACATGTAGTTGCGCCCGCTGTGTCCAATTCTTTCATGAAGATCACGCAGGATGAGAGTGGCAACTCTGGAGTGTTTAGAAAGAATGACTGGATGTTTTGCAGTCTCTGACATAGCGGATCTATCCAGGCGTCCTCCAACTCTCAGGACACCATCTTGCAGAGTGGGGTCAAGCTTGTACAGCTGACTACTTCTCTTGAGAGGCAGATTACTGCAGAGAGCCTTCACTTCTTCTGAAAAGTATTCATCCTGACTGTAACGGATGATTTCTGTTTCCGCAGCCATCAGCTGTTCCAAGGTAAGTGTTTTCCTTTCCATTGTAGATTTGTACCTATCCATGTGCTGTTGGATTAGTACCCTCAATTTTTCTGGATCTTTTTCTGACTGACTGATGGAGCTTTGCAACTCTTTTCTTTTGTTTTTCAGGTGGATTAAGGTTTCCCTGATTCTCAAAATCCACGCAAATGCTCTTTTCAGTCGGTCCCAGCTTGAGTAGTATTGAATCAACTTGTTCACAGGGTCAGACTTTTCTTCGACTGTGATGGTGTTCACTGTGATGTTCCTGACCTCTGAATCATTTTGTAGAGTTTGAGGGTCCTCATCTGGTCTCTGTGGCCATTCACCCTCTGGCTGCAACAAGAACTGTGGTCCATTTATCCATTTTTCCCCTTGCTTCAAGCTCTTAGCGTCCATTCCTCTGGTGGCCTGATCAGCAGGATTCTGCGCCGTTCTGACATACCTCCATTGCGATGGTTTGGTAGCCTCTCTTATTAGGGTAACCCTGTTTGCCACGAAGGTCTTGAAGCGTGCCGTTTGACTTTCTATGTATTTGAGGACTGTTGTACTGTCCGTCCAAAATACAGAGTGCTGAAGTGGGACTTGCATTTCCTCTCGCAGCATCTTGTCCACCTTTACTGCGACAACTGCTGCGGTCAACTCAAGTCTTGGAATAGTGACTTGTTTAAGTGGGGCCACCCTGGACTTACCCATAACAAAAGAACAATGTGTTCTACCATGCTCATTGACCAGGACAAGATACGATGCTGTACCATAGGCCACCTCACTCGCATCTGAAAAATGATGCAGCTGTGCTTCCTTTGTCCTTCCAAAGTCAACAGGTTTCACACATCTGCTTATGCTGAAGCCTGAAAGGTGAGTGAGATCTTCCATCCATTTACACCATTGCTCCGCTTGCTTACCACTTATTTCCTCATCCCATCCTTGTTTTTCTTTGCACAGGTCCCTCATGAGAAGCTTGGCAGGAAGTACCAGCGGTGCCAGGAAGCCAAGAGGGTCGTAGATGGAGTTTACCACAGAAAGAATCCCCCTTCTGGTCATTGGCTTGTCCTGAAGCTTGATACTGTATGTAAACATATCATCTTCTGTGCACCACTGTACACCAAGGGCTCGTTCAGTCGGTAGTGCATCATGAGCGAGATCGAGGTCCTTCAGCTCGCTGCCACGGTGCTCTGCAGGGATGGATGTCAGAACTTTCCTGCTATTGCTCACCCATTTTGTGAGGTTAAAACCTCCATCTGCACACAGGTCTTGAAGGTTCTTCGCCAAGGCAACTGCTTCCTCCTCGGTGGACACTGATTTTAAGCAGTCGTCTACGTAGAAGTTGCGCAGTACTGTTTCGACGGCGTCTGGTGCAGCTTTGTCTCTTCTGTCTTCCGCTGTTCTCCGTAAAGCATAAGAAGCAACACTAGGAGACGACGTCGCTCCAAAGAGGTGCACCGCCATCCGATACTCTTTAACCGGTGTGCTCAGGTTGCCGTCCGGCCACCACAAAAACCTTAACAGGTCGGCGTCTTCCTCTGATACTCTCACCTGGTAAAACATTGACTCAATGTCTGCCATCATTGCGATCGAATCTTCTCGAAACCTCATTAAAGCACCAATGAGTGTGTTGGTGAGGTCAGGTCCCTGTAGCAACTGACCATTTAGCGACACGTCCTGGTATGAGGCTGTGCAGTCAAAAACCACCCTGATTTTCTTTTTCTTCGGGTGGTACACCCCATGGTGTGGGACGTACCAGACCCTGTTGTCGGCGCGAGCAAGCTGTTCTTGAGGAACTTCAACAGCATAGCCTTTTTCCAAAATGGTCTTCATGAAGCCTTTGTAATCTTCTAGAAACGCTTCACTCTTAGCCAGCTTTCTCCTCAGACTAGCAGCTCGGTGCTCCGCCACGCAGCGATTGTTTGGCATCTTAACTGCTTCGTTTCTCAGTGGAAGTCCTACACAATAATGTCCATCTTCAAACCTGGTTGTCTTTTGTACTGACAGCATAAACTGTTTGTCCTCCTGAGACATCTCCTCCTTGTCATCATAATGACGCTCCGGGAAGTCTGTGTTGTACTGCTGGACCAGTAGCTGTTCTACTTCCACCACTGAGATTCGGTTTACACTGTAATGAGCTGTCACATCCTTGGTAAGTATGTTCTCATCCTTTACAGGTCCACACACCATCCAGCCCAGGACAGTCTTCACCGCGTAGGGCCCTTCATCTTGGCTATTAATAATATGCCACGGCTCCATTGCCTTTGAGTCGTTACATCCTATGAGAAGGCCCACATCGGCGTCAATATGTGGTAAGTTAACTTCACTCAGATATGGCCACTTTTGCAGATATTGTTGACTGGGGATGTTTTCTCTCTGAACAGGGATGTTGCTGTGTGTGAAGACCTTGGGCAAATGAAGGTAATCCATACTCTCCAGGCCACACACCTCCAAGTCTGAGAGCATGTAACTGTTAATCAGCTTCTGTCCACCAGGTTCATCTCTGCCCATTGTGCTCAACAAGATCTGAGTTGGCTTTCCCTTCAGGTTCAGCTTCTTTCGAAGATCCTCAGTACAGAACGTGGCTGTACTTCCAGCATCCATGAAGGCATACGTTTCTATGTACCTTCCACTGTTACGGGCTTTCACTTTCACTGGCACAATCGATAGCATACACTTTGTCTCTCCGGCCCCAGTGTAGCCAACTACTTCTTTTGTAGTAGAACTTTGCGCATGTGAGCTCTCTTCGGTCAGAGTGTGATCAGCAATCGTCAACATAGATGTATTCTTAGTAGGTTCTTTTTCCAGATGAAGAATGTCTGGGTGCTTATGTGAGCACTGCTTGCACACCATTCTCCTCTTGCAGGTTTTGCTAAGATGGCCTTGTGTCAAACATCCAAAACATAGCCCCTTGGTTTTTAAGAATTCAACACGTTCATTATTTGCTAGCCTTTTAATCTTGAAGCAGGACTCCAATGCGTGACTCTTCTCACAAAAAAGACATGGTGCCTCAAAGGCGTTAGCTGCTGTGAACGGTTTAATCTGTTTGGCTATAGAATCTGGCTTCTCGTTTTCCACCGACACATTGGTCGCAAAGCTGCTTCCTTTAACTCCACTTTTGACAAACTTCCCCCTTTCCTGACTTTTCACTGGTGTAGAGGTGCGGTTGTCTTGAAGGTCACCAAAGAGTGGATCCACAGCTATTTTTGCTTGACGATCAATGTACATGACAAGGTCAGCAAATCTTGCTCTGCGTCCTCTCTTTTCTTTGATATTGAATGCTTCATTGCGCCATTTTTCTCTCATCCTGAATGGCAACTTGGATACCACTAGCCTCATATTTGTGGGATTATCCATCTCCTCCATGAACTCAACATCTTCCATAGTGTTATGACAGCCAGTCAAAAACACAGCATATGCGGTCAATGCTTTTCCATCTTCTGTTTTAATCTGCGGCCACTTCAAAGCTTTATCGATATATGCGCTAGCTATAGTTAGCTCATCTCCATAATGCTTGTGAAGCAGTCGTTTTGCTTCCTTGAAACCTCTGTGCGATGGCATGTGCTCGCAGCTACGCACAAGCTCTTGTGGTTCGCCTGCAGTGTACTGTTGCAAGTAATACAGATTGTCCTGATCATTATCAGTTCTCTGCTCGATAGTCTGTTCGAAAGCTCTAATAAAGGATTTGTAGTTAAGCGGGTTTCCTTTAAACACTGGTACCTCTTTAGCTGGAAGCTGAGCCTGTCTCTGTTGCTTAACCAGCATTTCAGTGATCATATTTTGGTTCTGCATTACCTTAAGTAAACCATCACTGCTTCTGCCTTGGTTGTCAGTGTTATCTGTGTGTCTTGGCCTCACAACATGGGAACCTGTAGCTTGCGGTAACCTGGATGGACTCTTACCTTTAAGCACAGGCATGTTTATGGGTAACGAGCTTACATGTTCCTCCTCCTTCACTTGAGCTCTGGCTGCTACATGTGAGCGGACATAGCTGTTCATGCCATCATCTGTTCTTTCATACTCTTTCAGTACTTTTACTTGAGCTCTTTTTTCTGCAATAACTGACTCTAAAGTCAGCTTCTCCAGTTTGGCCTTAATACGTGCTCCTTCTAGTTCAAGCTCCTGTTTCTTCTGCAGGTTTGCTGCACGTTCTACCAATGCAGCTAGCTTTGCTTCTTCAGCACGAACTGACGAGCGAACAGATACGACAGATGAGCGTCCATTAATAGAAGAACCCCTTTTTGTTTGGAATTTTTCATAAACTGACACTTGTGATGCGCTATCTTCAGGGTCTATGTCATCTTCTATATCTTCCACATGAGCCTTTATTTTTTCTTTGTTGGTTTTGCTTTCTCTTAAAGCATCCATCCACTTTTCAGTTTCTTCTTCAAACTGGGTGATAGTCAACATCTTAGGCTCAAACCAGTTTATTCTATCTGCATCTTTTTCATCTTCAAGTAAAATATCTTCTATCTGCTCACTTAAATCTCTAAACTCAGTGACGAGAATGGTGAAGTCATTGTGCATACACTGTTGCACTCTTTGTAAGTTGTCAGCATCAGCCATCCAATTTTCAACTTCTTTCTTTTTGATAAGTATTCGAGCCAATACTCCTCTTCTGGCTCCAATAAGCCTATGCAGTTTATTCTCCAGTGCTTTCTCTGTTAACTTGACCGTTCTTTTAGGTTCCATTTCTACAGCGTTAATAACCTCTTTATCTTCAGCCATCATATCAGCAAAGCCATGCGTAAATTGTGAGCAAATGAGCCAAAAATATCTTTCTTGTACTTTTCCTCATCAAACAGCTGCATCACAACTTCTGAACACGCAGACATCAAAGGGTTTTTTAGCTGAGTCGGCAATCATAATGCGCACGTAGAAAAACGATTACGTCACAGAATAGCGATGATCTTGAATCAAACTTGCATTTGTTGAGGCTTTCATAGGTTTTCCATCCTTTCATTACCTTTTATGAAGTTTACTTTCACTCAACAGCCTACCACAAAGTTGCGCTGAGTAACTCCATTGGATGACGATGCCTCCTTTTCTTTCTCCCCCGCGATCTGTCAGTTGCGCTGGCTGCTTGCAGCGATCACGAGGACACCATCAATCACTCCCGCGGTCCGTTCGTGAGCTTATTTCTTTACTTAATGTAGTGGCATTCCGTCTGTATACTTCAAATTTCGATACCACAATCCAGCTGTAGGCACAGTAACTTACTCTGACGCGAATGACATGAGATATTGTTTCTGGTTCAAAAGATTTACTGAAAAAAGGTCAAAAAATATACAAAATCACACATCATACGGTAAAGAAATATTATGCTCCCGTGCCTATGGGCAGCTGTCTTCCAAACTAAAATGGCGCATATAATACGTCACAAAAATAAAGCATTTGGCCTAAACATATTAAATATTACAAAATTACTTTAGCTGAAAATACACTTATAAAAAGCAAATAACATGAACTGTAAATTATTATGAATTATAAAAAACACATATTACTTCCACAAATATTATTAAACAATTTCTTATGTTTTATGCAATCTGGCTCTTACAAACATTTTTCACCATTTTCTGACATTTTACGGACCAAAACACTAATCGATTAATCGAGAAAATAATCGACAGATTAATCGATTATCAAAATAATCGTTAGTTGCAGCCCTACAGAGGACAGAAAGCTTGTCATTTGCAATACTGGCGGATGCAACTAACGTTCATGAGGCTTCTATAAAAGCTGCATGAACGCCAGTGATGCATTTTCAACGTATTTCCGCTCAGTCATGGGGCGGCAGTTGAGTAGGAGGTCCCTAATGTGGACAAAAGTCACATTGCTGTTTCCACTATTTGAATGCAGACACAAGCGACGTAAACCACCTCCGAATGTGGTTTTTGTGATCCGATCTCAATGCGTCTTGAGAGTGTTTCCACCTGTAGTTAGAAAATCAGATGTTAATGCCAAGTGGAAACGGCGTCTTAGTGAGTGGTCGTCTGAGAACTGTAAAGACTGGGAATCCTGGCAGTGTTTGGGCTGAGTGTGAGCATGAGAGACTTCTCTGGACAGAACCTGTAGTTGCTCATATTGATGAATGCCTGCTATTCAAATCTTCCAGGTTTAGTTCACGTTTGTGATGACCAGTTGGTTGAATTAGTAGTGATTTCTAGATTGTTTTCCATGCTTTAAACTAAATACTCAATCCAGCTTCAAGGTAGAAGACAGCCACAATACCAATGTCCTGATTCCTGCTTGATTTTAGAGGATGACATTGTTTGGAAGGGCTTTGCGTAGGAGCTGAACATTACTAAATGAATATTTATTATGCTGCCCTTGATTTACTGCCATTTTCTTTCGGTATAAAGATGACTTTCTTCTCACAATCTCAGTGTTGCCTACATTTCAATAGACAGGTCACAATATAGTGAACTAAAAAAAGTGAATGTCTGTTTTGAAGGAAGTTATCAACTAATGAATGTTTTTTAACAAAGCTGAGGTCTTCACATTAGAGCAGCAGTTCCCAAACTTTTTTAGCCGTGCACCCCCTTCTATGTCCCAACCAGGTTGACGCACCCCCAATCCCCCACACCTTCAAAAAAACTAAATGCAACAAGCTTTTTTTATAGCTATATTAAAGGTGGCATGTTTAATCATTCTCATATGACCAGAACACACATATAATAAAATAATCACGATCACAACAATGCGCTCTGGCATTTGAATTAATCTGAAACACTGTAACACAGTTTCAATATAATGCAACAAAGTTATGCGCAAACTTCCACTTTTAAGAGCAAAGAGGATGGATGACAGGCTCAGGATCAGAGGCAGAAAGCAGATAAGTTGGGGAAAATGTTATAATATTATGAGCCGCGTTGAACAAAAATTGCACGATTGCAATAACTCAACCCCGTCATCATAACACAGGTATTGGAAATAAAATTAGAACGCCAGTAATTTGAATTAAATTGCGAGAATGAATGTAGAGCCCACAAACTAGGTGTGCACTGCACGCACAGTGCAGTGCGTAGAAGAAGATAACTTCTACCTTTCATTTTAAGATGAAGTGCATTTTGAATAGCCTGCATTTATTTATTGATTAAAATTACAGTTTTTGATTTTAAATTTTACAAAGGAATGTTTATTTACACGTCTTTATTGTGTGGGGAAAAAACACTGTACCGTATTGGTCCGAATATAATGCGACCCAGATTATAAAACGACTCGACTTTTTACAACCTTTTTCCAGGGGAAAACCCCGGTCTTATATTCGGACCAATACGGATTGTGTAATGATCTGACCGCCATTAAATTTTTCCTCTCGCGAACCCCCTAGCTGCTAGCCTGGTCCAACCAGACCATCGTACTTGATTTCATTTGTACAGAAGGTCTGGAACTGCTCTATTGGCAAACGTTCACTCACTTGGAGGCGGGTGTCTATTGAAGTTTAAAACTATCGGATCTGCCCAGTGCCACTCTGGATCAGCCAACCAATCGCATAACGTTTGGTCGTGACGTATGACATGAGCCGGCTTCTGACGGTGTGTTCCAGTTGTACTGGGAACTCGGAAATTTCCGACTTCACTACATATTGTAGTCTATGGATCTACCGGTACCTGCCAACGGTAACTTGCTAGAGCCTAACGTTTAGTTATTTGGATGAGAAAGGTTGTAGGCGTCCATACTTTCGCGAGCAGATGCACTGGAACACAGACAGGTACTACCAAGTCGGAAATCTCCTTCTTCCGAGTATAAAGGAACGCAGCTTTCAACTGAAACTGGCGTCATCGTTCTCAGCCACTCGCTCTGTTCACTGATTGGACCGCCTGAAATTTTCCTGAGCTCGAACACATGACTGACTTCAGACTGACTACTGAAGGGAAAATGAAATTTGAGCGGAAGTAGGTAGGCGGGCGTTTTGTTTTGTTTAGTTAATTCATTATTGAGAGGTGTGGCCTTGGTGTCTGCAGAGGGTGGATAGCATAAATACCTGGCAACCTGGGATTAGATTCAGGTGTGTAATGGGGAAGGCCACACAGTTTTTGACCGTGCTCGTGCAAATGTTTGTACACTGGAAAGAGCCTATTTTGTGTTTATCTGAAAGAACAATAACCTTTGGAACAGTTTGTTATTTTTGAAGTCAATAAAAGGATTGACATATCCAACAGTACAGCATCTTCTGGACATTGCATTAATTCACACACGCGTCAGACTTCCGTCTAACCCTCACCCCTCGGTAATGCTACAGGAAAAGCCATTACAGTCACAAAAAAATAGAAAATAGGCCTAACTGATAACTTCAGACATCAAATACAGTGTTTTATTTATTTATTTCACCTTTATTCCTACAGGCAAGTCTTTAAAGAACAAGTTCTTATTTACAATGGCCGCGTTTCCCAGATTCGTTAAGAGCCTCTTTGGGCAAAGTACTTCTTTGGAGCGCTCTTAAGAACGCTGTGAAAGAAGAATGCGTTTCCCAGATTCGTTCTTAGCGAAAGTAGTACTTTCACTAAGATGGAACTGTAAGACCGAGCTGACCCACTCTTTCAACCTTTCTTAGCGACCAAATCGTCAGTGATCATGCCGCGTCAGGGAAATTTATTTCCTCCACTTTTCGAAATAATAAAACAATGCTCAATGCGGACCACTGGCGCAAGAAACATAGACTAATAGTAGAGAAAAAAAAATGTTTTAATGAATTAGACGTTTACGTTTTCCACACACATGTGAGTTTATAGTACTACTACACATACAAAAAAACATCAACAACCCTTCAACAACAGCATTTCACAGATATCAAAGAAACAGATTTAATTGAACTCAGCTGAACCTCATTCACAGCGGCTCCACCTGCTAAAGGCGTTGCCAAAGTCCGCGCGTGTGAGAAACCATGGCTGCAATACAACACCTTCTCGCTGCGAACCAACAGCCTCGCCGTGCGCGAAGCCAGACGGTTTACATAAATGCATGCGTGCGTCGGCACTTCTCCCCACTGGATGTCACAGTAAGATTAATATAGGGTTAAAAAAACCACTCTTTCTGCCTTTTCTCAGGCTAGGATGAACCGATTTTTTTTTTTTTGCACATTTATACTACATAGGATCTCAGAATTCAATACACCTTCATATTCCCACTGGTGAAGTAGGCCTTTAAGATGGCATCTGGGAAACACCCGTATCTTAACGCTCCTTCTTTGGCGAACCCTTCTTTCGACCCTTCTTTGGCCCCAAAGAACGATCGATTCTGGGAAACGCGGCCAATGGCGGCCTGACAAGCGACGAAAGCCACTTATGGTGCTTTTCCACCGCACATAGCTCTACTCGACTCAACTCGACTTAGCTCAACTTGGTTTGGTAGCAGCACGGGTCGTTTTCCACTGCAAATAGTGCCTCCTGAATGTGGGCGGGGTCGTCATTCAAAGGGGCTGAAAGCCGACTCCGGAGCCAAGTAGCAAAGCAGAAATTATGGTCAGTTGTTGTAATATTAACTGAACCAACCGGCAAAAATACGGATGGAAAATGTTTAAGAAATACCCCCCTTGTATCTGTTTGCTAAAAGAAGTAGAAGAATATTGTGACAGGCCATTAAAAGGGAGGGTTGGTGTTCTGATGTGTGACTCTGCCACTCAGTCAGCTGTAGAGATGTGTCACGTACATCCCTATGCACGTAGACACGGGCATGATAAAGTTGACTGTTTAGTGCTTGTTTCAGGATACGTGTTTTCAAATGCAAGTAAGTCGTGTCTCAGCCTGAATATTTTATTGAGGTAATCAGTGCAGTCCGAGGCTTGTAATGTAATCGCTAGCTATCGTTACTGGGTTTCATTTCTGTTTCAGGGGAAGTGAAGGAGGAATACAGATACAATAATAAATCAGTCACATACATTGTTTTGTTCCAGGAGAATATAGTCAATATTAAAAATATCCTGTAAAAGATGGAATTACATTGTGGCAACTTATGTGATACAAGTTATCACATAAGTTTCTACTGGCAGCAAACATATGTACATTCACACCTTTAGTTTCTACTGACTGTGAGAGAGTGGGACTGTATGGGATGGAGCCATGTGTAGTTACATAGACAGTATGTGAAGAGAAGGTAGGAGGAAGAGTAAGGTGTGGGCGAGAGAGAGAGAGGAAGGAGAGAGAGAGAGAACAAAGGAATTGTATAACAGGTGGATAAAGAGCCAGGGAAGACTTGACACAAACCAAAAAAGCACTAATGATAGGAGCCATGTGCACAGGTACTCACACACACACACACACACACACACACACACACACACACACTTGATAACAGTTTCCCCCATTCCAGCTCAACACACTAACATGTTAAAATGTTAAAATGCTTCATGTCAGAAACACATTTCAGCCTCACCCAGCACAGATTCAAAACTATGTGCAGCTTTGAAGGGTCTGACACAATGTTCACTTTAGTTTGATCAAACCATTATACTTCACATCTCATTCATTGGACTGTTTGAAAAACAATTCCACTTTCTTTTACTCCCTCACAATCGTGTGCAGTCAGTAGATAATGATGATGGGTCAGTCCACACACACACACACACACACACACACACACACACACACACACACACACACACACACACACACACTTTTTACTTTAAGGTAGCCTTGAATAATTCAACATATCAAATGTATCATGTATTCTGTATGTATAATGCTGCCTTATATTGAACAACTGTGTAATATGCTCTGATTAGCTTAACTATCTGGTGACATTTATCAGCGGTACACTTCAACCGCTGACAATGAAGGCAAAATTACACTAAATCTCATCCTATCACTATTCATTGTGTGTGTGTGTGTGTGTTCGCTTGTGCATGCTTGTGTGTGTGTGTGTGTGTGTTCATGTGTGTGTGTGTGTGTGTGTGTGTGTAGCCCAGAGCAGGCTCTGAAGGCCTCCCTGCAGCTGTATGAAGCAGCCTACCTCTCCAAGTCCCTGTCCCGTCTGTTTGACCCCATCAACCTGGTGTTCCCTCTGGGCGGACGCAACCCGCCCTCCAGCGACGAGATGGACAGCATCATCAAGACCATCAGCAGGCAAGTACAACACAGCACATGTATAGCATGTCCCAACAAGCTATGGTTTGACTACGAACATACTGTATAACCTGCACTTGATTATTAGCCAGGCTACATTATTTCCTGTCTGATTGTTTCTTTGCTTTATTTGTCTGCAGTGAGCTGAATGTAGCATCAGTAGATCCAAACCTATCTCTGGCCGTGGCAAAGAACGCTGGCAAAACCGTCCAACTCTTCTGTGTCAAGTCTGAGCAGCTGGTGTGTAGTGTGTGTGTGTGTGTGTGTGTGTGTGTGTATGTGTGTGTGTGTGTGTGTGTGTGTGTGTGTGTACTGTGTGTGTACTGTGTGTCTGTATCTGTCTGTGCGCGTGCAATGATGCAATCGTAAATTCTCAATTCAAATGTTGTCAGATTTCTGTTTGTGTGTCTTCCTTACACAACTTTCCATAACACATTGAAATGAAGACTTGTTTCTATGGAAACATAAATCAGCACTATAACAAAAGTAACAATAATTAATGTAGTGAAATGTGTGTCCTGTGTGTATGCAAAGCGTCATTGTCCCTGTGTGTGTAGCTGTGTACCCAGGGTGAAGCCAGCCAGGTGATCGGTCCACTAACAGAGGGCCAGAGGAGGAACGTAGCTGTAGTCAACTCCCTCTACCGTCTGCAGCAGGCTGTCACCAAGGTAACACGTCAACTTCCAACTGTATGTTTAGAATTGTTCTGTGTTAAATGTTCAATCAAACTTATTTCATCCTCATGACACTCACTACAAATCGTTAGTCTAATAGCATAATTGCCTAAATCATATTTACTCTACTCTACTTTTACTCTGCATCTACTCTATTCTACATCTACTCTACTTTACTTTACATCTACTTTACCCTACTCTATAACCCTTAAAATATGACTTAGGCAATTATGCTATAGACTAACGAAAAGTAGATGTAGAATTCATGTGTTGAAAGTGATAGAGAAAAGTTCCAATGTCCGACCACGTCAGATTGCTGTCATGACTTTTACACTGCAGATATTTAAGGAATGAGTTGCATGTTGAAGGAGCTTGAAACATTTCTGAATGCATGACAACAGAAGAATAGAAATAAGACACTCAAGAGGAATAGAATATGAGTGATGAATGGCCTATTGACCTGCTAATCAGTTTTAGTGAATAACTGAAAGATGATTTTGCATACAGTATGTTTGCATGTAGCTCCATTGCCTGGAGTTTGTATGGCACGAGGAGAAAGCAGGTTCTAACTTGTTTAGTTTTCATGTAGAAAAGCTTAACGGCTAAACGTCCGCTGCCTCACCTAGTCGGCACCAGAAATATAGTCAGTTAATCATTTTTTGCACATCACTTGGACTTTATCATAAAATGTGTGGGTGTGGACTACGGAGAGAGAGAGAGAGATGAAGGTGAGAGCAGCTTAAAGCAAAGCAGAAAGTTTCTTGAGCGCTGCCTTAAAGCTGGGGTATATGATTTGGGAGAAAATAGCAGTTGGGACAGAGATCCGAATCCAAATACCTCAACCGCTCCACTTGTGTTCTCTCTGGTCCCTCCCTGACACGCTCTACCTGCTGTAGCTCCTCCCTCCCAACGACAGTTATGCACGTTCATGTCTTTACAACTAGTGTCTTTCCCGGTCTTTATATCCTTGCTGTCTTAGCGGTGTAAGCAGTTGTTGTTAAACGGGAAATAGGACCTTTAGGGGCCGTTGATTGTAGACATTGTTGTTTGATGGCTGCCGTAGTGCCAAACTGTCAGACTGCTAGGGTCGTGAACGCTCACGCAACTGACTCAACAACGTCAGTGCCAAAGTGAATGGACAGTCCCAACAGCCAATAAGAACGGAGATTCGGAGCCTCGCTCTGATTGGTCAAAGTGTACATGAGCGGTGGCAATTTTGGGGGGTGGCACACAGAGGCAGGGGAGAGCAAGGTGATGAGTAGATATTCTCAGACCACTTCACCTACATATAGCTGAATGGCTAATGTGACATTTTTGCCAAATATTACAGTGAAAAAGTAACCCACCCCAGCTTTAAGGCCCGCTGTGATGACTTTTGTTCGTCAGCTGTGTTTTTTCTCTTTTCCTCCCGTCAGCTGTTCTAATGCTGCCTTTACACGCCGCAGTAGAGACCAACCCAAAACAACACACAGCGGGACTCGGCGATAAGCAAACAGCAGCAATTAATGACCTGAAGTGTCAAACAAAATTTGACTTGTGTGAAAGGCAGCGGGGGGAAATGAAAGGGGGATAGAAGCAGTGAGGATGCAGTGTGTTCTCTAGTAAAGATGTATGGTGTGTCCTGCGCCTGTGAAATAGGAAGGGGTGGAGAGGCAAACCAACACAGCAGACACTACAGCCAGTCTTATAATGGCCTACAATGAACAGCTGCTAGCAGCAGTGAGCAGGGGCCGGGCTTCACGAAGCCAAGTCACTTCAGCTAGCTTGCTCTTTTAATCATGCACTTGTTTCATCGTTACTATGTAACAGCAGGGAGAGTGTCTCATTTCAACAGATGTCCATATCATAGAAAACAGACATTATCTTCTGTTTATTGTTGTCATTTCTGAAGAAGAATATTCAATATGAATGTGAAAGCTGATTGTATTGTGCTTGTGTTAACCATTGACTTGATGTGTTTTGTGTGTTTCAGATTGTTTCAGGTTTGGGCTCCAGTCCAGCGGCTGCAGCAGAGGCCCTCTCTTCTTCTCTGGAGGTAATCACAGCCTCACTGGCTTTTTGATTGACATTTAAGTTAACAAGTCCCTTTGAATGCAAACTAGTAAGAGATTCATTTGTACTTTATATTTTGCCTTTATATATATTTTTTTGTAAATGTAACCACAACCACAGCGAGTTCTACCAGTATCCAATGCGGAAGTGACAAAAAAGTATAGTTCACCGAGTGGCCACTAAGGGCTGGTACCAAAACAGAGCAATTTTCTCATTGGCTCCCTTGTTAAATAGACCGTTTTCAAAGCATTATTAAACCTATTTACGGGCTGGACCAAAAAAACATTCTAGTCTGTATGTTTAGGTCTTATCTCCATGACAACACTGAATGAATTTCTTTAGATTACGCTAGTTTTTAAACTATTGGAGGTTAAAACCTACGGATAATGAGTTGACAGCTAGCCGCCCGCTGACCCTCACTTCTCCTCGGAGGTATACGTCAGCTAGATGGGCGTATCTCATATCAATGCCCTTTTTCAGTAAGAGGAAATGAGGCAGAGTAAAAATCTGACAAGATGGTGACACGCATAGGCCAGGATGATTGGATGCAGTTGGAATAGCTGAGGTCAGCCCGGATGCTACGTCCATTTTATATACAATCTATGGTTGATTCTTGTCACCATTTAAACTTTCGATATTATTCATTTTAGTCTGGTTTAATCATCCAAAACTACGGACGTCTCATTTTTTGTATTTTTTGTTGTGGATTAGATATAACTAGTGTTTTTATTCAAGCGTTCTGAGGCTACCACTGTCATCTCTAATGGCAATAGGCACCACAGTCAAAGGTGTTGCTCTTGTATAGTGTGTGTTAAGCCCAGGTCTGTGCCTTTTATTTAGCACCATTTACAGCCAGGATTGTAGGTGAATTTAGTTCATAAATCACTTTCTAAAGGAGCACTAACATAAGCCAACACTACAGACAGAAGCTTCATATTAGTGCCACAGGTCAACGAGGGGATTGAGTGGAGTGATGGACCAATCAGGAGCAATTACTCCTTGTAGCTATAGTCCCTTTTATCTGGAAAAGTCATTTTATTTTTCGATAAGCACTGCTCTTTGATTCAGACATTTTCTTGCATTCTTCTGTTTATTTGAAGACATCTGCTCAATAACCTACACACATGTACAATGAACTAAACAGAACTGCCTTCATTCTTTGTGGCATACCTTCAACAAGGTGTTGGAAACATTCCTCAGAGGTTTTTGTCCATATTGACATGATAGCATCACACAGTTGCAGCAGATCTGGCGGCTTCACATCTATGATGCAAATCTCTGGTTCCACCACATCCCAAAGGGGCTCTATTGGGTTGAGATCTGGTGACTGTGCAGGCCATTGGAGTACAGTCAACTCATTGTCATGTTCAAGAAAGCAGTTTGAGATGATTTGAGCTTTGTGACATGGTGCATTATCCTGCTGGATAGAAGATAGGTACACTGTGGTCATAAAGGGATGGACATGGTCAGCAACAATACTCAGGCAGGCTGTGGCGTTTAAACAATGCTCTATTGGTACTAAGGGGACCAAAGTGTTCCATTAAAATATCCCCCACACCATTACACCACCACCACCAGCCTGAACCGTTGATACAAGGCAGGATGGATCCATGCTTTCATGTTGTTTACGCCAAGTTCTGACCCTACCATCTGAATGTTGCAACTGAAATCGAGACTCATCAGACCAGGCAAGATTTTTTCAATCTTCTATTGTCCAATTTTAAAGAGTCTGTGCGATTGGTAGCCTCAGTTTCCTGTTTTTAGCTGACAGGAGTGGCACCCGGTGGGGTCTTCTGTTGCTGTAGCCCATCTGCTTCAAGGTTGGTCGTGTTTTGCGTTCAGAGATGGTATTCTGCATACCTTGGTTGTAACAAGTGGTTATTTGAGTTACTGTTGCCTTTCTATCATCTCAAACCAGTCTGCCCATCCTCCACTGACCTCTGACATCAACAAGGCATTTTCGCCCGCACAACTGCCGCTCACTGGATATTTTTTCTTTTTTGGGCCATTCTCTGTAAACCCTACTGATGGTTATGTGTGAAAATCCTAGTAGATCAGCAGTTTCTGAAATACTCAGACCAGCCCTTCTGGCACCATCAACCAATCCACGTTCAAAGTCACTTAAAACCCCTTTTCTTCCCGATTCTGTTGCTCGGTTTAAACTTTAACAAGTGGTCCTATCCAGGTCTACATGCCTAAATGCATTGAGTTGCTGCCATGTGATTGACTGATTAATTACATGTGTTAACAAGGAATTGAACCAAATAAAGTGGCAGGTGAGTGTATGCTTTGGTTTTCCTGACGGGAACCTGTCTGCAGCCCATATGGTTTGAAATTCCTCACACACACACAGACACAGTCTAGTGCATCAGATAGTGAATTTCAGTTTTAAAGGTCACATATTATGCTAAATGCACTTTTTAAATGTGTTCTAACTAGTGGTGTGCACGTGTACACGAGTAACCGTTTAGTAAATCATAACCGTTTAGGAAAAATCAATAAACGAAAACCGTTTAAAAAAAAAATCTTCAAATTTTAAATGTTCTTTTTTTCAAAGTTTTTAAATATGTTCTGGAGACACGCATTTATTGATTTTACATCACTAAATAAACTACTTTGGGATGATAAAAGCTAGTCTGCCCAATCTGTCTGTCCCTCGGCGTGTGTGTATAATCGCAAACACACGCACACACACACGGGGAGGCGCCGTTCTCGGGCTCGACTCACAGCCACGGAAGAGTGATGAAAGATAACCTAAAGATTATAGTTACCCGGTTGACGTGAACTACGCGCGTAAGTAGCCCGAACTTTATAACACCTGTTCAACCTGCATAAACGTGTGGACATGTAGAAAGCGATAGGCTATATTAATCAGGAAATTAATGAAGCGCGATAATGACGGCGCACATGACAGGCGAACGCGTATGTGTGTGTGTGTGCGCTCGCCTACAGGACGGCGGGCGCACGAGGACAATGACGTCACGGTTAACTGTGTACACGAAAAAAATTCCGTCGTGTACACGGTTAGACATTTTTGTAAACGTTCACACCCCTAGTTCTAACATATCCATGGGTCCACGGTGTGCCTAGAGACTGCCAAAATATTTTTAAAAATAACAATCTCTCCTTTTCTCACTCTCCCCCTTTCTGAAACCCCCACCCCTCCCCCCAATATACTCCAGTCAGAATTCTCCTCGTTTCTGACCTCAAAAACTGGAAAGCCAGAAGCTTCCACTGTGCAGCCCACACCCCTATTTCTTATTGGTCCACGGCCCTGACAGACAGAGGGCGAGGCGTATCTGGCTTCGCTTCCGGACAGGGCGCGGGGTGAGCTCAAAGATTGTATATTTACGAGGGGAGCTGCAGCTCTTTTAAAAAAAATAGGCCATTGTGAGATTAGCCATCAGCATAGTACAATAAATTATCTGAAAGTTTTTTTCAGCAAACAATTAAAGAAAAACGTATTAGGGACCACTAAGACCATATAATATGGTGTATAATAGAACCGAAAAGTGTATAATATGGGAGCTTTAAACATCAACACATACACACAAATACACTGACAGCTGATAACATTCCTACATCACAAATGTAAACCAGCCATTCAAAAACTCCTTTTATAATCTGGGCCTACTGCTCACATGGCGACACAAGTTGCCGTGGCAACAGGGAGCAGTATGTCTTTGTGTATTTTTAAGATATGGAGTTATGTTTGATCTTTTTCTCTGTTCATACAAACTGTACAATGCTAACTGTTAGCTCCCTGCGCACACTGCTGCACCCAGCCCATCCACACAGCATCACACCTACCTTATACGCTCAGCAACATTCTAAAATAGACTTGAAATATTTGACATGCGTCTCCCCCGGCCTCCTGAAAAGGAATCATTGAATATGTTTTCAGTGCGTATGTGTGTATGACAATAAATCAATCATGTCTAGATTAGCAGTCTTAGTTGTGTATTGCAGGGGGAAGATGTCTTCTTGTCAAATTTGCCAACAAGGTCAGGCACTGCCAATCAAGTCCTATGTTTGCATTTCTCCATGTTGCATTTCGTCTACTCATTATTATTGGTAAATGGTAAATGGACTCCACTTATACAGCGCTTTTCCCTGGTTTTTCACAGACCCAAAGCGCTGTCTTGTACATATTCACCCATATCACATATCACACACACATTCATACTATATACCGATAGCCAGGGCCGCCCATAAGGGGTAGAAAGTGGGAAAGCTTTTTTTTGCAGATGACCCAACTTAGCCAACCTTTATTAGGAACGCTATATTCGCAAGAGAACTTTCTATAATAAAATAAAACATTTTATTCATTGTTTCTTGGGTAAAATATATCACATTTTATATTGAAAAACTAAAAATATCATGGGTTGTTTTTTCCCCCTCAAAACCGTTGCATGCAGCAGGTCAACCAAACAAGCGTTAGCTATGTATTGATGATGAGCAAGCTAACCTAGCAAGCTCAGTGATGCCAGGACCTGGGGCCTATTGCATAAAACTAGGATAAGGGATTAACCTAGGATATTTCGGTTATCCTGGCTTGCGTTAGCCATGATCCGGTTGCATAAAAGCGGAGGGACATAAGTTACCATGGAGATTTATCCTTTACGTTTAGCCTGGTCGGGACCAGGCTAAACGTAAAGGATAAACTTATTCTGTTGCCTGACTGGCTCAGTCAGCTGTCACTCCGATCTGAAATCAAGGTGTTTAACAGTTATTCCATGATCTTCTGTGTACTGCTTTATTTTCATTAGCCTGTTTTAAAGTACCACATAAAAGACTACATTGTCATTTAGTTAAACAGTTCTTCTTTTTAATTTATTTAACCTGAACCATTTATAATTAACTTAATTATAATTAGATTAAGATGAAATTATATAAATTATAATAATTTATGTGATACTCTGTTCATATTGCAGGCTATATTTATACAATTGATTATCGATGGCAGATGACGTTGCAAATGTGGGTCAAATAAATCCACTTTGTAGGCTACTTAAAACCATATACAGGTGCATCTAAAACAAAATTGAATATCAATTAAAAGTTCCTTTTTTCTGTAATTTAATTCAAAAAGTGAAACTTAAATATATTCTGGATTCATTACACATGAAGTGAATTTAATCTAGAATAAACATATTTTCCAGAAGGTCGACATTTGAGTATTATAAATCCTTTTTCTGATTGGTTTTATGTAATATTCTAATATTTTGAGATACTGGATTTTTTATTCCATGATCAATCAATCATCCAAAAAAAGAAGGCCTGACATATTTCAGTTTGAGTAATGAATCTAGGAAAGTTTCACTTTTTGAATTGACTTTCCATGATATTCTATGCACCTGCAGACTGCTCACTGTCAACTATTTTATCATAGAACAATGTAGGGGCATCAAGATCATTTGGTAGAGAATACAGTTGCTCTAAGAAATGAACTGCCCCCTCACTTACGGTTTAAACTAGCAAGGCATTGTGGGAAAATGGGCCGTCTTTTACATTTTTACATCAGTAAATCTGTGTTCGATCTCTGGGTCTACTTCTGAAAGCTGTGGGCTGGCACTTAACAGAATGACTTACACCTGGCTTGACAAAGCGGCTTCTTTTCCTCCTGGATTGGCGTTTATGCAACTGACTAATCCAAAGTGCCCAGGCTAGACTTTGTCAAGGCTGGCTTTATCAATCATCCTGGATATCTTAATTCCACTTTTATGCAATAGGCCCCTGGACATAAATCAGGGTACCAGAAAAGAAAGGAAAAAAACTTTCAAGAGCTTAATATCAGTATTTCTGCCAGCAGAAGTGGATTTTCAATTCAGAGATACTGTGATATTTCATCAAGTTTTGAGGTATCTTTGTGAGGGTAAAAAAATTCCGCTTGCGCGCTGTGCACGCGAGCATCATCGGTATCTCTGCCCACTATTATTTCCAGTAGCCCACCCTAATCTAACTGGCTAGAACCGGCCCTGTGTACAGGTATGTGTTTATGTAGGAATAAGCGCATCATGCACATTGACACAAGTTCAGTATGAGTAAAGGGCCCAATGACTGGACCTTTTCAGGGGCCCAGTCATTGGTCTGGGCAGATAGCAGCAGCTACCACGCAGGGTGCAGGCTAACTATCGGGAGCAATTCATGGCGGGGAGAAGAACCACCGACCCTGTAACCCAGTGGACGACCGCCCTACACACTTCACCACAGCCGCCCTTATTGGCACCTTGTTTGTGGTCAATCAGCCCCTACGTCCTGGGGCTCTCCCAATTTGTCATACAAAAACTAACATTATTTTTCCATTGTCAATTGTAGAAGATTGTGTCCTGCCTTGCCTTGAACAAATCAACCAGTGGTGTGTGTAGCTCCATAGTGACGTGTGTGTGTGTGTGTGTGTTGTCTGACCCAGACAGTGCAGGCTCTGGAGAGGAGTGCAGTCCAGCCGCTGCTCCAGTCAGTGAGTGACTCCATAGAGGCCATCATCATCACACTACACCAAGAAGACTTCTCAGGGTGAACTCCCATTTGTTTTGCTCTACAGTGGGCTCAGTAATATGATTTATCTGTCTCATAGTTAAATGTAATGTCATTATAATATAGCAGTTCATGTTGTTGCGGTCTTGTAAAGTTGCTCTGCACAATTCTCTTCCCCTCCTGTTAATTCATTGTCCAAATGGAAATGTTCCTTTTGTAGGAACAACACAGATTGAGTTTGTTTGTGACTCTGAATGTATGTGCGTTTGCATGTGTTGTGTGTGTTGCAGGCCTCTGTCCTGTCCCGATAGGCCCGATGTGCCCTGCTCCCTGTACATGAAGGAGCTGCAGGGCTTCATCTCCAGAGTCATGGCAGACTACTTCAGGTTCTTCCAGTGTGTGGACTTCATCTATGAGAGCACAGAGTCCATCGCACAGAGAGCCATCCAGCTCTTCATCCGCCACACCAGCCTGCTGCGCCCCCTGGGGGAGGGGGGCAAGATGAGGCTGGCTGCTGACTTTGCTCAGGTGAGGGTTCCCTGTGTGTGTGTGTGTGTGTGTGTGTGTGTGTGTGTGTGTGTGTGTGTGTGTGTGTGTGTGTGTGTGTGTGTGTGTGTGTGTGTGTGTGTGTGTGTGTGTGTGTGTGTGTGTGTGTGTGTGTGTGTGTGTGTGTGTGTGTGTGTGTGTGTGTGTGTGTGTGTGTTGTAACAGTCAGTTTTATAACATGTAGCCCCTCCCTCTGTTTGTTGTGGAATGTAATGTTGAACATGAAGAAGAAGTGCATGTACTCCTCCGCTCTGCTAGTAACTGCAGCCTACGAGTGAAGTCTCCCTTTTATATTCTTTATTTTGTAAGGAGTTGGTGTAGGCAGGAATCTGGGACTATGTTCCTGAACGCATGTATGCTTAAAGGCCTACTTCACCGGTTGGAATATGAAGGTGTATTGAACTCGGAGATCCTATGAAGTATAAATGTGCAAAAAAAATGAAATCGGATCATCCTAGCCTGAGAAAAGGCAGAAAGAGTGTTTTATGGTCTCACTGTCTAACCCTACATTTCTCTTTCTGTGATCTCCGAGTTCAATACACCTTCATATTCCAACCGGTGAAGTAGGCCTTTAATAGATATAGTGCCGTAGAGACCTGGCTAGATATGGTCCATTAGCATAGAAGTACTTTTTACTTCTCACGCCGGTAAAAGTACCGGCGTGAGAAGAATCCCACAAGTTGCCTACAGAGTCTTCATGCTAACCGGAGCTATGCTATCAGACAATAACCATAACCTGCACCATTCACCGTTACAGTGTGTGTATGTGTATGTGTGCAATCAAGGTGCAATTGTAAAATTCTCAATTCAAATGTTTTTGTCTTCCCAACACAACAACTTTCCATAATACATCGCATTGAGGAATGTGTGTGTGTGTGTGTGTGTGTGTGTGTGTGTGTGTGTGTGTGTGTGTGTGTGTGTGTGTGTGTGTGTGTGTGTGTGTGTGTGTGTGTGTGTGTGTGTGTGTGTGTGTGTGTGTGTGTGTGTGTGTGTGTGTGTGTGTGTGTGTGTGTGTGTGTGTGTGTGTGTGTGTGTGTCAGATGGAGCTGGCGGTGGCCCCTCTGTGCAGGAGAGTGTCTGACTTGGGGAAACCTTACAGAATGCTGCGCTCCTTCAGGTGTGTAAGAGCAAATGCTCGTCTCAGGCTCTTGATTTGACGGTAGAGCTCCATCATCTTTTCAACAGGAAGCTGTTTATCTACATAATGTGAACACAGCTTCATGGATTATCCAGTTACACTGATTGGGTTGAGCTGTTAAGCTTAATGTTTAAAGATACTGCAGGTGATAGTAAGACATGTGGAGTCAGACTGTGTCCAGTACAGTATGTTAGAGTGTGTGTGTGTGTGTGTGTGTGTGTGTGTGTGTGTGTGTGTGTGTGTGTGTGTGTGTGTGTGTGTGTGTGTGTGTGTGTGTGTGTGTGTGTGTGTGTGTGTGTGTGTGTGTGTGTGTGTGTGTGTGTGTGTGTGTGTGTGTGTGTTGTTGCAGGCCGCTGCTGTTTCAGACCAGTGAGCTGATAGCCAGCAGTCCGGCTGTCGGTGACCTCATCCCCTACAGCACACTACTACACTTCCTGTTCAACAGAGCCCCGGCTGAGCTCAAGTCACCTCACCAGGCATGTACACACACACACACACACACACACACAAACAGGTGGCCAGGTGTTGAAAACTAGCATTTATGCTAATACCCTTAAAACAATGCATCTGGTTAGTCCAATGAAATTGTCATGTCCCTGTCAAATAAAATCTACAATACACGCATGCACATCAAACACACACAGACTCAGAGGCATATGCACACCGAACACACACCCTCGCCTACGCGATCACACCAAACACACATACACAGCTCGCCACACACTGGCTGTGTTCGGAAAGCCATACTAACGTCCTACCTCCTACATACTCAACATCTATATACTACATACTGTCTACTTAAAGATTGATTGTGTACGCGAGGTGCGTCGAAACGTTCACACTGAAGTATACTCAAGCAATGAAGAATTTCTTCTTCTTCTTATAAGATTGAGGCGGAGGATCCCTCCGACACTCTCTGTCCGGCTCATCAGCACTCAGCTGTCTGTGAGTTGAGCTGGACGAGCCGCGGTGTGTGGAACAGCAATCTGTTCTGATCTCTCTCCACTATCAGACTCACTTCACTCATTTCACTTAGTAACTCTAATGTTGTTAGGTATTTATCTTCATCTCTTATCTATTGTAAGAGTTTATGAATGACTGCACGTACAGTTGTCAGATCGCGGACCCAAAACAATGTCGTTGCCTAGCAACTTCCTCGAAAATATTTCATTTTCCTGGGCGGGTAGAATTGACCCAGTGCATTGTGGGGCGGTTGAGTAGGAAAAGTATCCAATCTATCCATACCCAAAATCTTCCCGGAAGTTAGTACTCATCCGGGAATTTCTCGCATACCCAAACTCGCATACCCAACCGTCACATACTCAAATTGAAGTCAAAATGAGTATGAGTAGGACGTTAGTATGGCTTTACGAACACAGCCACTCACTCGGCCTGCACACACACCTCCACACAGACAGGAGCTGGTTGTAACGTAGCGTTGTGTCCACAGAGAGCAGAGTGGTCCATCAGCCGATACTCCCAGTGGCTGGATAACCATCCCTCTGAGAGAGACAGGCTCTCTCTTCTCAGGTAACTGCATTCTTCTACGCTTGTCACTTTGATGAGTTGCTTTACACACACACACACACACACACACACACACACACACACACACACACACACACACACACACACTCCCTCCCTCCGAGGCTGTGTTGTTGGGATGGTAGGATGTCCTACATACAGACAAACACTCCTGTATCCAGTGGAACTAAACAGATTTGAATTGTGATGAATGATCTTCCTCTAGTGGTGAACTTGTGTACTGTCTCTACACTTCATTTTGTTCTTCATAGTGAGGGCATATTGTGAAAATCTAGGAATAAATTCCTTACCACTAGCTTTCTTCACCCATGTGTTTTGTAAAGGTGTCTATTAACACATCTTAAAAAGTTGAAATTGACTATGTGCATTTACTTATGGATCATACTACGGACAAACTTTATTTTACTGCAGCCAAAGATATTCTAGTGTTCACTATATGGAAGCTAAAGCTTCTTTCAGAATAAGAAGGTGCACTAGTTTATGAAACATGATGCAGTCACAGATGCAGCTGCTAAACGTTCCTATGTTTCACATACATGGCCAGGGAACAGGAAGCTTCTTCTTGGTGTGAATGTAGTTTTGAGGTATTCATACTTCTTCATCTATACTATCTACCACAGTGGAGGTTGAGTGTCTACTTTTATATCTGGTACACCATTTCTAGTGCATCACATTCTTCTCAGTGAGTCCTCACATGAACTCATTATTAGCATCTGAACGTTTACTACTGGTTGTTCCCTTTTTGTTAAGTCTGTACATATTAAAGTCAAAGTCAAAATTCTTTCTATAGCACATTTAAAAACAACATCAGCTGACCAAAGTGCTGTACAAGATACAATACAAAATAACATATAAGATACATGAAAAAAAAGGTTAGGACTTAGGAGTGTCAAAGTCTCAACTTGTGTTAAAGGCCAATGCAACAAAAGTGAGTCTTCAGCAACGTATTAAACTGTTCAACTTTACAGGGTTCCAGGTTCTATTCATTCACACACAGTCATACTGGTGGTGGTAAACTACGGTAGTAGCCACAGCTGCCCTGGGGCAGACTGACGGAAGCGTGGCTGCCATTCAGCGCCTACGGCCCCTCATATACACCAGTCATACACATTCACACCAGGCAAGGTGGGTCTTGCCCATATTAGGAGAGTGTCTGAGATCTGCTCCTAACCCCTGTGTTGTCACTGTGGTCCTGTCCTCTAGGGGCGCTCTGGAGGCCTATGTGCAGGCGGTGAGGGCTCGGCAGGGGAAGGAGTTTGCTCCCATCTATCCCATCATGCTCCAGCTGTTACAGAGAGCCAGCAGTGGATGACACCACAGGATGCCGTTAGCTCTATGCACCCTACACAATCCCTGGTTGCGTTCCGAATCGCATACTCTTTCTTTTTTCTATTCTACATACTACATCCGACGATAAAAATAATCTAGTTAGGATGCAGTAGGCATACTATTGGGACATACTTTACTCTCTTATTTCATCATAACATTGCGCCTTGATCTTGCCTCTTGCTTTTATATCCGTCGCATCCCCGTTTGTTTTCATATGGAGGCTTCGTCGATGTGACGTCACTTCACGTGCGCACTGGATTGTGGGTCAGAATCGCCCAAATAGGATGCAGTTTTCAACACTAACAATCTTCGCCGGATGAAGTAAGACATCCGGGTACTTCTAACCATCCTAAATCTGGCCACAAGAATTGGGACATCCTAAATCTTTTTTCTACATACTATATAGTAGAAAGTATGCAATTTGGAACGCAACCCGTGTTCCAATCCCCATACTTCCCTGCTATTTTGTATGCCAGAAAAAGATTTAGGATGTCCCAATACATGCAAGTCAATTGTAGTATGCTGAAAATACATAAATTCCCCACTAACTCCAATAGCATTTTGGAGTATTTGTCTTTATTCTCAACATTTCTTGACATTATGAACAAAAAAAATCTTCCTTATCTGAATTTTTTTCTCTCCTGTGGCCCTTAAACTCTTCTGTACTTTAGTATGTGTACTACAAAGAAAAAGTATGTGATTTGGAACGCAGGGAATGTCTGTTATTCATATATACAGTAGATTAATCCTATCTAAAACCTGGAAATGAGTTTTTTTGTATTACAATTCTGAATGATTTAAGGGAGTTTGTTTTGGGGGTATTTTTGATCGACAGTTGTACTGGTCGTGGGACAATGTCTTTAATAGAAGACATTTGAATTGATGATGTCATCCACCTTAGTTTTAGAATGATTCAAATGATACAGTTCCAAAGAAGACTTTGTTTCCTCTAAACAGTACGTTGTCCAATCTATAATGAAGGGTTTGATCTCTCTCCAGACACAGCATTGACTAATGTAATATATTCACTTGCTAGGTCCATTTGTGTTTATTGATGACTCTTGAGAATAAATGGGGAAATATGTGTTGGACTTTTATTGTACAGTACTTCATTAGAAGCAGAGGGGTTGGACACACACACACACATACATGTATATATATTCAGATGGGCCATTTCCACTGGTTGGCAGGAGGCTCTTCTACGAGCGGCTCCCATGGTTTCCACTCCGACATCTTCCTGGACAGAGCCAGCTCACACTCGGCCTGGAACACACATCATTAGAACATCATGTTTAACAAGCTGACAAATGCACAATGTTTCTTGCACGCTCATACATGCCACTTGTGTCTACTGTTTCAGGATGCAGCTAGAGCCTGCAGCTGGTCAGCTTAGGATAAAAGACAGTTCATCTCTGAACACACCTACAGCTCAATCAATTTGTTCTTTGATATGTATTGTGTTCAGACTAAAACAAGATCCATAACATGTCTTTCCCCAACTATCACTTTGTGCATGACCTGCATGTAGCTGCTTCACTACAGATACCCTGTGTTCCAATCCCCATACTATTTAGTATGCCAGAAAAAGATTTAGGATGTCCCAATACATACACGTCAATTGTAGCATGCTGAAAATACATAAATTCCCCACTAACTTTGATAACATTTTGGAATTTATTCTTGACATTGACATAATTAAAATAAATCTTCCTTATCCGATTTTCTTTTTCTCTTCTGTAATTTAGTATGTAGTGTAGTAAAAAGAAAGAGTATGTGAATTGGAACGCAGGTATAGTTTCCCTTCTGATTACTCCAAACATGGAACCAGAGAATCACTGAGAAATAAGAATGATTGAACAAACAGTGTCCTGAACATGGAGGACCATACTGGTGGGAACTTTCCACACACCTGGAAGATGACTTCTTCAATCTGCCCACAGTTGATCTTCTGCTCCAGCTTGACCACATCAGGCTCCTATCAAGAGACACACACTTTATTCAGCCTGACTAAAACCATCACCATCATAATACAAATCTATCATTTAAGACTGACTCCACTCCTGGTTCTGATGCTTGTAATGTTACGGTTGATTTGTATGAAAGATAAAGAAACAGGCTGTGTGTGGATTGTCCCAGTGATTCAACTACCTGGTAGGCAGTAAGAATCCCACTACCTTCTCTGTGTGAATGTGTTTGGTGCAGAACAGAGGCGTGGAGAGTTTTTGCAGACGTGCTAAAATTCACACAGCAACCGGGGGGATTTAAATATTACTATCTCTGAGGGAGCAGCCCAAGACAACAATTAGAAATGTGGGCGACTTTGTGTAAGTGCACACAGGCAGCATATTGTTGTTCTGTTTGAATCTCTGTGTTCAATGTGTCTGAGTTGAAGGAGCTTGCTCACCATCTTGACGTGGTTGAAGCGGTCTTGGACCAGCTGCTCTGTGTACTTCCTGTAGGCTGCGTCCTGGGGCATGGTCTGCACCGACTGCAGGATCTTAGAGTAGAGGATCCTCAGGCGCTGCATCACACAATCACACACTGTTATACTAGTGGATCACTCTCTCCACTGCACACTCACTCACTACTATCCATGCTTAAAGGATGGATTTTATTTCACAAAGCCTTTGTGGACACCGGCCATTTTCTAATTCACTGTGGATTTTTAAAATAAAATGACAAATGTAATGAAAAGCAAAGTCATATTTGTCTTGTGTTCTTTGCCTTTTGTATTGTTGTTGATCCGATTTGTGACTCAAAAACCGTGACACGATCCGAACTGTGAGTTGTGTGATCCATTGGACTATCAACTATATATAGTATGGAGTACACAGCATAGGATCAAACCTTACTGTGTGTGCTACTCACCTCATGGGGGTTGGTGGACACTGCCAGGCCCACCAGGCCCGTGGTCTGGAAGAGAGAGAGAGAGAGAGATTACTACAGCTTCACCTCAACATTAAACCTTCCTCTAACCAACATGTTTTCAAATTGTGTTGGTCATTTCATATTATTCTGATGCCAAAAAACAAACCTCTAAATGTTTGTAGCACTATACGTCTAATGTGTTTAATGTGTTTTGCATTGTCAGACAGAAGAAACTCTATTTTGCTTTTTTAAGCACGCAAATACACAAGAAAATGACAATAATCAAAAATAAAAACATCAGAATTGTCATTTTCTCCAAAATAATTGAAGTGATATGTTATCTGTATGGTATAACAGTTACTTCTTACACATTTAAGCTACTTACAGAAATTGTGTATGTGTGACTTCATTAAAAATAATAGTTAGACAGACCGAGCCTTTAACTTACAGTTATGATAGTCACCAACATAACTGCAGTGGACATTATTTATTAAACTGAACAATCCAGTAAGGATTGGCTGCAGCCAGCTAAAGTTTAACATCATTTCACTCCAAAATCTCCTGACCGTTGATTTCATACTTTCATATACCTGCGTGACCAGGTGTACATTCTTCTTCAGTCCATTTGATTGATCACTACTAGAATTAGCTTGGCTTTTTTTTAAAGGATTTTCTAACATGATCACTAACACCAAAGAGAATTGAATTTAACATTAAAGCACCATAGCCTTGATGTTCTATTGGATGCTTGTCTTCATGCTAGTATACTGACCTGCGTTCTTCTGACTAATAAAGGATTCTCTAAAAGAAAATAAGTAACCTCAACTGTTGGAGTGAGAACACCGAGGATCATTTGGTTTTAGACATATTCTCCATTGTTCTTTTCAACCTCTGATCATGATGACTGGCAGAATATGAGACCGAACATGGATGTGTCTGACCCCGTCACCCGGACATGTTCCTCTACCTCCTATGAGTGGCAACTGACAGCTTTTCTTCTACCAATCATTTAGTACAGCCTGTCACATCACAAACACACAGCTAACCTACTTAGCTCACAATAGCATAACAGCTATCAGCTAGTTAGCGCACTGCAGCGTCTCGTGCAAACTGAGCCTATAAACTATAAACCACGAGTACCCCTTACCCACAGTAGTGAATAGAATACACAGTTAGCTGGTATACTATGTCGTTTATTCTTTTCTATCACTTAAACTAAACATGACCTCTACTCGTACCTTTTTCAGCAGCCCAGCCATTCTTCTTCTCCGGACAGGACTCCCGGCTGCGATTTCCGGCCCCGAATATGACGTCAACGTTTGGCTACAGCCTTTGGCTCAAAAATTAAAAACAAACGAAATAGCGTATCACGTTTGCAATATCGCACACTTTATTATCAATAAAATAAAAAGACACTAAAGGTGGGATTTTTATTGTATTTATCCCTCAGGGATAAGGTTATTATCACACTATTGTTATCAGAATTGCAACTATTCTATTATGTATTATTCTTCCACCCACTTCTTTCAGCACTCAGCCACTACTTTATCATTCTTCAACCTTTATGTCGCTGCAGAGAAGAGATATGGGCCGATATGATGATGGGTCGGTCTGGTCTTTCTCCTTTTTAAAAATTAAAGGGAATATTTGCAGTGACTTATGTAGCTTTTTGTTTTTAATTGACTCGAAGCATTCTCAGCAAGAGGGGCCACGTCGTTCGCAGTGACACGTTCAAACTTTTTCATATCTTCATACTATTCAGCCTCCAGCATTCACACGCTATTTTCTTCTGGAAATGCTTTTTCTAGTTTTTCTTCTGCGCAGCATTAGGAAGCGGCTCCCTCTGTCACCACCAATCATCGTTAAAGCTGGGCAGGGGTGTAAAGTAGCTAGTTACATTTACTCGCGTTCCTGTAATTGAGTAGTTTTTTTGTGTACTTGTAATTTTCTAAGTGGTTTTTAAAACCTGTACTTTTACTTTTACTTTGAGTATGTTTATTTTGAAGTATTGTACTTCGCTACATTTTATATCACCTGCGTTACTGAGTAAAAAAAAAGGAGTAAATAGAAAGGCTAAAGGAGAGAAAAGAAAAGAAAAATCGCGGGGGGCTTTTATTTTTACGGCACAAAACCGGAAACTACACAGTGAACGATCGACAGGAGGAGAGAACACATTGCGACTACATGATAACAACAAACATTGCTTCCCTCAATCATGAACACATAATAATCCTAGTTAATCTACCATTGTACCGCACGTGAAGACGTGAAGGCTTTTAAATGCAGCGAACCCTTCATCCAGCCGTGCAATCGGCCCCTTCCTCACCTAATAACAGGGCAGAGTAGGAGGGAGACGGTGCGCACTGCCGGGAGCTTTGAAAAACTTCTAGAAGACGTCAGAAAGTCAGCCTTTGGTCGAGAAGAAAGGTAAAACTAATTGCGTTGTCTGAAAACACTTCAGACTAAAATAATGTGCAAGATATGTTACGCGCGGACACGCGAGTCAGATATGCGATGATGCGCGACCGTGAGAGAGAGAGAGAGAAAATAAAGTCATATTCGACCGTGTCTGCACCTCACGACCAATTAGTTTACTCACTTTAAGTCAAATCCAAGTGGTCTATGACCAAGCAATAAAGGAATAAAAACACTGGAAGTTTAAAGCTCCTTGACTCTTGCCACCACAACAGTCATCAATTAAGAACACTGTAGCCTACAATGCAACTTGCTTATCCTGCCAGCTCCATGAGATATACATAAAATATGCCCTCACATTTCTGCTAGCAAAATAAGTGCCCTATCAACATTTGCAACGGTTTATTTTGATTTTGACACTTATTTTATTAAAGGCACTACGAGTAAGATGGCACGTTGGCGTCCCCTTTGGACAAAAGCGGTAGTATTTTTACGACGCCCGCTGTCGCAAATGCTCGTGCCAGGCGCGTGAGCGTGGACTGAGAAGGGCGCAATATAGTGCATGTTCGTGTGTTGAAAGTGTGAGGACTCTTTTCGGCTCCGTGAGAGTGGTTTTGACACTGCATCAACTAATGCCAGTCAGTACACACACCTGATTACAATGAGTTGATTCAGCAGCGTCACCTAACTACTCTCTCTCTCACGGAGCTGTGTCCTCACAGAAAGCGAATGAATGAGAGACGGCAGTTAGTAGACTATGGATCACGATGAGGTAATGTGTTTGTGTTGTTGATGTAAATAATGACTATTTCAGATAATGGTTATCTGATGATGGTGAAGCAAAGCAAACTTTGTGTTAGTACCAACCGCTCATTCATTTAGCAGTCTAGTTTCGCTCTCGTGAAATTGTATACACGTTGCTTGGCAACGTCCTCCCGCCCGCCTATCACTCACTCTCCCTTTTCGCTTTTCTTCATTGCATTCTCTTTTTTTTCTTTGATGGTTCAGCCCCGTTATCAGTCATTTATGACGACAAATAACTGTCTCAAACAAGGCTCCCGCTCCCCTTCCCTCACCTGGAGGGATAGGCTTCTCAAATCGCGTTGCAGCGCCACACTGAAATCTGCAACCAATACGGATATGTGACCGTATAGGCCTTTCACACCGCCGCAAAATCGGAGCTAGTTCTGGGCTTGTTCGGAGTTAGAGCCAGTGTTTTGGTTTCACACCGCCAGAGAGCCTGCTCCGGGCCGTAAAAACCGGGAGAACTCATACCCCAGGATTGAGCAGGGTTTGATAAGAACTGCTTGCGCGAACGGTTGGGGGAGGGATTATCCTGACCAACCAGAGCAACTCAAACCTCATGCCCGCCATATTTAAAAACACCGCTACTACGAGACGTAAACATAACATAATTACCGAACGTAGCGATCAAATTGACCGGCGAGAATACGCTGTATGGGTCCTGTTTGCTTAAGAAAGCAAAGCGAGAGCCAACAAGTGTAAAAATAAGACGTATTCGCCGCTGTTGTTGTGCTTAAAGCTAGCGGTAGCTTTAGCGTTAGCCACAAGAGCAGCGGCGTCGGGTGACGTACACACACGTTTACAGTGACGTCATGACGTTGCTCTCTTGCCGGCTCCATGGCTGTCTCCGGTCGATGTGAAACCAACCGGTTCATAACTGGGATAAGGCTGTAACCAGTTTTGAACTGACCCCAACACCAGCCTGGAACTGACTCTTGGTTCATTTTGGTGTGAAAGGCCTAATAGAGCCTGCACGAGCGAACCGAAAATCGGACTGGGTGTGCGACCAGACCAAAAGCAGTAATAAAAACTATATAAAAACGTCTTTCTTTGCACTGATGGTCTCGTTTGCTGTTAAAGGTAATTTATGATTATCAGAGGAAACATGAGGTTGTTTAAAAGATATTTAAATGTTACTCGTATCCGCTTTAAATTTTTAAAAATATGTTTTACGTATTTGCATTTTCCTGGTTTTCAGTTCAATTAGGATATGTTTAAAGTCCAAAGTCATGTAAACCGGTTGAATTCCCTCATTAACAGACTATTTGCTCCATGTTTGCTTATCTAAAGTAATGACACAGTATACATCCATACGTTGCAACATGATTTGTTTAATTTGTGCACTTTAATTTGTAAAGGTGTTGCATTAGGTTAATTAAACAAAACTAGTTTGAGATTAATATCCCCTAGTCTATAATGCCCTACACTGAAGAGACCCCTGCCCCCTCCCGCTGTTAGAAAGTAACTAGTAACTTGTACTTTAAGTACATTTTAAATCAGCTACTTTTTCACTATTACTTCAGTAGATTTTTAGACCAGTACTTTTACTTTTACTGAAGTAAAATTTCATCCAAGTAATCATACTTTTACTTGAGCAGAATATGTTTGTACTTTTTCCACCTCTGAAGCTGGGGTATATGATTTGGGGAGAAAATGGCAGTTGGGATAGAGATTAGAATCCAAAGACCTCAACCGCTCCACACCAACAACGTCTGTGCCAAAGTGAATGGACAGTCCCAACAGCCAATAAGAACAGAGAATCTGTTTTTTTTTTTTTAAAGAATCGGAGCCTTGCTCTGATTGGTCGAAGTGTACCGCTCATGTTCACTTTGACCAATCAGAAATCATATACCCCAGCTTTAACCGTCCTGTCAGTTGAAGGTTCATTTGATCCGATTGTCATAATGTTCCATGACTTTGTCAGCACAAAAAAACATTTGGATCATTTTCATTCAATAGAGGGTTTTTTATTGACCTACGATTACTCACCTGTGGTGTCCACATGGCCATTCATTAGAAATAGAATGCAATTTTGAAAGAAAAAGGCAGAAATGTGTCTTTGGCTTAGTGTGCAGTTACATTAAAAACACACACACATCCAAACAGGACACATTAAAGCCATTTCCATACAAACATAATAGAAGCTCCGTTAAAGGGCAGGTAGGCCTACTCTACGGTGAGGACTGAAACAGGGTTAAATAGATCATTATGAAGTGATCTGTGCTGAGGGAGCATGTGGGCCGTTTTATTAAAAACTGACAGTTCCAAATCTCAACATTGATTTCAATAATATTGAACTTGAACTAAGCAAAGCTTTTTAAGACCTTTTTCAAAATGACCAAACCATGCACTGTATGAGCTACACTATGATCAGACTGTTACCAAACCATGCACTGTATGAGCTACACTATGATCAGACTGACGGACTGTCAACTGTTCCAATGTGTAGAAATAACACTTTTTACTGTTCTTTAATATGTCAAGACACTGGGAAGACTGTGGCTCAGGTGGTAGAGCGGGTCGGCCAATGATCCAAGGGTTAGCGGTTCGATCCCAGCCCTGCCACTTGAGTCATGGCTGTTGTTTCCTTGGGCAAGACACTTCACCCACATTGCCTTGTGTGAATGTCGATAGTTAGCCTGCTAGCCTGCTACCCGTGTATGAATACGTGTAAATGGGAACAGGTCTCCCTTGAAAAAGAGTCTCCGGTCTCAATGGGATTTACCTGTATAAATAAGGGTTAAAAAAATAATCATTTTGTAACAGGATTCAATGTCACACTCACACACGGCTGCAACAATGACCAGACTTTAGACCGAGTGGAGGTTTGGAAAAGTTTAATGACATCATACCAGAGCAATGCCAACTATATGCACATGACCAATAGTATCAGTTTTAGAACATCTATTTAAAAAAGTTTGGCAGAAAAAAGACAATCTATCTACATTACAGTAAAAAAATCAAAGTATAAAAATATATTACAAATCTTCAAGTATTTACAAAGAGACAGCTTCTCTCTACATGTGGTCTGTCTACAGTTACACTTGTGTCAGTTAGTTCTTCAGTCTAGTTGTGTTTCCTAAAACAAGCAACGTCTCCTACATCTTCCTCAGTAACCTCAGCACCTAGTGGCCACACACGGCCATGACAGATAGTCCACTGAACTCCCAGCATGCTCTGGGAGAGGAGGGTCGTAGAGACACAGGGACAAGGGGACAGTCCTCAGCCTCCATGTTGGATAAGCAGGAAGAGACAGTGGAGATCCATGGACACGCTCAGAAGAACATCCTGTGGGAAGAAGAAAAAAGTTTAAATTATTTCTTCTGCCGTGTCACACACACACACACACACGTGTGTACGGCTATAACTGTGAGGACATTCATTGACATAATGCATGTGTGGCTATCTCTGTTAATGCTGCAGCCTCAGAATGTCGGACTGTGGTGGAAATAAAAAAAGAAGCGATCCGACATAAAAGTGGACGCAAAAAGGTGCATATCCTCACACAGCAGTGTTTGTGCCACGAGCGGGGGACATGAGACCCCCCATGAGATACTGATTCTGGGAATTCCTCCCGGGGCAGTGACGGCGGCGGAGGGTTAATAATAAACTTAACAGCCCCTTTCAAAACACAGTTACGACGTGCTTGAACATTAACCCTCAAACAGCCCTTTAAAGGCCTGTCCCAAAGTGAGAACTAGTGGTGCAACGGATCACGCTTGATCCATGGTCCGTATCACACAACCCATTCATTGTGTTTAGTAACAATATTTATTGATATATTGGCTGCCTCCACCTGAAGTCAGCCAGGTCAGGATAGTTTAGTTTCAGTTCGGTTTTCATCTCCGTGTCAAACCGTAATTCACTGTGGATATTTTTAAATAAAACGACAAAGGTAATTGAAAGCAAAGTCTGTCTTGTTATCTCTGCCTTTTTTGTTGTTGTTGATCCGAAAATGATCCCATCCGTGACTCAGAAACGGTGACACGATCCGAACCGTGAGTTTTGTGATCCGTTACCACCCCAAGTGAGAGCTGGCCAAAATGTCCTCACTTTAAAAAATTGGCCTCACTCTTAATGTCTAAAACTCAAATTGGTTCTCACAAAAAACAATTGCACACGCACACACACACACACACACACACACACACACACACACACACACACACACACACACACACACACACACACACACACACACACACACACACACACACACACACACACACACACACACACACACACACACACACACACACACACACACACACACACCTGTAGATGCTGGGGTCCAGGAGCACTGCTGTGTCTGTGGGGAGCTTGGACAGATGAACCACCTTGGTCTTCTGCTGCGGTCGGTCACTCTCGTTCACCCACACGTCTGGCAGTCTGACACAGGGACAATGCATGATGGGCCTTTAGTGGGTCTGAGTTCACATGTGTACTGGGCATCAAAGGCTCATTCCCTCAGGATGTGTGTTCAGTATCAACAGTGGAAAGCTGCTGCTGGTCCTCTCAACACTAATACTATCAACCAGCAGGTGGTGCTATACACAAGGCGTGAACATGGACTTGAGCTTGAGTGTGAATTGTCAATCAATTAGGCAACAATGAATGGTTTTCATAAAGACCACCAGTTGGCTATTTAAAAAGTTTGTTATACAATGGCTGCATTTGACCTAACATACTTTACGCCATACATACGCCCCTTCACCAGATGGCATGAGATGGGAGGGCATGAGGACAGAGCAATACACTCTACAAGTCTCTATTGCTTCTATGTGTCTATTTACAGCTTCACTGGAGTCACTAAGAAGTCACATGTGATGTGAAGCTGTATTGCTGTGCTAAGACCAACACAGACAGGTTGACAGTGATGACAGGAGGTCCACTGTTTAATGGATACAAGTATTGAATGAAGGACTTGATACGATGTTAGAAACTGTTGTGATAACATTAGTGGAAAAACTCAGCTAGTCCAACACAGTACGGACTCAGACTTAAGGGCTTTAAACGTACATTAACTCATCATTTAACTAAATCCAATCCAACCTGTTTGGATGTACAACACCCTCTTTGAAAGAGTGAGAGTGATGGAGGGGTGGGGGAGAGCAGGACTTACATGTCTTCAGGCGCCCAGTGTAGCAACACTTTCACTTTCCCAGAGTCCTCCTTCCTCCTGGCTATAACCTGAACACACACACACACACAAACAGGCATGAAAACAAGATAGCACTAGGCTGCACACAAGGAGAAGAATTCCTGAGAGAGATAGCTTGAATTGAGAGAGAGAGAGAGAGAGAACTTTCTCCTACAACGTACAAAGTGACAGGGCATATCTTGCTGTCCAGCGTGTACATGCCACAACCGAACATTCCTCTTAATTGCTAATGAAAGATTTGAGTGCCGTCTTCGAAATCGTAAAGGGTTGAAGCCAAAGCCGTCTCAAACTCAAACAACATATCCTGTTTACTAAATTTGTTATTTTTCATATTACATTGTTCGTGGCTACGAAGATCAGGGGCCTATATTAAAACGAAGACTTCACAGAGATTTTTTAAACCTGTAGATTTTGTCTTTCTGCCTTTTTGGTTATTCTGTGTCTCCAAATTATTCCAGAAAATAGTACTAAATAGCTCACATAAGACGCAGCTGATTTAGCCTTAGTTTTCTTCTCAAAATGCACCAGATTGATACATTTGACTTTAAAAAAGGTTCAAATTTTTTTTTTCTTCCGGGGGAGCGTGCCTCCGGACCCCCCTACAAGGTCCTGAGTTTCCACCACAGTCTCCAAAATACCCATGAGAAATACTGTATTACCTTAAAATGATTTGTTTATTAATCAAAACAAATATTGCACATTTTGTGTTGTATGACGGCCACTCAGGGAGCCTACGCAACCTCTCAGCCCCAGGGCCTAATGGCAGGTTGAGGCGGGCCTGGCAATATGGGTCCATGCAGTTATGTACACCAACTTATATTGTACAAATAAAGAATGATCAATATATGTTTCAATAAATATATGTTTTCCATTTTAATAGTAGGTAGATCTTGACTTGGTCATGTTAAAAGTAGCTCACAAGCTGAAAAGGTGTGGGCACCCCTGGTGCAAACCAACAGGCGCAGCAAATTCAATTTGTCAGAGGCAGGTCTGGATTTCCAGGCTAGAGGGACAGGGGGGAAAAAAAGAGAGAGAGCGAGAATGTGTGTGTGAGCCCACCGTGCTGTGGAACACCACACTGTGTCCGTTGCCCAGGCTCTCGATGTGTGTTGCCAGGTTGAGGCAGATGGCTCGGTGGCGGATGGCATCCATGGTCTGAGCATCAAAGAAGTCATGATGTCGTGCTGGAGATAAAAACAAAGGTGTGAAGAGCACGAAAGAAAGAAAGATAGACAGACAGACAGACAGACAGACAGACAGACAGACAGACAGACAGACAGACAGACAGACAGACAGACAGACAGACAGACAGACAGTAGGGATGTGAACAATGTGTCGATTCTCGGCTCGATTTTCGACTCGTGCTCAAGGCGACTCTAAAAATAGAAATCGGTAAATCGGGGGTTTTACTTTATGTTTTGGGGACATGTGAGACGTCCGTTATGAGAGTTCACGTGTGGTCACGAGCGCGCTGCAGGCGCTTCATTTCTGCAATGTGCATTAAATGTCCAGTGTGGGTCAACAGTGCAGTGCAACATATGCAGCATAAAGTTATAGCATTCATCTACGACCGTGATGTTAAATCACCTTCACACAAAGCCACTGCCCGGACAAAGCAGCGAGTAGCGCTGTGACGGTGACGATCACCGGGAGACCTCGCAAGTATGAGCGAGTGAGTCGCCGTGCAGAAAAACTCTGTGGTTTGATGGATAAAATGATAACCGGGGCTATCCTGCCCGTTAACGTTGTCTACAGGAACGTCTTCCGCGATCTGTTTGTATGTCTCAAGTCTAAATACACAGAGGCATGTCGGCAAACTGACAGCGCGACTGAAGGGACTGTACAGTGAGTCGCTCTCCTCCTTTAGTTTCTGTTTTCAGCCGAGTAAATTACATTCACCTCCGACGCATGGACAGCGTTTTTAAAATTAAAGCCTCTCATTTTATTACCAAAAAGGCTTTGATGCAGATGAAGTCTGAACACACAGCGGGCGGCACCAGTGTTGTTTAAAGGAAAGCGCAGTTTATCAGCACCACAACTACGTGCTGCTGCCGCAAAAAAATGCAAATGCCCTTTTTTTTTTATTTTTTTTTAATAAATGGCACAGTAAATCGATTGATTTGTCGATTCATGCCTCTGACACGCAGACACGCAAATACTGAGTCGTTTAACATCCCAGATAGATAGATAGATAGATAGATAGATAGATAGATAGATAGATAGATAGATAGATAGATAGATAGATAGATAGATAGATAGATAGATAGATAGATAGATAGATAGATAGATAGATAGATAGATAGATAGATAGATAGATAGATAGATAGATAGATAGATAGATAGATAGATAGATAGATAGATAGATAGATAGATAGATAGATAGATAGATAGATGGTATTTATGCCTGTATGCAAACGGGAGACCTATTGACCAGATTGTCTTTGTGAGAGTGTGTGTGTGTGTGTGTGTGTGTGACCTACGCAGCGAGCGCCTGTGTTTGTTCTTGAGTTTCCTCCTCTTGTTGAGGCCGGCCTTGGAGGGACTCTCCTCCTTGACCTTGCCCTGGTGGGACAGTTTGGATGAGCCCTGGGAGCTGAAGTGAGTGGGCACATGACGGGCCAGGCCCCCCTGGGACGCAAAGGTAGCGTTGCAGCCCCCCACCACACACTGCAAGAACACACAGCATAGACAGTGAGTCAGTGATATGACAGGCACTGGACAGTAGGGAGTAGGCTCTGTGTGTGTGTGTTTGCGTGTGTGTGTGCGTACGTGTGTGTACAGGCATCTTTGTGAGGACCACTTTTAGCTTTTAACCATCACAGTGAGTACATTTTTGGAAAGTGAGAACATTTTGCCTGGTCCTCATTTCTTCAAAGGCCTGTTTGAGGGGTTAACACTAGGTTTTAAGATTCAGGTTGATGGTTATAAGCTAAGGGGTTAGGCCGCTAGGGAATGCATTACATCAATGAATGCCCTCGCAAAGATAGAAGAACGAGTGAGTGAGTGAGTGAGTGAGTGAGTGAGTGAGTGAGTGAGTGAGTGAGTGAGTGAGTGAGTGAGTGAGTGAGTGAGTGAGTGAGTGAGTGAGTGAGTGAGTGAGTGAGTGAGGTCACCTTAAAGGGCTTGTCCCCGCTGTGTGTCAGCATGTGTCTCTGCAGCCAGCTCTGACTGGTGGATGGTGTGTTGTACACCTTGCAGCCCTTCCACAGACAGACAAACACCTGGCACAGACAAAAGCACACGGACAAGTCAATACATAGATAGACACTCAGTGTGTTTACATGCAGACTCATAATCCGGTAAATAAACGAATAAGACTTCAACAGGACGCGGTCCGTTCGCAAAATCGGTATATGGCTTAATCCTATCTAGCTGTCCATTGGAAACGCACTGAGTGTCAAGTATCAGACCCTACATTGTACTCAATATAACATTATCTCCTGACCGCCGCTTTTAGCCTGGTCCCAAGAAAGCAAGACAGTGAAAGAGATAGAGAGTGGTGGGAGCTACAGAGTGAATGAGCCAGTATCAACACTTTGCACTGGAGTCTACTGTTTCTTTTGGAAGTTAGCGCTAGCGTTAGCTGGGAGATGTATACAGCAGGGTAGGAAATTAGCAGGGACTCGGGGCAAAATGCGTTGATAAAATCTAAAATTGTCCTTTATTCATTTGATGGGGCTATATCTGCACCTGTAAAATTGAGAATTATTTTTGGGGGGATTTTGAAGAATTGCCAATTATGCCTCGTTTGTACCGAGCAGAGTGGCTTTTCATTTGCCAAAAGTTGGGTAGGGTACTACCAGATTAACGTTGAGTAGGGTACTACCAGATTAACGTTGAGTAGGGTACTACCAGATTAACGTTGAGTAGGGTACTACCAGATTAACGTTGAGTAGGGTACTACCAGATTAAAGTTGGGTAGGGTACTACCAGATTAACGTTGAGTAGGGTACTACCAGATTAACGTTGAGTAGGGTACTACCAGATTAAAGTTGAGTAGGGTACTACCAGATTAAAGTTGAGTAGGGTACTACCAGATTAAAGTTGAGTAGGGTACTACCAGATTAAAGTAAGTGAGCTGTCCCGCTCTGAGCTGTCCCGCTCTGAGCCGCGCTGCTCGGTGGAAGCGAGGCATTAGTTCAGGCCGCAGGTCCTCAATCAGACTGGCTAAATGATATCTATTAAACCTGTATGGGAGTGCAGTCAGCATTACATTTCATCTGAAGTGGTATTCAAAAGGTGGTAGAGGAAATAAGGTATTTCCCAACATTTGATAAAACTGCCCTGGAAATGATCCAACATGCCTCCGAAACACATTTCACAGGAGCAAAAAAGTCCCTGGTAAAAAGAGGCTAACATCATACCCTGGTATACAGTAATGTAATGAAGTGGTTCTCTTGGAAAAGCAAAATAGTTCATCGATGGTAGCGAGTGGAAACGCTGGGCCACAACTGAAGCAGGCCTGCGCTGGTGGAAAGGGGAACAGCAACAGTGACATGGAGCTGTGCAGCTGCAGCTAGCCTTCATGTGTTTCCATCTATTTGTTTTTACGATCCCGAGTCCCTGAGGGTATCAGATATCACTGGAACACCTGTCCACTTCCTAGTATTAAACTGGGGCTGCTTCACATTACATGTTCTAACTAACGGATCGTTTCAACAACTCAACCAGTGTGTCAGTTAATGCGACGCTCCACTCACCCCTCCCCTCTGTGCGTCTACATGCTGAGCTCTGATGTGTTCGGCCAGGTCTGGGCTGGAGGGGGCCAGCAGCATGCAGTGGTCCCAGCAGCAGGTGTAGCTGACAGGCTTGCCCCCGGCCGCAGCAGAGCCGCTGCCTGGAGCAGAGCCCACGCTCAGGCTGTTTAACATGGCCGGGGTGGAGCGGCCACTGGAGGCCAGGCTCTCCACCTCCATCAGGGTGCTGCCAATGCTGCACAACACACACAACAGAGACAACAGGTTAAACCAGGAGGACAATATCACAAACACACACACAGTAACAGACACTGCCCGAGCAAAAAAGGAAAATCATACTCTCCAATATGTTGTTGGACAACCTTTAGCTTTGATTACAGTGTGTGTAGTAGGGCTGGGCGATTAATTGAAATTCAATTTCGATTACGATTTTGGCTTCCCTCGATCATGAAAACAAGATAATCGTAATAAAATGATTATTGTGTCGCACGCCGTGTCTTGTGTGGTAAATGCAGCGAACCCTTCTGTGTGCGCTCTGCCCCGCCCCCGCCCGAACACTTTCAGCGATTGCAGTGCAATGGTTTATTCAGCATAAAGTTAAAGTACTCGCCCAAGACTGATGTTAAGTCGAAACACAAAAGCCTTGCGCGAGCGAAATAGCAAGTTGCCAGTTGAAACTCTGTGACGGTGGGTAACGGTGTCATTCAAAGTGACACCTCGCCAGCGTGAGCCGCCGCACAGAAAAGCCCTGTGGCTTTACGGCTAAAATGAACCGGGGATATCCTGCCCGTTAACGTTGTTGATGTCTGAAGTCTGAATATTAAGTTGGCAGCTGCTGTGCAGTTTTTTTCAGCAACTCAACCTGCACCGTAAAAGAAAAAGGCAATGAGTTGATCTTTTTGTAGATTCATACATCCTCAACGTGCAAATAAATGAGTGAAATACAATCACATCCCTAGTAAAATATTAATTTTACTCTTAGATTGGAAGGTTTCACTGTTTATTTATTTATGGTGGCTTTTAGTTGTATGTTTGAGGAGCACATTTGGGAGTTTAATTTATGCAATGTTGAAAGAATTTACAGAATTTTCATTTTGGTGCATCCCTACAGTGAATAATCGTCTTTAATAATCGTGATTACAATATCAATCAAAATAATCGTGATTATCATTTTTGCCATAATCGAGCGGCCCTAGTGTGTAGGTGTGTATGGGTGTGTGTGTGTGTGGAGTAGTGTGCAGTGTTTGCCCTACCATTTTTTTTCTTAATTTTTTTTTTTGCAATTGTTGTGCGAAATAACAGAAGTCATCTGTTTACAGTGTCTTTTCATAAAGGTCAGGTGCTATTTTATAAAATTTAAATAAACACTTGTGTTCTGTATGTAATTTATGTGCACGTAGTGTCTACAACTGCGTTGCTTTGCTGCTCTCTCTGTTTTGTGAAATGTGGAGGAGGATGCTAACATTAGCTCTGCTGCTAGACATCTTAATAAATGGACCAGAGGTGTGTGACTTCACATACCAGGAGGTAGTGGCTTGAAAGTAGGCTACTGGAGAAGTTCTCAAAGAGCCTTTCCTAAGGACTTTGAATGGTCATGACTTTGTTAAAAAAAAAAAAAAAAAAAAAAAAAAAAAAAAAAAAAAAAAAAAGACAGATTGTTTTAAAATATTTTTTTTGTTATAAGAAGAAACTTCTGTTAAAACCAAAGAAAAGATAGTGGTAGGGCTGTACGGTATGGTCTAAAATGTGTATCACGGTATTATTTGAAGCATAGACGGTAACGGTATTATATCACGGTATATTCATTTATCTTTAAATGAATGCCTGTGAAGGGGTAAAATACTTGCTATTACTGTAGGCCTATACTCTTGTATTAATAGGACATCTATTGCTTATAAAATAAATGCAATTTATATTAACAAGTTAAGCGCAGTAATACAACATAGAATGAATTATCCAAATTGTTCAAGATGTTTTTGACTAATCAAAAACCAAAAAGTGTTACACTTTCCCCCGGTCTCCCCTACAGAGGGATTTAAACAACATTCATTGTGCAATCTGAAATGTTCTGCTCTGTGGATGGGTAGGGGAGGGGGTCAATAGTTTGTATATGTAAAGCACTCTATGCTGACTTTTGGCGATGACAATGACTCTATATAGTAAGTTTGATTTGACTATGACTCACTGGGAATGCTGATGATGCTCTGGTGGCTGCCTTTTCTTTTACAATCAGTTTCTGATTCTATCATCTCTTAACTTTCATTTCAGTTTAAACTCCTTGTGTGGTGTACAAAATAGCTGTGGTACAAAAAATAATGTTGAAAAAGAAATGTGTTAAGAAAAGTTTCAGTCTTGTCTGTGTCTGCTACACAGTAACAGTAGTATCAGAAGCAGCATCGGAGAGCTTTTCTACATGAGCTGCCTTCACAGTAACTCACACTGGAAAAGCTCTCCAGTTTAAGCCCAAAATGATTATATGTATGTCAGTAGTATACTGACTCCAGTGATATTTGCATTTTAAATTCAAATGATACGTTTTGTTAATGCAATTAAACCCTACCGCAATTCTCTACACATGTTCAACTGCAGTCTATAGAACTTCATCTCATCTGCACGTCCTAGCATCACTGCGCCTCACAGTCTAAGACAAGTGTATTCATCGGCTAACTCGTATGATGTCCCCCGTGTTATTGTCCAAAAATCAACTGTATTTTCTATTAGTTTACCCTAAAGTAGTATACGTATTGCTTTCTCTCCCACACATCACTCTGGACTTTCTCCAATCTAAGGGGGGAGGAGCCCGGCCCCGTCTGTTAGTGGAAGGCAGCCCCTGATTGGTTCATGTAGTCGTCAATCTAGCCTCCAGTCGGACCGCACCCTCCCCACTTTCTGTCTGTTAGTGGAAGGCAGCCCCTGATTGGTTCATGTAGTCGTTAATCTAGCCTCCAGTCAGACTGGACCCTCCCCACTTTCTGTCAGTTAGGGGCCACTCACACTAGTGCCGCGGCCCCGTGCCAAAGCTCATTAGCATACTAAAGTCTAGAACGTTTGGCTAGTGTGACCACGCCAACTGTATTCCAGCACGGAACAGCCCCTTGGCCACGGCACACCTGGGAGAGGTGTGCCGTGGCCAAAGTACAGATGCTAATGAGATGACACGCGCACAAGCAAGCGCACAGGCGGCGTTCCTGACGTGAATTTATTAAGGATGCATTGTCCGTTAACGTTCGCTGCCTTACTAGTCGGCACCAGAATTGCCCACCACTTGGACTTGTAGCTATAATGTGTGAGAATTAACGTGTGTGTAAGCCTAGGTGTGGGCTAATAAAAGAGGGAGAGAGCTAATTAGGTCGGCTCAGAAAGCACAGCAAAAAGGTTTTCGTGTTTACTCACGTTCGTCAGATGATTTTTTTTATTTTTCCTCCCGTCAGCTGTCATAACTGCCTTTACGCATGGCGGTGGAGACGCACCCAAAACAACACACCGCGGCCCGGTGATAAGGAAACAGTAGCCTACACTAAGGTTTAACAAGAAACTTTATAAAGACACTTAAAAAACGATCTCTGCCCATACAAAAAGTTCTGACTTGGATTTGATGGAGCGATCGATGTGTATAAAACCATCCGGATACATATGGTCTGATGACGGGCCGTTATATTAATAATAAACAGCGTGCTGCACAAATATGAGACTGTCCACCGCGACCTATTACGTCAAGGCTACATTTAAAAAAAAACAATAGCTTAAGGATTCTCGTTGCTCTAATGTGGAAGTGGAATATTTGATGCAAATTTGGCCGGATGAAAATATTCACAAACAGTCGTATAGCCTACAAGTAGACTAAGCTCCAAATCCTAAACGAGCACGGTGACGTAGGCAAGGTGCAAGTGTGCTCAAGCCACGAGCAGTGTGAGCACGGGCCAGCGAGGGGAGTGGGGAGGGGGGGGAATCGTGCTGAATCGTGCTGAGCACGGAACAGGCAAACGGCACTAGTGTGAGTGCGCCCTTAGTGGAATGCAGCCCCTGAATGGTTCATGTAGTCATCAATCTAGCCTTGTGAGATCAGCCATACATTACAATCTTACTTGTAGATAGATGTTGACGTCACAGACTACATGAAGCAATCAGAAGCTGCCTTCCACTAACAGACAGGGCCAGGCTCCTCCCCACAGACACTGATGTGTGGATGAGAAACCAATGTGAAGCTCAGGCCCTGTTTCCACCTGGGATTATGATGTGATTTTGGTCATCTGATCACAAGTGGCCAGCTCTCAGTCCGTGTGTTCACACTTGTCTTTTTACATGTGACTTCTTTGTCTACTTGTGATCGGATACCATTAACCCGCTCTGTATGTAAATCAACACGTACATCATTTCCGTTTGCATTTGCTATTAAAATGTACGTGCATTTACGTGCGAAAATAATTAAAAGTCTAGGTTGACGAGATAGGCTACTGTCTCATTTAGACAAGTAGAGGAGGAGCAATGCACAACACTGCTTAGAGGGCTCTACATTAACACTCGCCAAATGCGGGTAAATATCATAGATAGTATATAAAAGTAAAAACTCTTAGGCGAGTAAGTTATTACACCACTTTGGCTGGTGAAAGATGTGTGCTCGCCGGGCGGCTTTTCTAATGTCTGCTACACTCTTGTCACCACCACAAGTACACAGCTTTCTATACGCAGTTAAGTTACTGTAGCATGTGCGAACAGAATATTGTCTGTGCGCCTTCACATTAAAGGCCTGTTACTAGCCAAACGCGAGTTGACTTTTATTTTTAAGCAGATAAGAACAGGAAGTCGCTGCCTTGCAGCTCACCAGTCAATAGTAGCGATTTCCGTGTCAGATTTACGCAGTGAAATGAAAACAGAGCACAGAAAGCTTGTCATTTGCAACACTGAAGGATGCAACTAACGTTCATGAGGCTTCTATAAAAGCTGCATGAACGCCAGTGATGCATTTTCAACGTATTTCCGCTCAGGCAGGTGTCGGCAGTTGAGTAGGAGGTCCCTAATGTGGACAAGTCACATTGGTGTTTCCACTACCATTTGAATGCGGACACATCGGACACACGCAACGTAAACCACCTCCGAATGTGGTTTTTGTGATCCGATCTCAATGCGTCTCGAGTGTTTTCACTAGGGCTGGCCCGAATGCCATTTTTCAGGCTTCGAATATTCGTTCCAGAAAAACACACCATCAAAAACGACATTAATTATTATTATTATTTTTATTTTTTTTATTATTAAAAAAAACTTTAGTAATCCCTATATACTCCCTGGAATCGATTTTGATAGTATCTGCATATTTTGTTGAAGATTTACGCACTCAGAGGTGAAGTAATGGATGCGCTATGACACTTAGTGATGTAATATCCTCCTAAATGAGCGATACTACTAACTACTACTACTACTACAATATTACTAACTTTTATATCCAAATATAAGAAATGTTGATGACATTATATTGCAGTACTAGCTTCTTGCAAAAAAAAAAATATATATATATATATATAAAAAAATTATTAAAAAAAAAACGAAGCTCCGAATACTAATTTAAGCTCCGACTACTAATTTTCCGAACGAGTATTCGAATAATTCGGGCCAGCCCTAGTTTTCACCTGTAGTTAGAGCTGTATTCATGTGATCAGATCACAAAAACCACATGTTAAGACGAGTGGAAACGGGGTCTCAGAGACCAGGCTGCTCTCACCAGCCTACAACGAGACAGCTAACACTGAGGACAGGGAAAGTTGGTCACAGTCAATGTCCACTTTAATACCTAAAGCTAGATATAAGATGATCCTAAAGCCAGCATCTAGTTAGCTTAGCATAAAGACTGGAAGTAGGAAGAATGAGCAAGCCTAGCTCTATGCTAACTTCACCTCTAAACAACACATCTCACAACACACTGAAGTGTGAAAAAAAGCAATAAAGAAGAGTTACTGGCAGAATACACAAACAGTGGTATCATTCAAACAGCTAGTAAAGTCAAGAAAGCACACTCGGTTTAACTGTGGGTAGCCTTAGCCCACTCCTGTTAGTCACAGTGTTGGGTGCCTGTGTTTGTCACTTGTTGTGGGTGTTAGCCTTGTTTTCAGGCCCAATGACTCAACAGCTGATACCAATGTGTGATTGGAGCATCGCACATCCTGCTTTACCCTGCGTTCCAAATCACATACTTTTTCATTTTACTACACTACATAGTAATGTACAGAAGAGTTTTAGGGCCACGGGAGAGAAAAAATAAATCTGATAAGGAAGATTTTTTTTTCATTATGTCGAGAAATGTCAAGAATAAAGATGAATACTGCAAAATGCTATTGGAGTTAGTGGGGCATTTATGTTTTTTCAGCATACTACAATTGACGTGTATGTATTGGGACATCCTAAATCTTTTTCTGGCATACTAAATATTAGGGAAGTGTAGGGATTGGAACCCAGGGTTAGTTTATCAGTGGAGGAGACACACCTGATTGGTCCATGTCCCTCCAGAGATCCAGCATCTCACTGTTTCTTCAGCAATGACAAATGACTCATACATGTTTTCCAATAAGAATATCAATTCAATTGCAAAATACTGTCATACTTTGCCTGCTGCACTGTGTTGACAGGACAGTGTTAGCTGAGTCACTTCCCTCCTTGTTCCATGATGACTGATGTGTATGAACTGAGCGTGGTTAGATGAGCTCCACTGTTCACAATGATTCACTGTTTCAGTCCTTTACAGTTGGAATGAATCTAGACACGTTTACCTTAAAGGTTCAGTAAGCGGAATGGTCAGTTTGGCTAACTTCCTGTCAGTGACTGCAGTTAGCAGTCCCCTCCCTCGTCCCTACGTCACCACATTAATGCACTACGGTCTTCAATCAGCGAGTTATCTAGCATCATCTCAGATCCATAAGTGTGATAAAACATGATAACCATCAAAACAGACATTGGGAAGGATTTTTACCTGCTCCGCCATTGTAGGCACATACACATTCACCAATCTGTCGCTCTGCACGTGCACCGTCAGTGAGACGGGTGCTGGTTTGTAGCGTTCTCTCTTCTGATTGGTTATCAGTAGTGGGATCCCTGAAAAGTTTATTTGCCGATTACATGCAGAGTGAGTGACTGAGAGATCGACTTTATGAAACGCGCGCATTATATAAGTGATCACTGTATGAATAAAGATTTAACACTTATATTAACTTCAATAAATCGCTTACTTCACTTTTAACTTTTGTTTAACGCTCGTTACCCTAGCGGACAGAAAACGTCCTCTTCCTATAAACTGCCAAAAAAACATTCAGTAATATTTTTGAAAAACCTTTTATTTTCACTCCAAAGACACTGATGTTTTTCCCTCATTTACAGTGACAACAAGCATTCATTTGTTCTTTGTTACACCGCTGAACATGATTCTAAAAAATGAAGATTAGGACGACATGCCTGTTTATCAGTTTGGGCAAACCGTACAATAGATGTTAGATCGAGTACAATTCCATCATGTTAAATATCAGAGTAGCTAATAGCAGCTAGGCTTTCTGTATGTAACTTTACACAACAACTATATGAATGAACTATATGAAAGACAGCTTTTAGCTTCAGTGCCCCTGACTCCTGGAACAGCTTACGGCAACAAATTAAAATTATATCCTTTAACCAATTTAAACATACCATCTTAAATCTACCAAACTCTAACTGTAACTGTTTGAATTAGGCCGTATTGTACTCTTACCAATTTTATTTTATGCTCAGCCACTCTACACCTCTGTCTAAAATGTTTCTCTTTACCAGCTTAGTGTATTTGATGTATGTGCATTCGCAGTGTTTCCCCCAGCGCTTTATAGCTAAGGCGGCCAACGCCAGCCCCCCGCCTTGACTACCAACCGACCCAAAAATAAATAAAAATTAAAATTATTATTTTTTTTTTTTGTGCTGCACAATTAATGTACTAGCAAGCGCGATGTGTGCTTGTGCATGGTCATAACTGCGCGAAAGGCCGCAATTTGCGGTAAAAAGCGTGTCTCCAAGCGTTTTTCTATCAGCTGCTCTGTGTCTGCGGCTTTGCGCGCGCGACCGTACTGCACTGCGTGCGACTACAGCATGCACGCGGGAAAGTTAAACCAGCAGAAGCAAACCGTCATTTAACTGGTGGCGATAATGAACGCAATGCGGTTCTATGGGGACATTTAGCTGAACAGAAAGAAGTGCTCTGCAAAGCTAGAACAGTTTAAAGGTGCGAACACACTACACGCGTTACAAGCGTACATACGCGTATAAAATCTGCTATTTTTCCATAGGGAACCATTGGTTTACGTGCGTACATGGCGCGTAGATGCGTCACTCGCGCTAAAGCAACATTTTAGCCGCGTATATACGCACATACGCGCGGAGTTCAAAAAATTTAACTTTTTACGCTCCTACGCGTGACGATTAGCCGCGTTGGCCAATCAGTGTTGGGCTTGACCTGACGTCACATACATTGGCACGGTGGGAGAACAGTGTACTGTACACAGAGGCTGATGAGAGACACCGAGGAGGAAAATGCATTGCAGGCAGCCGAGCCGGTGCTGTATGACAGCAGCTCGGGAATAGAAGACGTGGGTAAACCAGGAGAATGGACTTCCTGGTTAATTCAGTGAATATGTGCGGCTGTGCTTTAGCCGATAAAACAAGTTAGCGCCGTATAGCATTAGTTAACTCACCCGGTTGTGTGCGGGCGGCTAGCGCCTCATATTATGAACCCAAACATGACGGCTATGTCCGGGGGACTTTCACAACAAGTACAGCGAAGCACCGGTGTTGATCTACGCCAGCCACGGTCCCCTGTCACAGCCAGGTAGGGTAATGTTGGCTACTTGGCTTTATGTTGTGCCGCCGTGCACCGATGCTGCTGTAACTGTGTTTGTTATGTAGCTGCCGTGAATATGCAATGCTGTTTTAATGCTAGGCTATTTGTGCTGTTCAGTTTGTCTTTTGGCACAGTTGTTGGCCGTGTTGTTGTTGTTGTTTTTGTGCGGACATGCACGCTGTTGTGTCGGGTCTGATCGCAGCCATGGTTAATTAGGGGAAATACAATATCGGGAGGGAGACTACGCACGTTACGCGCGTAGAACCATTTTTGTATCAATAGTTTGAAAAAATGGTCCCACACCGGACTCTTATGTGAAGCTGAGACTTCATGTAGAAGTCACGCTCCTGCAGCGCGCTCACGACCAGACGTGAACCCGCATACACGGTGAAATCTCCCATTAAAAAAACGGCATAACCCCCTGATTTTCAGATTTCTATTCTATTTTTAAAGTCAACTTGAGCGCAAGAGGAAAACCGGTCATTCGGTCGACACATTCAAATCCCTAATGCATATAGAGAAAGTAATAAAAACAGCCTACCACACCACAAAGAATGATCAGACCTTCATCTCTTATTTTTCCCTATGTTTGATCATGAGTTCCGCAGGTGAACTATTCATTAAACTGCCCAAATTCAAGAATAAAAACAATCATCAAACTACTGGACTTTAAAATACTGGCCGACTCCTTCCACATACTTTCAGTCGTAGGCTTCAAATTCAATATGTTTGCCTGGTTTTATATTATGTGTATGAGCAATATCAACATTTCATATAATTAACTAAAAGAAAGGGAATATCTATACTGTTACAGTATAGATATTCCCTTTAGATTTGGTTATTTTTCTAATACAGGTATTGTAATTATTGACACAAAATTATGAAGAAAAAAAAAGTGTGTGCAGGGCCAGTGAAAATATACAAGGGGCCAGTAAAACTCGGATCCACTGGCCCGGCGGGCCAGTAGGAAAAAAAAAGTTGTGTTGAACCCTGGATAGGTCAATCATAGTTAGTCACTATGGTTACTCACTCCACTTTCTTAATAGGTCCATGCTCCACACCACACACACAGTGCTGGCCCATAGATAGTATATGGCCATCAGACCCCCCCACCCCCTCAAATGTTTTCTCAACGGATCTCCACGAATCACATAGATGGCCAATTTTGTTTCCAAAACAGCGAATTTCGCCGAAAGGTGACTAGTTTGCATGCCTGTACACTACATACTAAAGTACAGAAGAGTTTTAGGGCCACAGGAGACAAAAAAAAAAAATCAGATTAGGAAGATTGTTATTCATTATGTCGAGAAATGTCAAAAATAAAGACGAATACTCCAAGATGCTATTGGAGTTAGTGAGGCATTTATGTATTTTTAGCATACTACAATTGATGTGCATGTATAGGGACACCCTAAATCTTTTTCTGGCATACTAATGGAAGTATGGGGATTGGAACACAGGGCTAGTGGTGTCTGTTGTCTCTGCTTTGTTTCTATGTGATGAGGAAACATTCACACATCCTCTCTTTTTCTGTCTTGTTACAGATGCTGCTGATTATTTATTAAACTCAAATGGATCAAATGTATCGTCTAATTAGTTAAGATGTTGCTGTCTATTGTTGGTTGGGTCACCACATCGTGTCTGTGGGTGAATGTGACGTCACACTTCATTGGTGTGTGTGTGTGTGAGCGCCATCTTTCGGACAAGCTGCACTACAGCAGTCTTTTTTGTTCAGTCCATAAGGAGGTATCGAGAGGGAGTAGAGAGAGAGATGGATACAGGATGCATCTGACTGTAGGTGGCATTTTGACTACAGTACATTGTTACACTGTGTGCTCTTCCACTATGTTGAATCTATAACAACCTGTCTGTTTCTATCTACTCATCGCACCCATATTACGTCACTGATGGTGGTTATGGATCAAAACTATGTTGGAGGTCAGGTGTTAGGCCTATATATAATTACATACATTTATCCTAACCACATGTATACTACTTTAGGGTAAACTAATAGAAATACAATTGATGTTTGGACCATAACACGGGGGACATCATACGAGTTAGCTGATGAATACACTTGTCTTGGTGGAGAATTCCGCTGCCATGTGCTGTTAGTTTGTATGAGTTGAACAACTGTGAACTTTTAATTATTGCTGGAAAATTGGCCAAAACGAAACCCCCAAGCCAAGTTTACTGTTCTGCATTTTATTTTTATTTTTTGTAAATGTATATTTAGGCTATTTATAAAAACGGAAGCCCAGAGTCCTAAATAAAACTTTGCTGAATCCCCACAGCACAGCTCAACGTTCTTTTACTCTCCGGCTAGCGTTTCCCCGACATGACAATGGTTGCTAGCCGAGGCGATAACCTGTAAACTAATTGTTTTTACGAACACTTAAACACACAATGAACTTAGCATGGTGTTACCGTAGTGCAGTATAAGGCCTCTCCATGCTGCCTAATACTTGAACAGACCTGTCCTCTGAATCCATCCGACTGAGCGGCTCTCCATCGGACGACGCTAGCTCCACGCTGGCCCTTCTCTTGGCGGCGTGCTGCGAGGCTTTCTCCGCGGGCTTTGTGCGGCTGTTGGGCGGCGAGCAGGACACGCTCTCCCCCTCTCTTTGTTCTTCTCTCAACACCCGCGAGCCCTCTGGTGCAGAATCAGTGCTAGTCGCCAAACTCCCCTGGACGGGACTTTTCCCCGGTTCACAGAGTTTACCGTCTGGTTCCCCTTCGTGATTGTGGGCTTTCGCGTTCGTTAATTCAGTTTCTTTGTCTGCCTGGGGAAGAGGACGGTAGTTCTCCTGGTTCTCCTCCACAGCCGCACCGTCACCGCTGTTCACGTCCATTCCTGCTGTGTTCGTCTCGTTGTTGTCGCCCGGTTCCTGTGTTGGGTCCGGCGGCACGGCCTGTCCCCCCTCGCCGGTGCTTTCTGCCGTTTCGCCGGTGCCGTTTTGATTGGACGTCGGCTGTGAATCTTGCTTGGCCCCTTCGCTCGTTATCTGAGCCATCTTCGAACAACGCGAGAAGCTATTTCTGTGATGTTCCACTGGAAAAGTTGCCCCGGGCTGCCTTCTTCCTCCACTCACACTCTCTCAGCTTCAAGCGTACAACACAGCAGGGGGTTCGCATGACGTAGGGGCTCCGCATGCACGGAGGTGGTCTATTCTGAAAGACGTCTCACTTCGTTCTTAAACCATCAGAATAACTAGGAGATTAACGTTGAATAGACTACTGCATATCTAGGCAGCCATGCCCACATTGACGTTACAATTCAGGCCTACATACTTTACAACCAGAAATTATTTATGTTTGAAAAACCCAAAATCTGACATTTAACCTTTATAACCTACTCAAGAGATCATTGAGGGGATGACCTTCATTTACAGTAACGTCGAGTCATATAGTCATATTTAAAACTTGTATAAAACTAAGAAAAACAAATGCAAATCTAATCAAAAAAGTACAGAATGATCTTACAGATGTCTATCTGTTATTTTCAAATTCTAGGTACAATATTTTGAATTAGCTATGAATAAATAGATTTTGTCTGATAAATCAATACCACATGGTGTGACACCAAATTGTGATATTCAAATGTGTAATTGCTTGGACACCTTTGGGTGGAGAGTTCCTTGATTGATCAGGAAGTACAGAAAACATCTCAGAAGGACCAAGGAAGGGTCCTGAGCATGGTCCTGAGGCATGCTGGCTGTTGTCATTTTTTTGCATTAATCAAATCTTTTCTGCAATCCCAATTCCGTACCCATTCTCAGTCTTTTAGTGTGACACTTTTGACATATAAATGACAAAGATAAATACCTTGTTTTGTCATTACATACAGTTGGTATGCTGTTAGCCTAGTATATCATAAAATGACATGAAGTGTATTTTCTTACACATAACATGATTATTCACCTGAGTTAACACTTTATTCTTGTATTGTATACCTTACAACTCATTTAAATGTATGTTTTTTCTTTCTTTAAACATTTTTGGTACATAATCACATGAAAAAAGGCGACTAGTACATCAACCCCAATACCTAGGCCTACCTGCTTTAGTGGTGAAATATCAAATTATTTATAGAAAATGTATGAAATGTGGTGTTCTTCATCCAATGATGGGACTATATCATTTGGTGTGACTATATCATTTGGTTTGACGTTAAGAAATTATGAAGATAAAAAGGCGTTATAATTTATTTATTCAGTGATTAATTATAATATCTCACTGGAACACATGGAAAATACTATAAGCTATACTGACAAGTAGTTTTGTTTAATTTATAACAGGATTTATTGGAATTAATCTAACATATACCAAAAAAATTATGACACGTCTTATATTGGGCGATGATTAAGAAAAATAATGCAAAATGTAATGTTTTTGTACGAGTTAATGCTGAATCTCAATAAAGATAAGATGAAGAATTGTGATAAAACCAGTATACTTGAGAAAAGTATATCTCATTATAATTTAAATACAAAAACATTCATGTCACACCATATGACAATTTTAAGCACAGACTCAAACAAATTGGTGAATAAATACATATTTCAATAAAAAATCTAAAAGACCACATACATTTTGAGAAATGTATGAATTAGTACAACCTTTTTTTGGGGGGGGGGCTTATATTTCATCCATCTATATATATATATATATATATATATATATATATATATATATATATATATATGATCAGTGGCGTACTCAGGGGGACCGCCCCCCCTCCCCCCTCGTGCCTCAATGGTTGAAAAAGCGCTCTAAGGTGCCCTCAAGAGTGGTGAAAACAAGAGGAAATGCCTTATCGACTGACCTTTTCACTTGCAAAACATGATTGGGTGCACTCTGTGCCCCGTCATACAATAAATTATGATAATGTGCCCTCTTGAACAAGAAAATTCAATTATGTGCCATAATGAGTGCCCTTATACTGCCCTTCTGCCTGTCTGGTACTTTATAGTGCCCTTCTGGTGCCCTTCTGCCTGTCTGGTGTCTCCATGGTTGAAAAAGTGTTGCTATAAAGTGCCCTCTATGGTGGTGAAAATGAGAGAAAGTGCCTTATTGGCTGCCCTTTACACGTGAACAAAAAAATATTGAGTGCCCTAGATTGCCCCCCCCCCCCCAAGACCCCCTTTTTTTGACATCTACAAACACAGTGTTTGGTGTTTCATTACATTACATTTTATTTAGCTGACGCTTTTATCCTAGGCGACTTCCATTGAGTGCATTCAACCATGAAGGTACAAACTCAGAACAACAAGAATCACGTCAGTACTATAGCTGCAAATAAATCAAACTACAAAATGCCAAAAGTAAGTCTTATAGAGATGTAACAAGTGGCACGGCAGCGCTTGCTAAGGTTAGGGGATAGGGCCTTCCAGGCAGCGCTTGCTAAGGGTAGGGGATAGGGCCTTCCAGGCAGCGCTTGCTAAGGTTAGGGGATAGGGCCTTCCAGGCAGCGCTGCCTTTAAGGCTCCGTTGGGGGAACAAAACACCATCGAGTTAGAAAAGCCACTGTATGCGTTGGTTTCCAGAATGTGCCCTTTTTTATTTTTCGCCCCTGCCCTTCAAACAGTCTGAGTCCGCCACTGTATATAATAGCCTACATTTCTACATCTAGGCCTATATGTTAATTTAAGATAACTCGCGGCAAAGTTAAAGTAATTGCGATCTAAAATTGCTAACAAGATCTTTTCAACTAGCATTGCTAGACAACAAGGCTAGTTAACTTGGTAGGGTTATTTTTTATTTATTTAACCATAGGCTAATCTAACCAGAGAAGTGTCCATAGGCTTGTAGAGCTACATAATAGCTATTTTATGTAGGCCTATGCCTAGCTTTCTTTCCGATGCTCTCGACTCAATATCTCATTTGATAAAAAGGAAAGAAAAAAAAAGAAAACGTAAAGAAACGTTTTATAAACGAACCGCACTTCAGCAGGCGTATTTTATTTTTATAAATGAGTGAGCCCTCTTCGTAAACATAGACGATCTTCTGCATTGTGGCCTCTCAGCTCCACGTGTTCCGACAAACAGAAAAATGATCCAACTCAAAAAGTGCTGAAGGGGCACGTTCTTATCTCAGCAAGGTGCATATTCCTGCAGGCAGCAGCGCTCTCTCTAGCTGCTGGAGCCTCCATGACTGGACCACGGCCACCGTGGACCCACTCTGCATGATGAGCAGGCCGGAGCGCAGTGGCCGACTTGTTGCATTGAAATGAAGGCCTGTGTGTACTGTAGCTTAGCCTACTGCTTCATAGGTTGAGATCTTTCTTTATATGTCCATGGTTGAGATGGAGAAAAAAGTGTCGGCACGGCAGTAGGCCTAATAATCATGTAACCAATAAACAGAATTTACTCAGGGTTGATAGCAGTTTACTATCGATCCAGTTTTATTCAACAATTGCTGGACTGAAATGCATCTTGCTTCATCATACTGTATGTCTGGAAAACCATAAAACACAATACCTTAAATCACATGGAAATGTGATAGTAGTTTAGTTAACCTTAATTAGGAGTATGTAAAATACAAATATAAAATATATTTCACCTTTAAGGGAGTTCAACCAAATATTAAATTGTCTCAAAAACAAACCTGTTCAGTAAAAATAAACCTGTCGAGATGTTACTCGTTCTCTTAATTGTCTCTCTCTCTCAGTCCATAAACAAAATAAATACCGAACGGTCCGAACGGTCTTCTATCTCTCACTCCATGGAACAAAACAAAAGAAAAATACCGAGCGGTCTTCTTATCCAAAAATAGAATAAATCTTGAAGTGTCCTTGTATTGTCTTTAGCAACAAGAAAAAGTTAACAAATAAAGTAAGGTGCTGGCCAGCAATAATATTATAGAGCTCTATATGTGTGTTGTGGTTGAATTAGTTTTGCCTGCAATCCTCGGGGATATTCAGAAGATGGCGACGGCTCCTCACAAGCTCACGAACTACCGGAAAAGCACTCAGGAAAACAGCGGCAGTCTGTTGCTTCAATGTTCATTCACTCGGCGGAGTTCCGTGCTAACGGTCTTCTACTTTACCGACGGGCTTCCGGCTATTATCAAAAGAAAAACCGAGTACTTTGTACGGTAAATATTACACTTAAAATACTTTTTAACAAGTTAAACTCCGAAGATAAACAGCAGGAGAATCACAGCTTGACCACACATTGCTTGCATGCATTGAAGAGAGATAAACCCGCGAAAATACGTCTTTAAGGTAACAATAACACACACCGTAAACCAGCAGTCGTAAAGCTGCCGCAACATAAAGTGGTCGTGACACTTAAAGAGGACCTATTATACTACTTTTCTGGTCTTAATTTCTTGTTTTACACTGCTATAGAGCAACCTGACACGAATCACATCACAAAAAACTATGTAGATTTTCGGGAAGCTCTTTCTCTTATTTTGGCGATCCAGCACGTCCTGTCAACACTTGAGTGTGTGTGCTTCGGCCATCTCCGCTCCCTCCGCCTGTGCTTCGGCCATCTCCGCTCCCCTCCCCCCTCCTGCAAACCCCACTCCGTTGTGATTGGTTACCTTCCTTCCGGAACACTTTCAGTGGCGGGAAGCGCGAGCATGGACCTATAAGGGCGCGAGGCAGACGCGAACAGGGAAGTGACAGCATTACCATACATGGAAACATCCGCGTGGTGACTTCACCAAGTTACATGCGACGTCACAAAGTTACAAAGCGTCAAGCCGCTTTGAAGACGTGACTTCTCGACTGGCTAGAATAGTGTCTAGTGCTCTGCACAGACACCCCAGACGGTCAGCAGGGAATACGTCGAAATGCATGTAAGTCATTATTTGATAATTTAGTATGGTTAAGCATGACTATAAATCATCATAACAACGTTTATAGGTCATAAAAGTCAAAAAGCATCATAGGTCCTCTTTAAAGAGACACACACCAAAACCAGTGATATTACAGAAAAACATTAGCCGACTGAAAATATATCTGGGTTACAATCACATTTCATTAGACCTCGCCTATAACTTAAGGATATAGAATAGTCCACACCGCATAGCTCACTGACTGTATAAGCTATTTCATTCAAGGATAGTTTGAATAATTTATAACTAAAAGCCCATAAGGCCTAAGGCATTTCCTTATCCATAGCCTACAACAGTTACCTAGGCCTACACAGAACTAATAAGCTAGTTTGCTTTCTTTTATTTCTTTTTTTAAAACCAAAGAATCTCCACAATATCAATTTATGTTTGAGCGGTTCTTCCATCAACCAACTCTTTGTCCCAATCAGCCATGGAGTTTGTTCAGTTGTCATGGAGATGGATCTTTTGGTTAATCAGGTCTCACCATGTCACACTTTGAGGAGCATCATCTGATGTGTGATATGGATCCTCCATCCTGTGTTCAGAAATACTTATTTAATTTAATTTTTAAATGTGACCTTTTTGATGGTGATTGCCCAGGCTCTATAGGCCTGTCCTGTATGTGTAGACCTATTTGACCTGCAGTAAGTGCATCCTGGCTGTCAAGGTCTCAAAATATCTGTAAGGTCACCAAATAGTTAAAGGAATAATTCACCCATACGGAACCAGCTTTCTATCATTTAAGCCTCTGGGCTTGTTTGTGTTATCCCTGGCTATTTATGTATTCTAATCTATGAAACAGAGTGTTGTTTATGTTTATATCTATATCAAATGGTCAAATAAAATCAATCAATCAATCAATCAATCAATCGTTATAAAATCACTATTATAATATAATGAATGAGGTTTTTCTTCCCTCAGTCTTTCCTCAGTCTTCCCTTGGCCCAGCTGTCCTATTAATTCTAACCCTACATTTTCACTAGTGTGATGTCACACTAGTAAAATGTAGGGTTAGCCAGTGAGACCATAGAACACTCTTTCTGCCTTTTCTCAGGCAAGGATGAACCGACTTCAAAAATGTTTGCACATTTATCTTACATAGGATCTCAGAGTTCAATACACCTTCATATTTCCACCGGTGAAGTAGGTCTTTAAGAAAAGGTTTGGCAAATATAAGATTACATGTTCGAACATTTCATTTTGCCATCTGTTGTCAAATACTGGACAATGTATTTAACAAAAACACTTTTGAAATGAAGGTGAGAAAGCAAAGTCACTGTCTAGTGGAGCTGCTTGTGTCCATAACCTGTCCAGTGGTGTCTAGAGGACACTTGAGTTTATATCAAGTAGTGTCAAGTGAAATAAGGTTGAAATGGTAAATGGACTTGACTTATATAGCGCTTTTTAGCCGATTTTCTCAGCCCCAAAGCGCTTTACATTTCTTACCACATTCACCCATTCATACACCGATGGCAGTAGCTGCCATGCAAGGCGCCCTCTGAACCATCGGTAGCAATGTGGGGTTCAGTGTCTCCTTGCCCAGGGACACTTCGACATGTGGCGGGGAGACGGGGGATCGAACCACCCTGCACTCCAGAGGACGATCTCCCTACCCACTTCGTCACAGCCTCTGTTTAGAGGACACTTGAGTTCATACCAAGTAGTGTCAAGTGAAATAAGGTTGAGTCCAAGCACGTCAGATAAATAGACAAAAAGAGAAATAGACCTTCTAAGTAAAGGTTGATTTAACATGCAGGGGACACAAACAACCCAGCAACAAGCAGCTTTTAAGAACATCAACATTTATTTCACGTTATAAAACAGATGGGTTATGAACATTTTGCATATTGACCCTAATAATAATATTAATAATAGCCTCTTATAGTTATAATATCTGCTCTTCTTTTCAGTGTGTACATAAATTATGCTATCTTTGTTTGGTTTTTATTCTATTATTTTTATTTTTATTTTTTTTACATTTTATACATCTTTATACATCTTCATTTTTTTTAAATGTCCATGTCCTGGAGCTCCAAAGTCCTTATTGCTTGGTACATGTGCTATTCTCTGATTCTTTACCACCCGGGGGGCGGGGGACACATTCCAATGCAGCATGTCTATAGAATACTCAGTGTGGGATCCTCAGCCTCTCCACTGTACAACTGAAGAAGTCAACGTAAACCAAAGAGAGAAACAACTCAAAAGAAAACAACACGAGTGAAAAAAACATTCACATACTGCGCAGCACGCTCATCCACATAAATACTCACAACTCTCTCTGTTAAAATGCTCCAGAACAGGAAGTAACACAGCAGCATGAAGTGGCACCTTGTTGAAGTAAAAATATGCTTTATGTTTATATATACAGTATCTCACAAAAATGAGTACACCCCTCACATTTCTTCACATTTTTCTTTATATCTTTCCATGGGACAACACTGAATAAATGACACTTTGATACAATGTAAAGTAGTCAGTGTACAGCTTGTATAACAGTGTAAATTTACTGTCCCCTCAAAATAACTCGACACACAGCCATTAATGTCTAAACTGCTGGCAACAAAAGTGAGTACACCCCTTAGAAAAAATTTACTAATTGGGCCCAAAGTGTAAATATTTTGTGTGGCCACCATTATTTTCCAGCACTGCCTTAACCCTCTTGGGCATGGAGTTCACTAGAGCTTTGCAGGTTGCAACTGGAACCCTCTTCCACCCATTTATGACAGCATCACAGAGCTGGTGGATATTAAAGACCTTGCGCTCCTCCACCTTCTGTTTGAGGATGCCCCAAAGATGCTCAATAGGGTTTAGGCCTGGAGACATGCTTGGCCAGGCCATAACCTTTACCCTCAGCTTTTTTAGCAAGCCACTGGTCGTCTTGGAGGTGTGTTTGGGGTCGTTATCATGTTGCAATACCACCCTGCGGCCCAGTTTACGAAGGTTGAGTGCACATGGTCAGCGTCGTACACAGAGGTTGGCTTTGGAAAATAGACGTATGAGTGCTGCCAGCATTGCTGAAGGGCTTGAAGGGGTGGGGGGTCAACCTGTCAGTGCTCAGACCATACGCCGCACTCTGCATCATACTGGTCTGCATGGCTGTCATACCAGAAGGAAGCCTATTCTAAAGATGATGCACAAGAAACCCCACAAAAAGTTTGCTGAAGACAAACAGACTACGGACATGGATTACTGCAACCATGTCCTGTGGTCTGATGAGACCAAAATACATTTATTTGGTTCAGATGGTGTTAAGAGTGTGGAGCGGCAACCAGGTGAGGAGTACAAAGACAAGTGTGTCTTGCCTAGAGTCAAGCATGGTGGTTGGAGTGTCATGGTCTGGGGCTGCATGAGTGCTGCCAGCACTGGGGATCTACAGTTCATTGAATTCTAACATGTACTGTGACATACTGAAGCAGAGCATGATCCCCTCCCTTCATAAACTGGGCCGCAGGGCAGTACTGCAACATGATAACGACCCCAAACACCCCTCCGAACGACCACTGGCTTGCTAAAGAAGCTGATGGTAAAGGTTATGGACTGGCCAAGCATGTCTCCAGTCTTAAACCCTATTGAGCATCTTTGGGGCATCCTAAAACGGGAGATGGAGGAGCGCAAGGACTCTAATATCCACCAGCTCCTTGATGTCGTCATGAATGGGTAGAAGAGGGTTCCAGTTGCAACCTGTGAAGCTCTAGTGAACTACATGCCCAAGAGGGTTAAGGTAGTGCTAGAAAATAATGATGGCAAAACAAAATATTGACACTTTGGGCCCAATTTGGACATTTTTTCTTAGGGGTGTACTCACTTTTGTTGCCAGCAGTTTAGACATTAATGGCTGTGTGTCGAGTTATTTTGAGGGGACAGTACATTTACACTGTTATACAAGCTGTACACTGACTACTTGACATTGTATCAAAGTGTCATTTATTCAGTGTTGTCGCATGGAAAGATATAATGAAATATTTGAAGAAATGTTAGGGGTGTACTCACTTTTGTGAGATACTGTATATATCTATATATATATAGATATAGACTTTGTAAATATTTATAGAAGTATGTCCAATGAGAGGACAATCTGTGATGTAGCAGGTGCAAAAAGACGTGAACATAGAGCGATAAGGAAGGAAGCCTCTGGTTCTCAAATCAACATCAAAAATTCAAAATTAAAACGGCTTGAAAATCCAAGAGCATCGGTGGTCACTTTGGGGTTAAAGTAAAGCACTGCATGTGTGTGGTTAGCTTAGCCCGTCTGCAGTCACACCAGTACAGTGCTCATATGTACAGAGACACTCATAGCCCCTCCCTCTTACATCATTACATCATCCTAATCATTCTAAAGGGATAAGTTCAGTATTTGTGGAAGTGTGGTTGTATGGGGTAAGGTGTGTTAACTATGGAGCTGGCGATCAGTGCAGTCACTACAAGGAGTACAGGCGAGCCTCGCTGTAGTAGAAGTCAGCCTTGTACTGTTTCAGAGGAAGAATAAAGTGTGTTTCTCCACATATATAAATGCTAACCTAAAAACTAAATCTCCTGGAAATCCAGACCCACATCTAGAACGATAGAGGGTCTGGCCACGAGCAATAGACCTTCCAAACTCAATGGGAGGCACCTACGCATGCATTTCAAATAAGCTACCACTGCTCGCAATTGGATAGCACTACGACCAATCAGAGCAATGAACAAGGTGACGTATTCAGCCCCGTTTGTTAAGCGAACTGTGGGGTTAACTGGTAAAATAAACTTTTGCCGTGGTCGGTCGGCAAAACACGATATTCATCTTTCTTACTAATGATGAAAGAAAGAGTTGGGTGCGTCTTCCAAATCGTGAAGTGTCAAAGTCCAGAGCCGCTTCAAACAACGTATCTGCAGCCATCTTTGTTGTTTACTATCATGACTTCTACGGAGCAGGCGCAGCACTGTCGTTTATCCGGTTACACCCGCCCACATTAGATAAGACCATTTGATTGGTCTGTGGGAATGACCACTGACCAATCAAATTGCCTGCTTGACTCAGAGCTACTGCGGATTACTCATGAGACAGAAGAAAACTTAAAGATCTCCTATTTTACTACTTTTCTGGTCTTAATTTCTTGTTAAAAACTGCTATAGAGCAACCTGACACGAATCACATCACAAAAAACTATGTAGATTTTCGGGACACTCTTCCTCTCACCCTAGCGAGCACAGCAGTCTCTCTCTACACACTGCTTTGAGCTTCTCCGCCCCTCCCCCCCTGCTGCAAACCCAATTATTTGATACGCTAGTATGGTTAAACATGACTATAAATCATTATAACAACGTTTATAGGTCATAAAAGTCGAAAAGTATCATAGGTCCTCTTTAAAATGTAAGGGATATTTATGTTTTAGGTTAGCGTTTTTCTTCTGTACTCTGCAACAGTACAATGCTGACTTCTGCTGAAGTCTACCATAAACTCCTTTAAGGTTCAGTAAGTGGAATGGTCAGTTTAGCTAACTTCCTGTCAGTGACTGCAGTTAGCAGTCCCCTCCCTCGTCACCACATTAATGCACTGCGGTCTTCAAGCAGCGAGTTAGCATCATCTCAGATCCATAAGTGTGATAAAACATGATAAAAACCATCAAAACAAACATTGGGAAGGATTTTTACCTGCTCCGCCATTGTAGGCGCATACACATTCACCCATCTGTCGCTCTGCACGTGCACTGGCAGTGAGACGGGTGCTGGTTTGTAGCGTTCTCTCTTCTGATTGGTTATCAGTAGTGGGATCCCCGAAAAGTTTATTTGCCGATTACATGCAGAGCGAGTGACTGAGAGATCGGCTTTATAAAACGCGCACATTATACAAGTGATCTCTGTATGAATAAAGAGCGATTTAACACTTATAAACATAAATAAATCGCTTACTTCACCTTTGAGTTGACTGCGCTGATTGTCATCTCCAGAGGGTTTTACGACTCTATCTATGCCTAAGTACAACCACACTTCAAAAAGACTGAACCATCCATTTAAGAAGACTGTAATACTGAGTAAGGTATCAAAAGTACTGTATAATGATTTGTGTGCGTATGTATTAAGCAACACATTTCTATGGAGCTTCATTTCCCCTCCCCCCAAAACAAATCGTATATACTTAGTTAGATTGTGGAATGGTTTATGTATTTATAGCTGTAAAAGTATATGGGCCAATTAGCAAATAGCAAGCCAATATGTTGTTGACCCTGTCTGTATAAATGTCATTCCACACAAGCACTTTGGTCACTTTATGTGTGTACAACACTATAGGAATGACGGGAAGAAGATCATTTTTTTTAAAGATTCGTAAAATTCATCTGTGGAGATCTTTAAAATCTCCACAAACTAGTTTTTGTTTGAAAAATAAATGCAGCTTCTCTGAAAAGACACCGAGTCACACACAAAGTAGTCACCAGACCTTAACAACAAACATTCAATCATGACGTGGGGATGATCGTTATATAAACCAAGTAGGTTCAGAAACCAGTTGTTACTTGACTTGGTCCCTTTTTCCTTTCCCTGCGTTCCAAATCGCATACTTGTCCTTTTTTCTATTCTACATACTACATTAAAACTATGTATTTAGCATGCAGAATGCTACAACTGGGACATACTTTAACTTACTTATTTCATCCTAACATGGCTCATTGAACTTGCCTGTTGCCTATATATCCGTCTCTTCGCTGGTTGTTTTCACTCAGAGGCTCGGTCCATGTGATGTAACTTCTGCTGCAGTGGATTGTGGGTCCGAATCGCCCAAACAGCTGCTGGTTTCCACACTTAAAAAAATCACCAGCGGATGTAGTAGGGCAACTGGTTATTTCCCAGCATGCTGCATCTGCCCACATGTATTGGGACAAACTAAATCGTCTCATACCATACTAAATAGCAGGAAAGTATGGGGATTGTAATGCAATCATCTCCTTTCAACGATGGGCCTTTTGTGTGTCTGGCTGTTAAAGCTGCTTCGTCTTATATTGATTGCAAATGTATTTTGTACAACTCTCAAGACTGCAAAATAACATTTCTGGAAATAATTTGTAACTATTTTTTTTGTAACAACTAAACCATTTCACAATATAATTTCCATGCAGAAATGTTTGGGGGATAAATAGGACTCCATAGAATAGCTGTTGTTGTTTCTCTCAGGGACATATCAGCATGGACAGATCTAGCTGGAGTTAAAGGTACAGTACATCTGCCTTCCTCCAGGCTGTTAGCAGCGGCGCGGCCGTCCTCTCAGTCTCAGGTCCTGTGTTGGGTGTGTGACAGACAGACAGTAGTATCAAAGTGTTGAGGCCCATGCTCAGTGCAGGCTGGCTACATGGTGCTGTAGGGGGACAGAGGGAGACATGGAGGGCCTCACGTGTCACTGCTCACCAGGGTGAAGGGCTGAGCTGCAGGGAGGAGCGGAGAGAGGGACACAGAAATGAGCACAACATCCAAGAGATTTATGTGTCATATGCACTACAATTACAGCAGCAATGAAATGCTCATTGGCAATGATATTCTTAAGTCCCAGGCTTCTCTCAACAATGCAATATAGAAGGAGAAAAAACACAACAGTAACACCTGAGACACAAATAAACACAACAGTAGAGCAAGGACACAGTGCAGCTAGAATGTGTAGAGATAAGGTGAGCCATAGAAGTATAAAGTAGAATGCAAAATGAAGTAAATTAAATGTAGTGGAAATATAATACTGTACATGAAAATAAAAAATAAAAGTAATAATACAATGTAGTGAAATATAATACTGTACATGTAGTAGAATAATGTTATATATCATTTTAAAATATGTAAACACGATATGGTGTGGTTAACATAAATATGTGCAGCATGAACAACACATTAAGTTATATAGGTGATAGGTGAAAATTATAATATAACATGGCGTGAAAATTGCAGAAAGAGAGAGAGAGAGAGAGAGAGAGAGAGAGAGAGAGAGAGAGAGAGAGAGAGAGAGAGAGAGAGAGAGAGAGAAGAAAAAAACAGCTTTGTTTTCCCAGCCAAACTCATCATGACTGGCCCTTCAGCTCAGACTTGGCACAATTCACATCTCAGCAATGAATTGGTCTCTGAATATTTTACCATATCTTTATTTCAATGATTGTTTTAAGTTACAGTTTGATTGGGAAGTCAGTGAGCTCCTCTGGAGTGTGGTGTATGTTTTGTCTTGCAGACAGAACATGGACTTATTCCAGCACGTACACAGACATTATGTTATTATGTGTGTGAACGAAAGCTTTACAGCTTTCCCATGTGGCTTCAGCTATGTCTGTCTGCCTGTCTGCCTGTCTGTCTGTCTGTCTGTCTGTGTGACAGTAAAATTCTCATCTTGCTTTCATTATGTACTGTCTTTGTTTTTGTCTTCCTATAATACTACACTATACTACACACTAAAAATAAATTGCTCACAGAAATTGTGAAAAAAACATTCCTAAATAAAAAAGATTAGCATTTTTCAGATATGCAATCCTAAAAGGTCTATCCATTTAGTATTGTGGAGAAGACTGACAGTCTCAGTAGAAAAGGAGGCTAATGTGAAAGGAAGTACACACACATACACACACACACACACACACACACACACACACACACACACACACACACACACACACACACATCTGTACAGTCAGTGCAGATATTGTGGTTGTTCATTGTAGCTTAGCATACAACTGGAGACAGGGGGAAACTGCTAGCCTTGTTCCGTCCAAAGTTCTGAAATACCAACAGTGATAAATGAACAGTTGAGTGACTATTCATTTGAAATAGACATCTATAGACTTCTTTGTGAGAGTGAGAGGAGAATCAGTATCATGTGTCTGTCAGTGCTGTGTGGAGTGGTTCACTGTCACACAGACTACACATTGATGTATTATGTTGTTGTCTTTGTTTAAAAAGGTGCTTGTGAGCGAAATGGTTCTTTTAGCTAACTGCAGTTAGCAGTCCCCTCCCTCGTCCCTACGTCACCACATTCATGCACTAATTAATGCAATGTCTTCAAGCAGCGAGTTAGCATCATCTCAGATCCGTAAGTGCAATCAAACACAATAAAAACCATCAAAACAGACATTGGGAAGGATTTCTACCTGCGCCGCCATTGTAGGCGCATACACATTCACCCCTCGGTCGCTCTTTGCGTGTGCACTGGCAGTGAGACGGCTGCCGGTTTCTAGCGTTCTCTCTTCTGATTGGATATCAGGTTGTGGGATCCCAGAAAAGTTTATTTGCCGATTACATGCAGAGCAGGTGACTGAGAGATCTGTGATCACTGTATGAATATAGAGTGATTTAACACTTATATTAACATAATTATATCGCTCACTTCACCTTTAAGTAGTGTACTGTTTGAATGATTTTAAAATCCTGTGTGGTGTCCCTCCCTGGCAGGACACAATAGTTTTTTCCAGAGTTTCCCCACTGTGTTAGGGATAGAAACCAGGCGAGGTAATCCCTGACAATCCATCAATTGTTGAAATTTTTCATCCGTGTACATTGAGCCCAGTTGAAACCCACCATTGTTACTAACTAACAAATACAATATTATTAATTTAACTGTCCAATTCCATTATAATGGCGCCATGATACAGCCAACGGGTTTTACAGGGTTTTGCATGTCATTTTACCCATTCAAGCACATTGTTTTTCTATTGCAGAACAGGAATATGGCTTCATATCAATTTCATTAGCATTTTGCCCAATATTGAGAAATGTTAAGAAATTCAGTCCACTAAACGCAGGGCTGCCAAGTTTCACCAAAAGTTTGGAGTGAGATTTTTTGGCCGAGGGACCCAAAACCGTGTCCTCTTTCCCACCCAATCATTTTTGCTAGTGTCCTGCAAGTTTACATATTGTTCATAATAAATCAGAAATAAAAGACAATTGGAAAATGTGATAAAACATCAAAAATCTTATTAAAATAAACGAATTCATGAAGTGCAAAGTCGTAGGACACGTTTTAATTAAACATTGGGTGTGGACATATTGTAAGTGGGGGTCTGGGGCTCTCCCCCAGAAAATTTTGAGCATTAAACACTTAATTTCCTGCATTCTGGTGAATTTTTATGAAGCAATGTGTGCCTTTTCTGCATTCATTTTTATGTAAAGTAAAAGAGAACATTCACGGTTTCGCTGACACAAATTTAATTGAATAGCCTACAATGCAGTGTTTCAAATATCTCCTGTAGCCTATTGTTAAAACATTTGGTTAAACTGTAATAAAGGTAATTATTCTATATCATGTCTACTATTGAGGGTTGAGTGGCTGGTGGTATTTTACTAGCAGCATTAGGCTTTATTCAAAGAAGAAAAAAATTAGGGAACAGTTCAACACCAATGCAAACTACTAGGCTAAAATAAAACATCTGGGTTACTTGGTCCCTCCTCTTAGGCTACCTTGATTTGTGTTATGAAAAGTGCTATAAATGTGCAATACATAGGCTACAGTTCATTACACAGAAGAATAAAAGCATTTTTATTGGCGGATGAGCCATTTGTTACTTTGCAAACCTAATTTTCAAACTAAATTACCAAAAACAATATACAAAACGATCCAAAGATCTTCTGAATTTACTTGAGTGAGATTGAAGGTTTAATATGTTTGATGCATGCGCGCTCACCGGCCGGCGGGGACACAATTCTTATCAGCGGTAACTTGGCACGCTATCAACACACACCTCGGAAGAGAAGGTGCAGGTAGGGGGCTCGCCTCCTTTATATGTCCATGCTCGCCTCCCGCTTCGAATGCACAGTGCACATCAGAGCATAACGTTAACGCGCGTTCAGAAAGAGGAAGTCACGGCACTCATGTCTGTTAGCTTTTCAAAATAAGAAATTTAAAATAACTGGTTGATTTGCGTGTGTCTCACGGCCAAAGAGTGAGACTTGGCAGCTCTGAAATGTGGAGCCAGGCGGTTGACTTACAGGCCAGCATGTTGTTGTTGTTGTGTGTCTTGTGTCTGGTCTGATCCAGGGCCTGCTCCAGGCTGTCCTCCTCCCGGGGCTCCGGGCTGGGGGGCTCCGGGCTGGGGGGCTCTGGCTCAGGAGTCTGGAAACTACAAGCAGCACAAGAAGAAAGTTAGCTGCTGATTAGGTCTGTGCTAAAATATTGATATGGCAATATATATCACACTATTTAGTTTCCTGATACATGTATACAACCCAAATTCCCAAAAAGTTGAGATGTTATGTAAATAAAACAGAATGTGATCATTTCCTAATCCTTTTCAACATGTATTCAATAAATAACATTACAAATGATATCATATGTGTTTGTTTAGACTGATAAAATGTATTGTTTTTTTGTAAATATACACAAATATACAATTTGAAAGTTGCCTACATTTCAAAAACGTTGGGACAGGGGCATGTTTTCCGCTGTGTTACATCATCCTTTCTTTTAAACCTGCAGTGTGTAGAATATTGGGTTATATTTCCCAGCAGATTTTGTAGAAAATAATTATAATATCCATAAGTACGTTTAATTTAGTGCATAATAGCTGAAAAAAAAGGTTTGAATATTTTTTTTCCCCTTAGAAAGGGTCTGATATATGTCCATATTTCTGTATATTTTGGACCAAGGCCTAGTGCCGCCATCTTGAAAGTGTCATAGTTGGAATGTCATCAGGTGCATTGTTTAAAATTTAGAATTGTTCTTGTCCTTGAAGGCCACTGTAGCTTCTGTTATTATTCGAAAGGGTTGGGGTTACCCAGGGAGCGTTGCATTCAATAACTTTGTAGAACTTTCTTGATGATGTCATATTACACACTGCACCTTTAACAACACTGATTTAGCCTTTGGGAACTGAGGACATTCATTGATCACTTTTTGAAAGCAAAATTATTTCCCATTCTTGCTTGAAATACAGTTTTCAGATGCTCAACATTCTGGGGTCTCCATTGTGATATTTCGTGCTTTATAATGCACCACATTATTTCAATAGGAGACAGGTATGGACTGCAGACAGGCCAGTCTAGTACCTGCACTGTGTTCCTATGAAGCCAAGCTGTATTAAGATGCAGAATGTGGCTCGGTATTGTCTTGCTTTAATAAGAATGGACGTCCCTGAAATAGACGTTGTATGGATGGCAGCATGTTGCTCCAAAACCTGTATGTACTTTTCAGCATTACTGGTGCCTTCATAGATGTGCAGGTTACCCATGCCATGGGCACTAACCCACCCCCATACCATCACAGACACTGGCTTTACAACTTTGTATTGGTAACAATCTGGATGGTCCTTTTCCTCTGGAGCCCGGAGTACACATTGTCCATGATTTACAAAAACTATTTGAAATGTAGACTCATCAGACCACAGCACACTGTTCCACTTTGTGTCAGTCCATCTCAGATGAGCCCAGGCCCAGAGAAGTCTGCAGCATTGGTGGATGTTGTTGATATATGTCTTTCACTTTGCATGGTAGAGTCTTATCTTACATTTGTGGATGTAGCGACAAACTCTGTTTACGATAATGGTTTTCTGAAGTGTTCCATGGCCCATGTAGTGATATCCTTTATACAATCATGTCTTTGTTTTAATGCAGTGCCACCTGAGGTCATGGGCATTACATTGTAAACTTACGTGCAGAGATTTCTCCATATTCTCTTGATATTTTAATTATATTATGGATTGTAGATGGTGAAATCCTTCAATTCTTTGTAGGAATGTTTTCCTCTGCAGTTCTTCACAAAGTGATGAACCTCACCCCATTATTGCTTGTGAGGACTGAACCTTTACGGGATGCCCCTTTATATCCATTCATGATAATATCACCTGTTACCAGTTACATGTCATGTAAGTAATGTTCCAAGCAGGAATTTATTTAACATTTTACAGCTATGCCAATCTTTTAACGCCCCTGTCCAAACTTTTTTTAAATGTGTTGCAATTTTCAAATTGTATATTTGTGTATATTCACAAAAAACAATAAAGTTTATCTTGTTTGTTTTTCAGCTCTGTTTTTACATTTCCATTGAACTATGTGGAATATCGCACCATGCATCGTATCACAACGTATGGTGGTATATCGTGTTGTTACCCATGTGTTGTCCATACACAACACTACTGCTGGTGGAGGTCAACACATAGCTCACAGGAGAGGGGCTAGTCCTCACACACACACACACACACACACACACACACACACACACACACACACACACACACACACAAACCTGTTTTCTGTGGTTGTGTTTGTGGCCGAGCTGGTCAGATCTTGCTCTCTGCTTTCGTCATCCTCAAAAGGCTGAAGGTTGACCATCTCCACACGCTGAGGCACTGAGCCCAGGTCCAGGATCACCACAGTCTGGCTCTCACACAGCTAAAACACACCAAATAAACAAAGTATAAAACAATGAGTGATTGAGTATATAAGTGTGTGTGTGTGTGTGTGTGTGTGTGTGTGTGTGTGTGTGTGTGTGTGTGTGTGTGTGTGTGTGTGTGTGTGTGTGTGTGTGTGTGTGTGATGTTGAATAAAGGTGGTGTGTGTAGACTGGAGCTCCGGGGTGGCCTCCCACTAGAGACTAGCCCAGCTGCAGCTAGCAATCCTGGCTGAATCCAGGAGAGAAAGCCCCCTTAAAGCCAACCGGGCTCCTTCAACATCCCCACAAATCCTCTGTTATTGTTCCAGATTACACTCAGAGATGGTACACACACTGTGGCTGAGTGTGGCTGGGATTACACAGAGAGCTGTGTGTTAGAAGTCCTTTGATTGTCCTGCAGGCTGCACTGTTCCACTTCATTATACTGAAATCCACACTGTTTGATTTGTAACAGGTTGAACATATAATCTTTAAGAAGGGATCAAAGCACGGTGAAAGCTTATTAAGACTAATTAAAGCTGTGCAGGCTGTGTTTAACGTACCTCCGTGTCCATGCTGTTGGTCTGCAGGTCCTTGTCCTTGTCCTGCGCCTCATGTTTCACCTCCTCCACATAGAGAGAAAGAATGGAAAGAGCTCAGCACCCTGCAGTTAACTAGTAACTGAACACTCATTGGGATAACATGGATAGAGTAGCATGGAAATTCAGTTGCATTATTAGTATCTGCTGGTACTTAAATACATGTATATACTGTACAACATTTGATAACATTATTGTATTATATAATAATTCTAATCAATATCACCATTAATCAAACATTTTACCTCCATTGCAATTAATGAACGATTTTGTATTTATTTTTGCCCTCATAGTTTACTGACTAGGTTTGTACTGTAAATATGTACACATATTAAAGCTGGGATATTTTATCTAATGGAAGGCTACATGTAAACAAAAGCAAAAGCACAGATGAACTATTTATGGTTATGTATTGAATATTTCCAACCAAAATCAAAGCATCACCTGAAATGAAAATGTTACATTTCAGTTTTGAAGTAAAAATCAAGTTCTCTCAAACAGTAGAAGAAGAAAAAAACTTGCATTTCTTGCAAATCAAATAAATGATTTTAAATATTGCCTTTATAAATGTAGAAAATAACTGGAATCTCTTGTAAACAAATACTTATACAAATATAAATGTCATAAAAAAAAGATAATAATAATAAATCACTGCTGATTAAGAGGAGCTTGGACAGTTCCCAGATCCAAAATAATGGACATGTGCAAATTGAAGTGGACTACAGGGTCTGACTGGACTGGCCTACCTGTGGTGTCCCTCTGCTCTGCTCCTTCAGCTGCTGCAAGGCTGCATCCAGCTCCACAGGGTCTGCACAGGCCCCCTCTGCCTGGACACCAGTCTGCACACACACACACACACACACACACACACACACACACACACACACACACACACACACACACACACACACACACACACACACACACACACACACACACACACACACACACACACACACACACACACACACACAATGTTGTATTATGATTCTAACTCGGGCTTTATCCCACATCTGGATTTTTGTGTGTGTGTGTGTGTGGTTGCGTGTGTGTGTGTGTGTGTGTGTTAGGTGAGGTGGTGACATCACCTGCACTGTAACAGCAGGCTTGTCCCTGTTGAAGGAGGGCGAGGGGGAAGGCGTGTCTCTCTTCTTGTCTCTCAGTGTGGAGGCCTCCTGGTTCCTCCTCATCCTCTCCAGCTGCTCCTCCACACTCATCCTGGCCCGGCCCCCCTCTCTCTCCCCACAGACACCCTGCTCCACCGCACTCCTGGGACGCTCCTGGAAAACACAAGACCCAATGTTGGAAAAAAAGATGTATTCTTCTTTTCCTGGTGGAAATCAGTGATTCTGGAGAATGCTTGCTGTCAAAATCAGTAAAAAATCTCCTCACCAATCCGCTACCTGTCTGTACTGTGAAAAGAATTCCTGTGTTGATACACAGTCTAGGATCTGTAAACTGGTAGGTACACAAAAGGTTTGTAAACAAAGGGGCCACCATTGCTAGCAACATACCCATTAGGCTGTGTATTAACAGTGAATTCTTTTTTATGGACAGGGAGTGGATCATAAGGACATATTAATTTGTTTTGACGACAACAAACGTTCTCCAGAATCACTGACGTCACCTTTAAATCAGTCCAGAGAATGATTCCCAGACTGCCTGACCTTTTCTTGACATGACGATCAAGCATATCAAACATGAATCATACTATACATTAAAGCTGGTATTACAAAAAGGCTTACGTAAAAATGTGCATGTGTGTTGATCAGAAGCAAGTATGTGTGTTGATTAGAAGCAAGTTCTAAATGCATCAACACTAAGCATAATCATCACTCAGACTTGCCCTGAGTTGCAGCTCGGGGGTCAGAAGAGTGTCCATGGCATTAGGCTTGTGTTCTGAGCTTTGTGCCAAATGTATTGAGAAGGCCCAAAGTGAGCTACAGCCACAATACAATGAATCAAACTGTGTGGTAACAGAACCGTATATGGAAATCACATGAGTTAGATTGAATTCACAGTGAGCATAAAGCATGGTATCTGTGTCCCTAGCTATAAATGAAAACTCTCGTCTCTGAGCTGTGAAGAATGGGAGTGAATCTACAGGCAAAGGGGGAAAATCTTCTGAAGGCAACACTCAATCATGTTATTTGTCCTTAGAGGAGCATTTATCATCATTGCAACATCTTAGAGAAATATAAGTTATTGAGTTTTGATAATTGTTATTTTTCCTCTATATGCTTAAAGGTGAAGTAAGCGATTTACTTATATTAATATAAGTGTTTAATCTCTCTTTATTCTGCATGTAATCGGCAAAAACTTTTCGGGGATCCCACTACTGATAACCAATCAGAAGAGAGAACGCCACAAACCGGCATCCGTCTCACTGCCGGTGCACGTGCAGAGCGACAGATGGGTGAATGTGTATGCACCCACAATGGCGGAGCAGGTAAAAATCCTTCCTAATGTCTGTTTTGATGGTTTTTATCATGTTTTATCACACTTATGGATCTGAGATGATGCTAGATAACTCGCTGCTTGAAGACCGCAGTGCATTAATGTGGTGACGTGGGCCTGGCGCCACCCCCACTGCTAGAGTTTATTAAATACAGACCGACTCGGATCACCTTGTAAACAGGGACTGTGAGGTTCCTTTCAGAAAAACCTCCTTCAGCCATACAGTACGTTCCAAATTATTATGCAAATTATATTTTTCTCAGATTTTCCTAAATAGTCGATGCAAATGACAGTCAGTATAATTTTCAAGTCATCAACCGTTAAAGTATGATTCAAATTTTATTGAACAAACCTCCCAATGATAACAGTATTTTTTTCAAAAATAAAAAACTCAAAATGCACCGTTCCAAATTATTATGCACAACAGAGTTTCAAAACATTTTATAGGTTGTAAACAACTAAAAATGGTCATTTGTTGAATTTGCAGCATTAGGAGGTCATATTTAGTGAAATCAAAAGCTATTTCAATCAAAAACATCTTAACAGACCAAGTTACATGTTAACATAGGACCCCTTCTTTGATATCACCTTCACAATTCTTGCATCCATTGAACTTGTGAGTTTTTGGAGAGTTTCTGCTTGAATATCTTTGCAGGATGCCAGAATAGCCTCCCATAGCTGCTGTTTTGACGTGAACTGCCTCCAAACCTCATAGATCTTTTGCTCGAGGATGCTCCAAAGGTTCTCAATAGGGTTGAGGTCAGGGGAAGATTGGGCCCATACCATGAGGTTCTCTCCTTTTATGCCCAAAGCAGCCAGTGACACAGAGGTATTCTTTGCTGAGGTATTCTTTGCTGCATGAGATAGTGCATTGTCATGCATGAAGATGATTTTACTACGGAAGGCACGGTTCTTCTTTTTGTACCACGGAAGAAAGTGGTCAGTCAGAAACTCTACATACTTTGCCGAGGTCGTTTTCCCACCGTCAGGGACCCTAAAGGGGCCTACCAGCTCTCTCACCATGATTCCGTCCCAAAACATGACTCCGCCACCTCCTTGCTGTCGTTGCAGCCTTGTTGGGACATAGTGGCCATTCACCAACCATCCACTACTCCATCCATCTGGACCATCCAGGGTTGCACGGCACTCATCGGGTTGCTCGGCACTCATTTTCCAACAGTCTTGTTGGAAAATGAGTCTTCAAGCTCCCATATTATACACTTTTCGGTACTATTATACACCATATTATATGGTGTTAGTGGTCCCTAATACGTTTTTCTTTAATTGTTTGCTGAAAAAAACTTTCAGATAATTTATTGTACTATGCTGATGTTCAGCTAATCTCACAATGGCCTATTTTTTAAAAAAGAGCTGCAGCTCCCCTCGTAAATATACAATCTTTGAGCTCCCCCCGCCCCCTGTCCGGAAGCGAAGCCAGATACGCCTCGCCCTCTGTCTGTCAGGGCCGTGGACCAATAAGAAATAGGGGTGTGGGCTGCACAGTGGAAGCTTCTGGCTTTCCAGTTTTTGAGGTCAGAATCGAGGAGAATTCTGACTGGAGTATATTGGGGGGGAGGGGTGGGGGTTTCAGAAAGGGGGAGAGTGAGAAAAGGAGAGATTGTTATTTTTTTAAATATTTTGGCAGTCTATAGGCACACTGTGGACCCATGGATATGTTAGAACACATTTAAAAAGTGCATTTAGCATAATATGTGACCTTTCATGTATTTCTGAGCCCAGTGCAACCGTTTCTGCTTGTGAGCATTGTTTAGGGGTGGCCGAATAATAGGTTTATGCACAGCTGCAAACCTCTGGAGGATCCTACACCTTGAGGTTCGCGGGACTCCAGAGGCACCAGCAGCTTCAAATACCTGTCTGCTGCTCTGTAACGGCATTTTAGCAGCTGCTCTCCTAATCTGATATATTTGTCTGGCAGAAATCTTCCTCATTATGCCTTTATCTGCACAAACCCGTCTGTGCTCTGAATCAGCCACAAAACTCTTCACAGTACGATGATCACACTTCAGTTTCTTTGAAATATCTAATGTTTTCATACCTTGTCCAAGGTATTGCACTATTTGACGCTTTTCGGCAGCAGAGAGATCCTTTTTCTTTCCCATATTGCTTGTAACGTGGCCTTCTTAATAATGTGGAACGTCCTTCTTAAGTAGATTTCCTTTGATTGGGCTCACATGGCAAACTAATTATCACAGGTGTATGAGATTAATTTCAATGATCCAAGGCATCCTGAGACACAATATCATACATGAGTTTAATTGAAAAACAAAACATTAAATGTTTATGACACTTAAATCAAATTTGCATAATAATTTGGAAAGGCATATCTTTTAAAGGCAATGCATTATGGAACACACTACCCCCAACTATACGGGAACGTCCCACTCTGACCACCTTTAAGAGCCAAGTATAGGTGTGGCTTAGAGCTAACCAAAGGTGCAACCACCTTTAACTGTATGTTTCACCATATCAGCCCAGTAGAGCATACTAATAAATTGTGTCTTCGTTTTGAACACCGACTAATGAATTGTCCTGTTTTTCTTTTTCTTTCTTCCTGTTTCTCCCTGTTTTATATAGAATATGTCACTATTGTATCTTTTGTCATTTTTATTGTAACATCAACAATCTGGCATATTTACGTGAACTGCTGTACGTGTTCATTAATGTGCATTGTCCTGAAATTAAAAAATAAATACAATAAAAAGAGCAAGAATATACTGCCTGCTCTGAATGAGGATGTCAGTTGAAATGACATTTCATTGATACTGTTGGCTGCTTAGAGTTAGAATGTACATGACATGTTCATCCATATGAACAACACAGCAGCCTCTTTCCTTCAGGCCCATTCTGACACATTAGCTTCATTTCTCTAAACGAGGCCTAGTCTGTGTTGATGCCCGAGGGCTACACTTACTGATCTGGGTTCAGGCTTCTTGCTCTTCCTCAGGGTGACATAGGAGGCGATGGTGGAGGACTCTGGGGGGCTGAGAGGAGACTTGGTCCTGGGGGGAATGATGCCCACTGGGTAGGGGGGCGCGGCTGGAGAGAGACGCCGGGGAATGAACATTAAAAGACAGACACACAGCACTCCAAAGCCTGGCACCCTTACCATGCTCCATTTCACAGAGGATGCAACACAGCAAGTTGCATCCTCAAGTCTAATGTGATTTTAGAGGAATTTTTAAAAAATCTTTATTTTTTATAGCTTTTGTCTTCAGGGTTTAGGACCAGGCGTGCTCAGGTAGCGCTGTCTTACCTCTGCAGACAGTATGAAGATCAACTTTCACATTATGTTGCGTTCTATAATTTTTTTGCACTTCATGTCATTTAAGAATCAAATGCTAAAGTGTATCTTCTGACTGTCGCTGGAGACAGGCTATTGACTACCAGTATTTGAGCTAAGCTAACTAGCGATGATCGATCTTTGACCGTTTATTCTTCAAAAAAGGCACGCACAGGGTTTCTGTCGCCTTGTCTTGAACCCGAGAGTGACGCAACAAGCTAAAAAAAATCAAACAATTCCTTTAATTCAAACATCCCAACTGTCAGGTGTCTGTTCTTCTCTGTCAAACTAAAGACAACACAATATCCTATGAATGGAAGTTAAGAGATAAGGACTTTTTTTATTGTGTGAATCACTTTTGCAAACTTTCGTTCTTTAAAATCAGTTTTTACCATGGATCTGGTAAATGAATAGATTAAAGATTACATTTGAAGTGATATATATATATATACATATATATATATACATATATATATATATATATATATATATATATATATATATATATATATATATATATATATATATATGTATATATATATATATATATATATATATATATATATATATATATATATATATGTATATATCTTGTTTGTATTGTGTCTTTGTGGTCATGGACCGAAAATAAAAATGTTCAACTAATTTCTGTATATCATAGAAAGACGTATCACATTGGATTTTTTAGACACCACTTTGTTGAGATGTAATAGTTGATTGTTTTTTAGTACCTTTATATGCTGCAGTGTCTTTACTCTGAGCAGAGCCCTCTGTCCTGTCCTTGTCCTCCCCATTGGCCTCGTCCCCCTCCTCCTTCACTGTGGTCAGCTCAGGCTCACTCTTATACAGCCGGTAATCTGGAGCCTGCTGTGAACACACACACACACACACACACACACACACACACACACACACACACACACACACACACACACACACACACACACACACACACACACACACACACACACACAGGTTTACCAGCACTTCTTTTTTATAATAACTAAAACTTATAAATAAAAGTTAAATGAAATAAATAATACCTTGGTTTAATTACCTTATTGGTATTAGATAAATAGAAATAATATTGGCACTTCAAAAAAAGTCTAAATATATTGAGATATTAAGATGTGCTTTTATAAGGAAGGGTTATTATATTTGATATAATGTTCAAATCTTTCCAAAAAAAAAAGTGTTTGTAAGTTGTAGTTTTCCATGAATTGACTCACAGAAAGAAATATAATATTTGAAGAATAAAATCATAATTTGACTCCAGAAAGTCCAGGAGAATAGGTTGTAGTAGGCTATGAAGAGAATGAAATCATATATCAATATTGTAAATATTATGACGTTTTCTCAAAATGACAACTATTGCAGACAATAAAAGATGTCCTCATCTTGTGTAAAATAAAATAAAAAATAAAATCCCCAGACTAAGAGATATAAGGTTTTTCACCAAACAGCCACACTGGTCTGACAGTAAATGACTCCCAACACATTGTGGTTCATCCATTCATGGTTTACTGAGAAAGGCTTTCTAGACGCAGACACAGTAGCACAAGATGGAGGAGAGATCTCTGCTGCTATAAAGGCTTGTTTGAAGGCGCACACACAAAATACATGGAAAGAAAATATAAAAAAAAATGCAAAAAAAATTGCACAATACAACATCAACCTCATAGCACATAACATTCACAATGAAACGCATGTAGGGAGCAGAATGAGTGTGACTGTGACTCTGTAGGTGAGTGACAGTGATGGAGCGAAGGATTAAAAAAAATAAAATAATAATAATAAAACGCTGAAATAAAGTAAAGGTATCCAATATGGGACTGGCTGAGGAATGAGTCTCTTCAGTGTGTATTAATCACAGACAGTATAAGGTATTAATCCAGTTGACTTCAGGATGGAGTTGAGAGGATGGGAATAAATGTGAGCAGACAGAATGGTCCCATGCAGAGGGTTGAGTGTGCTGATGGATGGCTCTGACAGATGGACGATGGGGGGGGGCTTTGCTTACGCTGTGCGCTGCGTTCCTGGGCCCAGCCTTCCTCTCCTCAGGCCGGTGTGTGTGTGTGGCTGGCCGGGTGGCGGGGTGTGGGTGCTGGGGGGGCACACGCTCTGATGAGTGGTAGTACTGGGGCAGGGGGGGACGAGGGGGCACCATGACATCCCCCTCTGGCAGAGGGCCCAGAGGCAGCGGCGTCACTGCCTGTCGACAGGCAACACAGCTGCTCTCATTTCCAAGGAAATCACAAGCTTTATGACTGGACTGTCCTGGTGGTTAGCAGGCCACTGACTGTCTGTCTGCTGTTTGATGTGCGGGGCATGTGGGC